>NC_133229.1:15447847-16103680 GCF_040436345.1 Pagrus major | reverse complement strand
GTTTTGTTTGTCTGTATATTAATACCAAACAAGCTGTGTAGACACTTTATTTCCAAAAATGTGCTAAATACACTGTACTGCCGGCAGAAAATCATACCAAGGTCATCACAACAACAACACTACAGTATCTCTATTGTAAGTTCCCGAAGAAACATTCAAGCAACACGACAAACACTAGTACCATAAGGTCCTTATCCTAAGGTGAGACGAACCTGTGATGTCATCGGGGTAATCTCAGCTTGAGGTTGTGACTGAAAACACGGGGGTTTGAACAACCCAACCTCCATAAATGTTGGTAATTTCTGCAAACCACAAACTTTACATTACTTTATGCTGCAGCGTTAGTGTCCTTCATGTTCAGTTTTCAAGTTTAAGTTATGACATCAGTGTAATTATGGTCTGGTTAGGTTTAGGCACAAAAAACACTTGGTTAAGATAAGGAAAAGATCATCTTTTGGCTTACCTGCTTCTGTTACCATAAACATGGCTGCAAAATGTCCCGACGAAATGTCCCGAAATATGTGAAAATGCTGAAACGCTGTCTCCGACAAATGTCCCTCACTTGGCAGCTGTCGCAAACCCACCATCTCCTCCCCCTGACATGAAAGTCAGTTCAAAAAACATGTATTCTGAACGTGATGTGGCACATATTGTAGGGATGTTGATATAATCCATATGACAGGTACAAATTTATTGTTTTATGCAAAAACGTACAATGTCAACATTTCATTCTGGTGACTTGGCTGGTTTGAAAGAAGTTAGTATAAAGCAGGTGGGAGCTCGAATTAAAATGTTATTGAGTTGCATTATAGGAAATGTAGGATTTACTCTTTTTGAAGCTTGTTAAATTTCGAGATTTTGTTGACCGACCACGTCAGAAATCAGGAGTGTTTATAGCTGCTCTGATCTTCTCCACTCAAAGGGTGAAATGTCGGTCATCACTGAGGCTAAAAATATCCCCCGGGGGGTAAATAAAGTATGTATCTAGAGAGGGGGGAGACAGGATATCATTTAAATATAAGGGTAACGGTATACATTTGTACACAGTAACTCCCAGAAGGCATTCATAGTGTTGCACATGCTATCAAATGCTGGCCTTTTTCTCACCTCTGCCACCCAGCCAATCACGGTGTGCAGTGTGTTGTCAGACTGTTGGATTTCTAGGACGTTACAGCAATGGTCGACCCTGTTAAAGGGGTCAGTATACTCCAAACAAAGTACTTTTCTATCCTCTCTCCAACACACCTCTCTACTCTCAGGGTGACAAAATAAGCAGGGTTTGAACTTTTCTCTCAATCACTCTTTTTTTTCATTCTTTACACACATATTTCTGACATGTTTTTGTGTGTACCAATCACCACTATAAATGGCTTCCAGGAAAGATCAAACGTGCACCACTATCCCAATAGTCAAAAGTTAACATCCTGTTTGTCTGTGTGATGGTGGGCTTTGAACCATATATTTAACTGTAGCCTCTCTTACAGCTGTAAACACATTTGCCTGCTCTTCCACTTGTTGGATCCCGGTCGTTGTAGTAACTGTAGCATATGATTTACATCCTTTAACTTATAAACCTAATGAAGGTGCCAGCTGGCCGGAGGGAGATCACCAGGGGGCTAAAAGATTCTGGTAAGAAAATACACCATCTCTACTTGCTGTTGGCTAAATTGTATTTCATTTCCAGTACAGAAACATCTAAATATCACAGTATGTTTCTTGTTTGAAAGTAGAAATACAGGAAGCTATGCTATTTTAGCAAACTCACCCATCTTTAAGGTGAGTGGTTACATCTCCAGCATGATCTCCAGCTCACCACTGAAAGGTACGTGGTTTGTTTACTCCAATGTTAAAACATACACAGTGGGTGCACTGGAATCAACAAAGAACAAAACTCAAAAAATTAACATTTCAACCTTCATCAACGTGAAACTGTTTTTTTGCTGAGAGTGCCAAAGTTTTGTTCCTTTGTTTGCATAACGTAACAGAATGCATATTTAAAGAATTCAGTGTGGACAGCGAGCGTCCAACATCGTGTTGCATCCAACATCCGCAAGTAGTTAGAACCTGAGGACACAACTTGGTAGTGACTCGCCAAACACAAGGTAGCCAGGCCCAACAGCATACCCTTCATTATCGTCTATTTTACTCTAAATCTGACCAAATTCTACGAAGAGAGCATCATATTGTATTGAATAATACTTGAAACTAACGATTGAGACAATAAACTCTTTAAGAAAATGCTTACTGAGGTAATGAATCAAGTAAAAAGGGTTGTTTTCTCATATGCTTACATACAATCAGACGTCTTTATGAAACCAGTGGAGTCGCCCCATGCTGTCCACTAAGGCACTTTTACATTACCTTCACTCTTCAGACCGTCTATCCTTGTCAGTCTTCACCAGACTGTACTTAGTGTACAGATTGTGCATAGCAATGTGTGTGCTACCGTATAGGTGTGTGGTACAGCATATTATAAGGCAGTGGTTAGGTGGTATTCTTTGCCCGTTACAGATATCTCCACACGCTATGCTTGTCTCAGGAATTATTGATTTTTCTCTATACACCCAACAAAGAGGAAACTTTTCACTCCACCTTGGTTTGAAACAGTCTCTAAGTTTAAACCATACACATTAACATTAACTTTATTCTCTCCCTCTGTGACATCTGCGTGAGTTGGTAAGTCTAAAAACAGATGCATCACCTCACAGGTGGGACGTGATGTCTGAAAAAGACAAAGCTCTGTTACAAAGAAAGGGTCAGATATGCCTGGGAGCGACATGTGAATCCAAAATCCCCATTCATAATGGAAGTGTACGTGTGTGTCTAACATCCCCATTGACTCCTCTGCCTGCTTCCTACAGGAGACACAGCCGACTCCGAGCTGTTGTAGCCAGATGCCTAAAATGAGAGCCAAAGAGAGGGCAAGCGAAGGGCGCATTTATATTTCAACAGCCCATGCCACATTTATGGAGAGGGAGAAGGACAGAGATCATATTTGATTGCTTAAAAATGTATGGTGTTTAGACGACAAAGGATGACAGCGTGTATGTCTCAGCGCTCCTAAAATGGGGACAATGAACAAGTCCCAGCCTCGTCAGCAGCTGCGAGGCTGACATGGGAATCCGAATTGGGGTAAGGGAAAAGTCAGTTTTAGCTTTAATTGAGCACAAAAGAGCCCTTTCAAGTGATCGGGTGAACAGTTTGGGGAGTGGAAACTAAAATTCTGTCCTTCTTAATAAAATATAGCGCTGTGCCAGATAAAAAATGTTGGGAAATGGGAAATCTAGGACCCCAAGGGCTTCTTTCTGACCCTACTTTGAGGAGTACTGGGGTGTAAGAGATGGAATAGTTGCAGGCTGTGCTTTGCAGTGTGCAGATGTATTTGATAATTTATCAGGCGCCTGGTCTCCGAGCAGCACAGATAACCTACAGCCCACAGCCGGCAAGACACCTTGAGTCACAAGGTCTGAAGCTCAAAATGAACTTCTCATGCTGACTCAATGATATTTTGATGGATAAGGGCAGTAATCTCATCCTTAATACTGTTAACTTTTCAGGGGAGAATCTAACATTAAATCTGCAGTGTGAGCAATTATTTATCGGAGAATGGATTCTATAACTTCTTATAGCTCTTCATACAGCCAGTAGCTCTAACACAGCTGTCTTTTCAGTAATGTGAGTGTTGTGGTTGTCGCTGCTAAATGTTGTGTAATCTGCCGCTGCAACACTCTGAGCCAGCGAGCTGCACCAGCGCTGCTCAGACTTGTCCCATCATGGCCTGGAAAAGACTCCCGCTGATGAAATTTTCATTGGGCAGATGAAGCCGAGCGTAGTTTCATAATTCCCCGGCGAGTTGCATCAGCTTGTTCTGCTATCGTTCTATCAAGGCCCGCTAAGAGCGGATCTGATGTCTTGATAGGTGAGGGGACCCATCCTGTTTGAGGACGATCCTTCCCGAGGTGCGCTGGGGCTTTGGAATACATGCGCCGTGATTGAGATCTTGTTTTGGATCAATGTGACACTTTTCCCTCAGAGGAATTTGTCGTCCCTTAACTGTCAATACAACAATGCTTTCTGGTTGAAGCGACTAAAAGACGACCATCTTTCGAAGAAAAGCCCAGACGGGATTCGGCTACTGGAACGTCTTCTGTGAACTACAGAATGCAGATATTTTAACAACAAGAGTTTCTCTAAGAGAGTGCAAGAGTGGGATGCATCTATAACTGTTACTGCAGGGATTCAAGCATCCCCACTGTTTCTTCATGTGCGGTCTGAAGTTTGTGTTTAAAATTGAATGCTGAGTCAAACATGCAGAGATGCTTGGGATTCATATTTGGCTCAAGCAAGGACACAGATGATGATTTGCTCGGTGATACATCATTACTTGCAGATTATTGTATTTTGTTTTCCCTCCTTTTTGAACAGTATCTTTTACATTGCTTCAACTGTGTTCTTTTTTTTAATGTGGGTGTAAAAACAATTAAATGTTTCTATTGCTTTTGGCACTGTGTGTCTTGCCAAACTGTTGCAACAGTGGCATATGCTTCATGTTTATTTAAACATTTGGAAATCAGAGGAGGCTCTTGGTTAACACAAGGCCAATCTGATATTTTCCATTACATTTCACTTCATTAAAAGTCAGGATGGTTGTTTTTCCGCAATATTTCCACAGTCTGAGAAGGATTTCTAGTGCTCCAAAACTTCAACCATCAACCTCATTGGCAAGACCAGATCGCTTGATGTTTTTTACATGCAGCCTTCGTCAATTATTTGATGCATGCTTAAACATACGATAAGGAGTTTTTAACTGATTATGAAAGTAACATCTCACAAAGTCACAAATGCAATGCTAGGCATCCAGCAAACAGCTATGGTTACCCTAGAAAAATAGCATTGACGGTCTTTTGTGGCTTTTTTTCAAAATAAATGCACGTCAGCCAGATAAAGATCTTTTTATTTTTGAGAAAGTGGCAGTGTTCGTACCACTTTTGTCCACAGGGGCCGCCAGAATCAACAAAAAATTAAAGTTCCTTTTAGCTGCTTTAAACTTCAAGCACAGTGAATTTTAGTTTTAGTTTTTTTCCAGACTGCGTTTATTTGCCCTGAACAGCCAATGTACCAACTCTGTAGACATCCCTAGCGAGCAACAAACACATCAACCACGTGTATTTGGCTGTGTTTATGTGACAACATACACTGACTGACCAGTTTCTGTCCTTCATTTTTGTGTCTTTGTACATTTTTGAGTTGGAGCCAAACAACCTCTCTTCCTCAAATTGAAATATTTCAGGTCGTTTGGATGCATTTTCATCTTTACAGTGCTTTGATAACACATATTATAATATATCATAGTAGAGCGAAAACAAAAAACATAGCAGAAACATAGCAATCGTGTTTCTGGCCACCTTGCAAGTGTAAGCCCAATATTCACTCTTAAATAAGGGTACAGCTAATGATTATTTCTATTGTCAATTAATCTGTTGATTATTTTCTTGATTAATCAATTAGTTGTTTGAGTTATAAAATACCAGCAAATTGGTGTTGTCAGTGTTTCTCAAAGCTCAAGATGACGCCCAGAAATGTCTTGTTTTGTCTACAACCAAAGATACAAAGATACAAAGATAGTCTTAGAGGAGGAAAGAAACCCCAAAATATTCATATTTAAGAATTTGTTTTTCCTTAAAAATAATATATATATATTGGTGATTAATTTCATGGTTGACAATTTATTAACAAATCGATTCATCTTTACAGCTCTACTTGCCACTACTGTTGTGTGATGCTGGGATTAGCATAGCTGTATTTTTTTTTTCTCACAGGCAACAGCTGGGGCTGAAAATTACATCGATGAGGGAGGATAGCTGTGAACTTTGTAGTTGGGTGATAATACTCGTGTGTGTGATCGTCACTAAAAGCGACCCTTTTTAAATTATGCATTATTATACATTTACATGCATTTAGCAAAGGGGCACTATGTAGTTTTGGAGAAGAAATTCAAACTCTTGAATATTTGAAAGGTAATGATGCAAATATAGAAATATTTACTAATAAATAATAATGACAAATAAACAAGCTGTCCCCAGAACACTGTTTGAAGCTAGAAAGGTAAATGGTCTTGCATTTCTATAGCACTTTTCCAGTCTACTGACAGCTCAAAGCGCTTTACAATACTTGGCACATTCACACACACACTGATGGTGGAGGCTGCCATGGAAGGCGCCAACTGCTCATCAGGAGCAAATTTGGGGTTCAGTATCTTGCTCAAGGACACTTTGACATGTAACTGAGGGGAGCCGGGATTTGAACCAGTGACCTTCCGACTATTAGACGACCCGCTCTACCTCCTGAGCTACAGCCGCCCCAGGTGGCAGGGTCCGCCAAATATAAACAAAGCAAAACAGTGTGAAATTGTGTTGCCCTTTAAAGTCAGTTTGTTTATTCAGTTTAATCAGTCATGAAAACAAAGACGATCTTCTTCTTCTTAAAATTTCTTCCCCAAAACTACATCGTGCAGCTTTAAATTATTGTTGTTTTTACACAGATTGAGTCATGCAGCTTTAATCTTGGCTGCCTACATAGTGTTTGTATCCATCTGTAAAATTTACTTCTGTCCTTTAGAATATTCTGCTGGATGAAAAAGTAAAAAGGAGAAAAAAAAGGTCTTGAACCTTTTCAAATGACTCACATCTCCATTGTGACACGTACCTTGGTTTTTTTTTATGATTCTCCTTGAGATGAAAAGCCAGCACTCCGGGTCATTCATTATGATTGTGCATGGCTACTTGCTGAGTATGAAGTGAACAACTCTGTAAGTGGGAACCACCACCGGCTGTGAGGTGACTCAATCACCATGGTGAAAGAAAAAGCCGCCCCATCAATTCCTCGCATGGGAATGAAATACTTTATTTTTCTGGAGGACGAGATCAAGAGCTGTGACCTCCCACTCTACCGCTCATTGACCTACTAGTGAGGATTTAAAATGCAGAGGGCTTGATTATCCCGTGAACAAAACCAAATCACGGAGGAGCGTCGAGTGTGGACTTGGCCTGTGCTTTTCGTCACGTTGGAGGAACTGAAGAAAAGATCAAAATCGGGGGTGGACTGGCAACAAAAAACAGCCCGGGCACGTTTGTCGATCAACAAATTATTAATTTGAAAAAACACAATCTGTTAATTAGTATTGTTTGTGTTAGGCCCATATGTAAAACAATAAAAATAATTTTCCAAAGTTATACCCTACAGTCACACACATTAACATTTAACAGTGCATCTTTAATTGGCAGTCAAAAGCCTGATGGACTATAATGTGAAAAAGAATAAATGAGTCTAGAAGAAAATTATCAAATGATTTTACACATTAACTGTCAGTTTTTAAACACTCAAGAGAAGTTCAGGGTAAAATTCAGCACAGGCGGCAGAATATAATGTTAGCAGCTAACGTTTCTGCAAACCACAGATAAGTCCAAGGTTGACTTTTGTCGCAAACGTGGCATATCACATTCACATTATGTGCTTATTAGCTGACTTTCACATCAGGACGTGGAGGGTGTTATTACAAGACAACAAGGCCGCCAACAGTCACACCACTGGACCATCTCTATTCATGATCACGCCGACTAAAACAGGTATTTAAAGCCAAACCATGATGTTTTCCTAACCCTAACCAAGTGGTTTATGACCTAAACCAAAGCAGACCATAAGCACAGTGTTGTGACAGGAGAGAAATATACATTTCATCCTAAACAGGCATAAAGTTGCAACATAAAGAAACGTCCAGTTTTAACTTATCCTTGATTTTGCAGATACCTTGAACATAGTCAAACCTGCAGCAAGACTCTGACATCGAAACCACAAGGTTATCAAAAAGATTAAGTTCTTCAGTTGGCTATTTTAGCAGATAGCATGTAAGCATGATAAAGCACCTGCTCCCTGCTCACTCCTCATCAACACCTGCAGACTGCTTAAATGAACCAGCTATTTTAGGACACTCTGCGATGACAACAAGCAAAACCTCTCTGTGCACCACCGGCACAGACACCTTAAAGACAAGTCCAAAATGTATGGCTGTAGTTGAGGTCAAGAAAAATATTCATGGCACAATTATAATGGTCGCATGACAACCAATGTCAAAACCAAATATAGTAGTAGACAGATTTTGTTATATTTCAGAGCCAGGCGAACTGTTTCCCCGTTTCTAGTCTTTATACTAAGCAAAGCTAACCAGCTGCTGGCTGTAGCCTCATATTCACCGTTGAACACTTCTCAGCTATTGACAATAAAGCAAATTAGCTTACATCCTAAAATGTCTAAATATGAATTTAATAAAAATGCAACAAATGCAGATTCCTGAGGATTTGTTTTTTGTTTGGTGATTTATCAACATAGTGTTTCATCACCAACTGCAGAACAGAAAAACATGTCTGGTTTTAATTCATTCAGTCTGTTTATGAAAGAAAGTATTTCCAGGCTGTCATTTCCTCTCCGTGTCCAGTGCTCAGGCTGAATCCGAGGATCAGCCGAGCTAATTTGGAGCAGGTGATGTGGGAAAGTTATAATTGTGCTTTTGTTCACACATTCACAGCTGACAATGTACCACCTGCCACGGTGCGACGTGTGCGCGGATAATATGC
Organism: Pagrus major; assembly: GCF_040436345.1. NCBI lineage: Eukaryota > Metazoa > Chordata > Actinopteri > Spariformes > Sparidae > Pagrus > Pagrus major. The sequence continues at coordinate 16,095,050 of NC_133229.1, read as the reverse complement.
CGCCTGTACTTGCCATGTGGTTTTCACCCAGGACCTGTGTTACACATTACATCGACTTCCATAATAATTCAGAGGTGCTTTGCAAATAAGCTCATCAGAGATTCAGAACACAGGCTCCTCTAATAGTGACATATTTAAAGTCCATTTAAGGGCTGTTTCACATTTAAATATATTAGCACATTACCATACTGTCAATTCCAGCAAGGTATTTGACATCTGAAATAGGAGGTTTTACTGTGTAGGAGTGTATCATTTCACTGTAATGTGAAATGTGTCCTGGCTGCTGGAGTTCATTATCACACTCTTGGCCTGGTGCCGGTTAGAGAGCAACCATCTGAGCAGGTTTCAGACCCCACTCAGATGAGTGTGAACTGCACTCACAATTGCAGGCTACGCTATGAGATGACCACACATCTCTAAGTTTAACTAGCTAATTCTCACTCGCCTACGATACCTCTCCACACGAGCACACTGTGTGATAGGCGGGGGTATTTTTAGTCACGCTATTTGGAAGTGACAGAGATGCATTGCTTCTTTTTCCACACAATAAAATACCTTCTCTAATTGACAGCTATTAAGCCTGCTACTTGACTGAAACTATGTTGCACAAGTCCCTGAACTCACCATCCTGACAAAAGCAGTGTTGCCAAAAAGCATTTTTCTTCTGCTCTTAAAAACATACATCCTTATGAGTGCTTCTGTGTCGAGGAGTAGATGGCAGCTACTGCGTGACACAACTTCATCTCCCCGTGCAGCCTCGCCACCCAGAAAAAAAAGAGACTTCATCAACAATAAAGAGGCTGACAGCAGTGAGATGTAGGCCCACGGTGAGCAAATCCGACAGGGCTACACATCTCCTTGCTGACTTATTAGCATCCTGAAAAGTAGGTCAATCAAAGGAGGAGGGGGTGGGGAGGGGTTTTTAAAAAATGCATTTTAGTACTGGGAATAGTACAACCAAAATAATACTGAGCTTAAAAAAATATATAATTATATTGTAGTACTTTGCACACAATAACTGATTTAATACAAATGAAACATGTGCAGAGCCCTAGTGTGTAATATTTACTGTAACTCTGTGGACTGGTAATAGAAATGGTCTGCCAGTGTTTATATTGGCATTTTTGCTCATTGTGATGTCATTTATGTTCAGTGACATAGCTTCATATGTCTATAACCATAAGGTTAAGATTGTGTCAGTAAACAGTAATTGATAAAAGAATTGAAATGGTGTCAAAAATGTTAAAAACAAAAACGCTGAACATCTTTTATCAAATTTTACCAAATAAATACAAAAAACATGTTGATCCAAAACAATTTTGAATGTAGAGAGCTTAACAAAATATTCCAAAATATTCCTAACACTCCATAGGTTATTTGAACTTTGTACATTTTTTAAGTTTTTGAGATATAATCATTTTTATGAGCAGAGTGCAAAGTCGTTATTATGGTTTCATCTGCAATGTCCCCAGTGTCTGCACTAGTGTTTTTACTAATCTCCAAGATTAGCTTAAAACGTTTCATATCCCTAAAATCTGCACAACCTCAGCTAAAAGGCTATGTTAGTCATTTTACTATTATTGAGTAAAAATGAATAAAGGTCATATTGACAACATTTTTATGTGGACAAATCATTAAAAAAAACAAAAACATCTACAGAGCTTGTAGAAAGGTGCTGCGACCACATTTCGCAGTGCATGCAAGATAATGTAATGACAATATCTGGAGCGTACAATGTGATGACGTGAAAGATATGCACTTATTATTAAGATTTTTATTTAAGGTCAATTGAAACAGTATGATATTAACAGTAACCTCCCACAGCCAGTTTGGGGCTACCTGAGGGACGTAGGTTTTCATTGGTTGTAAGGGCATTTCAGAGCCATCTTTGAATGATTATTGTTGTTGCTCAACAGTATTATAAGCCTGCTTTCACCCAACTATCATTTCTTACAAGGTAATTGCCAATTAATTCATTTAGGAGCCTTCCAGACGATTCATTCCCTGTGGAGCCTACAATACTTTTTTGTTTTTTTCACTTTCCCATTGTTGTTTCCCAAGCGCTCAATGAAGCTGTGTACATCCGCCTTAAGTAAACCTCAGATCTGTTTCGTTACATGATGACATTTAAATAGCTATCATTACAATCAGAAAAGGTGTTAAATACTCTTTACAAATCACTGTGTGGAATAAGCGAACACATAATAAATCAGTCAAACCTGAAATGTGTGAGATGTTTACAGTATACGACAAGAAACCAGGAATCAGATGTGATTTTTAAAAGGGAAGAGCATTAAAGAGAGCTAATACCGTACATTGTCACGTTGTGATAATGATGACAGATAGCGTGGTTTTCTTTTGATTCCAAGCTGGTTTGAAGTTGGAGTCTGTCGGAGGCCCATGTAACCTTGCTGCATTAATAATGATGATGATGATGTCAGCTTCTGCAGATGAGAAATGGCACAGAGGAAGAGAAAGTAGGCAGGCAGGTGGGTATATACAAGTAGAAAGACTTGGTGAGTTAATGTAATGCATGGGATGGGAATCAAATGACATTGGTTATACAAATAGCAGAGTGTACATGTGCTGTATATGCATGTGTGTATCTATTGTTTATATAGCCTGTAACCATTTTATGTGGAACATCTAAATATTTAATGGCATGTAAAGGCTTTTTTGTAGATATGCTGTGTTTGCATATTTATATGCTTTTAAGCCCCCGCAAACAACTGTGTTGATGGCTCACAGTGGATTCAATAAAGTTGTGATTATGGGGAAGGATGGGATTTTTTGCAAATGGACTCCTTGTACATTTATCACTCATTTCAGTGGGCCTATAATTCATTCTCTAGCCCATAATTTAAAAAACACAATGCACAGCACATAATGCAGAGCAGAGGTCTTTGATGGATTTGTGTTATAATGTGAATGCAGCGTTATAATTATTCTGGCTCCTGAAAAGCCAGGGATTTTCATGGGAAATGCAAGGCCAAAGTGTTTTTGTATTGATAGAACAACTGCAGACTGCCCCAGGTAAACTTTTCTGTCTTGTCTTTTGCAGTCAAGTTGTTATCATGATGGTGCTGGAAGCGGTCCAGGCTAACTTTGATCACTCCTATAATCATGGCTGTGGAGGAATCACCAAACATGATAGCTGTGTCCCGCATCCAGCTCTGCCCTCATCTATGGAAATGAAAGCAGCAGAAAAGGGAGGTAGGGTAGTACTTTTAGGGAAGAAATGTTTTTTTTTCTACATCTTTGCTTTTTCTCTGACAGATCTTTGAAGTTATTTGTATCCTCAGGCAGAGAAAAAGTACTGAGTGTGATAGCTTTTTATTCGCTGCAAGATTCGGTTTTTGTTTTGCTTCTTTTCTCGACTATTTTTTATGCAGCGTAGCATATTTTAGACACACTGATGGCGGCTGAGCCTAAGGGAGCTACAGCTTTTCTGTGTACAGAGTGCACTTGTTAGGGTCTCTACGTTCCAGCAGTTGAGATCAAAATAATGGCATATTAACAGAGAGTGACTGAAAAGGAAATGACAGCCAAGCTAAAAAGGTTGAGATTTGAAAACAAGATTACGAGTCTACATCCACAGCCAGATGCTAACAGCTGCATGCCCACAATAACGATGTTAACCTATGCTTAGCATATATAATGTTCATGGTTGCTATGCTAACATTTGCTAAATAGCACTAAACAAAGCTGAGGCTCATAAGAATGTCATTAGTTTTGCAGGTATTTGGCCATAAATTAGGTTTTAGACTAAATTAAATGTCAAACTCATGTTGTAAAAGTTGGAAAGCACAAAAATCATTAGGATCCATCGACTGGGAACAACTAATGATTGTACAAACTTTTGTGCCAATCCACTGAGGAAATGTCAAGATATTTTTCTTTCTAAATTAAAACTCTTGTCATGATTGTGGACTTTTTGCAGGCCTTTTCTCTGTGCTTCTTGCAGGGGCTGGGCTTGGCGTCCATGGATGGCTGGAGCTCCTGCTCCTCACAGACCTGCAGCTCATCTGGTCATCAGCGCTAGCTCAAATACTGTGGTCTTCTCTACACACACTGCCAGATTGTTTCCACTTGACGATGTAGTATTTATGACTTAACCTCTCGAGCTTGTATTTGGGGTTTTTGTACTTGAAACTTTCAAGACTAACTTTTGCAATCTCCTCCTCATTCCTAGAGCCAGTGCATCCCGAGCTCCAGCTCCACAGACACTCTGCCACCCAGCCTCCTGCCACTCAGCCACCAGCCAGATCCCTCTGAGGATCCACTGCTTCTCACACATCGGAGTCCCCACCTAAGCTTCGGTCTTCCTGCACCGTGAGCCCCCATATATGCAGTTGTATAACAAATACGATTGAAGTGACACATTTTCATCTGGTTTAATAATTGAAATCATTACATTGTATCTAAATGGTATCATATGATGAGATGATGAAATAATATTAATATTTAAATAATATAGAGGGTTAAAACAGCTTGTTGACAGAGGTTTGATGGACAATCTGCACAGTACATCATAACTGACCTCATCCTGTGTCAACAACAATCACTATCATCATGCCTACAAAACCTTGCTATTTAGATCCTTTCTAGCTGTTTGATCACATATTTTCTCAGCCCCATACAGACATGGCACCACACAGCTTACTTGAAAGAGCACTTAGACATTATCTTAATGTTTTCATGCATCTCTGCAGATTATTTGGTGCTCTGACTTGAAAGCCATTTTCTCACTTATTCAGTGGTGGAATTAGCATAAACATTTCTAAACGTATTTGGTGTGAATGCAATCCTAATCAAGCCCAAGTGTAGGTCTAATTAGCCCTTAGTGTGGATATAAAGGTGATGATTCTTATATGATTTAGAGATATACACAGTCCCCCTGCCCCTCCTCGAAGCAAGCACGGCTGTATTACTGTAGGGGCCTAAGGACAGAGGGGACGCCTAGAACAGAGCCTCTGTTTGAAGTGACTGTTAACATTTCCTGATGAAAAGTCATTAATATTGAGTGCCAACCAAATAGATTTTATCTTTTCAAATTTTTCCATCATATCATAACTGCCACAGTAACATTTGATTACATTTGATAAATGTAAATGATTAGAATACAGTCACATTTGCAATGCAATTTAAAGCAGAACAGCAGAATGCCCCCGCTTCAGTTCAGGTATAGTTTTTGAATTAATAGCAGCACCTGAGAGTATTGTTCACCTGCAAAATGTCATTGAAAGAGATGCAAAAAAACAACAGAGACACAAAACAGGTACAAAGTAACAACCATACAATGACTACTAGAACTATATGCAAAGCAACCAAAAAGAGATGCAGAACAACTTCAAAGAGAGACACACACCACCTGCAGAGAGACACAAACAACTTCAAAGAGATCAAAAAAGGCTAGAAAATGACTACAAAGAGACACAAAAAACTACAGAGCCACACAAGACAACCACTTAATGACCACTACAACTATACGGAAAGCAACCAAAAAGAGATGCATAACAACTTCAAAGAGAGACACACCAACTGCAGAAAAGCAACAAACAACTACAAAGAGAAGCAAAATGACAACAAAGACATGAACAAAGGCTACAAACAGATGCAAAATGACTACAAGGAGACAAAAAACAACTACAAAGACACACAAACAAACTGCAGAAAGCAAGAAACAACTACAAAGAGACAAAACTGACTACAAACAGAAGAAAAAAGGGCAACAATGAGACCGACCAAAAATAGATTTAAAAAAACTTTAAAGACACAGAAACCGGCAGCTCATTACGTTACGAGACAGCTGTCTGAGTAGGTATCACCGGATAAAGCAATATTTGGTTTACATTCTAATATATTTGCATTTTGATTAAAGCGCAAACGTTCAGGCTGTCCGACACCATAGTCAGTAGATCTTTTATATTTATTCTTTTCATATTTGTGTTCAAATATAAGCAAGTACATACATTTGCTTGCTCATCTTATAATATAATACCAGTAGTCAAGGTCTGAATCTCCAAGCCTGTACACAGTGCACAAGCTGATGAAAGCTTTCTGTTACTGTATGGTTTTTTATTTCATACATTTCAATAGGAACTCCTGAGGAGCCCGATGGCTCCACTGATGTTATTCATTTACAGTACTATGACAGCTGTAGGGGCTGATGGACCTGCCAGGGCCACAGCCACAGTCATTATTGGTATTCAAGGCTGCCGGCCTGATTGTAAAGAGGAAAACATGCACATTTTCGCATTTTAAATTGTGAAATCATTTATCATAGTAACTCAAGCAATACGGCTCATTTGACTCAATTAATTCGTAAAGTTAAAAAATACTACTTTCTCCATTTAGAGTTGTCATTAGAGATGCAGATGTGGGCTTTGGTAAATCAAGTTTTAAGGATGACCAGACTTGTGGAGCTGATTAGTGCCTGCTGAGAAACTGATTGTCATGCAGATTTCCCTCCCATTGAAAACTGACTCCCACAGATTATAATCCACTTTATTAGGGAGTGATTGTTCCCTCATCTACAAAAACACTAAAACAATCTGAAGTGTCATTCTGTTGTTTAACTACAAGTGCTGTTGAATCAAATCAAACATGTGCTCATTACTAAAATTAGATTCAAACAGCTTCATCGCTCGTTAATCTGCCGTCTTCTGCTTCTTTATGTTCTTTCTTCTTGTCATCATTACAGAAAACATAACATGCAGCAATTTGTTCACTTAAATCAAAGCCATATTATTAAAAAAAAAATCCATACTGCATATGGCTGAGTCACGAAGTTCCACAAAAATCTTGATAAAAATGAAAACTGTATTTTCATTATAATTTCCCTGAGTTTATCAACTCATTAATTGATGGGGAACTTATGAAAGAACAGCGGTAGCAAAGTTACAAAAAATAATTAATGCCTGCTTAAGCCTTCAGTCATTTGTAGCTCTTAGGATTGTTTGATTAAAACGCTGTGTGGGTTGTCATTCATCGAGCAAAGGAGGACTTGGGCAATTCAATTACTTTTTCACTTAAAGACTGTAAATGTGAACATCATGGTGCGCTTATGTAATGCAGTAAAACGGGCTCAATTGAAACGACTCAATCACTGCTTCATTTTAAAAGTGAAAACATGTATCAAAGACTTACATGCACACATAGCATAAAGAGAATGTAGCAATACATGCAGATGGGATGGCAACGCAATTAAGCTCAGTGCTCTTCTTCAGGCGCCAGGGGCGATGAAAAAAGAGCCTAGAAATATGAGAAGAAAATGAAAAAGAGGGAAAGTGACAGAAGCTAACCTGGGGCAGGTCACATAAAATTATAATTCATGTAAAATAATAGGAAATACAACAGTAAAGTCATATTATTGCCATATTTTTAAATAATGTTAATGAGAATCTACCGTAGGAAGAGGAAAACAAATAACAGCAAAACTTTGCAAGAAAGACACAAGACAGATCACTTTCTACTTAGTTTCATCCTCATTATAATTTGGCTGTTAGGGCAATGAATACAGTATACTAGCATAAAGAACCTTTCCATCTTGCTTCATGATGTAAATACAGTATATAATCTGATTTCATGCTGCACATGACGTGAGTCATTTTCCACACCACAGCAGGGCACCTTGGAGGTGTGCAGCCTGAAGCCTGCAATGCAAAAACTGACCGTCTTATTATGTAGACGCATTTTTGGTTGTATAATCCAATGTCAATGTGCAATTCTATTTATATTTTAAAAATTTTTTTTAGTATTACTACTAACTTAGTATCAGTATTATTACCAGTACTAGTCTTTATCACTAAGACTTAATACAGCTTGGATATGGTAGGAGAGTGAAGCGTAAACAGTGAGGCTGATATCAATTAGGTAAAATTATTGTAATGCTGAATGACATGTATGCATTGTTGCCTGTGAATTACTTGTGCATGTGGAAGCAGTTTAGATCCAGTATTATCAAACTTGTGGTTTCATTTCATGGAAATGTTAAAGCTGCTCTAAGGCACTTTAATTTTTTGTTGATTCTTGTGGCCCCTGTGGACAAAATCAGTACGAGCACCACCGCCTCCAGTTGTAAGGATCTTGATCTTGCTAGTGTTGTATTTGTTTTAAAAGCAAGTATAAATGCATTTTTAAAACATTTTTTTCTTTTTTAACCACTGCTATTTGCATGAAGCATGATGAGGAGGTAATGCATATCTTTGTGGTTATGTAAGATCAATGACTGAAACAAAGTAAATTTTGTGTAAGTGCTGTACCACCAGACTACAGAGCAGCTTCTTTCCTCAGACTGTGCGACTTCTCTAACATGGATAAGTTGGAATCCAACCTGGTGACACATTAAAAGTAACTATAATAAATATACTGAAATAGCCAATCTTCTCCCTGATGGTTTGTGTATGTAAGTCATATAGTGGCCTCAATATTTACTTGAGACTGTTTCATAACAAGTCAAAAGTTCCTTTATTTAAATCAAAAAAGATCTTCTGCTTGACAGTGTTAGAGCTTAAGTTTCTACTGCTTAAAAAATATTATTTTGTCTGAAAGAATATTAATGTGAAGCAAATACTGTTGAACACTGCATATCTTCCAAGGTGCTTTTAAACAAAATGCTAATCCAAACAATACCAACTGAAAAGCCTGTGCACACTGACCAGGAACAATCTGATGCTATTCATGCAAACACCCACGCAGTCACATTCAAATTAACAGGTGCCAATTGCTCCTCAGGCTGCCTGTGGGGGTTTCGGAGTCCACCTGTGTAGAGCGGCTAGGTTGTGAACTCTTTGTGACACCAATGTGTGAATGCACCTCGGCATCCATCCCTGAATAATTTGTGGGCTGCCTGCTGAACCGGGCTAAATGGTCTCCTAGCCCTTCAGAGATGCACTCTGCTCTCAATCTCAACTGGTCCACATTTCATGCATCTGGGGCTTCTATAGTGAAAGAGAAACAAGGTCACAAAGTACTGGTTGCATAACAGATTCTTCAAATATGTGTGTTTAAGAATTATATGCCACTCGCTGGATGTTTTCTAAAGCATTCAGTTTGACTGACATGCCTGGGAAATGACACCTACTCGGATATGGATTTAAATAGTAGCTTTGTGAACACTGCAGGTATTATGGACACCTGCCAACAGACATATAATTTCCTCATGCTGCTCTGACATATGAAGATGACTGTGAATTGTATAAACTTGTTAACTGTAACAACAAAGCCTAACAATATCCTTTTGTCACTCTTACCTGAAGAATTATGTTACCAGATATGTCTATGCAAATCCTAGTGTTTTGTGACGTAAGCACAATACCTAAAAATGTAGACTAATGCACAGTGCATGAAAAGTGAGAGAAATACATTAGAGACATGATAAGAAACAGGAAGCAGTTTGACATAGAAGTCAAAGAAGAATATTTGCTAGCAAGGTCAGGTTGGCAGATGGGTGTATTTCCTGGATTCCTAGTTCAAAGACACATATGGAAGTATAAGCATTTAGCAATTCATTTACCTAGTTTTCTCTTCTCTGAACCAGGCTACAATGTTTTGATGAAGCAGTTACAGTAGCAAACAACCACCTATTTTCACATCCAGCAAACTTGGAGCACTCTTAGAATTCAATTGAAATTGTGTCCAAGTCCAATGTTCGCTCTCATTTTAGCTCTATTTTGGTCTCCACCAACTCCTGTGGAAAGAATCTGTCTTCAGTTGCTACACACTCCACTATGTTCACCACAATGGCAACAATGCCGTGACCCCATGCTATGGGTAGACAGCATACAGTGGGTTCAATGAAGTTTTTTGCAGTGAAAACAACTACTTGCTGTGGTTGGAAATGGTTGATGGGAGCAGTGAGACAGAAGCAAAACAATAAAGTTTCAGCAATAAAGGTATTGCTTCGTCCTTGTTTCTGTACTAACGTTAAAGAGATGTGGAAAAGGACTGATAGGTTGGTTGCTGACATATTTTCAAGATGGATTAGCGATAGCTAGAAAAGATCAAGGCTTCTACCGTTTTTGTTGAGACCGGAATGACTTGGCCTCAAATTGCATCATTTTGCTTTCTTCATAAAACTTAAAATCATGAATATAAACTTTCATTGCATACTGTAGTCTTTGTTGTTAACCCTTGCCTTAATAAGCTAATAAGCACTGTGGCACCTGGCTAAATAGAATTGGCGTCATCCATGTTTCTTATTGTTGAGCTTGTCCGACCTGGCAATAGTAACTAAGGGGGGGTGGGACTTTGGATCAGTCAATTAAGCATCAAATATAGGGATGCACAATAGTATTGGAATGTCATTGTTATCGGCTGAAAATAAACATTTCAGGCTGATAACATAGTGCTTTAATTGTGTGCACGCAACATGAACTAAGTAGATTGTTTATCGTTTGTCTGCCTCTGGCATCATGATAAGAGGAGGCGTTATATGTTAGTTCCACTACAGAAGAGACTTGATGTTCTTTGCAATCGGGTCCAAAGAAAATATGTGTATGTATTTGTGTCAGCATTGGCAATCGGCCAAAATGAGTAGGAAAATATCTTCCTATCTGCAAAAATCCAATATTGTGAACCCCTAATTTTTTTTACATAAATCGGTTTGTGGTGCAGGAATGCAATCATCACAAAATATGTGTCCATAATCACCATTTTAGACTTTTAGCACCAGTGCCACCAAGACAAACTCTCGTACATGTAATGTGTTTGGCAAATAAAGTGATTAATTTACATACTGCAAGATTCCCTTGAGGCAGTAACAGCAATAATGGCACATAGTGAACAAAAAATATTAGAGGAGGAATTACCGTTGCATAAAATGAACGGTTATCAGAAGATTTAGGTGCCCCTCTGAGTTATAACTCCAAAGCGGACCATAATCACAGTCAGTTTTTTCTCCACTGAGTATGCATCACAAAGACGTAAAGTGCTGCTCCTCTTATGCTTTGTGAATTATAACACACTCATTGCGAGGGTTTTCTCCACCGAGATTACCGATGCCTGCTTGACCAAGTAGGAACAATGGGGATATCAATTAGAAGAGGGGCTCACCCACCTGCGAGTGGAGAGAGCCTGATCAGCCTGAGCCATCTGCAGGCTGAAGCAGTCTCACACGTATTTCTTCCAATGAGCCAAAGCTTAGGTGAAAATGTTGGATTCACACCTCATTTAGCCCAATATTAACATAAATCATTTTGATATCAACACTTCTCCTGGCTGAACTGCGCTGGAGCTCAGCAGTCTATGGTTTCACACTTTACTTCTTCCATATGGATTTTACTTTTTTTTTCTTTTTAATGATGCCTTTTGGAATCATGAGGAAACTTTCTCTTTTTTTATGATCAACATGAGATCTCAAAGCTAAATCCCTTAGTTTTTCCCACAAGGTTCACATAAAGTTTAATATCTAATAGGATCCCTTTTTTATTAACTACATTCGGGACTTATTTCAATCCAATCTGGTGTCGTTTAAGGTAACTTGAATAAGAATATTCCTGCTCTTCCCCCTTTGGCATGTACACACAGTTGTAACTGAAGCTTGAACACCAGTTTAATTGCCCCGAACATTGCAATCAACACACTATGAATACATTTGGCATAAGTGAAAAGAGATGTTGCTCATCTTTTATTTAGCAAACAGGCATCAAATGCTGACTGTACCAGAGGCACCAGTTTACCAAATCTAACACTGAGAACGACCTCCAGGAATGTTACTGATAAACAAGTCAAGACACATGTTAATACTGTGCAATATTATATTTGTACCACTGTAAAAGTCATCATGCTCTGCAGACTCTGATACATTTACTGTATTATTAGCATTATAATTAACCATATTTAGAGCTAGCATATGTCTTCTCTTAATTTATAGATTTAAAGGTGCAGCATGTAAGAATTGGCCACCAGTTATATTCATACTTAAAACAAATAGAGGGCAACAGATCACCAAAAAACGCATATTGCGCCCAACTGCAGCTGCCCTTAGCTAGTTAGCTTATTTAAAAAGTCTGCACAAACAGAAGCTCCTCTCTCCCACAGAAAACACTGCTCCTGAAACACGTCATCAGTAGTCCCACCTTTAATTCCGTAACATTGTGACATCACATTACGTCACTATGTCACACATTTATGCCTGGCGGCTAGTTTGGCATGTAAGAATTGATTTAGCACAGTTGCACTGTTGCTGATAGTGGTGCTTGTTCAGGCATGTGTCAGCTGATCAATCAGGGGAGACTGGGTATTCAGGAGGGAGGGCCTTGAAGAGACAGGAGCTAAAACAGGGGTCTCAGATAGAGGGGAATTACAATGCTGCAGCACTGGACAGTTTGAGAAAAGCGTTGTTTGAGCACTAAAGCATGTAAACCTATTCTAGTGGTAACCCAAAATAAAATTATGAACTTGATAATGAGCATAATATGTCTCCTTTAATATGTGTGTGTATGAAATTACATTTTGTCCAACAAGACTCTGACTGTGCCTTTGAGTCTATACTGTAGTTCCAAATTATCCTTCTTGTGATTTGAGACATAGATATTTTATATTTTTGTTTTTTGCAATGCCAGATACAGGAAAGATTTTTTTTATTTTTTTTTTATCAGACTGAAGCCCTGAATTATTCATATCTAGGAAGGTCTAAATGACATCGTACTCTCTAAAAGCATGTACGCACGTATTGGTTTTCCAAGGAAGCAAGAATAACCAAGGACAAATAACATTTTTGCAGCCATTTGAGTCTCGGGTGTGACAGTTACAATGACACAGGGAAGGCTTTGTGACTTCCTGTGCAATCACAAACTTGATTTGTGTTTGAATTGTGGGTTTTATTATAAGGTGAGAGCTCGTCTGTTTCAAAGATTTCCAGAGAAACATGTTGTTTGCATGTAGAATAAAGCTGGCTCCAGTGGAACACACGTCTGTTTTTAAATTTCAGGAAACATTGGAGAGAGCATTGACGGTGCCATTGTATTGTTCTGATTGTGAGTTTGTAAGAGTTTTCTTCTGGTGTTCCTGTTTCCTCAGTTAGGAATCTTAAGCCAGACCAATCATACAGTATTTGATTCATGTATGTGTTAAAGCGATGTTTGTTTTGTCATTCATACACATGTAGGTGTCTATTAAGTACACAAGGTACATTGGGCCTTTAAGCTGACATGAAAAAAAAGAGAACAGCAGTTAGATTACTGTCTTTTTCATCCTTGTCATAACAGTTTTAACTGTTCTCTCTCATGCTGCATTGCTGCAACCCTGTCTCTGAGAAATTACATTTGTATGCCACTAAATTGTTTTCATAATTACATTGTGGTGACGAATGTAATTGCTGTCTGCCCTATGTTCAGACACGATGTTTCTTTGAGTGAATGAAACACTACATTTTCTTTTCATATTGCTTTGTCCTTTCATGGCTTTATTTTGACAGGACAGCTTTAGTATGCTTTTCCATTACATCTGCCGGCCTGGCTCTATTGGGTTGGACTCGGTGCGGCAGCCCGGGATTTTGCATTTCCACCAAAACTGGGCTACCTGCTTTAAGGTGTGTCTTAAATCAATGATGCTCTTGTCCCGATCCCCGCAGTACTATCAAAGAATCACCGCTACAAACACATTTTTATTTGCTATAATTTCTTCACAATAAAAGCCCCCCGTTATTTAGTCATTTAAAAGCTTTTATTATGAAGCAACATTACAGGAAACGTTGTGTTTTTGCCAGCAGTAACTAATCATGACTCCTGAAACAGCTGAAAGCAAACACAACGAAACAGTAAAACACAGCAGATGTCGTCACCGCAGCCCACTTCGAGGCGGGACGGCCGCGGCTTGGCCCTACCTCAGAGCAGGTCCATCGGCGGCACAGCGCGGCTCAACTCGGCTGGTGACTGTGCTACCAAGGTGCCAGTGAAACTCTACATTTATCTATATATACCATGCTGCCAGGTACGTTAAATAACAGCATTTCCGCATTAGAAAATGTCATTCGGATGGCATTATGTATATTTAGTTTTTGTTATATAAACATTGTTTAGTCATAAATAAATGCATTATAACTAAATAAATGCTTTCTAAGATGGTGTGGGCATAAAAAAAGAATGAAAATATAACTCAGTTATGTTAACAGTCACATCAAAAATTTATAGAAATCTGAATGCCTGATTGATATCAATGTATCAATTTCAGTCTACTCTTTTACTTATACCAGATGAATGGAGCAAAATATCTGAAGTATATCTCACAGGATAGGATTTACTGCCAGATCATAAAGTGTAAGCCATCCTGAGAATGGGAGTGTAATGTCTTTGCTACAGAAGTGCCGATAAGTATAGGATGCCAATTTTTGAAGTGGCTCTTTGTAGACAGACAAAAGTGCTGATCGTCAGATACAAGACACTATGACAGGTGCCATATGGGTCATAAGTGATAAATCTGAGAGCTGAGTGATAGACAACAGCTAGATGTTTAAGGCAAGACGTAGTAGCATGTCTATAAATAACATCAGCACAATCTAATACAGTTGCAGATAGGTTGTATATAAAAGGCTGGTCATTGTTGGATTTTAAAACTTATTTTGCTTTCAAAGCCTGAATTACTGACAATCTTGAGCTCGAGGGATGCTCGCAACTGCTTCTCGCACTAATCCACTCATACATTTTAGAGCCAGTTTCATCATTAAGTCAGATGGCAAACTCTGCTGCTAGTTTCATAAAGTCTGATACGCACACGGAATGAATGACAGGACATTAAGTTGTAACTCTCCTTTAATTCTTTTTTGCACACATGCTGTTTTAAAAATGTTTTACTTGGATATTCATTTATTCATCAGTTGGCATGAATGAAAATGAGCATTGAGACTGAGAGGGAGGGTCAGATTTTTGCTGTGGTTGCATGAGGGTTTTTTAACTACCTTTGTGCCGGCTACAGCGCGATGAGAAAAATATATTTTACTCATCTGATGTGAGAAGAATATTCTCAGCAATGTGATAGTCTCTTTAAACAGTTCAAAATGTAAGAAACAGCCTCCTGTGAAACTCAAGGGGGCAGCATGTCAACAAAGTGGTTAGACTGGCCTTGGCGAGCTGGTTAGCATGCTAACTTCAGTAGATATCTCCATAGATGTCTTTAAAGATGCATTATGTAAGAATTGGCCACCTGATGAATTCATACTCCTAACAAATAGGGGCAGCATATAGGCAGAGAAACTACTGAAAACTGTATTCTGTTTATACATCCATGACTGTACCTATTGTTAGCTTGTTATCTGAGTTAGACATGCAGCTAGCTAGCATGCTAACTTCAGTAGATATCTCTGCAACAAACCTCAAAACAGTTATTTCATTCTGTTGATAATTTAATTTAGTTTTTACATGTTTCAAACTAAAATCCCTACATATTGCACCATTAAGTGTTTCCTAGTTTTTTAAACTGATTTTCTTTTTCTTTTTGCATATGGGATTGTGAATTTATTAGTGTCGTTTTTGTCTTTATTTGAGAAAGAGACAGGAAGTGGATGCCAATATTGGTCGCTAAAATTATGCTACCACTCCCTCTATTCAACAGCTTTCTTTAATGTGAGTCAGTGTTATAGTCTATAATTCTGACTGCAGACATCTCGCCTATTGTTGATAACATTCATTGGAACAAACAATTTGTCAAAATCTCGGAGCTTTTCAATCTTGTGGGTCACACACTGTTATTATACAAAACAATACAGCTCATTTTGCCCATCACATATCTTCCTTTTGACCCGGCACCTGGCCCTCCATAGCACTGTGCCTCCGCCTGTCCTGCTTCAATAAACATAAAGGTTCAATGCATTCAGCTCTGCATAAACACTTTTCTTATTGCTCTACCCCGAGGAAAATCAAATCCTGCTGCTAATTTATTCATATCTTCCTATTTCTCTCTGGCCTGGCTTGGAAAACAGAGGAGAAGGCAGGACAGAAATGCATTTTTTTTTCCTTTTGAAGGTCTTCCATTAAAAATGAATGGCTCTCTGATTTGGTGAAAAGAAGGCTGGGATTGGGATCGACTCCCAGACGGAGACGGGCAGGATGAAGCCTTAACAGGTCCAAATTAAATATCTACTACTCTCTCTTTCTTTCTATTTTAGGCACTTCGGGAAAATAGCATACGCGCTCGGCAAGCCCTCGCTGTGTTAAGGTTTCGAAAATGTTGCTGCTTGGTGACGATTCAGCTGAGATGTAACAGAGAAAAACTATAGCAGCTTGCTTTGTGCCTCTTTTAACTTCTAATGGTAAAAATCTGCCAACTGCCAAGTCAACTTAATGCTGGTCAGATTAAAATCTCCAATTGTTCATTTCTGTATTGTCAGTGACAAGTCAGCAGATCAGAGACGGAGAATTGTCACAACACTGTGCTTTGATGAATTGTACTTTGTTCGGCGAGACAAATAAAACAGTTTATACTCCTCCCAAACAGAGTTTTATCTCTGGTGCGGTGGAGGAATTGCTGAATACAGTCAAAAGAATTATCACACAGTAAAAAGTCACTCTCGGAAGCTTTATTTGTCCCATGTTTCAACTTGGCAGTGGAGCTTTGCCAATGTGTCACCTGGACATCAACATTGGGCTGAAGTAGTGCAATATTAAAGTTTTCTGGGAGCAGGAGGGGTTGAAAATAACAACTAACTGGCTTGGAGCAGATTTAATCAGTAAGTTTCTCTTCCCCTGCTTCGGCCTTTGTCAGTTGCAGCATGAACAAAGACCTATATTAGCTTGAAACATAGCACCAATAAAGGGTAGTGGGTGAAAGATTCAGTGTGCAAGTATATACTTCAACAAAATCCTCCAAACTAAACAACAATATATGTCTTTGTAGCTACCTCTGCTCCGTTTGGCAAGACATCACTTGTTGAAATATAAATCTGTTTAATGCTGTAACAACAATATGGTTTAGACAAAAGAGACAGCTTCGATAGGTTGAGGGTGAAAATAAGTGAAATAAGTGTTTTTTGTTTAAATGACAGCTTTGTTAGGTTGAAGGGGCCAGCGCCTTGACAAGTGCTTGTCAGAGAGTTGAATAACTTCAAAAAGTGCCACATCTTTCCGATGTCTGACCGTAACTTTCCGAAACCATCGATCCAGCAGCTGCACCCAGCTGACTGGCCAGCTGTAAGAAAGGAGCCATAATTTGAACTTCTGTTTCTTGCTCTTTTTTTCATTTGTTACACAACTAATCGTGTCTCTCATCATGTGAAAAACCAAGTGCAACAGTACAGATGTCTTCCAGCAACCAGATTGCTAGAATAAATGTTGGCAATACTGTACTATATATAATACTGTAAACCACGGATACAGTATGGTGAAACTTTCATTTATGTGCCCCCGAAGTCTCTGGTCGTTTGGTTTTTGTCTGGGTCAAGACCTAGCAACACCTGCATTTTCAGTAATTCGTGACATTCTGGATGAATTATTGATGACACTGAACCAACAGTTTGTTGGTGGTATCTTTGTTTGCCTCTCAAAAGCATTTGATTAAGTGCATCATAAAATGAAAATATAAAAATAAAAATAAATATAATAAAATGACTGATCTGCTGAGTCAAACTCTCTTTAAGAGGTATTCTTGGTCCATTTGTAGATTTATTAGTCTTAAATAACATTTAACCTAATCAGTGCCTCAAAGCTCATTTCTATGCAGATGAGCCAACTTTTTTCCGGTATAATCCCGATTTCACTCCAACCCAAGCTCTCAACACACCTGTGTACTGGACCTTCATCATACAGCCGCAGTCTGGTTAGGTTAGGTTTATACCTACATTACATACATAGTGCATTTGCCTTATTTATGTGACATGATTAACTACGTTAATAAGTTAAGATAACTCAAGTTAACTGTGTGAAAGTCATGTGCTTGTATGACCCAACAATCTGTCCCCATTCTCTCCCTGTGCAGACTTTGTCAGTCCTACTTCACCTCGCCTCACTTCCTCCTATGCTACCTAATAATTACAGCCACTAGAGTTTGCCTCTCAATAACAAAGGTCAGTATGGGTCGTAATAAGCCACTTTCACAGTCGACCTATATGGTAGTTTTCCTGATGAGGAGAGGCTGAGGCTCTTGGACATCTTCAGTTCACCTTTGATGCTTTCATGGTAATTTCTACATCTATGGCTCGAAGAAAACAACAGTAAATGTTGCCGGGAGACAGCAAAATCTGACTTTTGTGACCAACCATTCACACTGCCCTCCTCTCTAAGTTGTTTAATTGCATTACACAACATCAGGCTCTTTGCTTCTGAAAAACAGTAGTAATTGCATGACCACAAGAGGTCATTTGTCCAAAAAATGTGATAAGGTCTTATTGTAAAGTTCCTGAAAATCCATTTTTGACATGAACGTGAACACAAATTAGAACATTTCTGGTTATTTCTGAGATTTCTGTATTCATGTTTTTCTCTTTGCTCTTTTCAGTAGTTTAAAATGAGCGGAGCTCAGTAGGAAAATGTGATGTCATGTACAAAGCATCAAATTTACCAACATTAGAATCAAAATCTGATGATTGTGAACCAAATGTGATTAAACTACACTCATATGGTCCTGATGAACTAAATCAGCTGAGCTTTAGAGAGTTAAAGTCTTAATAAATAACACCTAAAGATGTTTTCTGTATTTTTTTCCCTCAAAAATGTGGCCTTGATTGCTGATTATTTAATCATGAATACTTAATGTTAATTAGTGTTTTTCTGGTGCAGACAGTCTCAGCATGCCCAGCACATGCATTGAAGAGTATGGTTCCGATGACGCAGAGTAAAAATAAAAACACTATATATACAGCTCTCCATCATTCCCCTCTGAGTACACATAGTTCTCTATAAATCGTAAACGTGCGTTCGCAGATGCAGACACACAAACAGCGTGCACACTTATAGATACACATATAATGACAATGACATGCTGCTAAGGCATGTTTGCTGCCGTGAATAATTCATATGTTTTGAAGCTTTAATGATGTGTGCATCATAGCGGATAGAGTCTTCCTGGTCAGTCAAGGTCCCAAGCCCTGCCTGCATCAGGACTGCAGCAGAATGCCTAATACAAGACTGGCGGGCAAAGGATATCAGTGTTTTGATGAGCGTGTGTGTGCTTGTGCATGTGTGCATGTGAGCGTTGAGCGAGTAGTCTTAAGATCACAGGGCGAAGGCTGCAAGCAAAATGCATCTTTAATTCCGAAGCTGTTTATCTTTCCTCCTGTTTGTGCAAAAGTCTGTATAATGTGGAAAATCTCTGCAATAATTACACTCGATTTCAGTTGATGCACAAAGGAAATAGCTCTCTGTAAATCCTGAAAACAATCTTTAACACCCTCAGAGAGGAGTGTTTACATCAAAGCTGCATCAATAATTCCACGCTGAGACTAATTTCCTACAGGTTAAACTTGTGTTTGTCCGTGACAAGTTTGGTTAAGATGGCACAAGGGTAAAACATGCAGATAAGTGTGAACCAAGTGTTTGAGATTCGATCGTTTTCTTCAATCTATTTATTTATTTAGGCCTTTGCAACAGCAGAATATGCTTCAAATGCTTGTTCGCTGTCTATACAGGCAGCAGGAAGTAGGGAGGAGAAGCCAACTGTGCCAACAACTGGATTTACACTGCATTTGCATGAGCCTTTTCCACACTACATTAGGCAGAAAGTGGAGATAGACCTATTAATGTGAGCCCCTTCTTTTACTGCAGTGATGAGCTAATTTCAGCCATTACCCTTGAGAAATCTTCTTTGTTACCTTAAGGGAGAGTTTGCTGAGCAGGCAAACAGGATTCAAACACTTTGACTCTTGGCAGCTAACCACTGGCTACATACATTGGGTTGAATGTTTTCCTGTGATTTTGAAATTACTTTGACTTTATTCTTCACTTCTCATCTCTTTTACTCTTTTGGATTTCTCACTGAAAGAAGAGTGCTGGCAGTGTGATTGGGAGCGCTGGGTAGTAAAAGAAAGAATCTCTGCACTGTGGCTTTGATTGACATTAGCTGACGCTATGGGTGATCACAGCACAACACTCACTGCACGGACAATCTGCTCCCGCAAAAGGGTTTTACTGTCTCTGTTATGATAGTTTCTGTCTGATAGAACTCAGGATAGACACACACGGCCAGAACAAGCTGCTCCTCCATTTTCTTAGTTACCAGGCTGATGGATGACAGGTCCCGCCTGATCTAATATAAAATTGGTTGCCTGAAAAAGAGTGACAGTGACGACCCCAGTGCCTGTTTTTCCAAAAAGTTCAGACATTTTCATCCAGAAGTTCTTGGTGTTATGTTGTATGGACTTGCCCCTCTTTTCTTTCAGTATTTAATAGATATAGGCTGTAGATGTATTTTGGCCTTTCGTACGTTTGAGGTCGCTGAAAATGGAGCAGAAATTCTTTACGAATGGACGGGCAGAAACAGAGATTTTGTGAAACGATGACGCAGACACACACATTTACCAGTGATTGTGGCATCATTCAAAGAAAATATGAACTCGGAGTACGTGCGTTGTGTGTTTATATTGAGAAAGACACAAACAGACATGATGTAAAAGAGAGCCAAAAACAGCTGCTTACCATGACAACGGCATTATCCAGGAGGATTCTGTGAAGACCAGTCATGTCTGCCT
This sequence comes from Pagrus major, assembly GCF_040436345.1. Taxonomy (NCBI): domain Eukaryota; kingdom Metazoa; phylum Chordata; class Actinopteri; order Spariformes; family Sparidae; genus Pagrus; species Pagrus major. The sequence continues at coordinate 16,074,433 of NC_133229.1, read as the reverse complement.
GCCTCGTTTATAATATTTTTCTAAAGTGTTGACAGTGTTGACATTTCTTGTGTACAGGAATACATCAACACTTCAAAACATGTTCAGATGATATATATGAGCTGACTGTCATGTTGGGAAGCAGAGAGGATGGTGGTAAGCGTGAAACCAACTGGTATTTTTTCCAAGACACCGGAACATTTTCCAGCTGTGTTTGTGGAAACAAAATCGGATATTTTTAGGAGAGGAGGACAATTTCCTGCCATGTTTGTGGCAACAGAACCAGGTAAACCAAAACATGATCTTTTCTTAACCCTAAGAAGGTGTTTTTTGTGCCTAAAGCTAACCAGACCATAAGCGCATTGTTATCACAACATAAAATTGAAAACTGAACCTAAAGAAACGTAAAGTTGTAACATGAAGAAGTTTCAAGTTTGAACATATCTGTTATTTGCAGAGTTGTTACACTGTATCTCGGCCTCTGCTAGATTGTTTTTAACCTTTATCTTCTTTATCGTCTGTTTTTCGTCTAAACCTCAACTCTGAAAAAAAAATGTTTTGCCACACAGTGAGCTGCCAATTGTCTGAAAAGTAACTGAAAGAAGTTGTTGCAGCCGAAAAGTAGATGCAGTTATTACCGCGATAACAGCATTTCAAGGTTGGATATGAAGCAACACTAACATAGTAGTGTTAACAAGATGACCTCTGTATTTAATCTGTATTTTGACACACACAAGTAAAGTTAATAAAGTTTAGGAAATGATTTACTATGAATACTCAGTCCCTGGTATTCAACCCTGATACCGAGGCTTCTAACACAGGTAGGAATGGATGGACTGATGCTTGTGTGTCAGAGACTCATGTTTGAACATAAATGGATCCAAATGTGCCAGAAAAATGATTGACAGCTGCTGTATACACATGCCCAAGGACAAATCTTGGGCAAAACACAACCTAGAAATGAACCTTATTGTTATTATTCATCACAGAAATAGATATGTTATCATTGGGGGCACCATATCACCCGTTAACAGCATTATTTACTAGTCTTCTATCTGTAGTAGCTGTTTTTTGTGCACTTGTGTCACAATTTTGTCTGCAGATATGATTTATGTTCTGGGCACTCGCAGCTGTTCTGTCTTCATGAGACGGCAGTCAACATGGAAATGAAGCCGATGTGAATGGAACCAAAATTACTGTTTGATTAATGGAATCAGTCCCTTAACAGACTTGCTCATCATGAAATCGACAGATTAAACTAATCTTAACCGTTGATTGAATGTAATGGAGACTAATAAGATCCAGAGATGTACTTATCTTTATTCACTCGGTGTAATCTTAACTTAATGTTTAATAATTGCATCATTACATGCCATCTGTTATTTCTAATGGAAATCAAGAGGGGTTTTAAATTCTTCTTCGAAATCATTCACACTACCTTGTAATTCCCCAAAAGCCTTCACTTGATACAGCTTATTTCAGACAGGATTAGTTTAGTAGGTAGAAGGGTGATGTAATCATTACCAGAGCATGTCTGCAATTTCAGTCCCATCTGAATCTGCCATGGCAGACATTTTTATGGACTGCTCACGCCCGCACCAGTTAAATTTCTGTCCCCTTTTATCGTCTTTATCCAGTGAAAGTAACCTCAGAAAATACGAGTCCAACTCAAACTGACATCTCTGAGATTATTGCCAAATATTGGGTCATTTCCTTTGGGAGAGCACTCCTTCTGTATGGTAGTGAGCCATCTGCTCAAATTGCTATTGGCAGCAGGGCTCAGCCCAAAGAGAGAGCTGACCCAAAGTCTCAGCTCCGGTCTGGCTGTGACTTTCTCTCTGCTTGTCATCCTCTGCAAATTGGACATTTGATGTCCAGGGTTAGCAGCTATTGTCCTGCAAACTCCAGACAGGGTTTAAGTCTGTATTACCTTAAACAAAACTGCACTTCCGAAGCTGTGTGTGAAAATATGAGTCCATGTGATGAAGCACATAAAAATAGAATCAAATCTGATATTTGTTAGGTCTATTATTGTTTCAATTTGTGCTTTTTTCCCGATGTTGCACTCGGAAGCTGACTCTCAGAAGAAATTAAATTACTTTGGGGATTTTAACGACTCTAGACAGCAGTTTGATCAAGATAAATTCAAAGCAAGCAGGGGACTTTTAAGGGGTTTTAAGATATTTAATCTCACAATGCTTGCAGCACAATGTACCGAATGTTGAGTAAACAGATATGCTTGTTATGAAAAATACCATTACTCGGCATCTTCTCGCCTTAAATTTAGCCGTCATCGAGAGACCCAGGAGATGCCTAACAAATGCGTGTGGACAGCTTAATGCCTGTCATATCGAGAGCCAGAGATATAATTATTCCACTTACATAGCATACTGCTGTTGTCATAATTGAAGTCATAATAGACAATGACGGCTGGACAGGTCTCTCTGTCGCACATTTAGATCAGATAAATACAGTGAGAGACAGGGCTGAAGAGGTCGGTGGTGTTTATCCATGTCTCTTATGGTAAACGGCTGAAGAATCACAGTCATTCAGCTTATATCATATACAGTAATATAGTTTAATGTGAAATCAATAGTCATCTTGAGTCATTTTAACTTAGTAATGCAGTTAACTCATGTCATGTACATAACGTAGGGCACACATGGCATGGGGGGGACATGGACAGGACACAGTAGTCAAATAGTTGCTTATCATACAAGACAAGACAATGCATGATCAGATCAGCAGATGAACTAAATTGGACTCCAATCCCAGCTGAGTCAGATAACTGTAAACTGCAGGACACTAATAGTTATTTTGAGACGGTGGGGGGGAAAGGTAATTCCACAGTGTTATTCCATCTTGTGTTTTAGGGGTGGTAGATTATTATTAGACCCAGTTATGAACTGACCTTCATGTTATTAAACTTTATCGACGGTTCTCCCAGGTAATATATTTATCCACAGCAGAGTGCACACCGGGAGGAGCAGAGGCGTGGGGGTATCGAGGATAAATATTTGACTTTGTGAGTTTACACTGTTTACTGAGGATTATGAGTTTGAGAGCCCAAACACTCCATGTGCAAGGTCTGGTTTTCCTCCACCTTCCTGATCTGCCTTGCCATAATTCTTCCTGCCAATCCATCACTCTCAGTGGGATCTCCTATTTCATAAACACCACCGTGTAATCACACCTCTGCATTCGCGGGTTGTCATATTGACTCTGGGTGTATTTTCGAAGTGTGTGTCTGCTGGGGTGCGTGTTTATATGTGTAAGAGAGCAATGTGGGAGTGGTTTGATTAACACTTGAGGAGCAGGAATGTGTCATTCATTAGCACAGACACTACAGCAGCATTAATTGGATACATGCGATCCCAGAGGAATCAGACTGCAGCGGCTCAGTGGATATAATTTGATTTTCACAATGTTCAAAATAAATCTCAACATCTTTTAACCTCACAAGTAACAGGCGCAATTTATCCATGTCACTTGAGTTCCCACTGAATGGCTGACATGATTATCGCTACCGCTCGTATTGCCAGTGTCATCTGTCACACCCAAAGTGACAGAGTCAGGTCACGAGGTGGTGAGAGAGCTGCTAACCTTTTACAGATGTCAATCTAATCAAGTCATTTCAGCACCTTTGCTTTGATTTTCAGTAAATAAATCACTATATTTGACTTTTTTTGGGAGAGAGACGTTATAAGAGAGGAGATAAACCACTTTAAAGAGGTTATATTATGATGTTTGCCTTTAATTTATTGTGTTATGAAGCATTTCAAAGCTTTCAAAGTCCACGCCAAAGGGAGTTACTCTCCCCCACAGAAAACACTGCTCCTTCACTGCCTGAAACGCCTGGTTTGGAGTCGAGCCTTTACTTCCATAACTTATCTGCATCACTATGTAACAGGCGTTATATAAACATATATATATTTACGAGCTGGACCAGGTTACCAGCTGTAGCTTATCAATATAACCTTAAAAATATCTCAAAAGAGAAAATCTTTACATTTAGGCAGTTATTTCTACTCCCTCTATATCTGTTCCAGTCACAAGCTGCCACGATTTACCTAAGTGGCCCAAAGAGGTCAGGAGTTGCATTCATGCGTGAATATTTGACAACTCAATTAAAAAAAAAAAACTCAACTTGGGTGAAATGCAGGGGGGAAAAAAAGGAAAAGAAAAATGTTACTCCTAATTACTGAGAGATTTCTTGCCTCATTTTAATTTTATGGGCATCTTGTGAACTTGCCCTCACTGCCCATTAACATCTGACCCTAGTCATAGGTCATTAAGCATCCTTTATTTCATAAGACTTAAAAATCCAGCCGCTGAGAAAAATAACCTTTTAAAGGGTCAGATCACCATACTGAAAAGGTTATCATAAGGAAAGATAAATAAATAAATAAAATGAGCTAATTAGTGTGGAAGGATAGCATTCAAAAGCTAACAATCCACTAAAAACATGAAATCTGCACTTATCAATAGTTTTATGTAGACAGTGTGAAAGAGCTGTTAGAGAGGATTATCATCCAACTGTTTAGTTCTCCTCAGCTGCACACATAATTATATCCTATTTTAGCAAACTGTTTTTGTAGCAACTATATTTTTTTGGCACCACTCTCATCACATTCTTCTCCAGCAGCAGCAGGCAGCTGTTTACAGCCAAAAAAAGTCGATAAACCCACTGTGTGCTACCTGCCCAGCAACAACCAGCAGACAGACATAATTAGCAACTAGCTGGTGAATGAAGTTGAACATTTAGGTGCTTAACAGCCAGACAGGGTTGGTGGAAAGCACACAAAGATAAAAAAAGGAAATTGAACGTTGGGCTGAATGCTAATGTTGCTCCATGTCTGCTGGATAAGTAAAAAGGCAACTGTTTGCTATTTCAATATTATAAGGCAGACAATGTTAATAATAAGATGAATAATGAATTAAAAGAGAGATATTGTGCTAATTTTCAGGTTCATAATTTTATTTTGGGTTATTACTAGAATAGGTTTACATGTTTTAATGCTCAAAAAACACCAGTTTTCTCATACTGTCCAGTACAGCTGCAATGTATTCCCATTCTGTTTTAGCTCCTGTCTCTTTAAGGCCCTTAAGCCTTCTGAATATCCAGTCTGCTCTAATTGGTCAGCTTGCACACGCCTTAGCCAGCAGCGCTAACAACAACAGAGCAGCTGTACTAAAGCAATTCTTACGTGCCAAACTAGCCGCTAGGCATACAATTATGCAAATGTGTGACGTGGCGATGTAGTGTGATGTCACAAAGTCACGTTTAAAGTCAGGACTGCTGACGAGGCGTTTCAGGAGCAGTATTTTCTGTGGGAGAAATAAATTCTTACTCTGTTATACTGCTGGCTTCATAATGGACAGTTTGAAAACAAATTGCCACTGAGTGACATCGCTGGAGGCAATTTATCGGATTACATGCAGCGTCCTCTGTTGCCACAAAAGTCTTTATACTACTTTTTTCACATAGTATCACAAAATGAGTAGTTCAAGATGTTAACTGTTACGTTTGACACATGGTTGTTACACCTGTCACAGGGGGTGTGGGAGAATGGCGACAGGGAAAGGACCCAAGAAGTGCAGACAGCCAAGGCTGATTTCTGTGATTTAGTGTAATAGAAAGACTTACAAGCAGGCGCATGTAGGCAGACAGGAAGACGGGCAAGTATGGATTACAGGTAAGTATTGCTGCAATTCATTGAAAGTCGATGTATCCAAGTTTGCATTCCTGACTTTCAATCTCTCTGTGCATCTGCTCGGGAAAACACGGACGCCTGCAGCAAACTAATGTTTGTACTGCAAGTCTCTGAACTTCACAAGCAACCACAGCAGCTGATTTAATAGATAAGCACCATTAAGATACGAGTCGGCTTGTACCGCATTCTTGCAAAGACTTCTATCAAGCAGAAATAAACTGAATAAAAAATGAAAATGGCAACTTTAAGGTCCTTTTTGTAGGAGAAAAGTTGATTTTTGAATCTCATTCCCAACTCGTTAAACTCGTTAAACTGGATTGCAGCAAAACTACTGGTTTAAGTTGTAGAAAAAGTCTGAAGCACTTGAGGGTAATGAGTTAAAAAGCCTTTAATTACTCACGGCTGTTGAATCACAACATCAGGAAAAACGTGTCTATGCATTTCAGCCATTAAGGCCTTCGTCAGGACAGTACAAAATAGCTACCTTTGGGCTCTTACATTACATTACCATCTTGAGTGCCTCAGACTTTTTCTACGGTTCTGAAAGAACAAGATCCCTGAACTGATGAGCCAGAGGGACACCATTTTTCACAACTGAGCAGCACTCCTTGCATCCTGTTTTTTACTTGTTTAAGTTGTTTCAAAGCAAGGACAAACCCCGACTAGGCAATATTGCAGTGACAAACAAACAAAGTGGACCTGTATTTGTGTGAGTGACTGATGAAGGGATGAGATGCAGGTGAGGAGGCTGGCGGGGAAGTTCCATGAAACTGCAGAGCCGATGAGGGAAGTGGAAACAAGTGTGAAGATGGGTGGAGCAGGCAGGTGGAGAGGAAACGAGGCTGTCCGAGGACATCTGGTGAATGGATGGAAGATGGCAGCGGCCCAAGGGGCCTGGGGAATTACTGTAAGAGTGTGGCCAGAGAGGTGGGACACAGAGACAGACTGTGACAATACTGAGGAGAACCTTAAAGGGCAACTCCACCAATTTTACACATTAAAGTGTGTTTACAGGTCTTGCAGAGTACTTCTACTGTAAAACAATATATTCCTCTTCATTTTAATTTAATTTCTTAATATCGGTTTTGTCTTCAGTGGCCTATCCACACATTTTGTCATCAACAGTCTTCACTGAAAAATCTTTTCCACCAAACCTTAAACATTGAAAAACAATCCACAGCTGTCTGTATATGTGTGTGTGTGTGTGTGTGTGTGATACATGCTCTGAAGCCTTAGATAGAAGTTTCAGAAGGAAATTAAAGACTGTTGCCAAACACAAACTATAAGCACACCAGCACCTCAAACTGAAGAACCTGAGTGAATGTTTCTCTCCACCTCTGATCAAATGTTCCCAGCGCTGTGAACATCTGATAAAGGGCCAAACTGGAGCTGCAGTTCTCACAGAGAGCACAGATTACAAAGAAAGAATGCTTTTCTCTGCAAGATGCAGTCATAAAAACAGGCCATTTTTCATTGGTTGTGGGTATTGACTGTGTATAGGCCTGTCTTCACACATGATCAATAGCAATGCATAATGTCTGCTCTCCACCGCTCTTAATAATGAGCCCCAAACACAGCCAAATTCTCATTTTGTTTGGCCTCGAAAGAATAACAAGGTTGTTAACTACAAAGGTTACACTGATTAATATTCCTTCGGCCCATCAATGGATGAGTAATTCTTGGTAATGGAACACGTTTTGCTCAGAGAATCGATCCGGGTTTCATGGAAGATGAAAAAATATCTGGTTGTTATCAGAGAAATGAATCAGAGGACAATCACAAGGGGGCAATGAGCTTCGACTTGTTCCAGACATCTTTACTTGATGGAGTAGAAACAGAGATAACTGGACAGAAAAGATAAAATAAAATGAATTTGCATTTACAGTTGCTATTTCCTGCTAAAACTGCAATAATTCTACACAACTAAACCCTCCGTGGAGCTTGATGTATGAAAGTCTACTGTATGTGGGCAGCTGGCTTCCCACATTCTGCGTTTGGACACATTCATAATGACTCATTTGATTTGTAGCCAGAAGTGATTATACATATGGCACATAATGCATGCTGTACCTTCTGATAAACCATCTAAGTGAGACATATTCTGCTGCATCCAAACAAGAAATCACACTTTTGCGTTATTTTTATGTGAAGAAAAAAAACAAAAACATTCTGTTTTGGCTTCCGTGGCGTCTCTCTGGAGGTGAGGGGGAGATGCCATTCTGATCGTCTAATCCCCACCTCCTCCCCCTCTGTACGCCGCTCCTGCCTATCTCTGTGACTGAGGCAGACACCGGTGGAGGGCCAGATGGTGTGTGTTACACTTGTTTCGCTGTCGTGCGACTGTTATTTATACGCCACAGAGGCAGAGGCAGCAGCAGCAGCGGGCCCCCTAGACGAAAGCTTTTGTTTCGGAGCTTGAAGAGGCGAGAAGGAAGCGAGGAGGAGAGGAATGAGCAGGAGACAAAAACAAATGTCCCTATTAGATTATCACCTCAGCCCCTGTGGAAGAACTCTCTCCTCCTGTCTTGTGTGTGTGAGCTCTGCTGGCGTGGGTGTGTGCCCCCATGTTCCTGCCAGGAACAGAAAACAGCGGTCTGATATCTCAATATCAGCTGTATTAGCCCGGGAAAGAGGCCATGGATCATTTTAATGCCACCGCGTGTACAGGAAGACCCGAGTGGTGGATCGATGATACATGTCCCGCGGACATTCATGACACCTACAGCCTCACACACACATTCACACACATCCCTCAACCCTGGCCTGCATTTCTGCCTTTTTACTCTGTCACACACACACATGCACACACACACACACACACACCCCTCCCCTCCCCTCTCAATAAACTGTGAGAAAAAGCAATATCTCTCTTGAAGGCAGAGGAATATGATTAAAGCTTTCGTGCAGCCGTTATCATCCCATGAGCCGTTAACAGCGAGCAAAATGAAGCAAAGTGAATTACCTCCAGCTGTCACTGTGTAGCCTGCAGACCCAGAGTCAAGGGCCTGTAATGTTCAAAGCATTGTTAAGTTTATAATGACAGATAGAAGTAAAAAAAAAAAAAAAAAAAACATGCTGGGAACAATGTTATCGTGGGGAAAAGTTCCTGCCTTTGTTTTCAGTGTTTTCACTGAGAGGTTACAGAGAAAATACTACAAAAGCTTTTATAGTGATAGTATAGAAAGTGCAAACAGTTCAACATTGTGTGGAGCCGCCTACACCAGTGCTGTGTATGGTCCATACCATTATTTCTCAAACAATGCCCAGTGTTCTCACTCACTCACTTCACAGCTATTTCAGATTGCCTTTATTTTACCTTTTTTTTTATCAGTGTTGAGCTTCTGTCAATAAATCTAAACACTTCCTGGACCGATGTTTTAAATGAAAATGGACATGATCTCACCAATGAATGTCAATTAGTTATGTTACTATGCTATATATACTTATTATATTACTTTAAATAGGTAACATCTCCATACAATTCACCCAGCAACGAGCTCCTTTAGATCTTGTCCAAGTCTCTCCACAACCGTGTCCTGCTTTGAAATCCAGTTTCTGTTGTTTAGCTAGAGTACAAAGTTTCACTTTGCTGATGCTGATGCTGTATGATTAGCTATTGTATGAGAAGTGTCTGTGGGGTGGTGTGTTTTTCTAGGCCAAGTGCTTGCAAGGTCATCCAGAAGACTTCTGGCAGAAGGTGTTTCCATCTAGACGAGATAAACAATTTCCCCAGTCTGTTCTGAGTCTACCCCAGGTTTTCCTACCAGCTGGACTTGACCGGAAAACCTGCAGACCACCTCCACTGGCTTCTGAACACAACCTGAGTCAAGTCCTGCTGCTTCTTCCCGAGTTGTGTGATAGATTGCCAACTGAAAATTCCTTCACCATAGCTTCCTCAAACTCTCGCCGAACCCAGATGTTTGCTTCGGTAACACCGTAAGCCACAGTACCTCTGAACTTCTAATATCTGTCCACTGTTTCAGGAAACCCCTGGAGGCAACCGAGTCCAAAAGACCTCCCTCTTACCACCATGCAGTGCACTGAGTTTACCTCGAATGTACTATACAACTGAAAATGCCCTTCCTTGCCACTGCTGGAAGGGTTAAAGGGTCAGCTCACCTGAATGATTAAAAAAAACACTTAGCTCTAGTGGTATTTTGCCACACTGTTAAGGTTTTATTTGTCCAGGTCTTAAAAATACCTTCTTGGTCTCCTGCCACCATCCAATACTTTGAAAAAAGAGCATTAAAAGTCCAGCAGCAACATTTCTTGCTGGAAACAGTCTCCTGATGACGACACTTGTGGCAGAAATCTCACAGATGAATATCTTGAACTATTCTTGGGCCATTGAGACAGGACAGGTATTAAAAAAATTGATTTTCATTTCCTTTCCTTTGACTGATTGTCATCATCCTAGATATGGTGTTAACATTAAGACTGTAAAATCAGGCTGTGAGGAAAGGAAAGGATTATCATTCCTGTCATCACACTTCGATGTCTGTGTCTCATGCCCCCTGTGGTGTGTTGTTGAATTCGATAAAAGATGACAGCAATGTAAAGGTAAATATTTAGTCATTTGGAGCATGCCATTTACTCAGTTAATCCCATGCCTTATCAGTTCTCTTGCTATTTCCAGAGTGCATTTTTATGTGGCGGGGTGGAAACATCTCAGAGCGAGACACGGGTTATAAACACTGTCATTAGAAGATGTTCACTCTGTCCTCTTGAAAAGCCAAGGATTTTGCAATCCTTCAAAGATAACATAACGGCTCGCCATCAAACGAAAATATCATCAGCTCTGGCTGCTACGCTAATCGGTAGCAGCAGCGAGATGAGAGGAGACTCAGGCAGGAAGAAAGAAAATGAGATAGAGGGAATGAGAGGAGTAAAAATGTGAGTAGGAGACTGATTGCAGCCGGCTGTCTGATCCCTGTCGGTCTCCCCGTTTGATTGCAGCCTTGTCAGCGTGCTTTAGACCTGCCTTTTTTGAAGTCGATGGACAATGTAATGGTTTACTCTGTGATCAGCGCTCAGATGGATCAGGTAGAGACGCCTTGTCAAACCTCAGGAAGCATTTGCATTAAAAGTAGCGTGTAGGCAGAAAGCAATACAGCGGCTGTTAGGGCAGCGAGCTCTCAAGTGAATGGAAAGGCAGCGTGTTGATAAATTAAGTCAAATAAATTAGGACAGGGACTCATTTTGTGCCTGGCTGACAATTAAAGATGTCTTGGGATTCACCCAGTGATAGCATCCATCTCCTCTTTTACATCCATTAAACAGGAGCAATCATCTAGATTGACACAATGAGTGCTTGTGAAAAAAGAACACATCACATGACATTATTACTTGACTTTTCAGTAGCAGCTAATGTTCAATAATCTAGTTTTCACTGACTGATGTTCTCAAATGGAGGACAAAGGACTGTCCCGTAAGAAAAATGCTTGATTTTTAAGTGTGCTGTTAATTGACGCTATTGACCCACAATTAAATGCACTGAAAAAGATAAATAAATTGCAGGTTACAGCTGAAGAAGCATTTCATTCTCTCCTTCAGACGGTAAAGGAATCTAATTTTATAAACATAATGTAATGCTTTAGATTTCCACACACAATGTACAGCTTAAAGGTACAATATGTAATAATTCTAATCAAAAATATTCAAAAGTTCACTAAAATTATCAACAGAATATGAAGGAATAACCGTTTTAACATTACGACGTCTACATATTGTGTTGTGAAGCATGTTCCTTAATCCTTAACTATTAGCAGTCATAAAAAAGCATCCATGCGCAACAGTGTTAAGGAAATCTCTCTTCTTGGCAACAGGTTGTCCATGTCTGCCTTCTCCTGCCACGAGGACTTTCCAGCTATTCTTCCAATTCAAACTACAGAACAGATTTTCATTGCCTTCCAAAACAAAACACATGAGGGTGTCTGATCTGGAACCCATATTCAAGGGAAAATATTGTTTTTCTCGGTCATTTCCAAATGCATATGTTCATTACAGAATCCTTCATTTGATTTATCGGATCTTTTACATCTATGGTTAAGGTTTTTCTTGGCTACTAAGACCACTTGATTTAAGCTGCCCTAACAGATTTAATATATTAACAGGAAAGTTAATTACCATATGTAATGTAGCGTTTTAATGTCTCACAGCTAACTGTTTTTCACCAAGCAGCAGAAAGACAAGAAGAAGTTAACAACCAGCCGGTGAACGTAGGGGGAACTTTTAGCCATTAAAGAGCCAGATACACCCTTCAGTGAATATTACACTTACTTACTGCAAAACTGCAAGATGGTGGCTATTCTTCTTTTGAATGAATATTGCTATATTTGCCTACAAGTTCACCATAATAGTGTTACTGTTGTGTTTGCAGCTTGTTCAGTTAAAGTTAATACTGCTTTAAGGCAGTATTCACCTTTCTGGTGAAGACACTCACACTCTTACCATTTGCTATGAGCAGGAGATGGAGCTCCTAGCAGCTTTTCATAACAATCAATATGCAATTTTAAGCTCATGTAAAGTAGAAATGATGCAATTGTAACAGTGGAAATGAAACAGAGTTTTGCATGAATTGGGAAATCAAAGCCTTTGCCAGTTTGTGTGGTGAAGTAATCCAGCATATTAAACACCTACTCTCACTGCAGGGAGCAAAATGTAAAATTTAACTGCAACGAGACGTCAATCATCTTGACAACGAGATTAGTTTACAGTGAATACCCCAAAAAATGATGACATACCTTCACCACCTTTAACAGACAAGAAATGTTAGAGGTATTACAAATTCAGAAAAATGTTAAAAGGTGTGTGCTTATCCAAAAAGGCTAAAGGGGAGACTGAACTGGACTGCTGTCAGGGTGCGCTGCGAGGCCGATTGTTGTCGAACACTTTATGTTTGCTTATTTCGCTCGATCCATTGCGATGGCATGTGGCCTGGCCCTCGAGGGTGTCCAGACGCGGGTGTTTATTCAGCATGAAATGAGGTGAAGCCTAAAAATACATGGGGGTCGAGTGGGGTGCTGGGCGGGGTTAAATGGTTGGCCCTCCATTCAAAGAGCCACAGAATGAACAGCGCCGCCTCATTAGCAGCCTGATATGGAGGAAGGTCCATCTGGAATAGCAGGCAGAGGAAGTGAAGAGACGGGGGCCCAGCATTGAAAGAGAGAGGGGGGTCAGAAACAGCTAAAAGATGAACAGACTGACCGCACGACACACACATGAAAACCACAGCAGCGCGCAGACAAAGGAGATATAGAGCAGCACACACACAGATGAGACAAGGTCAAACACAAACAGATACACATAGTACATCATGGAGACACGAACAGATGTAGACACAGATACATGTACTCCATCATGGATTGTTGATATTATTATTTATAACATGATGTGAAAGCGCATTCTGCTACATAACATAGCTCCTGGGTATTCTGATGGAACAGGACGGATGCGCTTGTGCTGTACAACCAGTCAGGTTCAATTTATACTGAAGGAATGCATGTATATTTTAACTCCCCACTGAGTGATTCAGTAAATATGAATCCTATATATATATATATACATACACAGTATGTGTATTTTTCTCCTCGAGTGTTACTGAGTGGTCTTGTTTGCATTGGGTATGCAAAAGTAAACATCTCTAACTGTGGAAAGTTTGTATACATGTTTAAAGGGATGCTCCTACAAGTTCGCGCTGCGCTTCATTTAGTTATGGGGCTCGTTTCTGCAAAGCCACAGGCAAGTTCTAACTGGACATTTCTTTATGTTCTGTTTGTTTACGCTCAAATTTCTATGTCTCTCTCGTCACAATGCTGTGCTTATGCTCTGGTTAGTTTTAGGCACAAAACCCCTAGTTAGGTTCGGCCTCCCGTGAAAAATAGCCGGTTTTGGTCGCCACAAAAACCGGTGCAAATGTCCGTAGGTCTCCTTGAAAAACACCCCCTTTTCACGCTACAAAAATGTCTAGAAATATCCCCAGCTGCCTTGAGAAAACATCCCGTTTTGACACCACCAAACGGATGGAAAAGTCTCCAAGTGGCCAATTGCGGTTGGGTGTTTGGCTGCCTTTGTTGGCTTGAAATAACGCCTCCACCATCTCCACCTCCCGATGTGAAAGTCAGATAATTAGCATATAATGTGACCATGATGTGCCACGTTTGCTACAATGTGTGACAGTAATAAAAGCTTTAATAATTGAGATATGATTATTAACAATATTCAAAATTGTCAACCTTGGATCTGTGGTTTGCAGAAACTTTAACTGCTAACATTATCTGCTGGTGACTGGGCTGCCCTTAGACCAGACACTACTATTAGCATTTCTCTAGAATATCCATTTGAGATGCATGTATTAAATGAAGGGAGAAGAGCAGAAAAAAGATCATTTGTTCAAGTCACAAGAAAATTTGGAAGTTAGAAAAACTGCAGATACTTTTCTCTTGCTTGTTTGTGCAGAGGGCATGCAGTAGAGAGAGGTCAAGTTTAAACAAAGAGCAAAATTCTGGTGAAAGTGAATAAAGATGTGAAGACGAGATACATGAGGAAGACTGACAAAGTATGGTGTTTCTGTTTGGGGAAATATCACAGGAATTCATTTAATCAAAAATGTGTTGCTAAAAGTGATATTGTATATCAAAGATTTTTACAGCATAGCCAAAATCACAGAGCTTCTATATAAAAAAGACAAATTGACACGTGCACGCACAAACACATGCAACCACACACGCAACAAGACAGAATTCACAGACATACTGGATAGAAAGCTGTGCATGCACACCAACATTCAAAGACAAACAGATCAGATCCTCTCCCCTGCCTGCCTGCCTGCCTGCCTGCCACAAAGCAGAAAGCGGAGGGAGGAGTGGAGTATGGTGACATGTTGCAGCAGATGGCTCATCTCCTCCTCTTCATCTTCCTCTCGTTCCTCTGCCACCTGTGGAGGAGGACGCACACTCTCGGAAACGGCCCGCCCTCCCCGAAATTAAGGATGCAGGTCATTTATCATGAGCAGGTCACCTCAGATTAAAGTTTGCTGTGCGAGCGCATTGTTTCTATTGTGCTCGCCCGGGTTCTGCACATCACTCTGTACTTCTCAGACTGAATGACACTGAAAGTCACAGTGACACAGACGGGAGTTTGTCTTAGTGAGCAAATTATCCCTTAGATCTATTTTAAAACATCGACTGATTACACAATTCTTTAGTTTCATTTCTTTTCTCTCAGGCAAATTAAAATGCCTGGAGATTGCAGAAACTCACGGTGGAAATTCAAACCTTTTTTTCTTCATTTTGCCTTGGAATCCATTCAATATAGAAATGTTTGTGTATTTAGTGTGTACACTATGCACAATATTCTTCTGAATAAGACTGAATGTGAATTGAACAAAAGAAGATCTGTGCAGAACTCGTAGGTGGTGACAGGGTCAAGATGAGAACTTTTTAAAAAATCCTTTAAAAGTCTGTTTCTATTTGATGCAGACGTCGCGCTGTGCACAGTCTTCTCCTCACTCTCTGTTCTTTTGTTTCAGAGCCGGCCAGAGCCATGCATCGGCTTCACTTCTCTCCGGCTGAGTTGACGTTGTGACAGGCCTTGAGAGGCAAGGATACACAGTGTCCTTATTCTGTCACCTTCCCCCATTGGCTTTGACTGGCCCCAACACATGCATTCAAACCCCTACAGCACAGCCAATAAATCACTGTCTTCTGATACAATACAAGAGAAAGTTTGCTGAAGGAGCTCGGCTCAGACATTATCAGTGTTTGGTCCTGATCTATTTTGGTCCACTCCTTTTCAGTCGCTGGATGTCTGACATGAAAGGATAGATATGCCAGTGGCTCAAACCGAGATGAAAACTGTGATGTCTCCGCTGCATTAATGGTTTGGATAACAATCAAACTGATCTGGATGTGTGTGTCAGCTCCTTTTTGGCATTTCATTCACACATGCTCGCTCTCACCTCTGAGGAATGTGTCCACACAATTATTCACATTACACACTTACTCGCTCGTTGCTCATCATGACCTTTCATCACGTAACTTTGAGAGGAAAGTGACACTTCATCTTCTATCTTCAGACCATCTCTGGAGAGGCATTATGGCTGATGCATGTTCCCCCGGGTACATGTGTCCTCCTCAAAGAGCCACCCATTAATCTTTGAGCACTTCCTATCAATGCAAACCGTCCCCTTATCATCAGCTCTCTCAATCAACCTCGTAATATCTGCAATGACAAATTGACAGAGCCGCAGAATGACCTTACGTCATTTTACATTGCAGCGTATGCATGATTCATTGTGGGACCCAGTTGGCTCTTTGTGGCTGTTTTGCATTGCTTTGAGATTAATTGATGTATCTTTGTTGTTGTTTTGCATCTATTTGTTGTGGCTGTTTTTTTGTGGTCATTTCACATCTTTTTGTTGCCATTTTGTATCTCTTGGCTGTCATTCTGCTCCTCTCACTTCACTTTGTGTCTATTTGTGGTATTTATGTATTTATTTTTTTGGTAATTTTGCTTTTATTTTGCTCATTTTATGTCTCGTCCCGTCTTCGTTGTCATTTTGCAGCTTTTTGGTGAAATTTTTCATTTCTTTGGAGTCATTATGTATCTCTGTGCAGTAATTGTTTGTCTTTGTGGTTGTTTAGTGTCTCTTTGTAGTCATCTGGTTGACTTGCCGACAAGAAATGAAGGGGCTCTGTGACGCTTCAGTGATGTGCTGGAAGATGGTGGTTAGTTCATGTTAGCAGACACCATTTTTAAAATAACGTTAGCTACTGTTGCTCTCTGTTAGCGGAGCCAAAAGAGGCAATGAGACGAGGCAATCAAGAATTTGTATGAAGTCACATCCTTTGGTCTGTTGTAGAAAATCCAACCAGAGTCCAGCATCTATAAACAGCCTAAACAAATCATCCGCAGGCAACTGAAAGAGACAGAAAGGTCTCATTTTTCAAGTCAAGTTACAATCCTATCACTTACAGCCAATAAAAAGGTGATTCATACGTGCAAATTGCAATACTTACTACAAATTGTTACACAGAGCCCCTCTAACCGTCTAAACAGAGGATCCCTACAGGGCACTGTTTAGTGTCTCTTGGTAGTCGTCTGGTTGACTTGCCAACAAGTAATGTTAACCATCAGTTTTAACTGAGGCTCCCTGCCGGGCAGAGACCCAGGGTAGGCCAGTTCAGTATTCCATCCATCACAGTCCACATGATGTTGTAAAGGTCAGAAATGAGGCTACAATGCTGTGAATGAGTGAGACCTAGCTGGCATATACCATCGAGCTGTCATTATAAAGCCCCTGTGCCATGATGGATCTGACTCAGTTAAAAGAATGGTTGTCAGACTGCGATGATTGAAAGCTATTGGCGCTGGAATGTCACTGACAGAAAACTGTGAATTGGAAATGATTGCATAGGTAGAAATGAAAACTGATTGGATGGCAAAATACATTTTTTGTCAGCAAATCAAGCGCTTTTATGCAAATTCTCGCAAGCAATTTTTCATATATTCACACATCTGTCATCTCAGTCAGACCTCAGACGTGGAGCATGCAAAAAAAGGGAGTGTTTGCCAGACTGCGAGGAGCCAAAGGCGATGATTTGCATAGAAAATAGCCATGTGTGATTGGCTGAAAGTGATGAATAAACAAATAAGTTAGATCTGAGGCTTTAGAGTTGGACCTCAGCAAAAACAATTTCTCTGAGCGAGATGGAAATTTGGACAGTAATGAGTTAATAAAATGTGTCAGGTCATTTCTCAACTTAATTTTCACTCTGTGTAGAGCAACAACAAGTCCTGCAGTGTCTGTTTATACAACACAATAAGTATTTCTTGTAACTAATAAAGTTATACTTCAACCTACGAATCTTTAAACCATCCTAAAACTTCCACTTGTATTGTAAGAGCATGCAGCTCTATCTGTTCGTCTCATGCTGGTCAGGCTGTCGGGAAGTACAGTTTTGTGGTACTTATCCCCAGGGAGTTATTTCAGGCTAAAAAGCCCAGGCCCCTATCTAAATGAATGAGGAGAGAGCCAGAACTTCACCTTCAATGGTCACCTGGACATAAAAACTGTATAGAATCCTCAAAATAAGGTTTAACACACTTTCCTCCCACAGGTTATACTTCTACTACACATGCACATGGTTTTACGACATCAGCTTTTATTATGGCTCAGTACAGAGTGCTGTGATGTGATGCCGTCACCCCACCAGAGGGTATTAGTATGATATCCTCCTCTTCCATGGCCATTAGAAGTCCGCCTGCAGCTGAACCAAATTGGTTTAGACTGTTGTGAATCTCAACTGTGTGCTCAGGTCAGTGCAACAACACAAATGCCTTATATGTTTCCAAGATGATTGGCTTTTGGGGGGAAGGGGCGGGATATGTGTCATACAACCGCCATCTCTGGCTGCTTTAAGTGGTTTGGTTACTTTTATACCGTCTCTGACTAAACTAAAACTTTAAAGGCATACAATGCAGGATTTGTCGGTTACTGTTTGTAAACAAAACATTTAAAGGTAAGTGATTCTGATAGTTGATTGTTGAGTCTTATGACAAATAGAAATGCTTCTGTAGCATCACATGAAGCATAGCGCAAATTCATGCAGGACGCGGAAGTCATAAGCCCCAGCTGTAGTCAGCTGACAGCCAGCTGATCAGATCAGCATCAGTCACTGACCAATCATATCCATTCTTTTGAATAAGGCGGTCTATTTAAATCTAAGCTGTCATACACTGATCTCTCCTTCAACACTGCTGCACTCACAACTCTGCTGCAGACAAGCCACCACCCCAGCCTCCACCTGCTTAGTCTGAGTCTAAAATGGCTTCTAATTTATCTAGCTGCTTCGATTCTACTCCTGCGGGGGGTATTCATTGCGCTCCCTGGAGTGACTTAGCACGCTACTCGTCAAATCCAGGGAACTTTTGGAGCGGAGCCTTCAGCGCCAAGCCTAACTGTATGCCATTTGTTGCAATAAATGGTTTTAATCAATGACGAGAGTGTTCCCGAATGAATTACACTCAGAAAAGTCTCCAAACATAACAAACTGACAAGAAAATAAGAAACTACTGAGTGGTAGTACATTTTTCTGATACTAATGTAGTTGCATTGTAGTCATATTTTAATTGCCTGAGTTGTATTTGCACTGTGTGAGTGTTTGTGTGAGTATTTTTTTACTTAGTAGTGTTGGTGCTTTACAGCTCTTCCAGAACTTTTATTACTTTATTTTCATAATACAGACTGAAAAATGACAACTACAAACAAACTTGCATACATGTACCTACACAACCCACATTCAAAAACAAAACAAAAATGAGAAAACGACAACTGTAAAAAGGCAAACTATAACACACCAGTGTCTCAGTAGTCTAAATAAAGCATATGGTGCAGAGTGGCACAACTAGGTATTACGCAGCAGGGACTTCAGCTAAGAAACAGTAGCATCATGGTGTCTGATAATTGGGCCCCAGGTACTCTGAAATGTTTCTTAAAAACCACAACTGTTGCTTTGGAGCCTCTCATGATGTATCCCTGACACTGTTCCCTAACCCACCTGAAGAAACACGGAGCACTAGTAGCCTTCCATTCCTCTCCGCTGCTAACATACCAAACATTAGAGTCTGCTGTACAGTATGTGGCAGTGAACCTGGGTTGATCCTCTCCCTCCCCTCCCTCACATCACCTCAGGCAACTCCACACCTAGATTTGAAATAATCAGATGGTTCAACAGTCAAAGGGAAAACAATAGCACAAATGTTTATGTTTACATGTTTAGAATCAGGTTGTTGCCTCATTAAAGCGCAAAAGTGTTCTACTTGATTACTTGCTACAAACAAATGGAGGCAGCATATCACCGAGTGGCTGCAAACTACAGCAGTCTGGTATTATGAGAATGGATGTGCTGGGGCTAGCTGGTTCGCTTGATAACTTTAGTAGATATCGCTTCAGAAGTAAAAATTATTATTAAAATGACATGTTCAAATTGGTGGGGACAATTCAGCAACACCTTAACCTTAGCAGGAACATATCCCTACAATCAGAAACGCAATCTACATGTATGGTTTGTTGATTCATCCCAGACACAGTATGTAAAAGTGATTAGACTGCAATATCTGTTAAGTCCATGCAAGTGCTTTCCAAATTAATTTCCTGTATTAGCATTAGTAATTATCTGAGTTCACAGAGGTTAAGTGTTGCACCACTCCAGTATAATCAGTGGAATTGTTTGGCATTCAAAGCTTTTCTCCTACACTGTAAACAGTGGCTGAGAGAGAACGTGGTCCCACCTAATAACGCATCGCTCCATTGGGAATAAAATGGAGGAGTTTGGAGCAGAAAGTGTAACTCTTAATTCTTTGCTTTTCAGCTTTACAAACAGTTTAGGACTCTCTAAGCCCAAAACCACAATGTGTGAATTCTTAAATTGAGTACTACAGCCTTTTAATCCCTTTACACTGGTGAATATTTAATGTGAAAGTAGAAAGAGATCCCATTTGCACTTGAAAAAAGTAGGAGAAAACAGAGCCGGACAAATGTAAATTTATTGAGGCCAGCTTGATTTTTTTTTTTTTTACTCTGGAGAAATCTCTTATTTTTTGGTGAGAAGCCATCCCGGCTTTAAAGTGAAAACATTAGATAACCCAGGAGACCATGGCTGCAGCGGCTGGCTCCATCTGGTTAACACTGCAACTTGGATCCTTTAAAGTTTGTTTTTGTGTCGGCGAGGTTGAGAGAGCAACGCAGCGGGAGAGAGAGGAAGACAGAGACCGAGAAGGAGAAGGAGAGAGAAGAAAGGGTGGTGGGAGGAGGCCCGGGTCGAGTCCTCAACGAGCAGGACTGTTCTACTTAAAGATCTTTAAATAGGGTGATTCACTAGAATGCCTCGCTCTCATCTGTCTCTGCTCTTGTTGAGGCACCACGGGATGAAGCGGGGGCTGAGCATCATGGGAAAGTGGGTTGGGATGTGGACAGCGGGGCAGGTCGTGTCATCACCCAAATTGCCCACAGGGATCAATAAAGCTTCTTCATTAGTGGACCACTGTCCATTTGAAAAATAAGGACACAAATCTTGATCAGTCGCCGTCATACATAAAACATGAGCCAAAGTCGGACCAGTAAGATAATGGATGCCTTATCAGTTGCTCAGAATGCCGAAATCCACCCATGTGGTTAGTGGACTCATTTACCTTCCGCCTGATTTCTTCATGATTTCCCGGTGCAGCTGATTGCCTCTAATTTGAGCCAAGCATCTGGGGAAGGGGACTCATTGTGATACAAGAGCGGAGACTATGGGTCTTTGGATAGCGTCATGCCAGCTAAATGATCTCCAGTGGACGTAGGCTTAAATGGAGGCTAAATGGCGATGCAGAACGCTCCTCTATCTGAGGCTCATTACCCGCCTCTCAATTCCCCCAGAGACCTGGCTCAGCTTCACGCCGAGCACTCTCCTGCCAGGAGGAGGGTGATTACAACATTTTGCTCGACAAAAGCCCCCTTCCCCCTCGCCTCTCTCACCGCTTCCTGTCTTCTCCCTCGCCCTCGCTCTCTGGTCATCCGCTTCCCTCTGTGTTTCTTTCACGCTCCCTCTCTCCTGCACCGTGCCGGCACCCCAGGCGATTTGAGCTCTGACTGATTCGTCTTTGTGTCCTGCCTGTGATTGCAACACTTAGAGACAGGCGAGCCATGAATGGTATAGGAGAGTGTTTACTCACTTAGAGACAATAAGCAAAATTATGAATCACACAGCAGCGTGTAATGCAGACAACAGCAGTAATGGCAACAACAACACAAAACTGTACGGAAATCAAAAGCTGTTTGAAACTGAATCACAGGAGAGCCGCAGAACGGCAAGCAGATGGGATAAACACTGATGTACGAACAGGATATCATCCAGCCAGCGAGGAGCGGAGGCCTACGCATTTCTCTGCCAAGGCTCGATGTACTCCAGACCCAGATGGGCAAAGATGTCCTTTTCAGTCGTAGCTGCCAGGAACTCTTTCTAGAGAGAGGACAAACAAACAAAAAGTCAGTGACTTGTGCAGGAATTTGTCTCGGTGACACGGGTCCAAATCCATAAATTCTCAATTTTAAGCTTGAAAATGCTCGGGTCTTGTACTCGCCGCCTGAACGCTGCTTGTATTCGCACTCCTATCTCTCCTGCAAGCTGTCAATATCAATTTAGGATTTTATTCACCCTGTTTGTGCCAAGGTTCAAACACGCCGCGTCTGCGCCGATTTACATTTGACCGTCCACCACCCATAAACACCCTAACCTTGCTCTAAGTGATTGCACTCCTCAGCAGATGAGTATTTTCCCTGACAAATCACGACAGGGCTATTAACTGCTGGCCGTCTACCAACGCCATGCGCTCGGGCTATGTCTCTATAGAAGTGGTGACGAGGCCTGACTCACCTTGGGAGTGAGACAGCCTGAAGAGAGATAAAGAGAGAGAGAGAGAGAGAGAGAGAGAGAGAGAGAGAGAGAGGGCTGTGATTCTGACACATCCTGCCTTCAAGTGCTAAACTGGACCTGACATGTTGCGAAGAGATGGCACCGAGAGCACGTCGGCTCCCGCTGCCAGGAGAAGGCAGAGATAACTGAGAACAACTAGTAGGCAGCCAGGAGAGGGGAAAACACTACAAGGCACGTCTCCCAGCATACTGGCTTGTTACTTATAATGCAAATGACAGGTTAGCCGTGCAGCGGGGAGGTTCGGGTTCACACGGCATTAAGCTCAGTTCATATCACACCTCTTTAATTCTCGGTTAAAGTTATAAATAAGCTGGTGGTTATTTGTTGTTTTGGCCATTACACTATACATCATCACTGCTGAGATCTGGGAACAGGGCGGCAGCAAAGTCCGACAAGGCGAGAAATGAAGGCAAGAAGCAAACAGTTTTAACCAGATTATCTTAAAGGGTAACTCCACCAATTCTACACAGTAAAGTGTGTTTACAGTGTGTCTTGGGGAGTGCTACTGCATATGTGAAAAAAGTAGTATAAAGCCTTTTGTGGCTCCAGGGGAAGTAATCTGATAAATTGCCTCCAATGATGTCGCTCAGTGGCTAAGTTGCATTGTGGGCAATGTAGGCACTTGGTTTTGAAAAGGAAGAAGAATGCATGGAATAAAAAAGGTTTCTCCCATGTGAAGCCAGGCCTCAGCAGGAGGAGGGCTTGGAGGCAGTGGAACCTCATGAGGGAACAGGATGGGATACTTTGGATCAGTGTCATCTTCCAGAGGAGGAAATCCTATGTTTGACAAATCTATGTACTTCTTTTCATTGTCGACTCCCATGTGAAGCCCAGCATCAGCAGGAGGGCTTGGAGGCAGTGGAATCTCACAAGCCAATACGCTGAGAGGCTGGGACCTAAGATAGGCCACTTCCTCATCTGGAGAAGGAAACTCACTCTATGTCATTCAAATCCAGGTACTTCTTCTCATTGTTGTCTCCCATGTGAAGCCAGGCCTCAGCAGGAGGAGGGCTTGGAGGCAGTGGAACCTCATGAGCCAACAGGATGTGACACTTTCGACCAGTGTTGTCTTCCAGAGCAGGAAACCCTATGTTTTTTAGATCCAGGCACTTTATTTGATTGTTGTCTCCCATGTGAAGCCGAGCCTCAGCAGTATTCACTGCCACCATCCCCCAAGCCCCCTAACAGTGAAGTGGCAGATGTCCACAGAGTGGAATGACAGGGTAATTCAAGATGTAATATTGTGATATGTGGAACATGATACAACGATTCTGCCCGAAATGATAGACTGCAAGACAATCATCTACGATACATCACAAAGACTGTGTCACTGAAAAAGAACCAAAGTACCCCGAAAAAGGCAAA
This sequence comes from Pagrus major, assembly GCF_040436345.1. NCBI lineage: Eukaryota > Metazoa > Chordata > Actinopteri > Spariformes > Sparidae > Pagrus > Pagrus major. The sequence goes on along the minus strand of NC_133229.1, from coordinate 16,050,897 downwards.
AAGCAGGAATTATGTATAAACACTGCTTTGTGGTGTCTGTTGCACTGAATTTGACGGATGAATAAAACAATGTACAAAAATGTGCATTAAAGACTACATTAAAAATGCTATACGTATACCTACACACCACCTTATTTAGGTTTTTGTGGTAAAATAAATAGAAATATATTGTATATATAACTCCTTCCTCCTTCCTCTTTCCTCCTTATGTGAATGACAGGAATAAATGGAAACAGCATTTGCCCTAAGTTCAGCTCATAACAACGTTCTGTGTCCTGCTGCCCTACCTCAAACAATGCAATCAAACTGATTTTGTTCGTATAGACCATAATCATGAAAGCACTCACAGCTATTGCTATGCTAAGAGAACCTCTAAACATGATGGAGTTATAAGGAGGGATTTATAAGTGTTTTTATGGACGTTTAGTGAGCTGGACAACAGAGACACCACAATATGTGAAAGGACCAAGTGTCAGATTTGTTTTTATTTTGATGTGACTGGTTATGACTGGAAAGAAAGGGTGGAAGTGTTGATGCAAATTGCAGGTTGAGAGGGTAAAATTTTCATTTCCATCTGACGACAAAGATAAGACCCCGGTTATAATAACGCTTTGTATCCTTCAGGGTCCACCCAGGAAAATCTGTCGACTCTGAGATCAGATGAATACCTGAGGTTAGTTCTGTTTTAGTTCTCATTTTCTCTTGCACACAAAAACATTTAATCAATGGTGTCCAGAGAAATATTATCTTTTTCTCGCAAAGAACAGTGTGTTGTTAGTGAGACAGTATTCTCTTTAAGCGAGACTATACTAGGGCCCATTAAGTGGTCCACCACTGCCTGTATTTTTCACTGTTCTCATAACCCTGAGCCCATTTATTGCTCTAACCACTCAAAACACAGGAAATGCACACACGCACACGGCGCTGCAATTTATGATGCTGCAAGCTGTGCAGTATTAACCATACAGGTGATAAAAAGTGGAGGAGGAATGAAAGAAAACAAAGAAAAGAGCCTGCTGGACAAGGCTGATGCGATTTGGAGTAAATCCACATTGCTATCAGCACATGGCAGGGCTTATTGTTTACAGGAAACAGAGGACAACTCAGGAGATCCAACTAAAGGAGAAAACACAGGGTTCAGATGAGATTCTCAACATTACCAATTTAGCCATTGTCCTGGATCAGGACTAAAGCCCTCTCTCCGCTGGACTGTCCACTTTCCTCAACTCCTACAATGCTTACATTCCCTCAGGGAGACGCTGCTTTATTTACTTTGCACAACACAGTGTGGGCTCTCTGAGAGATAAATCCACAAACCTTATGTACCTCTGAGTTCTCCCCTTTAGGCATACACAGGGAAACTCTATTTGAAATGGCAAAAGCAGCATTTATTCCAGGGCTTTTTGGTATATCAAAAGCAGCTTAGAGTTAAAGAACAGAGCGGCGGTTAATTAGAGGGAGAGGTTATCTGTCTGAGACACACAGGTTCTCAGTCACTGGCAAGCCATCAGCACCACAAGCCAGAAGCAGGAAGCCATGGAAGCAGTGTGCGTTACTGCGAGCCAGTGTCCTTGACTTAATAAGCCGCTAATCAGCTACATGTTTCTCTGTCCGCCGCGTAATGACATCCCTCGTGGACGTGAACACATATCAGTTCCTGCAAAACATCTGCCCCTTCTCTGCTGCCCGTCATCCTCTCTCTGCCACCCGGCCCACTGCTTGATGGATGGAGCTGATGGACATGGCTGCCTGCCCGGCTCGGGCCCGACTCAACTGACACATCAAAGAGAGGGAGGAAGACAGAGAGACAAAGAGACAGAGGGAAGGCCTGGATAGCTGCTCAACACAACCATGCCAGCCAGCATACAGTATGAAGGACAGAAACATGGAGGGAGCTCAACATCAGCCCGAATGAGTATAATAACCACTTAAAGGCACATTATGTCACTTTTAGAATTGCCGCACCATTTGGCAGCCACAGTTTTTGCGCTAGGAGACAAGTGTGTATGTCAGGTGTGTGTGTGTGAAGGTGTGTGTTTGTATCCATAGCTATAGAATGCCAGGAATGAGTCCCAAAACCTGGAAATAAGTTTGCATTTTTGTACTTCTGGTTCCCTCATCTCGAAGTAAATGGGATTTTTGAATGATTTTTCAGTTAGATGCCTGATGTAAAGTCTGTGGTTAACATAAGCTTAAGATACAAAACACGCCACATTTGAATTATAAAACTGTTTTAAAAAGGCACTTGCTAACAAGCGGCTAAAGGAGACTACAGAGGTTGTCGGTGACATTAAACGTCATCACACCGAACATGGAGACTCATCTACTCGCTAGTCCTTCTTTACAGGCCGACTTCAGTTGCAAACTATTATAACTCGAATTTTGCCATGAAAAAATAAAAACTCAATTCATGATTTGTCTGTAAGTTTATAATAAAGCAACACAGTGGGCACATTGCCATGTTTATAGGTTAACACCCTCCTCAAAGTGTCCTCTTCTCTAGCATGAGTATAAGTTGCTGAGAAAACTATGCGTGGGGATGCATGTGTGTTTCCTCATTATAATGAAAACTGCTCTAACTGTGATGAAGGCTCACATTAACTTTAATCAACAGACGCCCACTTAATTTCTGAGCAGTTGTTTTTTTTCTTAAAGTTTGGCATGGTAAACATCTCTAAACGCTATGATACCCATGAGCCTCAGCTGCTGTTGTTTGGAATCATAGCATTAAAAAACATTAACACATAATATTTGCAATTGGGAACAATACGCTGTGCCAAAGTAGCTGAATTCATCCTCAATCCAAAAGTAAACTGATTTAATCTGCTGAATGTTTCCTGTGCAGACAACAGGATTTTGAGCTTAGTGACTGAATGATTGTGACCAAAATTCATAAATCAGCAAACCAGATATATTCTACAGTCCTACAGTTGTAAATCTTTCTCACTATACAACCAGGAGAGTTTCGTGCCCATCAAAGCCCTTGAACTGCTTCCACAGTCAGCTAACTCAATACGGATCTCTCATGACTACCAAGGTTAAGAGTGGTCATATTAGCCACAGCAGCTGGAATGACTTGGGGGTGTGTCGAATGAAAAAAGGACCTACACTCTCCGAAAAAGTAAATCAAGTTCAGTTTATCAGCAATGGGCACTTGTGTTTTAAAGTTGAACCAGGTCAAGCGTGATAGAGAATGAATGACAAGAGGGTGTGGCGTTAGCGAGAGCAAAGCAGTGAATCAGAGGAATAATACATTATTTTCTGATCGTTTCATGGCGGTTACTTTATAAAGCACAAATCAGCAAACTCACACCTCTACACAACCCTCCAGATTTTGTGTGAATGCACTTAATTCTGTCCACTGTTCTGTCTCTCTGCTCTGTGTGTATGTAGCTCAGCCCTGCCCTCGGTCACAGTCACAGACCGGCAGCTCTTTAAACATCCATAACAGACTGAGAGCAGAAGATAGAGATGGAGGCAGTGATTTAACCTGATTGCTGCGTTTTCCCGACCTCAAACCCTGTGTGCTGTTATTGGCCGGCAGGCTACACACTACTGTCGAAAGGTTGACGCCCAGAATAAAACTAAGAAAATAAGAATAAACTGGCAGAGTACTCAGATACCACCACGCACTTCTAGTGGGTAGATTAATTTTATATGAGACTATAAATTTTCTTTTCGGAAAATCCTGCATAGCATAGCTGCAAATGTTAGTGTGTGTACAATTAAGCATTGTCTTATACAAACACTGCAAATGTAAGTATTGGACTGAGAGAGACATCTTTAGGAACATGAGGATACAACAGAAACCAAAAGGCTGCCAAACGATCCAGGCTAAAGGTCATGTGGTGAAGTATGCAAAGCACAACCTGAAATCCATGCAAATCCACTTACACAAAGTCCCTGGTAGGAAAAATGTATCTGAACAAAAGCCTCAGTTAAGAGTGCCGTCATCTCACTTACAGAGCTGACTGCCTGCATGGGCAGAGGAGCGATGACCATGTGTCGAGTACTCAAATACTGAGGTCAGACTGAATAGCAGATGCACGTAGAGCCTTCAGCAGCATCACTTTCAATGTTGTATTTTAAGGTAAGAGGAACATATTCATAATTAAGTATTTTATGTCTAAGGACAACCACCTTTATATAAAGAGTCCAAGGTATACTTCCATCAGAGAAGGCACACTCAAAGGCAGAAAGAAATGTGATGTTTTTTCCACATGAATTCAGGTTATCAGATCAACTAATGCTCCCAGTCACCTTCTTTTATTTGGACTTCCTTCTTCTCACTGACAGTTAGAAATAGATTACTTTATTGCCAAGAGATCAAGAAAAAAATCCTTTGATTGCCTTTAAGTTAATTTGTCTTTATTGCAGAGAGAAGGAAAGGGCTGACAGGGGCAGAAAAAGTGGGAAGTCGATTATGCCCCAGTGTCTTCCTCCTGCAACGATCCGCTGCACACCCACACTTCCCCTGTGCTCTGGTCTGCTAGAGCTCAGTTCACAGGACAGCCAGAGCAACCAGAGAGGGCACAGACACCTCACTAATCACACCAGCAATTAGTGCAAGCATCATAAAGCACGGCTGCCTATAAAACAGCTATTGAGTTTAGTGTTATCGTCATTACCTGTCCTTCCCCAGCCTGCTAATCAGCCCGTGCACTGGGCAGAGAGGCAGACGGGTAGCAAATAATGAATTCCTAATCAGAAACAATGGGATCCTCACTCAGCGTCCCTGGTGTTATGGCTCTTTGCTCCCGTGGAGGAGTAAACATTTGCAAATCAAAGTTATTTAGTTGATTAGGCTGCCCAAAGGTAATGAACAGATACAGCAAAGAGTCTGAGAGAAGAGTAATACAAGCTCTGTTATTTCAGTGCCCTTATGATGTTGCCAAAGTAAAACTTTCACACCTTTTTAATTAAAAAAATAATTTGCATATCATTGAATAAAGGAATTGGATTGAGGCAATGACAATTTATTATACATTTCTTCACAATGTTATGATGCCTGTTAAAGCTGCGGCAAATGTGCTTCTTGCTCACCATGTATGCAAAGAAAGTCGTTATTCATTACCGAAAACTCTTATTTGTTTGTGATATTCTGAATTCTTGTTGTCCTGTTACTTAAATATCAGCCTTGAGATGTTCTCAAGTGTTTTTCCCACTCAGTTCCACAAGGGCAACACTGATATATGCAATTTACACATGGCATAACGTCAGGTCACACAAGTTGAGTTGATTAAGAGGAGGAGGCTATGGCTAAGTGGCCACTTATAGTGTTATTAGTTTAATTATTTATAAATCTTTTCACTGTAAGTAAGTGGAACGTACGCAGTGAAAATATCACTGAACAAATGTTGACTGTGAATACAGATTTACTGGAGAAATGAATCAAGGTCTTTCTGCACATCCAAAACTTCAGTTCAGACGACAAATATGTTATTAACTGAAGTAATGAAGTTGAATGACACTGACATTTTCGGCAAGAACAGCAAAACCAACAAACCCAAACAAGATTTCTCAATAGAGTGTAAAGAGCATGTCAACCCACAGTTAATCCACCATTATTAGTATTTCTCCAACTTCCACAATTCAGACAGAAAACAAGGTTTTAATTTAAAGGTCCTGGGTGTTTCTGATTTATCCACGTTTAGGGGCAGAAATTTTATATAATATTATTGTGTTTTTATTAGTGTATCATTTCATGCTCCTATGGCGCACTGCAGGCATCAGATCTGAAATGCCAACACCACAGATTTAGCAGTATTTTGGGGAAAGTCGCTATTCATATGCATTACTCATAGTGATCTCAGTCGTGCCCATCTGTGAGTGCATGTTCATACATTGTCAGATGCAGCATGTCAAACCTGAAATGACAGCTCCGCCTCTGAATAATTATTACATTTACCTCAGTATTGATGATCTGGACACTGGGTCCTCATTTGACGCCTCCAAACTGAAACGAGGTTGGAGAATGAATCAAGGCAGTTTGAAGCACCTCATAATGCTTTTGATGCGAGCATCAGACACTTTCAGTGCGTTTCGCCCTTTATAATGAGCCTTTTACACTTAGAGGGTATATGCTAAATATTTTTAGATTGTCAACTCTGTAGTAATTAGGAGTAGACTGATTATTGGCCCGTAATCTAGCTACTGTATGTCCAACTGATGCGGTCTTACACAAGTTTTTATCCCACTGTAACTATCCACTCTGAAAAATCACATATGCTGAAGACCATTTAGGGTCTCTGTCCACATAATGTTCTTCTTTGAGCACCATCGTCCTTTTTCAATTGCCCCCCATGAGGAGAAAGAGTTTATGGCAGCGTCTCCTGTCAGATCGCTCCGCCTTTTTCTAATGTGGCCACTCCCAGGACTTCTAGTTGAAAATCAATGAAGTTTTCAGAAAGGCTCTGGGCTCGTCACCATTTCCCTTTCTCAGGCAACCAAATTAGATCAGGTGGGACTTGTCATCCGTCACCCTGGTAACCAAGAAAAAAGACAGTAGACTGTCTGTACACTGAATGTTGCTGGTAAGTGCTTTTATCACCCGATGCGTTGTAAGCTCATTATTATCTGCGTGGTCCGCCCTCTGTTACTCTGTGCAACTGAGTGACAACACTGGAGGCAATTTATCAGATCACATGCAGCTCAGAAACGCTTCAGGCAACTTTTTTCACACATAACCACATAACACACAGCATTTGAAGATTGGTGTCCATGAGTGATTTGTGCAGCATTGATGATATACCCAGACAAAGGTACCAAATAAAAAAATCTATGAGTCAGTGACAACAATTCTGGCTTTGGTTACCTTTGTTAGCATAAGCTAATATCAAAGTTAACAGCATTTTCTCTCATTGCACAAGCGCTCCCACCCAGCACTACGCAGCGCACTGCTCGCACTTTTCTACCAGAAAGAAACATTGTGTGCACATGGGCTCCTAAAAAGTGTTTTTCATTCGAGCCTCTATGTCCCCACCACTTTTGAACACAAAGTGATGCCCTTCAGTGCCCTCACCCTCCTCATCTGCATTTATTAGCCCGGCTTCTTCCCGAAGTTCATCACTGAATTTTTCGGAGGAATCTTGTGAACTTGTGAAGTGTGAGAACCGCTGTCTGCCGCAGTCGTGTGAAGTTCTCTCTAATCTGTGGAGCCTGTAATTGTAGCCCGAGTCTTCCTCGTATGGACCCAAACAGAACACTCTTCTAATGATAACAATAAATTAACTTTCTCTGCTCCACTGAAGCCCATAAATAATTAATTGGTTTGTTGAAGAGGGGCTGGTTTTGCATGACCAATTTGCTTCCTGCTCCAGACAGTGTGATCGGATGCTGCTGCCTCAGCACTCCTTTCACTCTGCTCAATTAAAACAGCACATTGGCAAAATATGAGCTTTGTTTGGCCGTTTTAACAACATGCTTATATTGTGATATAAGCCAGGATCCTCTGAGTCATTTTATCGGTTACATCACCGGAGAAGCAGCAAATCCTGGGAGTGAACATGAATATGCTATACCTGGAGATAAGAAACGCTGCAAATAAGCTGCCATTAGTTACATGTGTTGCTCTCATACTGACATTACTGTGGTGGCAACTCACTTTTAAACTTGCATAACAAAACTGTGATGTACTTTTTAGCAGCTTTTGAGGGCTGGACCAAATGTTTTTTGTACATTCAATGCTTCTATTGAGGTTTTTTCGAATGAAACTCCAAATGTCCGTCGTTTTATGATGTCATCAACCCCCAAAAAGCACAAAGCTAATGCAGATATGGACTCTTTTTTTGTAACGAAACAGAACCACTTATGGCAGGGTACAGGGCTATTGAGACCAAGGACCATCTAAAACCGCTTCTGACTTTCATTTTAAAAAAACAGAGCAAGTCATGTTTGGATGCCAATGAAGGCGTGCAAAGCCAGGAGCAACACCTGTAAAGACATGGTGTAGTCTTCCATTGCTTTTCCTAGCAATACTGAGAAATTTGAGATGTATACAGCGACTAAATGATGTGACTCAACGGTGCCTCTTATGCCCATGGAAAAGTAATCTGGCTCTTAAAAGGTTCACAGGTTGAACCAACATGGAACCAGCACTAGCAACAGCCCAGAACCAGCACACAAAGGGCTATCATGACCTAATACTTTTGCCCACCTTAGACCGATGTCTCCCTGCAGTGTGCAGCTATAATCTCTTGCTAGCTGGGGCAGATGAAGCACTTTTCCTGATGATATTTCTACATTTACTATTTCAAATTTGTGTTCAAGGTTATAATGCAATAAATCATGGACTTCAAGTCTGGTGATTTATAATTAGAAGCTAGCAAGCAATTCTAGCAACACAAAACTTTCACAGCCATCGACTGGAGGTTGGACAAAAACCCCAAAGCTGTCAAAACCAATTTCAAACAGGTGTTTTGAGACTGAAAAACTTCTACATTTACATGAGTGAATTTTATCTGTCAGGAGGGGCGATCACTGACTGTGAATGCAAACAAGTTTTCTGATGGTGAGAGCACCACTCAAAAATCAGCCAGCAGATTCGTCAATGAGGGCATTGGTGGGCTTTGTGCCGGCATTTTGGCTGGATGCAGAAGGCTTTCTTTCTCGATGGCAGTCATTTAGTATTTCGGTGACTCACTGTGATGTCCCGGTGTCGCATCGGGGAGCCAAAGGTACAAAATACTGTGTGTCAGTAATAATCAAGCAGTGCTAGGTAATTTTGATGTCAGAGCCCTGGAATGTGTGCTTAGAGAGGGACTCGGTCAGAGGTCTGTGGCACAGGAAGCTGTTATTCTCTGTCTTTCATGGCACATATGAAGAGATCCAAAAACTGCCAACACGTCATGGTGCACAGAGTTAAAAGGCAGACAAACTATTTCTTCTTCTGTACACTGAACAGTCTCCTACTTTGAAAAATGGTGCACTTAGGATCTGGGAACATGTCGCCAACATCTCCTCCCACGCCAATTTAATTTAAGGTTCTGTAAATTTACCTCAGAGTCCCATTGGGGAGGCTTTTGCAGCAGAATCTTTTGGCATTTTTTTTCTCTCTGAACTCTTCTCTCCATCACTAAATTGTCAGAGCACGGCTGCTCAGACTAGACCGCTTTTAAAAGGAAAGAACAGAAGTGATCTTATTTGTGGTGACTCATGTCAGAGCCTACACTGGCTGATTAATGCTTCTCTCCCAATCGCACCCTGTTTGCAATGGTGTAACTGTGGCCACAAGGTGACAAAAATCACTTGCCACTTCCTGTGCGTCTGTACCATTACATAAATAGAAATGCAGCTTCTTATCACAGCTCTGCCCTCTCATATTTTGTCCAAACGAACCACAGCTGTTGGTTCTGCAAACAGAGAATGCATCACCTCAGTGCAGGAGGGCTCTGATCAACAAACAGTGTTCAGAATAGCTCATGTACAAACTTGAACATGAACTGGGGACAGGCTGAATCATCAGCGTATGGCATCAACTGACAACAGGGCTGCTAAACAGATTTAATTATATTAAACATTTGCTTATTTTTCAGAAATATCTACTAAATCCTGGTCCAGCCCTTCATGTGCTCTTGGTTCTTTATTGGCGTTGAATAAGTCAATTAGTATATGAGTGCAGGCTGTATGCATCACACCAACACACCTAGACAAAACATGATTACTATTACATGACCATGTATCAATCAATGCGTATGAATCTTTTCCTTCACTCAAGGTCAAAGATATTTACTCACTGACTGTGTACAACCCTGATTCCAAAAAAGTTAAGTTGCAAAACATAAATAAAACAAAATGTGATAGTTTGCTATTCCTTTTAAACATACACTCTACTGAAAACAGTAAAAAGCCAATATATTTAATATATTATTCCATCAACTTTAATTGTTGTGGTAATCATACAAATAATTGTTAGGACACGGGAACAAAAGTTCTGGGAAATCATGATTGAGTATGAAAGGGGCATCCTCGAAAGACTCAGTCGTTCACAAGCATGTTCCTGGAACATAAGTAATGTTGCTCAGGGACCATCATTTCAACTGACAAGTCACATTTGTGTGATGGGAAAAAAGAACATGAAATACACACATAGGAGAAGTTATCCTTTGTTTGTGTTAAATGTTGTGAAATTGTTGGGTTTGTGCAAAGTTGGAACCCAAAAGCACACACAATGACAGGCGGGTTGAAAAACAAAATAAAGCTGAAATCCAAGGGACCAAAATACAGACAATACAAAGGCAGGCAACACAAGGTCAGGCAACAAAAGCAGTCCGATAATCCAAGAAAAAACAAAAAAAAACAGACACGCAGATGAAAGCATGAGCACTGGGGATACAATGGGAGAGAACGCAAGACTGGGAAACTGACGTAGAAACAGATAAACCGACTAAAGCCTCATCCACACTATACAGGTATTTTTGTAAACTGGATTTCAGAAAAAAAAAAAAATCTCCGTCCAGATGAACGTTTTAGCACAGATTCAGAAATAATCTCCATCCACAAAACACACCTGAAAACACATGCCTCATGGCCAGTCACTTACACTGGGCAGGTGTGAAGCAGACTGTATACTCTGGTCAGTTGCTTAGAAACAGAAGATATTATGAGTGAGGCAGGGAAACGTGTCTGCTCTTTACAGAATGCTCTGGGATAGTTTGTCAATAAAACATTGCAAGCACCCGTTTGTGTGACTCTTTTCCATCAATACAATATCATTGTCCGTTTGTGTCTTTCTAAATATAATGTTAAACAATAACATCCAGTCCGTCATTGTACAAACTCAAACACTCCAATATCATAACACGTACTTCGAGTTCACATTTGCCAAAAATGCTACAAATGTGATAAACGTGTGCGTCTGCGTCATTGTTTCTGACAGAGTTTCTGAATATCTTCACCCTGGCAGGAGCTTTTGCAAAAGCTCCGTTTTCAGTGACCTGTAACATCGTTTTTGTGCGTACACAAGCTTAATTTCAAGAAATACCTGTGTACAGGGCCCAAGAGAGGGGGAAAAACACAGACTTAAACACACTAGAGCGTGAACTCTAATAAGGGACAGGTGAAACAAATAGGGCAATCATAAAAAGGCAGGAAAAAACAAAGATTAAAGCAGGTTAAAGCAGAGCGGTATGCATGAGAATAAAGCATACCAAATAAAACAGGAAACAACTAAACCGAAACCCCAAATATGACAGAAAGGGTATCTTTTAACCCAAACCATGTTTTCCAAAACCAAACCAAGAACTTTTGTTGCCTAAACATTACTAGACAGCGACAGAACATTGTAAATAAACAGAAAATAATAAGTGAACAGTACCTGTACTCAACCCATGAACAGCTTGCTCAAAATGTGGATTTTGTCACTTTTTTGTACTACAATGGTCCTGGAGCAACATTAAGATATTCCAGGGACAACATCAGCAATATCAGATAGACTGAGGTTCACCACGTCATTGTAGAAAGCATATTCATACATGGGCTCAGGAACACATTTTGTTTTTATTCGCATTTTACGTAGCATCCCAACTTTTTGGGGAATCCGGGTTGTGGATCGGTCACTTTTTTCAAACCTGAGCACTTGCATCGAGCACTTCCGTACATAGGTGCATCGGTAAGCGAAAGCACCACCATTCACATCGCTTCAACGCTGATTCTGTATGTCTTCAGTTGTGTAGTATGTTCACTCAGTTGCTGGTTTTACAGTTAGTTCTGTAATAATTAGCCTCATGTGGCTCCCATAGAAAAGCCTACCTCCTTCAATACACCATGATGACTCAGTATAGTCCACTCAGTTTAAGAATTTGTTCGTACACGTCACCTCTTGCAACCGGATCTCCTTTTCCTGGTATTCTGCAGTGAAACCAGCCTGTCTTTTAGAGGGCACGACAGCACAGAAACCACAAGATAAGCCTGAAACACCCCACTGATTGTTCAGCCGATTGTCCCTGTAAATAAATCATGCTGCAATCTGAAACGGGAGCCCTGGACAGACGGGTTCCTGTGCCGCCGCAACGGCAGTGTCAATTAATGTTACATGACAAGCGGACACGGCCCAACACTGGCCCCTTCCTGAAACCTTCTGCCATTCACTTTCATCAATAATGGAGCAGGATCTGTCTCCTGAGTGAGCCGAGACCCCAGTTCAGCTCAATCCCCAGGCAGCACCTCCGACATTCCCGTCTCCCTCATTATGTGCCCGTCTTTGTCCTCACCTTCTATCGCGCAAGTTCAGAGTCAACTCATGATCGGTCGCAGGATTCAGGGCGATAATAGCTTGCCATTGAATTCCTTTTTTTTTTTTTGGTCATGCAAAGCACAGGCTCAATAGAATCTATTAATACTTTCTACCCTTTTTATTCACCCATTAAGCACTGGCAAGAGGCACTGTGTGGGTGGATGGGAGGCTGCAGAAGTGGAGGCACAGGCACAGTGGGTGAGGTGACGATGGTGAAATGGGTGACAGGGGGAAAGAGGGGGCGGTAGAATTCAAGTCCAGCAAGTGAAAAGAAAATATCCATGTAATTATCCTGAATGTGCTGCTCTTCTTTTAGAAATTTTCATCCACCCAAATGTGCCCATCACTCTTCTTTTCCCCCTTAATTCCCCTTTAATTTCAGTCGATTTTTCAACAGGTCCACATTCCCTCCTCTATCATTACCCCCCTTCTGTCAGGCAATAGCTGTCAATATGATTTATCATTGATTGCTAACTGATGTCGTTGTCCCACTGTGAAGGCTGATTAGATGACCATCCTGCTGATACAGCCTCGCCAGGGATAACGTTCTCCGGGAATGGCGACAAAACCTCCCTGTCTCTTCACATGTCACTATATGCATCTCTCTTTATCCCTTCTTTTATTGCCATGACTGTTTGCCTTCCCATAGCACTTTCCCACACCAAGCATCATACAGCAGCCTCTTAAAGCAGCGCCAGCCAAACGTTCTTATGGAAACATATACTTGTCGTGTCATTATAAATCACAAAGTGCAGCTAAAAATGTATCTCCTTCCCCGTGATGTTGTAGATTTGCCCTATTTGCCCCAGAAAAACTGTGGTGTCAGGCATGAGCAGAATCTTCCACGCCTGGAGAAAGTGATGAATGGAAACATAATAGTGTAGTACAAACTATCTGACAAACAGCAGCAAGAAGCCTGTGAAGTCAGCACTGGTTTTTTGCCTGTTTCATCCCTTTGTTATCATTTGTTATGAAGCACCACATGCTAGCAGTTCATTGATGAAAGTGAAGCAGTTTCAGTTTAAAACCAGCAAATATAATTATTGTTTTCACTTTCTGTAATTATGAAGCCTTTTGTTGTAAAAAATTTTTGTTCACAATATTTTTATCATCGATTCATTGGCATTTGTTCCTTTTAATGCTCCAGTGATGGCAGTGTTCGGGCCATCAGTTTGACTTGGACAGAAATATCTTAACATTTGGTTGGATTGCCAGGAAGTGTTGTAGCCTACAGACATTCATGGTCCCCAGAGGATGAATCCCACTGAGTTTGGTGATTTCCTGACCTTTCACTTATCAGCCCCACGAGGTAAAAGTTGTCAGTTATCCAGCGTAATATTTTAACATCTTTTAGCTGGATTGACACAGAACAGGATGTATTCTCTGGGGAGCATGAATTATCTGAACCACCCGTAAACTTTACTGGATGGACTGCACAAAATTTGGATCTTCAATAACTTTGTGTCGTCAGTCAGGCTTTTTATTAGTTCAATACTATTATTCATGACCAAAACTATGACATTCCCATCAGCTGTAGTGGTACTAATTAGCAAATGTTAGAATGCTAACACACTAAATTAAGCAGATGAACATGGTAAACATTAAACCTGCTGATATTAGCATTTAGCTCAAAGCATCGCTGTGCCTCAGTATTGCCCATATAAAATATGGACTGAACTTCCAGGTCTGAAAAATGAAGCCAGGTGCCTTTCCCCTGCATTCTTGCTAATGGCCAGGTGGAGGCGTCCCACTGGTTGCAAAAAGAAGTCAGATTGTATGTAAGCTTATGAGAAAATGACTTCTCAGTTGATTTATTACCTTAAACACTGTCCTGATGAGTTTATGGTCTCAATCAGTAGTTTTAAGTTTTTTGCACAGAGCGTTTACACTTGGTACAGCCTCACAGAGATGCTAGTATGGCTGGTTGAACATGTTAGTCTTGTTTCTTCATTATAGTGTCTGTTCTCTGCAGGTTGTGTGTTATGTGTATTATGTATGCTGATCATGAACAGCATTACTGAAGAGGCTGATGGAAAATTATGTCCAGAATCTTCTTCATCACAACTTCCAAGTAAATGCTAAATGTATTAAAAAATATAACAAAATGCATGTGAAACAAACAAGATTAATAAAGATGATCATCATGCCAGTACATCACCACGTAAACCGGATACTGGTGGACCATTTATTAGCTGGCTGCTCTGTAACAGTTACTCCATCACTGTGCACCATTATTGCAGCAGCCCTCCCACTTCACACTCCCCAATCATTCCCATTAAAGTCCCTTAATTGTTTCTCTGACCTCTATGTGGAACGACCCAATCACATGGCAACTGTATCCTGAAATGAATGTCCATATTTGCATTGTTCACCTGTCATGGGGGCGTCATTACTTGGGTGGTTGGAGCGAACAGGCTTCTTGTTCAAGGGGAGGGAGGACAAAAGAAGGGTTCTCACACATTTGTGCTCATGAATATCTTGATCTTTTTTTCCAATGACTGTGCTGTCACACAGAAAGACATGTGGACAACTGATTTTAAATGTCCTGCTCCTCTGGTTGCAAACTACAACTTTTCCTTGAGATTTGCAAAAAATATATTACAACAAAGCTTTTTGAAAAATATTTGGACACATTTTAAGGAAAATCTTACAGTTGTTTTCCATAAAAACAAGCTTAAATCTTGACCAGAGACTGGTTAGAAATCTAAGGAGTGGAATTAGACTTCACTGCAGCAAACACCTTCACATTACACTCAATGAATCCTGTCACTGTATAATCCATCATACATCTTTGCTGATCTACCTGTCTGCAATCATTCCACTCGGCTTCCGTCTTACAGTCAGAGCCTTTCAAGACCAACTCAGGGACACAGCAGAGGAAACGTCCACACCGGTGTGATCAAAGCAAATCCCTAAAGTGAAAAATTCCTTGAACCCTTTTTGATTGGCAGGGAAAAAAGAAAAAAAAAGGGAAATATGTGCAGGCTTTTATGGCAAACCAGCAAACTCCTGTCTTTGTAATGCTGAGTGGCAGCTCCCTCAGAGGCGAACAGGGTTTTTAATCAGAATAAATGCAAGAAGACACTCAGACCTGTTGCGTGGCTACAGCATTAGCATGGACAGAATCGACTGAGACATTCCAGCCATGTAGAGGAGATCCTCTTTACTGCACCTGCATACAGACTGAAAGCAAATGACTATCAGTCAAAGATAACAAGCCGGCCAAAGTGTGGCAATAATGGATCAAACAAGGAGGCTTCAGATGTGTTTAAGGATTGTACAGACATGAATGAAAGCAGAAGTTGCCTTTCCTCTCTTTTACCAGCTACTGCTGAAGTGCCGCGCTTATATTGTTCCAATGGAACTGCTATCTCGGCAAGTATACAAAGACCTCATTTACACCTTGTAAGACAACTTGGATCTAGATATACTATCCAGATAATTACCAATCTGATGGTATTCGCCCTTATCTGTTTTCTGTCTGCATTGATTAGATGCTATTATGGATGAGCACTGTGCAAGGCAGGTGGAAAGGTGAAGAGGTGACAACAGAGACAAACAAAAGACACAAAGTGCTAAACATTTTTTTTCTTCGTCATTGAAAGAATTATAGTTTGTTAACCAGCATTTTGGCCTTTTTGTTTTGGAGAGAATTACCTCTTCTTAGACGTGACTTGATTGGACCATGGTCATTACAAGAGCCAATCCATTCTCCAATCCATTCTTTCACTTGGCTGGAATGTCCAGATAAGGATGTGTGATTATCCCTTAGTGACTAAATAAAAGAAACCTGTGCTCAGAACCACTTTTGACCACCTCCTGGCCCTGACATACACTGCCACACATCATGGTGGTGACTCAGATAAAGACCTGGAGTGTCCCATTATTTAAACTGATTATGCAGGTTAATGGATGGATGCTTCTTCCTGCAGATGCCTCATTCAAGTTCCTCCCAGGGTGTGCAATGGGACCGACTTCAAGGAATTGTGGTGGCAGGGTCAAATTGGTGATTATATCCCACAACTGTATTTTGATGTTATCTTACCTATTAGGCCCTGTGTCACCCAAAATCTATCAAGTTCATCCTCCAAGGGCAGCCACAACTCAGACTTACCATGGCACACATGATCAAAGTCTTTATCTGTTAGATCAGTCACAGTAATCCTCTCTTTACTAGTTTCAACAATTTGCATACTCTTGTGTAGGGGTTGTGTTTCTTATTCTTTGGTCACCAAGTACATGCAATTTGAAACATGCTAACGGCTCTGTGAGGCAATACTCGCTTTAAAAAAATGCTAGTAGCATGCTAACATGCTCAGAATGACAGTGTTCATGTGCCGATGTCTCGCAGATACAATACTATGTTACTATACTACTATCTTAGTTTAGTGTGTAACTGTGCTATAATTTTCTAATAAGTGCTAAAAACAGGCTGATGGGATTGTGAGTTTTGCAGGTATGTGTTTAAATTTCTATTTTTGAACTGAACCACAACTGTCAACCTCATGGTGGTGCTAGAGGAAAAGTCAGGGCATCATCTATACACGTGAAACCTAATTGGGGGAGCTACGTCTGACATTTTTTGCAATTTTCCAAAGTTGATAACTTGACATGCAGCCATTGATATGGTGGCACTGAAAGTCAAAATACATTTTCTGATTTAAAAAAAACTGCACAAAACCCAGCAACATTTCATGAAACACAACATTTCAGAAAACAGATCAAATGAAAAACACAACATTTCACAAAACAACATGAATGTCTTCTGAAATATTTCTGTTTCCAGAAATGTAGTCGTGTTTTCTATGATGTTGATTGTGTTTTGTGAAATGCTGTTGTGTTTCCTGTAATGTCCTTCAGGGCCACTATACATTATGCCAATGGCTTGTTAATTTAAAAACGATTTACAAGCATTGCTTACATGCAAATCACAAATGGTGGCAGCATCAACTGTAGTCCCTAGCAAATTACAGATACATTTCTGAGTCACGCATGTGTGGCAAGCATGGCGTTTGTTTAGATTAGTGAAACTTGTTGAAATGAATTGAGGAGGAAATGATCTCACAACGCAAATGGCAGCTTGCACGTTGCACATATGGTGAAACTAACTACTTCCATCACTTTTGTTTTGTACAGCTAAGTGCAACACCATCAATGCCTTTAGGATAAACTCCCAAAGCGTGTTCAGAGTTATCCACATTTTTACATATCATAGCATCTTGCCACTATGACAGCAGGCCTTTCAACCCCCCTCGGAGTGTGAACATTTCAGACATTAACATTGCCTTTAGACTTGGCTGAATAACACTTAGTTTAAAGTGTACCCTCGCCTCGAGAATACTAAAACTATCATTAAAAGAAATGTCACAGCAACAAAAGTGAACAGCAGCTTTAGAAGAAAAGCTTAATGCTGTTGCTGCACAACCGAACACTCCTGGTTTCCACACCTGCACAGCCGTTCTATCATCCACGTGAGCTTCTTGCTGCATTTTCTTCAGAGATTTTACTGCTGGCCCAGCTCCATGCTCGTGTTGAGTTTGTCACCACACATTGTGAGAATGCACATGTTGGCAATATTCAACATGGTCCAATTTCCCAAATCCTATTTACAAATCCGAATGAATCTTGTAATCTGTAATTTTCTGTCCTTATCTCACGGCTAGGTGGGAGCTTCTCTTGGAAAGCGAGACAAGGTTTTATGAGAGAAATCTGGAGCGGACGGCCTGTAAATATGAGATATGTTGAGATTCTTTAAATCCTGTAGTCTGATCCCAGCTTAAGAACCAACTCCTTATCCAGCTCTGCTCTGCTCCAAGATGTCTTCATGCAGTATATTGGTCTATTTTTATAACTGCCCAATTTTTCTTGGACTGTGCTGTCACATCGCTGTCCAATGTTTTTGAGTTTTTTGTTGGCTCCAGGGATGATAATCGCCCATTTGATGATGTATGACCAGGAGTCGGGGACATAATATGTTATTACTGGAGACCTGTAGTGATGACATTGGTTCCCGTGGTTATGACATTTCTTTCTGCAGTGATAATGCTTACACCCACAGTGATAACTGTTCTACTCACGGTGAGGATGTTGCCAACCATGATGATGACGATACTACATGACATCCCATGACAATGACTGAGATGATGACGATTACACGTTCAGTATTATGTCTGTCCTCTGAGCAGTGGTGGATACTTACTGACTGACAGACACTATGAATTTCTTTTTTGATATGACTTCCACAGTATTATGTTCATGATTTAAATGATGTGATGGCTTTAGAAAACAGCATTTTTTTCTTTTCGTTTCTTCCTCATCCTCAAGTGTTTTCTCAATATTCTCTCAGTATCTTGACCTGACTTGCCAGATCGTTTGAACTATCTGGAAAGTTGCCGAAAGAAACTGTTTTGAACAAGGCAGGCACCTTAAAAAACCTTGGCAGGTGGTTGGACGAACCATCTGTCCATCGCAGTCTATCATGGGGTAACTTCAACCAATCAGATCAAGCGCTTCCACCAACAGAGCTAGTTGGTTCATCAAACTCTTAGTGAAGCCAGTCGGAAGAAAAACGAAAACATCTTTTCCATTGAGAGAGCTGTCAGTGCTGTTCTTAACTCTTCTTTTGGTCAAATATACTCTCCAGTTCTGACATAACTGATGCTATAGCAGCTACGCTAACCCCCTCGAGCAGCCAACAGTTGAAAAAACAGTTGGTTCTCTTGCTGGTTATCACATCCAATCCACACTTGTAGCTGCCGCCTTTAACCGCCATTATTTCCTCAAAGGACGCTGATTGGTTCTATGCCCACATAATCACGTGATCTCAAATTCCAGCTGCCTCGTAAGGTAATCAGAAACCATTGTCTTTGGACAGACTATTTGGTCTCTTCCAGCTGGAACACAGGTACTAGGCTACAGCACCATGAGGTGCCCCTTTGGTAGATAAAACATAATAAAGTGCACTCTAGGTACTTTCACTATAAATGTATCACGACTTTCTGCGCACTGGTGCCCCACCGCATACAGCTGGTGCCCTTTTTTTTTTTTTTCGCCCCTGCCCCTCAAACATCCCAAGTCCGCCACTTCACAGACACACATAACTGGTTACTTTTCATCTAGCCCCATCATCAGCTTCCATTTTTAATATGCCCAATACTTCCTTTGTATGATCAACTATCTGCAAAACTAATTACATTCCCATCAGTCTCTTCATTGTGTTTGGTGCTAATTAGCAAATATTAGCTTGCCAACACGCTAAACTAAGATGGTGATCCTTATTAGTATTTCTTAAAATCATCTATGTGCATGCTAACATGAGCATTTAGCTCAAAGCTGTTCTGAAGTAAAGCCTCTGGGCAAAGCATTGCTGCAAACTGTCAGTCAGTCTTGTTATAATGCACAGCTAATTAGTGTTAGCTTGTTGTGTTTAGCCCTCATCAGATCACAACTTTAGAGCAATGAGTGCTTGGGAATGGACATGCTGACGTGGACATTAATCCCTGTCTATTAAAGTGACAATAACAAGCTTAATTCTGATAGAATAAACCAAAGCGTTCTGTTAATACTGTATGCTGCTTCATCTTGTATAATTAGTTTTTAAAAGGGAATATGTAAGAATTTGAGTTGAAAACAATCAAAAATAAACTAAAACTATCAACAGAAGGTAAAAAAATAGCAGATTTGACCTCATGATGTCTATGACTGTGTTGCAGAAATATCTACGAAAGTTAACATGCTAACCTGTCCACAGCAGTTTAAGCACTTACTCTCCCCTGGTCCCCGAGCTCCCAGTGGCAGATTCTTACATATTGCACCTTTAACAATTGTCATGATGAGGCCCCTCATCAACACACTGATCACAGCTAAAAGCCTGAGTATATTCCATTCACAAGGTTTTCTGCGAGCATTTACACCTTAAACCTTTATACCTTTTATAGACTTTGTAAAAAGGTGTAACTGAACTTGAGACGGCTGCGCCTGACACATGCTCTTTATGTCTCACCAGCATTGTCTCACCTTTATACTCCATACTGCAGCTCCTCTACGTTCTTCACCCCTTTATGTAGCTAAATAAGGGTTAAAAGCAAAAGCGAGCACAATCCAATACGGAGAGAAAAACAAACCACATGTAGCTGATAAAGTAGACCATCTCCAAACAGGAGGAAGCCAAGAGGAAAGAAAGAAAGGGAAAAAAAAAACTTGAAATCAATTTCTGCTCCTGAAAACAGAAACACCCAGTGTAGCAATTACCAGTGTAATGTTCCTGGAATACTCCACTTCCGCAACAATAATAAACAGTGACGACACTTCAACTTGTAATCCACTTAGTGCGCCTAATGAAATGCTACACATTGTTTGTACCCATGTGAGACAAAGGAAAAAATAAATTCTCCCTCTGGCTTGCACTTCTTTACCAACACTCAGCCCTCCTTAGTTATAATTTATATGGATATTACAAGAAGACAGAGCAGACATGGGTGCATGTCTTATTTTATTGCTATTGGTTGCTTAAAATGTGGGCAGAGAACAGGAATTTGTTTTATGTAGTCTATTTTCTAAGCAGCATTGGATTGAAGCTGAGCTAAAGGTTAATAAGGGCTCAGATAAAGACTCAGATATCAGGCACTTTCTCGTGCTACAACTTGACGATGTCTACAGCAAGTATATCTTTTTGTCTACTGCAAAAGTCATAATCATAATCATGATTGGCAACAACTGGAGAGTAGAAGACAATACTAATGTGGACACCGGTGACAGTGCAACCAGGCTTTATTCTCATTGCTGCCCTCAGGGGGGTTAAAAATTACATTTATCTTCCATTTTTTTCCCCATGCCATAAAGTAGGGAACAGAAATACTTGGGGTTCCCTGGTCTTTCATGAAGTATATCAGATATACTTATTAAAAGACCATCGTATTGAATCGCCCTCTATTGAAAATGTATCGGCCCTGAATCATATCGAAGCTCAAGTATCTAAATGAAAAACCATGCACACCCCTAGATCAAGTGTTTAAATGAGTGTGAGTGTGTGGTTTAGGGTTAGGGTAGGCCATCTGTGTACATATCTGTAAGTTTGCGTGAGTTGAAGTGCATTTCCTTCAGAACCCTGTCTTTTCCATACTGTGAAGCTCTTCTTCATATTGGCAATAGAAAGACACTTTCACTATTCAACCAATACAAAAACAGCTGGCATTCATTGAAAGCTAATAGCCGCACTGAGCGCTGAAAAAAAGTGGATCAACTTGTGACCTTGAAAAAGAAAAAACATCACAATGTATCCCTGCTCTTTCAAGCAGCCACACCAGGTCTATTCATCTACCTCTGTTAATTAAAATTCATAAGAACAGACGTGCCACCAAGGTCGAGAGGAAACGTTTGCAAATGTGAGTGGTAAGTGAACAGCCTCCCCCACCCGCTCCACCCATCGCCCCATTTAGAAACAGCAAATTTCCCAGCTCTCCCAGCCTGCCGCCGGGATGTTTAGAGGACAGAGACCCCACCCCTCCTCGGCTCACTTGTCTGTCACAACGTACGCTCAGGTATGCGCGTGTCTTACAGTGACGCCCTGAGGGTCCCTGTGCCACCATCCGCTAAATTAAACCTCCTTCCCCCCTTCCTCTGCTCGCTGAGAGGGGCCTCCTTCCAGGCGGCACTGCAAACACAGCCTGTGTGAGCACCAGGCAGCCGGCCGGGGGAGCATTCGAAAAACCGCCGCTCCCCAAAGCCCAGTGCAATTGCCCTGTTATTGTCCACTCATCCACTGCTCAGAGGGTGGAGGAGGGTGGGGGGTCGAAAAGAGCTGTGAGCACTCTACATCTAAGATATCGTAATTTGACAGTGAGCTTCGTATTAAATTCAGCTGTTACCCCGGCGGACGGACGCAGAGAGGAAGTGGTGGTGGAGCCGAGAGAACCGTCTTCACTTTGTGATCACATTAAATTAGACATGGTATCCTTGTCAAGGAAAATTGGGAGAGCAATCTGTGGAACGATGTTCATTTAGTTATAGGTTTTTTAAAAATTTAAAAAGGAATCTCCTGTGGACCTTCATGATGCTGTTTGTGCATAAAATTTAAAGCTCTGACAGATTGGCCCATTTATACACATAAAAGAAAAAACCCGCAGGAGTCTGAAACCAAATAAATGTGTTTGAACTTAGCTTGTTTTCATGTGAAGAGTGTTTATGTGATTACAGCGTGCTTAGCATTTTTCTGATGGCTTTCATTTTTGTTGTAAAAATTAAACATTTTTCATACGTACACAAACTTTGTGGGTTTAGACAATAATTTTCATTACAGTTTTTATTAACATTTTGAGGTTAGTTGATGTGAACAATATTAAATAAAATATTACACATTCAAATAAATTTGGCTTTAAATCTGTTTGGTCCCAGCCTGAATTTATCTTCCCTTTTACTTTACAAAATAAAAGCTTCTATTAAATTTCATATGGCCTATTTTAAATGAAGGAGTCCTCCAGCCATGTATTTTCACTTGCAATAAGTGCAGTCTGTTTCTATGTCTGCAGCACAGTAACAGGAGAGCATGCACCGTCTGCTTTGGAGTGACGGTATAAAGATATCACAGGTCATGATGAATGAATGTTAGATCAAGCAATATGAATAGTTTTAGCCCATTATTTGTCTGATAAGAATAAATAATGTTTTTGTTTAAAAATAGTGTTTTTTGTTAAAGAATAGGTGGGTTTAGGATCAATCTTTGTATCTGATTAGCTCTTCCTGCCCGGAGTATTCATCTCGATCAATCAGAGCTGCTCTTAGCTTTTGTTGCTACGCTTTGTTGTCAGTACATGTAGGAGTCAGTCATTTCATACATTTTTGTTACTGCTGAAAATCAGCTTAGATATTTTTTTTGTTGTGTTGTAAGTTGGCTTTTTAAAGCAATTCTTCCAAGTTAGATAAATACAGGCGCTGATTTATGTACACCACCGTTCATGAGTGTGGAATTGAGTTAAATTTATGTTTTTTTTTTCTTTTTCCTTCAATAATCACTATTTTATCATATAATTAAAACAGTATAATTCAGACACCAAATACATTATCTACATTTTAAATACGTTCGACCTCAAAAGAAGGAGCATTAAATGATTCAAACTTCCGTTAAAACTGTGATGTCCCCACAGTCGTGCATGACAGAGGAGAAGATCGAGAGATCTGAGACCATTATTGAAACGCAACGGTGCCTCTGCAGTCTTCTCAGTGGTTAGACTGTATCGGCTTAAAGAGTGATTTGTAATACTGTTAACCCAAGACAGACCTTCTGTTTCTATTCTTAAGTTTTAAGACTGGTCAATTCCAGCTTTTTACTGGGCACTTGACACTGAAACAGGAACCTGTTTCTTTTTAAATTCCTTCGCCAAAACTATATAGTGCACCTTTAAGTGCAATAAAACAATGTCATTTTTATTTAAGTCTACAGAAGATTTTATCACTCAGCATTGAGAGTTTCTTATTGTTCATAACTTATATTAAACTGGGAAAATGCTGTAGTTTGGATAACACTAAGTTACTTGAACAGCACATTAGAGTGCGGTGTAGCGCCACAGGGGTGTCAGGTATAGAGAGAATATGAATGGTCCTCTTATATCAGTAACTGTGCTTCAGGGCCGAAGCCAGGACATCTATGCTCACAGCCTTTTGACCAGAAGCTCATTAATCACACTCCTACAGATGACATAGAGTAATTACCCTCTGAGAAAGACACATACTGATACACTCACACACACACGCACACACTCACATTATAGAGCGCACTTTACGCACGGTGTATGTGAAAGTATGCATAAATAGGCAGGACAAACGACAAGGAATTGCATTTACATGAACACATTTTTACCAGGTGTACATTGGTTTGGGATCACCTGAGCCGCACCAGTGAGTATTCACACACACACACGCGCACGCATGCACACGCACACACACACACACACACACACACACACACACACACACAACCACATAGAGAGAGTTTCAAGGGTAGATCCTGCCACACATAGAGGGGTGCGTTTTTTTCGAGGTGTTGGGCAGGTCATGGATCCCTCCTGCCCGGGGAGGGAGTCAGTCTGTCTAGGCATGATGAAATCCTCCACCTGTCCTCATTCATCAAGCCCACTACACATATTAATTATCACAAACCTTCAGACTTACAGCAAAGGGCACACACACAGACAGGCAGACACATAGAGAGACCCACCTATCCCCCGGCCGACACCCCTCCCTCAGACCTGCACTTCAGTTAAAATTCAACTGCGGTGGCTGGTGCTGATGCTGGTTGTAAGCGCCTGTGGCACTACAAGTCAGCAGAGTATTTCCAGAGGACGCCTGGATGTCAGTTATTGCTAGCAGGGTGTCCCAACCCAAACCTGACACATGGAGGTGCAGTCATATCGATCACATCAGGGTGCAAAAGATGTCCTGGTTGCAATTTGGTGTTTGGGACATTTCCTTTGGCAGTGACCAATTACAGCTGAACCCATCGGACTGAGTGGCTTATAGCAAATTCCCACAGCAGCAACCTTTCCAGGAAAACCACGATCTGAATCTGGATCCTGAGCCACAAAAAGTCTCCTCAGAGTTGGTGCGTTCTGATGGCCCAGAAACGATGAAGGTGAAGGTCATTTTCACTTGAGAGATTTCGACTCATCACAGTAGGAAAATAAAAGCACAGGTGTGAATAATAAAATGAACGATGACTGAAATATATTTAGCTGCTTCAGTTCCAGATTCCTGGTATTGTGCCTTATGGGGTAACTCATAGTGGTGAACACATAATGAATTATCACCCGAACGTGTATTTCACACAGCGTCATTCCCAGCCACAGCAGGCAGCTGTACACTACCTGCTCAGCACCAAACAGCAGGCAGGTGCAGTTCAGGACTAGCTGGTGAACATTATGGGAGCAATTAGCAGCTAAAGGATCAAACAATTCTCGCAGGAGTTGGTAGAGCCAAATAAAGAGAGCTAAAAGAGTAACACGACTGCAGATGACTCATTATGTTGCTGGATGTGTGTATAAGCAACCGTTTGCAAACAAGTTCAACAACTTATAGTTGCAGCATGTAAGAATTTTGTTTGAATCCTTCAAAAATCAACTAAAATTATCTACAGAATGTGAAGAACAGCTCTGACGTTATATGTTGCAAAGATATATACTAAATTTAGCATGCTATCCAGCTAGCTCTGACGCGTCTTGAGCTAAAGGCCATGTGCTACCGGTCTAAGACACTAGAAGTACAACACTTCTCTGGTGTACCGAACTCCCAGTCCGGACTGCTAGCTGCGGGGCTAATTGAGCTAACTAGCTAACTGTTGTTACAGTTGGCAGCCCCCTATTTGTTAAGAGTGTGAACTCAACAAGGGGTCAACTTAACACAACTGTCGTAAAATCCCTGGTTTCCGTAACAATTTGTCAGCTGTAACGTAACGCTACATGCTAACTACAAACAAAACACTTTTTTCTTCACACATCTGTCTTGAAGTAAACATGCAGGCTCAGGCATTTGTTTGCACAAGCGTTGCATACAACTCAGAAGAGTAACAGCACACCAAGCTAACGTTAACATGACCCGGAGAAGATAACACCTGGCTATTACATGCTAACATTACCAGCTAAACCTTCAAATCGGCAGACTTGACTTATGATCATTAAACTAGCAGCACGTTTGCTAACATAACCAAACATCAAGCTAGTGCAAAAACACAAGACATACAAGCCAGTTAATATTACTTAGTAGTCACCAAGTCCAGCTTTGCGTCTGTCGTGCAGCCTTTTATTTAGCAAAGATGTCGCCAACAACCAAAAGCCCGTCTGAAACTCTTGTGTCTTGCCTCTTAATTGGTCACCGTCTCTTTTTCTCTCCTTAGCTTCCTCCATCAACGCCCTCTTCGGTTTTTACCTCTCTCATGATGTCCTCAGAGGCTGCTAAGCTCATTTCCACTGCCCACAGGCAGTGCTCCCAGCAGAGCTAACTTGTAGATACAGTAAGCAACAACAATCCGAAACCTTCACATCTCAGAAGCTGTAACCAGAGAACTTTTGGCCCTTTTCCTTAATAAATGAGCTCAAATATCAGGAATGACAAAACTGCTCAAGATTTATTCATGGTAAATCAACAACAATTAATAAACCAATTATTTTAACACTGGCTGGAACATTTCTGTTAATGCTCATTCAAATATTAAAGCAGAAATAGATAAAACATGCATAACACACTTGATAATTGCTCCTTCACAGGCTGGCAATCTGGTGTTTTCAATCTCTGTCCACTTCTGTATGTGACAACTGAATAACAGTTAACTACAAAGAACAATACCACGACTCTGTTGTTGTCGTTGGGTGTGAAAACTGCCCCTCTGACAAATGGCCTCATCTTAATGGTTCTTCCGATAAAGTGAAAACGCAAAATGGACCTTCAGCTGGTGATTTACTTCCTTCTTGGGGCTCCTTTTTTCCTCGTACTGCCTGGTAAAACAGGGGGCTACAGTTTTGGTAATCTGTCATCCTGCCAGTTTGGAGGATTTAGCAGCAGGCAGAAATCAGAAGGGAAAATTGTGGAGGCGAAACAGACGTAGCTTAGCATGTCAATATAGCTGTGTTTTTCTTCAAGGAGCCCATATTCCAACACAGGTTATGGTCTGTTCATTTTGTTATGCGAGGCTTTATGAGCACGAGGAACTCCAGCTGTCAACACCCATCTCCTGATACCCGTAAAGCCTTGCGTTGCGGGGTCATTCCCTGTAATTGGTTTGGATAATGCTCCCACTATGGACCACAACCTGCACTTTCAGCCATTTCACTGCTGTTCCCTCGGTGTCACCTATGTTCAAATGACATCATTTTCACCTGAATGACAGTAAATGCTTCAAACTGGAAACATGTTTGCTGAGCATGAGTCACTGTGTCCCTGTGTGACAGTTGACAAGTCCCCTCCCACGACGATTCCAGGATCCCCCTGAGCCTCTTCTTAATTGGGAGGAGATCATTAGCTTGAGTATAACCCTCTAATCTTTTTTTAAGTATTTTATAATAAGACGGAGATCAGCTTGTATCCGTCGAGAGCCTCTCTGAAGCCCACGAGATTAAAGTCCTCCAAATGACCGCCTTTGGTCCTTAGTTGGGTTGTCTCCCCTCTAATCAGACATCAGTCCTCATCGTTCCCCCTGCTTCTCTGACACAAGTCACGTGAGCAGCGGCAAATCTCTCCAAAAACACTGGCCAATTACAAGGGACTCGGAAAAGATGAAAGCGCTATTATCGCGCCGTCCTCAGCCATACGTCGAACCAATTAACGCCGATGAGTGCGGGCAAAAAGGGGGGACGCTCCTCCTCTCCTGCCCACGGCGAACATCGAGGGGGAACAGAGGGAACAGTCAGCGTCGTGTGCAGGCGCTGACAGGACTGACGCCGGGACAGTTAATTGATCTTCATTACGTTAATTACAGCTGTGATGTGGAGCGGAGAGTGAAAAACGGGTCACGCTGTTGTGCGACTCTGTCTGAGTGAACCCCGTTAAGCTTTCTGCTGACCTTGAAACTAGCTTGGGAAGTGATGGCGCTGCTTAAGTGAGCGAGTGTGCGCGCATAAATAGTTTGGCCTCTCGCTGCACTTTTAAATCTCCGACGGGGCTGATAGTAGTCTGCTGTAAATCTCCTGTTGTAGTCTCATTTCCTCAACCTTCTCACTTTATAGAATCGACTTTTCCTCAAAGTGCTTGATGCACCTTCTTACCTCATCAGACTCCTGCAAACACATGCAAAGGTTTTCGATGAGGATGCTTGTGCGTCTGTGTGTGTGTGTGTGTGTGTGTGGGTCTTTGTGTGTGATTTCCCCCTGTCCACTCCAGTGCACGGATGGCTGCACTGTCAGCAAGCCTGGTTCTGCCCTTGCATTTGAATAAACACCATCTGAGTTGGCTGGTTGTGTATAATATCTGTCAGGAAGCTGCCACCCAGTGATCCCGCTGACTCTGACCTCTGTCCCCGGGGAGCAGCTGATGGGACATCGCGGTGACAGGGTGTCTCCCCTGTCGATCCGTGCGCTGATACGCCGTACACCCTTGTCCCGCTCCGCTCTGCTCAAACACTCTGCCTTATGCATTGGAAATGAGCTGGGGCTCCTTTACAGGATGCAATGAATAGTCGCAAGGATAGGATAAACACAAGCTTCGGAGATGCCTGTCACAAAGATGGATGGTTGCCTGGAATTTTCGTTGTCGTCTTGTCAGTACTATAAACTTTTCCCTGCTGAATAATTGAGTCCTTCAGCTGAAGAGTCCTGTCAATCTTCTTTAAGTTTACACTCACGCACTTGTGCTTGCAGGAGTGTATCTCACTGTCTGAAAGCTGTAAATCAGAGAGTCGTGCAGATAAAAGAGAGCTGAGGTTGTGCAATTTCGGCTGATGTACGACTTACAAATGACTCGGATTTATACAAACACTGCAAGTGGCTTCATTGATCAACAGGTTTCAAACAAACTTGTGTTTGTCAGGTTTCCGTTAGCAAAATCCAATTTTTGTTACACGATATTGAAACTCCTCCACTTGTTGCTCTCTGAGTGGAAAATGTAAAAAAGGAGAAAAAAAAGGCTTCCACCTGTTACCCCTGCCTCCGTGCTCATCACGCCTGCTGTCAAAACTGATTGTCACACGGGGAAAATGACTTCTCTGCATGGCTGAAGATATTGATTAATCATTAAGTCTAAAAAAAAATGCCAGATTTGTGTGAGCGTGCGAGGTGATGTCTTCTAAATGCTTACTCTATCTAACCAACGGCCCAAAACGATCCAAAAGACATTTAAATATATAATGATGAAAAGGGAAATGCTTCACATTCATTTGAGGAGCAGGAACGAGTCTTTGCTTAATAAATGAATTAAAGACGTGATTTGAAAGATATGGCAAGAACACAAAAGGTAGTTCAACACAAACGTGCCTACTTGTCTGTTCTTGACTCTCAGCTAGATATATTAATTAGAAATATTCAAATTCATTACCTGACAATCATACTCCCTGAGTTGTTGCTCTCTGCGTGGAAAATGTAAAAATCGCTGCCACCTGTCACCGCTGCCTGCGAGCTCTTCACACCTGTTGTCAAAGCTGATTGTCACATGTTGAAAATGACTTCTCTGCATGGCTGAAAATGTCTCAAGTGCCACAACTGGTGGTTTGACTTTGTCATGAGTTGTCAGTTACGACAGCCTGTCTTAACATTGGATCATTACCTCCTCCGCATAACACTTTGAACTCCTGGATGAAAACGCACATCCCCACTGTTTTATCCCTCTGAAGCCAATTAAAGTCATGATTGCAACAAAGGAAAGATGCTTCATAAAATCTGATTTACTCTTCCTATGTTGCCAGACAAAGAGTTAAGTGCTAATTGCATGTCTAAATAGATTTCCTCTTCTTTCCTGTTAGCCATTGGCCACTCTATAAGGTAAGATGTTGTTTATTTAATTTGGGAATGTGTAAATGAACCTTGAACTCCCAAATGCAATTATGTTGACATTAACAAGCCTGCGCTTTCATATATTTAAAAAGTGAAGCTGTGTTTTGTCCGCTCAAGTACTCATATATACAGTATGAGGCATCTGTTTGTGAGTGTGTGTGATGGAGCACTGCAGCGCATCCAACCCGCAACCCTGCCCACTTCCCACTAAGCACTGTGCTATAATTAAAAATGTTGTTCTCGCTTCAGTATCACCTTTCTGCTCACTCAGAGTGGAAACACATATTGCACCAAATAATTTCAGATCTGTCGACGTTTTTCTCGTGCTCTGGTATTCCAACACGTCGGCCCTGATCTTTCCAAAAAACCTTTGCGGATCTAAGCTTTGAAAATAATTCACTCCCCAGATTCATACGCACACACTCAGAGGGAGATGATGCAGCAAATCCCACCTGACAGTTTAAACTCTGTTGAAAACACTTGAGATGGCCTTTGCACTCACTGCTGATGGACCTAGTTTTAAAGTTTCCACTGGTTGTAACTTAAGAAAACATTTTGCTTTCATCCTCCCTCAGAATAGGCCGGTTTAAAGAAGCAATTTGTATGAATTGGCCACCTGCTAAACTCTTATTCTGGACAGATGGGAGGCAGCATATCATCATCATGCTGACTGTAGCTGCCATTAGCTAGTCAGCTCATTTTTGAATGTGTTTGAACAAATTACAGTGGATAAATATTAGCAACAAGTGAGATTTGAAAATCAAGTTTGTCTTCTTAGTACAGTATCAGTTAACCTTCCCCTCTTCATAAATGACTCTCGCTGAGCAACAGACCCACATAGTGAGGAAAATACTCAAACTGAACTTTTAAAGTCATATTAACCAGAAGTTATGTTTGCACGAACGTTCATGAGGAGGTGGTTGGTTTGCTGCAAGTCTTTAGTCTTTTTCTCTCAGAATTATAAGCTACCTAGCTCACTGAATTAAAAATAGCAACAACAAAATGAAATGCAGACAAGCTTGGACCTTAAAGGGACGGTTCACCCCGAAATCAAAAAACGCATATTTTACCTCTTACCTCTAGAGCTATTCATCCATATAGATTCTTTTGATGTGAGTTGCTGAGATTGGGAGATATCGGCTGTAAAGATGTCTGCTTCCTCTTTAATATACTGGAACTAGATAGCACTTGGCTTTGGTGCTCCAAGAGCCAAGAATACCTATACAGCAAAATATTTGGATTATCCAGCCCACCACTTTAAGATATCTTAAGAAAGACTTCTGTATACAAAAATATATAAATATATAAACAACACAAAATACACAGGTGATTATATTCAAAAGCAAGGTGGAACAAAAAAGAAAACCCCACCCCCACAAATTGAAATGTCTCCGTAGTGAACACACACAGAAAGGAAGCTTCTCAAGCCAAACGAAGCAGCAAATTAGAGTTTATGAGAAAAAATACAATCTGCAGTAACTCACCAAACATTCTGGCTGTCTCATTACGGGTGAATAAATTAAACATTTGGCAATTTCATGCAGATTCTCATGTTTTTGCTGAAGTGGTAGCCACAGTATGTTCCGGTATAAACGTATGAAGTTATACTCAATAAAACCCAACTGATATCTTGTTTAGCTGATATCATTTTGCAATCATAAATTTGCAGTAATAACTTTTAAAATATGATATAGAAATTTGGTAAATGTATATACATTATAATTATGTCATAATTTTAAATGTCTGAACCACATTTTATTATATATGTTGAGGTATCTTTTACTCTGGATCAATGAGTTTGACCCACTTTGGCATAGAATATTGTGACTGTTGTTCTTAAGATTTTTTTGCATGGCTGAGAAATCAGTCCTGTCATGTATCTGCTGCACTAAGTACCTTGGTTTTGTCGTACAGGGCGTGGTTGTCCAAAAGCATCTTCCGCT
Organism: Pagrus major; assembly: GCF_040436345.1. Lineage (NCBI taxonomy): Eukaryota > Metazoa > Chordata > Actinopteri > Spariformes > Sparidae > Pagrus > Pagrus major. The sequence continues at coordinate 16,019,257 of NC_133229.1, read as the reverse complement.
CCGCTCGAGCGAACCTCCTCAGGTCTCTCTCAAACTGCTGCGGAAGAAAAGAATCAATTGTCTGAAACCAAATATCTGTTTTACTTGTCTGTTTTTATGGCATTGAAAGGAAATAGTGATACATGAATGCCTTTATGCTTCCTGAAGAGCTTTCTAAGGAAGAAGGTATCCTATGTCAGACATTATTGTTATTTTCATATAATATAATACACTTGCATGTGACTCCGTATTAATTTTGATGTCCTTCAAGTTTCATTGAAGTTGTTTTAGTTGTCTAAAAAGAAAGTCTCCTGAGAACTAGATTGAAGAAATTAATTCAACACCTTTTTGGCAAAATAAAGACCTCCTGGACCTTGACCTTGATGTTGTTCTTGAGTCCAAGCAACATTTTATCACACGGTGTCAGCACACACAGAAATGATTCATCGTGAAGTACAGTAACTACTATATTTTTCCTTTTTTTACCCATGGATTCGACCTGCAGCTACTCCTCACTGTCACACACTCTGTATAATCCTTCATACCCTGGAGCCGGACCAGCCCAGGAGAGCAAAGGCGTAGCGATCCATGGGTGGCGCCACCAGGTCCACGCGCACCGCCCTCCAGCCCCTGCTGTCCCCCTCGGCCACGTGGAGACCTCCTTCCACTTGGCTGCCCTCCAGCCGCAAGATCAGGAAGCACTTGGCAAAGTGGTCCATGGCCTCAAACCTGTGGCTGGGAAGCTTTGACACATCGAGGGTGGAGGCCTGGTAGTCACAGTACAGCAGAATGCGCTGGTGGAGAGAGAAAAATGCAGTATTTTATCATGGATTTTGGTAGAAATTAACAATCTGTGTTTACTGGGTTTTAAAGACCTTTTCGCTGTGCGCCAGTCTATAAAATATTCTCTACAACCTTTAGTAACATCATTTTTATAACACATATAGCTTTAATAGTATCATTAAATTAAGTCATGCAACTGAAATTATCTGCATGGGTCTTGGCAAGAGACTTCAAGGAGGACAGCCATCCATCTCTCTCAAGCGAGCACCCAGGAGCCCTCTCAGCAAAAAGCCGGTCACCTTTCATCTGCAGCCCAGACTTCAGAGCAGCCAAAAAGAGGCCTATCTGAGGATCAGAGCCTGCACACTGGCCCGCAGAAGGTTAAAAGTACTGGAGTATAATCTGTCAGCGAGGTGTTCAGACCTAAATATTTCTAATAACTATTCATCACCAAAGCAAGGATGCCATGTTTGAAGTGATGTGGTCAGAAGCACTGAGGAAACCTGAGTCATGCCTCCTCAGCTTTACGCTCATTAAGATGAGTTATCAAAAGCCTGCATGATTATGTGGCAAGAACCATTTCATTTTATAAAGTTGTACTTGTCCAAATGACGTAATTTTCATTAATGTATTTAAGTAAAAGGTTTTACTGGAAGAATTGGCTGAATATTCAGTCTGGCTCCCACTGTCTGACCCAGAGTTGAGTCTTTAAGTACACCAAAGTCACTTTATCTGTTATTTGACAGGCAGGGTGAGAGTACAGCCACTAAAAAAACGGACCCTTATTTGAAACTTTGTAAAGACTTTGGGGTCATCGGAAGCCAAATGGTGTAATTTAAAGCAGCAGCTCTATCACAGATCAGCTGTGTTTCAGGATCCATCAAAAGTAGCTTTAAAAACTCAACACGGAGAGATTCAGTGCTGTGCTTCTGATAAAACCTGACTGTGACTCTTAGAAAATGTTATTGGCTACAATGAGCACTGCAACTTTCTTGAAAAAACAGATTCTTTGTAATCTCGGAGATAAATAGCAAACATACTGAACATGCCTGGAGGTATTGACAGTGGTTGAGTCGAGGTTATGTTTCTTTGAACAACACTGGATATTTACACATCTCATAATAGTGAGCAAGAGTCTGAAATGAGAGGGGAGGGGAGGATTTTTCTGGGGATGATGTTGTGTGAATGGATCTTATCTGTGGAACATTTGTGGGTTTTTTCTTTGTTGAATGGCTGTTAGTAAAGATCAAACATCGCTGTCCTTAAGTCATACCTGCTAACAATTGGTGAATGACCTACCCTCAACACCCCTGCACCCATATAACCTATACATAAAATATGAATAGAATAAATTATATGAAACAGCTCACAGTAAAATAAATAATTAAAAAAAACATACAAAAAAGCAAACAAGAGACAACATCTAAAATTTACAGTGTGTGTGTGTGTGTGTGTGTGTGTGTGTGTGTGTGTGTGTGTGTGTGTGTGTGTGTGTGTGTGTGTGTGTGTGTGAAGGAGCCATCAATGCCAGGTAGACCCCCACAAACTCCCATGAAAATTGTGAGTGTTGGCAGGTATGGTACTGTAAGTACAGCCTAACAGATACAATAGCATGGCTGTTGACCATTGGCTGGCAAGTTTGGCTCATGAGCCAAATCCGATCCTCCAAATGAAAATATTTTGCTTCCAACATTAGCACCCAAATCAAGTTTTGCCAATCTCTTATCTCAATGAACAATTCATTCCCAGATAGCTAAATTTACACCCACACCCGGCCCACATACCGCGTGGAGTGATGGCACTTGGCTGACAGCTGGCCATGATGCCTGTCCAGGAGCGGACCGCCCAAGTGCTATCATTCCACGCAGTATGTGGGCCAGATGAACGTATCTGCCATGGGCCAGATCTGCGCTGCAACTATTTTTTCTATATGAAATGTAACATCTAACATCAATCAATCAATCAATTGTGTCTCAAAAGCAAATAGACGGCAGTATAACACAACAGCACCAATTAACAGAACTTTCATTCAACCGCAAAACAAACGTGACTGTTTATTGAGTATGGATTACAGATCAGTTCAAGTCTCATTGTGTACCTCGAGGCATACATTTAGCATATTTGAGTATTTTTGGCTGCTTTAAGCCCACTGGGTAAAATGAGCGAATCATTAATCACTTGTATTATTAATTTTTGAAAAGCAAGCAAAAAAAAAACATTGACGGCATAGAGCTTCATCCCCTGAGCCTGTAAGAACATGTTGGACCCCCACATAATCAATGGGGCTCACAGCTGAACCCAACTGCTGACTCCTGTCAAATCATTTCCAATGTGTTTCAGAATTTTCCCTTTTTCTTGGAAAAACGCCTTACAGCAGTTGTATCGCATATATTTGTACTTTACATGTATTTTCATATCTTAAAAACCAAAACCAGCTTTGAGATATTGTAGTGAACCATGTTGCTACTTGTAGAATGAATTTATTAATAAAAATCAACAGCAACGCCGACTTGATTGGTTAAATCAGGCTTAAAAGCACAACTGTAACTTTTGTCACAGCTGAGAACAGAGGTAGCCATGGATACGAGTAGCAGGACATGGACCACTGTCTGAACATCTGCTCAAACTTGTCATCGGTCTCATTTGAGGCTGGAGTGGGGAAAAAAAAAAGGGGGACGGCTGAGTGTAAGATTCAATAGAGAGACGAGCCTTCAGTCAGCCACACTGGATGGCTGGAGCTCATTCCCTGGTAAATGGTTCCACTCCTTAGATAATGGAAATCTCTGCCAAGTAAGATGTCAGTGTGTTGAAGAGAGAGAAGGAGAGGGGGCCACTGATGAGAAACAAAGCCGTAAGTGTAGAAAGCAGTGAAATGGAGTGAGCGCAAGAGAGTTAGAGAATAAAGGGTTCGACCTGTAAGAGAAACTAAGGAATAGGTGGACGAGGAGATAACATAAAGACAGAAAAAGAGAGAGAGAGAGCGAGGAAGAAGCCAGCCAGAGAGTCTTTGAATTGATTTCCTCGGGGCCTCGCCCTGGCTGATTATGCTTCTCTCTGGATGCACGAGTGTTAAGGCGATTAAGATTACAAATTGTCAATTTAATTCTAGCGCCCGGCGTAATTGTTGGGATACTACTCTCCTCTCACTGGCCATAAATCTGCTGCACTCTCCTTAAAGAGCAATAATTGGGGAAGCCAGTGCAGCGAGCAGCCACTCTGCCTGTCCAGCAAATGACTGAGGTTAATCACCAAACATTAAACACCATGTCAGCAGAGCCCGAATAGCTGCAACTAAACAGTCCTGCCCGACTGTCGACCTGTACAGACGTTTCCCAGAATGCACTGAGCAGGTAACCAAGGCATCCCAAATGTAGGGATTTAATATTAACTCTGTGTTTTCTAATGTAGCAGAAATACTTGTTAATGTATTGTTATGCCTTACTCTATAATAATAAAGTAAACAAATTATGTGACTGTGACGGAGGAAACTCTCCATACGGAAAGAGAATCAACTTTAAGCTTCTGGTGCGCCCCATGTACAGAGGCTGTGTCCTCGTCGCAGTGGACCAGGGTCCCCTCTGGCCCCTTGCTGCATGCATGCGTGTGTGTGTGTGTGTGTGTGTGTGTGTGTGTGTGTGTGTGTGTGTGTGTGGTGTGTGTGTGAGTGATCTTTTGGATGTTTAAGAGAACACAGAACATTAAGTCAAATTTGATCGTGTAGGATCTTGTTGGCATGTCGGGAGATTTAAATAATCGATCAAAATAAGCTGCTGTGCCTTGTGCACAGCGTTAAGAGGTGCAGTTATCATTTCTGCTGCTGGGGAGTCGCTGCAGGTCATTTCATATTTTCCTCATTAATGATAGAGTCTATTATTTCACCCACCAGCAACCCATCCGCTGTTGATCAGGCTGTTAATTTTTATGACTGCTGAATCTGTTGATAATCTCCAGATTATCCGCGGTGCCCGTGGATAAAGCTGTGGTCCGTGCATCAGCGCTGTGGTATAGCAAAAGGTATGTCTTTGTTTGCACTTCATAGCGTATCAGGAATGATATTTAGCCTACATGACTGAAGTTATAGTCAATATTGTTTAGGCCTACACTAGGGATTTGATTGTAATTAACATGATTGGGTTAAAACAGGGCTGCCCAAAGTTTGGCCCGCGGGGAAAGTTGGCCCACCGTAAGGTTTGATTTGGCCCGCCAGATGTTTCCAGCAAGAAATAAAATCTGTAGGATCCCTAATTATTACTTATTGTTCATTATCTGAGCATGGCGGGCAGATTGACACTTTGTACAGTAAATTTTCAACCTTGTGATACTACGGAAGCCCTGATCGCCAAGTGGGGGAAAAATATCAAGGAATCTAAGATTATCCGGGCAAAAATCATTTATCAGCTGTTCTTAAGTCATAAAAACAGACAGAAACAGTTAAGATCAGATTTAGAAAATGGACGCTAGAATTATTGCCATTTGTCATCTTGACAAGGCCACACACCACATGCTTTCTTTTGGCCCTTGGTCCACGATTAAAATATGATTAAGATATGATTGCAATCATCTCTCAACTCTGCATGATTTCACCTGCTCTCTGTGCCCTGAGTTATAACCAACCCAGTCGGTTTTTCCAGTTTAAATATCTTTAAAGTGGACAGCAATCATTTCTGGAGAAACTCTAATTGCAGAGATCTGTATTTAGTTTCCTGTCTGATTGCGGGTCAACACCCAACCTTAAAGTTCAAACTCTGCCTGTGTGAGAAGTCCGAGGAGGCCATGGTACGTGAGACCCACAGGGAGCAGATCTCAACTAAATGGCCAGCACCCTCCTCACTTTCCCTCCTCTAATTATCTTCAGTGGTCGTGCGATGCAGGCAAAAAATTCTGGAGTCGCCCTCTGCTGCAACCCCTGAAATGCTCTCCCTCTGCAATTACAGATAACCATTCACCTTCCTATAATAGGCAGGGATTCTTAAAGTTCCCTTTACGTTCGGTAATAGCTTAGCTAAAGGCAGTGACAGTCCCCACTTAGATAATGAGGCCAGAATGACAGCATAAAAGCACTTAAACACTGACTAATCTCAAATTAAAATCCCCCCGAGACACACTTGAGACAAGTTGCGGGAGAAGGTCTGCACCCCATCTCAAACACGAGGCCGCGAATGTAGGTCACTGCTTCTTCTGGCGGATATTTCGGTCCCTCCTGGCAGTGCATTTTCTTTCAGCCCTGAATCATTTTGATGCCTTCAGAGAGAAGTATTAATGAGTTATGATGACAGTCGCACAGACCATTAAGTACCTGGATATGGATGCCCTTCGTTGGATGAGGTTTGCGGCCTTCCTGCCCACACGCGCACGCTGCAGTGGCGCTGCTTTCTCTCGGTCTGACACACATACACTCACAAATCCACCATAAAAACAGGATGTCATGAAGTTCCCCGTCTCAGCATCGCCGGGGGCTGTTTAGCCCAGTAGCGCTCTGTAATCATCTCCCACGCAGCAGGTAATGTCAGCGAGCATCTGAGAGTAAGCTTATTCCAGCAGAACTGTTTACAGAGGGAATTACAGAGGAGGACAGCAGGAAGATAATCTTTTCCCCCAAAGCATCGCCCTGGAGCACTGAATATAAAAAAAAAGAGAGAACACGACTTTTGAAATAGTGATCTAAAAGCTTGTATTTTTTCGATTTGACTATTTACTCAGGCTTTTCTTGATGAGTGGTCGCGACCACCTGCATCCAGAGGACGAGCACAATGCTGCGAGGCGCTCTGATCTCATCTCACATTCTCTCTCGCTCGCAGAAAAGAGACTTCAAACCTCGCCTTCAAGTCGCAGATTAGCGTGCGTTAGCCAGGACCGTTTCAACAGCGTTTTGACTTTGATTCACAGCTCCGACGGAATGAAAGAGACTGATTGCTGGAGTTAAAGTGTAGCGGTTCGTGTGTCTGCATGTGTGTCCTCTCAATGTCACTCAAAGTAGCCTTTGCAGCTCAGATTTTATTTAGATCTCGATGTGACTAACTCTCTGTGACTGCAAAATAACCTCAGCTGTATATGGGCAGCTCTGCCTGAATCACTTATTCAACCGAAGGGAAAACTCTCCGATCCCTAACCACATTGACTCAGACCAGATGCAGAACAATAAAGCCTGAGCTGAATGGCATTATGACGGCGGCAATGCATACAAAGCTCGGCCTTCAGGAAGCAGCACTTATACAGTATTTAGAGCCGGAGATGATAGATGGATGGAGGATGAAACATGGCCCTCTCCGTCTCTCCGTCGCTATCACCAGGGCCAAGCTGAATCTCATCAGTCTGCCACAGAAGCTGGTGGCTGACCTTGCCTCTGCCCCCAAGTTATGCTTTCAGAATATCAGCAGGAGGGGGGAGGGAAAAAAAATGATGAACCCGTTTTTGCAAGGACGTTTCTAGATAGATGTATTTTTAACTCCCTGCAGGCTGAAGAGGGGTGCTGAAGGGGTGGGAGGGGGGTGCCCGTGATATTAGGCCTGAGTGAAGACACGTGGGCCCCCAGGGGCTTGATTGCAGATGACAAGGTTACACGACTTAGAGTCAACCTCTGCTACCTCCACTTAATCATTGTCTCTTGTGTCCTCGTCCCTGCAGGCCGCTCCCCTCTGCATCCCCGTTCCATCCAGCCGTCCGTGAGAAGAAGGCTTCCGGTGGTATCAAACTGACCATGCTTGGGCTCCGAAAAGCCGTTTTAACACCTGACCTAGCCGCCTAAATCACTGTCTCACATCCGTTCCGACTCCTTATCCCCGCACACTCACACCTTCACCTCGTTCCCTCCACCTATAGTGAGTGTAAGTGGCTGCAAGTGGCTGCAAGTGGTGAGAGCTCCGCGCGATAACATACAGTAAGTGGGAGGTAATTACAGTCAGGACAGACCGCTGGAGGAGAGGAGGCATGTGGAGGTGTGGATGGAAGAGGGGAAGGAGGGATTTATTTTTAAACCCGGCGATGACAAAAAGAAGCCGACAGCTAGACTAGACAGCGCGGTCCTGCTCTTCATCAAACACTTGTCTCCTCTCATGACCCTCTCCAGCTACGCATTTATCTGAGGGAGAAAACTGTGTTGACAAAGAGAGGTCCTTCCACATCCTCTTTCTTGTTTTAGTCGTTTTTGTTACAGAATGTCATGTGCTGTACACTTTCTGTTGGCTATATACCATAATGTATTTGCATTGGCCTTTGGAAGCACAACTTTGCTCTAACATGTTGCATCAACATATTCAGTGGAAAGGAAATCAACCGTCTGCATGACGTTAAAGGACATGGCGTATTATGCTCATTTTCAGGTTCATGATCTTATTTTGGGATACTACTAGAATAGGTTTACATGCTTTAGTGCTCAAAAAGCACATCAGTTTTCTCATACTGTCCAGTGCTGCAGCACTGTATTTCCCCCCACTGTCTGAAACGCTCTGTTTTAGCTCCTGTCTCTTTAAGGCCCTGATCTGCTCTGATTGGTCAGCTCACACATGCCTTACCCAGCACTAACACGCTAACAACAGCAGAGCAGCTGTGCTAAATCAAGTCTTAGATGCCAAACTAGCCGCAAGGCTTACATTTTGCAAATGGTGACGTAGTGTGATGTCACAAAGTCACGGATTTAAAAGCGGGACTACTGACGAGGTGTTTCAGGAGCCTTGTTTTCTGTGGGAGAGAGGAGCTTCTGTTGGTGCGGACTCTGACATTCAAAAACTGAATACGGTGGATCTGACTGGTGTGTCGTCAGTGGACAACAGAAGACCTGCTGCACACACCTCTAATTGTTTTCATTGTATAGTTATACGGTATATAATATAAGCTCTAACTGTTAACACAATATATGTGAACATGCCATATCTACATTAAAAACATTGTTTTTTGTTGCTGTAATTGAAAGCAGAAACAAAGCGCTACACACTCTGCCTCCATATCTATTTATTTGTTTTAAACTGACGGTGTCTCGGCCCTCAGGCCATCTCCAACATCAACAACTGCTGGTTTCTGTAATCCCTCCTGCTGTTTGTAGAGGCCACGAAGTGACTCCTTTAGCATTTCAAGTCCCCAGGAGGTGTGTCAGCATTTTTCAGTTGTCAATCTGACAGGACACTTCTATTTAGCAGTTTATTCAGTCCGCCTGACAGCTCACATATTTTCTCTAGGATTTTAGTGGGCGTTCAATGCAAAGAGCCGCTTCAGGAACTGGTGAGACAATGAAATGTGATCGAGGAATTCCAGTTAGTGGAGAAATGAGACTGAAGGCTTATTAGAAGCCAAAAAAGAAATCATTATGGATTTATTTTAAGTCTCCAGAAAGACACTGCAATTCAAGGCTGGATTACAAAGCCGCTGAACAGGACAAGATCGCACTGCAGTCCTCATCAGCACAACTGAAGGGCAACATGTACATGTAGCACGTAGCTTTCCAGAGATATTAAGTATGTTGTAAATGATATACGCCGATCAGGCATAACATTATGACCACCTGCCTAATATTGTGAAGGTTCCCCTTGTACAGCCAAATCAGCTCTGACCTGTCAAGACATGGACTTAAGACCTCTAAGGGTGTCCTGTGGTGTCTGGCACCAGGGCGTTTAATAGTGGATCCTCTGGGTCCTGTATGTTGGGGGGTGGGGCCTCCATGGATCAGATCTGCTCCAGCACGTCTTACAGATGCTCGATCAGGTTTGGATCTGGGGAATTTGGAGGCCCGGTCAACACCTTTGGCCTTTTATTGTGTTCCTCGAGCTGTTCCTGAGCAGTGTTTGCGATGTGTCAGGGCACATTGTCTTGCTGGGAGGCCACTGCCATCGGGTAGTGTTGTTGTGATGAGGGGGTGTACTTGGTCCACAACAGTGTTTGAATGGGTGGTGCGTGTCAAGTGGCATTCACATGAATGCCAGCACCCAAGGTTTCCCAGCAGAACATCGCATTGTGATGAGATGATCAATGTTATTCACGTCACCTGTCGGTGGTTTTAATGTTGTGGCTGATTGGTGTACATATTAATGTTGTGTGTGACAGTGACGACAATCAGGTCGGGTGAAAATGCGTTTCTTGACATAGTTAATGTAATAACTTTCTTTTAGTAAAGCGTTATTATCATTTTTTACGGCTAAAAGTGATAAATCGCTGTAACATGTTATAAAAGTAACGCATTACTTGAAAAAAGAAATGAATGTGAACTAGTTCATTTGTGGGAGGAAAAAGTTCAGGAAGTGCTTCTTCAAAGTCAACTAATCTTCAAGAAAGTCAAATGGCAAGGTCACTATTCATGGATGAAAAACAAACATTTCTATTTTTATCAAAAAAAAAAAGTTCACTTACGATTCAGGCTTTGGCAGTGATCTAACTGCAAATCCAATCAATGTTTGTGTAACTGAACTCGCAGACATTAAATTGATTTGGCAATTTCCCCCTCTGAGGGGCCGAATCTATGCACACAACAAATCGTTTTACTCCAACTCTGATTTCTCCCGTTTCGCAAAAGGTGCTGTTATTGAAATTTCCATTCTCGTATAATCTTGTAAAGCTGCAGGTAAAAGCAGTGGGTGGAAATATGAACACGCTGGACTTCTGTTTGCCCAATTATTGTGATGAAGACTTCACTTTAATGTAATTAGATAATTGTGTTTACATGCAGTGAGTTTTAATTGGACACTTCTGGAGAGCATTGATATTTGTCACATTACTGCGATATTAGCAGCGAATAACTGTTGTCATTTGAGTACCACCAGTAATTAAACCATTAAGTGTATGTAAACATGAACTGCCATTAACATTGTCGCTCTCTTTGTTTTATCTCCCATTTACACATTTCCTCTCTATACTCACTTTCTACTCTCTGCTGTAATCAGCTCTGTCTGTTTCCCTCATTCATCCTCCCCTTTTTCTCTCCTCTCACCCACATCTCTTTTTTGCCCATTTTCCATTAAAGGACTCAGTTTCCATTAAGGTGACTCCAGGGCTGGCGACGGTCCTTGAAAGCCCAGCAAAAAGTTCTTCAAGTAACCCACTAAATTGCACTATTTCTCTTTTTACCTGATTCACTCACCTTTCCCCAATCTCTTTCCATCAAAAGTGACGAAACCAGCAGAGCCACCTTTCTCTCTAACTTTTTATGAAAGAGGCTGCTGTAAGTTACCAAGGACACAGTTCTGAATGATGGAAAAGTGACCAACTCGAGTTGAAGCCTTTTTATCGAAACACTCTGAATGCACTGCAGTCAGAGTTATGACCTTAGAGCTTTTCTAAATTCTCCACAATTTTATCACGAAAATCTAACAGTGTTCTGCCGTGACAATGAATGTATAATTGACTTTATATCTAAATAGTCAAATTGTCTGACTGCACAACAATCACCGGGATATTCTGACAGATTTTAACTCGGAGCCACTTTTTCCAGACATAAATCGATCTCCTGTGCACTGGGAGTGTGTAAGAGGCGTATCACTCCATGCAAAGGAAAATCCATTAAGATCGATATAGATTGTTAGACAGCCCTATTAGTCAGATGAGAAAATGTACCACTGAGTCAGTGAACAGTGTAAGAAAAGGACACAGTGATTTACCGTCATCACATTAACATAAACACCTGGAACAGACTCATGACTACAACTCTGTGTTAAGTCTGTTCTACCTCTTAGCAGCTATGAGCTAGTTTCAAACTGGTGATTTATTACATCTGGTTTCACCACAAAACACAAATGTTTTTGCTCATAAAAGCTATCTCAGAACCCATCAGCTCTCTTCTATTGTGCGAGAGATGACTCATGATTTATTTTCACCTGAATGCATACGACTGCAGATAACTGTTAAAAAGAAAATTGAAAAGTTAAATCCACATCAGAAAACAACCGATGGGTTCCGAGATAGCAGCTCAAATGTGATTGGTCATTACTACCTGGACTACAAACAGACTACAAATGGAACCAGAACAATCCTGATAACAAAATCTTGTCCCTTGCAGTTATACGCAAATATCTGTTAATAGAGATTAGGACTTCAGTCGTGTGTAAATCGGTTGCTGGGGAACAATAATAGTGGCGTCCAATCAAAAGCAATCAAAACTGACAACAGGAAGTTACTGTAGCATCACAATGTTCAAACTAAAAACTGTTCTATGGGACAATTTATTAACGTAATTATTTACATCGAAAAATATGTGACATAGAATGAGTACGAAATATCTGATTATGCTCAGTAATCAATGCTTTTCTTGTCATTCGGTTGAATGCTACTGACACAACATTTTATACATTGAGGTATATGCTTTGATTTTTGTGAAATGTACTCTAAAATCTTCACAGCCCATATCATTATTACACATAACGACCAAATCCATGATACCCATTTTACTTGTCAGTCCAAATGGGTTGCATATTAGCAAGCTAATGTTAGCTTTGTCAAGATAACCATGCAACGCTTACTGGCAGCGTGTGCATGGAAATATTAAGCGACAACTGATCTCTAAGCTATCTCAGAACCCATCAGCTCTCTTCTATTGTGCGAGAGATGACTCATGATTTATTTTCACCTGAATGCATACGACTGCAGATAACTGTTAAAAAGAACTAAGATGTTTAACACTTTTGTTATAACTAGGCTAAGTTTGAGCTTAGAAAGAGCTGAAACAAACAGCCTATAATGCAATCAGCTGTCATAGCCCTGCAATAAATATTACCTTATGGTTCAAATATTACCATGGCACTTCTCAAGATAGTAGTTTGTGGCACTGTTGTTTTTTTAGATTCATGTTATTGTGTCCACCTTCGTGACACACTCTGCCGTATCTTCTTTTTCACGTTTCTCAAAGCAGAATTGTTAGACGTTCGCTGGCTTTAATTAAAGAGTGTTTGATTATGCATATGGAAACACAGATGGCCAACTGGACCTCAAAGTTTTTAGTTCCTTGAAACTCTAAACAAGTTTTTAATAATTTAGCTTTAAATGCAAAGCAGGTTCCTGAACTCATACTCATTATAATGCAACGCTCCACACCAGAAGAAGGTTTTCAGGTTTTCACAAGGACATTCTGCAGTGATCTATTTTGTCCAGAAAATTTTACCTTAGCCTCTAATTAATTTCTGTTTTCCAAAGTACAATTCGATTAAGTGATTACAACCAATACTGCCTACGAATTATACAATTGCACTACTTTCCCATCGCTTCCCTTCATTGCAAAGAGAAAGGGAACGACATACTCACTTGCTTTGTCAGTCTGTTAATAATGCTGGGCAGCAGATTCTTCTCCTTCCCCAGCTCAGGTGTGGTCACGATAAAGTCTACATCATGACCAAACTCCTTCCCCCTGGAGACAAAGATACAGCACTGTTACCCACACTGTGTCAAGGAAATAATGAAAAGAATTATCTTTTAGTCACAGCTCTCCACTGATGAAGAGGGAAGGTGGCAGATGGAGCTATTAAAAGCACGGGCCGTACTAATGGCACTGACTATTTTCATTTCTTAAACAAGTAATTTGTCCTAAGTTGTTAAGTGATAAAGCTCCCTTTTTGTTGCCTCAGCTGTCAGAGCTTTAACTTTTATGATAATCATCATTTTCTACTTGGATCAGTGTCATAAAGCAGACCCATATGGAGCCTGACTCGCTTACACAATGCATTTTCTCAGTCAGCACAACTGCCAGCAGAGGGGTGTTTCAGTGCTGTAAGTGATTATCAAGCGATTATCAAGCAGGAGCAGATACAGGGGAGGAACCCCAGCATCAGCAGAGACCCTGTGCATGTTCATAAGGTATACACAAAGGGTATATCAAAGCTTCTGTCTGGAGTCAGCTGCATCCGTTACAGTACGACACAGTTTTCAAATCATTCCTGCTATTAATCAGATGCAGCTTAAGATGATTGTCGTGTGTCAGTAGCCCGTTCACACACAGCGTATTGGAGGTATGACTTGGTTAAAGCAGGTTTAGGGTTTCAGGGTTGAGGTTTGTTTTGTTCAAATAAGTCAGATGGATTCTCTGTTAAACTGACGTCGAACCATGTCAGAGAATGTAATGAGTCAGAGTAAAATCGTATTCTGAATGTAAAATAAGTGAGTTTAATCTTGTGTGAATTTGCCACGCCCAATCATATTGAGTGGCTGTGAGCTTCTAAAAACCAGAGGTGTGTGCGTACGATATAAGCTAAGACAAGAGTTGAGGGTACATGTACATGTAACTGTAACTGCAAGATTGTTAGCTAGCTATTGAGACAGGCTGCTCAGATTGTCGGTCGCTTGAGTCTTCAGTTTTCAAACTGCGTAATAAAAGAATGTTGTCTCAGGCGAGATCAGATGATTGATGACCATCCCAGTGCCAGCAGGAAAGATGCAAAGCCGAGCCCAAACTCAGCTGGAGCATGCAGAGTCTCATCACATCATGATGTCATCTGACATTATCTATATTTCTTGCAATGATTAATAGATACAATAATTAACCCAAGTCGATGTATGTCAGCCAGTCTTATTGTTGCAGTCAAACTTTCAAACTTTTCCTTCCTCTGCTGCTGTCAGCTGTCAGTTCAGTGTTGGATCGATGCAGCCCTGCTCTGACCAGTTCACCTCTGGTTTTCATCACGTCCAGCACCCATGGGTCCTTCCACTGAGCTCATAAGGAGTCCAGCTTCACATCACATTCATCCAGATCTTTGTCACGATGTACGCCTCTTCTATTTCTAAGTGTCTTTTGATTGAACTACATGTAACCTACAAGGCTGAAACACTTCATTTTACTAATGAATGTTAGTTGCAAAAACAGCATCACTTCAAAGCATATTTATATTTGTATATTTGTGCTTTGAAGGTCATGAGAGGAGCTCATTTGATTGGCCATTACTGAAAACTGCTCCAACTCGCTCTCAACTGATAATGTATTCCTCCTACTAGCAAAATATTCACCCTGCTGCAGCCAGTCCTCCAGATTGGTAGATGCTGTGCCAGGGCTGCATATGCACCTCCAGTCATCACAATTACTGAACCAGTTGGACACGCCCACGTGTGTCAACACTGTGTGCTCTGGTGCTCATTACTGCTTCCCACCAGTTTAACTGAAATATAATAATCCTTGTTGACTTCTGTAGTTTAAAGGTGCAATATGTAGGAATTTGTAAGCTGTAAGCTAATACTAAAAACAAACAGGGGGCAAAATATCACCAGAGTAACTGCTTATTGGTGGTAACTGTAGCTGCTGTTAGCTAGTTAGCTCTGTTAGCCATGCAGCTAGCGGTCTGGACTGAGAGCTTGGAGAAGCAGGGGAGTGTTGGTGCAAGGTTAGATAGAGGTTAGATAGAGGTTAGATATCTCCTCAATATATAACATCAACAAAACTGTTGTTTTTTTTTACATTCTGTTGCTAATTTGAGCTAAAACTTTAAAAGGTGCAATATGTTAGATTTGGCCACCTGTCAAATTCAGACTCAAAACAAACAGAGGGCAGAATATCACCGGATTAGCTGCTAACTGCTGCTAATTGTAGCTGCTCTTAGCTAGTTAACGCAGTAAGCCGTACAGCTAATATTCAGACTGGGAGCTCAGGGACCAGTGGAGTGTTGGTGTTTACGCTGCTCCCTCAGGAGCTTTGGACCAGGACGGGTTGTGGCTAGCTGGTTAGCATGCAACTTCTGTAGATATCCCTGAAACACAATACATTGACATCATAACCTCAAAACTGCTATTCACATTCTGTTGATAATTTTAGTTAATTTTTGAACATTTTAAACTGAAATTCTTACATATTGCCCCTTTAATGTTCAACTAAAGTTCTTACACATCGCACCACAAGAAACATGTGTATCCACTTGTTACGAGGACTGTTGGCTTTATTTGTAGCTCGGTTGGCATTCGAGCGAGGCAACAAAAATGGTGGCCTAAAACAAGAGTGACAATTTCAGCTGAATTGGAAACTGCTCCACGGTGTAAATAATGAGAGTGAATGTGTTTGGACCGACCACCTGTCGCAGGTGTTTCCCTGCCTTTCAAACAGGCTCCAGGACGACTGAAACAGCAGTCAGATGTTGAGAGTGATGAAAAGAAACGTTGTAACCCACTAAAACAACCTCATATGGCAGCTGCTTCAACAGTGTTGAAAGTGAGAACAAATGCAGACACACACACACACACACACACACACACAACAAACACCATCCACTAGTGCTGGAGTTGCCCCTCGAACGACTGCAGCTTCCTCCTGCCAGGCTGGGCTCTGTTGAAGTTGGCTGCCGCCTCATGCTTTGGCCCACGCCGGCGCTACCTGCTGCAGGGCCGGGCATCATTTCAACCTAATCATTACCAACACCTACTCACACACACACAAACCTTTTGTTTAACAGTGGGTAAAATCACAAAGGGCGTAAGCGCCGGTGTCACGGCTCAAAACAAAGCGAAAATTACGCTGAATGTTGGGGGCAATACGGCTGCCACGAGGCTACGCGACTGATCTCTCCTCGCCACCTCTAGCTCGAGAGCGACGGCGGCGGGGAGGGAGAGGAACATTAAAGGAGCGGAGTGGAGCTGCGAATGGCTTGTGGGAAAGCTTCAAAGGTCACCGTGGCTAATTCAGGGAGCAAGGAAGTATTAGAAAACAGCCATTAGAGCTCCACAAGGCATGATAACGTTAATGGTTAGTGTTAGTGGTGGAGAGCATGAACCCCTGTGGCATTAACAGAGTGAGTGGCTGGCTTTCACTTGGCAGATGCAGCTTGAGTCGCAGTCGTTTAATTTGCACCGACTGTATATAATTCGAAAATAATAGAAGACGTGGGAGTTCTCACTTTTGTGCTTGTGTTTACACTCAGCGGTGTTGATGTAGGCATTCATGTGAGAGGTTGACACGTCTTTAATGAATTGACTGGTAGGATACAACTATTTGAGAGAGCGTCGCAGATTTCCATCTGCTGAACGAGCATCTTTATTCGCCCAAAAAAAAAACTTCCAGCACTCTTAATTGGCATCGCTGAGACTCCACAACACTTTTCGGGCTTGTACAGTGCGCTCAAGTTGTTAAGTGAACCTCACTGCTAGCCTCTGCTGCGCTGGCAAAACTCACTCGAGTGCACTGCATAAATGTGTGCCATGAATAGCAAAAAACCAAAGCGGGAGAGAGACGGAGAGATCATCAGCATAAATTCAGTTTACCTCCAACCAGGGCTTAAAAAACAACTTGATTTTTATCGAACAGTGCTTGCGTGTGTGTGTGTCTTTGTGTGTGTGTGTGTTAGTGAGGGGCTAACATGGGGATCGGTGGTTACTTAAGGCGATACACCTCTCAGCTAATTCCCAAATTGCACTGGCGCATTAGTATGCGTCAGGTCTGTGCAGATACCTCCTCTAGTTTTACTCAAGTCAGCGGAAAGGTAGTCAACTGCACGTCAGGCTTCCTCTTCCTCTCTGCCTCTAATGGTGCACCTTCAGAAACGCTGTTTTTTTTATTAAACATTAGGCATCCACTCCTGCTCAGCGGGGGGGCATGGCTTGGAAGATTCTGCAGAAAATCGTCGCTTTGATGGACTTTTAACACACTGTGCACAGCAACTTCCTTCAATTTTATTGAAACACAGGGCAAAACAGTCGAATTTAGCCAGTCTACTATTTCATTGCGTGAGGGAAAATGCTGAATTATTAATCCCCTCTGCACAAAGCCTATAAAAAATACATGGTTATTTACAAGTTTGTGTGGACGACAGGGTGACATGTATAAATAATACAGATGTGGGAAGTGTCGCTGCGAGTGGAAATTCCACATAATGCGTTCATCTGCAGGAAGGAGAGTTAAAAGTGGCTGATCAGGGAGAAGAAAGGGGGCTCGTGCATCATTTCACCTTGTATCTTGCTTGCTATCTGAGTTTCTCGCTAACGCAGAAAAACAAGGTGATAGTCAGGAAGATAAAGCACGAAATGAAGGAAAAAGCTGCAAGTGCGAGGCGTGCGTGGGCCATACCTCATGATCAGACAGCTTGTTTTGCTCTTTTCCCCCTTGCTGATAATAGAGTTGGTTTTAAAAATCATCACACCGTGAACTAAACTGATAAGGCTTACTTATCTCTGTTGTTGTTCTGGGGGAAACAATGCAACGCCCTGTTCGAGGATCTGAGAGCAGACACCTCTCATCAGTGTCCCTTTGCCTCTTTTCCAGACAATCTGATGTTAAATAAGATCCACAGCTGGGGACTTGCCGGCTTCACACTGAAATAAACGCCGCGCTCCGCTGACACCACGTGAGCCTTTCACACACAGTGGCGTTCGGAGCTGTATTTTCAAGCCTAATCTATTTTTAATCCTCCCCCCAACAAAACCGCTTTAAGACTTGTCACCCGCCTTCCACAGCTGTCCTTTCAATAAGGCTAATGTCAGTGGCATCCAAAAATCCTCGCCATGCTGTTTCCCTCTGAAGTGGATGACAGCTCGAGGTTGCTGGAGCACGGCGCTTTATTTTCCTGAAACTTTTGAGAGCGTAGTTGTTTCATTGTGTACGTTATCCAGGGATGAAAGATGTGCCCGAGATGAAAGATTAGCCAGAGCTCAGTACATCTATTTAAAGAGGTATATAGTATGTGTGCATTTCCATTTTTGACAAGGGGCTATCGGCTGGAAAGATGAAGCTAATAAGAGGCTTCACATCGCGCTGTAAATTATAGGTAATTAAATCGAGCTTTGACAGGACTTTAGAAGGGAACATTTTCAAATATGTCACACTGAAGAGAATTAGCGGGTTATTAGTGGTGCTGCTGGCATCTTAGCGAGCATATGAACTATTTTGGTGTAATGGGCCTTCTAATGCCTCCCGCTGTGTTTTAACCATGTCTGGAGAATCTGCTTTTCGACAAGATAAAGGTAAATTACTCACTTACTGACTGATAATGTACAAGTCATCATTCTTCAATTATAGCTCCGCATGATTCCAATTAGGTCTCACATAATACTCCCTGAAGCCCGCACCAAATATGAGATGAAGTAAATGTGTGCTTCATCTCCCTGAGTTTGAAGCCATAAAAGCCCTCTCACAGGCCCCTTTACGCCGTGCAGCAGACTCCTGGCCCATAAATCTTGCGCTGTTCCTCCCCTTCATTCTTGATGTTAACTATCCATGATGCTCTAATCACTCTCCTCATCTCCTTTACCACATTTTCCCCTTGAGGAGCAGTTATTTACATAATCAGATATCATTCCAGCTGTCATTTATCCTTTTGAAGATTAGAGATATTGGATTTTTTTTTCTTGTGCTGTTTGATAAGATCTTCATTTACAAAAGCGAGACTATATAACTTCTAGAAGAAAAAACAAAATCACAAAACTTTCTATTACAAATGAAAAGTTGGATTCATAAAACGCACCTTTGCTCAAGCAAATACAGAGAGAGGTTTTAGAGCTACAGCCTTACTTTTGACAAGTAGCTTGTGGTGGCTACACTGTTAGCTAATGTAATTTAGGTCAAAAATACTGCTATATTGTGAGTTTGCCTAAGTACCTCACTCCTCCTGACACAAACTGCAGTCTCCTGAATGAAAGTCCTGCGCCATCCCCACCCTCCTCCCTGTACAGACTTTTCACCCTTTATACTATTTCGACCGACTTCCTCCTTTGCTGCTGTAATTATTACTACAGCCACTAGAGGTCGCCACCTAACAACAAAGTAAATATGGGTCATAATAAGCTCCTTTCATTTTCGACCTATATAGCTTTTGTTGTCTGATGAGGACAGGTGTTGAAAATCCCATGACTGTAATTCTCCCGTCCTTTGTAGACACTTAACGTTTTGTCATTCGCTGAACTTCTCAAAAGTTTTTTCACAATAAAAGCATGTAAAATGGAACTTTCACTTTCGCTATAACAATAACTTTGCATTTTACTTTTGCAAATTCTTTAATAATTGTCACTTCCCACTGTGTTTGTTGTTTAGAAAAGTTATTTTGTTTCACTTTAAACTCGGTCTATGATAATTTTGTACCAAACTTTGACAAAGTGGAATATGTCAGAACACAACAAATAGAGAAAAGGGAAACTTTCCCAAGGTGTCTCCTGGCAACATGTACTGTTTGTAGCCAGGCACTATTAAGGACCATCAGCTAAGCTGTGGCAGCTCTGTCACCCCTGTTGAGAGGCAAGCGCCTGTCCTTACTGCCAGACTGCTTTTGAATTATTTACCGCACACGCCACTGGTTATGGCTGGATTTTTACAACACCACAGCGCGGAGTGCTCCACGCTTACTAAGACACAAAGCACCGCACATAAAAAAAAAATAAAACAGCTCAAAGAGGCGGCGACGGAGGGAGGCGCCGGCTGTGAGCAAATAGTTGTGCTCAGTAGGTAGTTTTACAAGAGCACTCACTGGGCATTCTGAAATTGACAATGTAATGCATTTTATCATCTTAATGTAAATGCAATACTGTGTTGGAAACAACCTGTGCATTCAAGGTTCAGTTTTTTAATGATAAAGAAAAAAGATTGTGAGCTTTTGTGTGCTGTGTTGTCAAATCAATTACAATCAATCAGTAGTTGATGTGTTAATTCACATCAGCTCGAGGATGGATTTAACAAACCAGCAGCTCTAATACATCTACCCGACCACGCAGACCTCTTGAGACATTTCTAAGACCTTTGCATTCCCATGTGCATCACCAAAATGAGTTTAAAGGACAAGTTCAGCTGAAAATGAAAATTCAGTCACTATCTACTCACCTCCATGCCGATGGAAAGTTGGGTAAAGTTTCCTAGTCAACCAAATATTTTCTAAAGCTTCACAGCAAAATAAAATTTCAGCATTCTCATAAACAACTGAACTAAATGGGGACTTGTTTTAAAATGTAAATAAACAACAGAAAAAAAACATGAAATGGCTCCATACAGCTCTGACCCAGGTCACCAGAAGCCCTGAGATCCCAAACTGATTTCAAAAGCTATTATTTACACCTATGATGTGCGGTTGGGATTGTACTAACACTTCAGATGGAGTGCACGCTAACGCTTTTAGCTTAGCAGCTACAATGAAGATTTCAATTTAAGAGAAAGTGTAAATAACGTTTTGTTCAATTAAATTTTCTCTTGATCTTGGATTAATGCCGGATGAGATATATGGAGTCATTTTCCGTTTTTTTTTTTCAGTAGTTCTTTAACATTTTAAAACAAGTCCCCATATACTTCAGTTGTTTAGGAGAATGCTGTGATGCTGTTTTGCTGTGAAGCTGCAGAATTGTCTTGTCAACTATGAAACCTCACCAAGTAGAGTTGACAGTGGCTGAATTCTCATTTTCTGGTTGAACATATCTTTCAGCAGTAGTTGTAAAAACTGCAGGACAGGAAGTCCTGTTCTATTTCAACTACCATTTCAACACTGAGAGGAGGAGACAAGTCTTGTACCTGCGAAAGCCACCTGTCAGTGCCAGCACGCCGTCCGGTGTGATCGCATGGACAGCTTCGTCAATAATGTTCCTCAGGGCTCGGGCCTCTGCTTTACTGACAGCCCTGGAGATGTCTCCATAATGCAGAAAACCTACAGGGAAAAGACCACGTGGTTATTAGTCTGGGAGAGCTGCCATCAATCATAGCCATTTGCTCTGGGGAAGTGGAGAGTCAGGGTGAATTAAAAGTAAGGTAAAATGTGATGTGTTCTGCCGGCTGATAGGAGGCGACTAGCGGTGCAGGCCTGCTGCAGACACAAGAGGATTCCAGCCACTGTAGATACGGAGCTAAATTATGATTGATGGATTGATGGGGATCTTGCTGATTTCATGCATCTCGCTTTTGTGTTTTCTCATTTATCTCTGCCACATAAAAAGCATTTATTCTCTTTTCTTCCCTCAGAACAGAGAGATACACCTCCAACTAATTACAAAATATTGATATTTGTGTCTCTGCCGCAGCGATACAAATGTACAATAATTCATGTTTCTGCTCTTTTAAGATTTACAGAATACAGCGGAGAGACCGAGGTTCAAACACATTTTCCATGTCAGAAACTCACATTACGTCTCGGCATGAAGCAGAGACTGCAGTGTTCCGAGTGATGGATTATGACCAGCTTGATGAAGATGTCTGTCAGCATAACACAATATCAGATGGAGTTTCAAACTGAATGGAACCTGCGAGCGGTGTAATATAATGTTTTTGAATTACCGCCTCATGCAGTGCTCCAGTATGCGTACCCAGCGACATCCTGAGCAGCGAAAGAAGCCGAGAAATGATGCAGACAAATGAAAAGCTGCGTATCAGTACTTCCTTTTCAGACTTTTAAGCGTATACATTAAATGCTCCGTGGGATTTCTGTCGCTGACAACAATTGAGGCTGATGCTATCTACATGTTTGGATGCTCCGATGGTGCTCTATTCTTGTTCACTCAGCTATTTCTGTCAGATGTGAGCACTGAGTCACCTCAGAGAATAATCACTGCAGATATGCTTTAAGCTTCTTCTCAGTTTCCATCCTGTTTTTTTGAACTAGATCATTATATGTTTGCTTGTCAGCCACACTGGTGGCATGGCTCTGCCGAAGTCCACCTCTGTGGTCCAGAGGACAACAGCTCAACACCTATTTGATGGATTGCCAATAAAATTTTACAACAGACATTCATGGTTCCAGAGAATGAAGCTTATTGACTTAGGTGATCGCTCACTTTTCCGATGAGACTGGCCTTTATGGGTCACAGTGAAATGTCTCAACAACTACTGGATGGGTGCAACTAGGTGTAGACATTAATCTCCTCTGGTTTGGCAGACATGAGGTCAAAATGTGAAGTACTCCGACATATTGCTTTATGACCAAGTTCCTCAAAAATGAATTACATTCTCATCAGTTTTAAGCTAGCTGTACTTTGTACATACACACATATATATATACACACACATATACATACATATACATATATATATATACACACATATACATACATACACACATTTACATACACACACACACACACATATATACATATATATATATATATATATATATATATATATATATATATATATATATATATATATACATACACATACACACCTAAATGTTCAGTTACACTTTCAAAATAAGGTGGGTAGGTAAAGGTTAGATAGGTATAGGAAAATATCATTACTTCACTTCAAATAACTACATCCTTAAAACAGTCACTTTGGACCATTGACCTCACATGGTACTCAAACTCTGGTCACCAGGGTGAGATTCCTATGAACGGACTAACTGAAAAACCCAAACAAACCTCCTCCTACAAAGATATTTCTGGCTCTTTATACTCCGTTTCTGCTCTGCCCCGTCATTATCGTCCTCTGATGGTACTGCACCTTCATATACGTGTGTCATTTTCATGCCTACAAACCAACAGATTCACGGACTGACTGGTCTACTACACGTTACGTCATGAGACTGGGCTACGTTGAGACATTTCTATTAAATTTTAAGATTTTAATCTCATGGTGGCGAGGAAATGTCACAGGATCATCGACGTCAGCAGGCTTCATCCTCTGGGGACCATGAGTGTCTGTGCAAAATTTTGTGGCAATCAATCCAGCAGTTGTCCAAACATTTTCAGTCCTTACATTCCTCAAACTCATATTTTACACCTTTGCTCATCAGAGGACAATCATAAAATCTCAACACTCTTTCATGTTCACAACATGATAAACCCTGCTGATGTAAGTCGCCAAAGGCCTTTATTCTGACACCTTTCTCTGGAGAACTGTTGCATTTACTTCACCACGACTACTGAAGATCAAAAAGTGCCAAAGATCAAAAGCATCATTCAGACCTCGACAGTTTGGTTTCTTCAGACCGAACATCTTCACAGAGCCAACAGAGTCACTGCAGACTCTTAGTTGTTTTAATCATGTAGCTCCAAATTAATTTTCTACAGCTCTGGAAAGTGTCCAAAAATATTTATCCAAAATCCATCTGTAATTAAACTGAGTAGGAATATTACAAAAGCAATAAAGGATGATTCCCCACAGAAATATAAACCAAGATCATGTGAAGGAAATCATAACTCTGCCACAGGAAGTCAGCGACCTCTCGTCGTCTTTGCTTCTGCCCGGCTAATGAAGAGAGCTCGTGGGAATTCCACAGCGAGCGTTCCCTCTCACAGTCACTATTCATTGATTTTCATTAAAAAATACCCCTGCTGCCTTTTTCTTTTGTTTTTACCCTGCTGCTATCCCTTCAGGGAACGCACATACAGAGAGAGCCTCTCATAAGGAGCCTCCTATGGGACCGAAACAGACAAAAAAATCCCAAATGAAATGAAAATGAAAGCCCCCCTGGAGAAACGTGTTTAGAGTCTTTCTTGGAAGCAAACTAGAGTTGAGATTTTCAGTCTATAATTTGTGGAGTGGCAGAGGGGATTTTGTAAGATGTTGATGTACCACTTTGTTGCATCCGGTTGAGACGAATGCCGCGGTCTGCCAGAACGTCGCTGAATGAGCGCAGCCCTCCGCGGTACCACTTGTCAGCTGTCTTAGGTCCAACCCCAAACACACTTGTGAACAGCTGGCAGGAAACGAGGTAAGGACGTAATCAAGAAGACATGCTCTGAAATGACAGGCTCTTCTCAGGAGGGGTTAGCATTCAAAGTTTTGAAGAGCTCTGTGTCCTTAAGAGACGGCAAATGCAAATCACTTTCACAGCAATTTCAAAGCAGCAAGACGGAGAAAGTAAACAAATGAGTTGTTTTTCATCTACTGACCTTTAGTGTCCGATACCTTTCATCAGAGAGTATTTTCTCAACATCAAACGAACGGCCATATAGAAGGATCTCCTGCAAAACATAAAAGTAGATGATATTATTAAGGAAAAGGCAGTTAGTGTCAGCATCAGTATGTTTTCCCTGGTTTCTGTTCCATCAGCAATTAACAAATGGCCCCAAATTGCTGCTCGTTTGAAAACAGTTTCCACTTAAATCAGGTGCTCCTCGCGTCCTCATTTCCATTTCCTTTCATGAAATAACGATTGTGTTGTTGTGAAACCTGGGATTAATACCGCTTTTATAGCATTCATAAAAAGCCCAAGGTGATGCTGTCTCCAGCTTCTATTGTTTTTCTCTGAAACAACTTTATTCGACATTTAATTGTCTGCCGCACTCAGAAGAGCACCACTAATTTGCTGGTCACAGAAGCTGCTTTAACTGTCTTCATTACGTGCAGGCATAAACTCAGGCGGCAGTTATCTGGTTAATATCGACCATCTTCCATCGGTAAATTGTAAAAGTTGTTAGTGTTGAAAATGAGCCCGTATATTTGTGCTTTTTTGCATTTTAAAGGGTCAGTTCACTCCAAAATCTAAAATATACATTTTTCTGCGTGTTAATTTTTTATTCTATTGATTAATTAGTTTTTCTGGCTATTGTTTGTGCTTCTTGTTGTCATTTAATTTTTGTTGCATTTCCTCAAAATTATTTAAAGGTCATATTAATAGCATTTTTATATAAACAAATAATTATCTTTTTTAAATAACACATCTTCCATACTGGTTGAATGAGACACACTTCTTTATGTTGGATTTATGTGGAGCTTATATTTTTCATGAATATTTTAAAGAAAAATCTGCATTCTCTATGAAAATATCTGCATTTGTTTTTCAATAGCTTCCAGGTCATTTGACCCATTGACTCAAAATCAATATTGATAGTTAGCTGGCTAACTAGCTAAGCCAGCTAGCGTTATAGTTTAGCTAAGGAGAACGCCATTAATACTAGCTGGCTAACTAAGCTGGCTAACGTTGCAGTTAAGCTGAGGAGGATGCCATAAATGTTTACATCCTGCGCCGAGAACGAGCCTTATGTCCATGTATAGATGCACATTCCTTCTGCACGGCGATATGGTTCGCGGGTGTAAAAAGAAAATAGTCGGATGTGAAACTGCTCACAACAAGGCTCGGAGGATTTTTTGCCATCTGGTTCCATTTTATCAGAGAGACAGCAGACATCTCTACGGATGATATCTCCAAAACTCAGCAACTCACACCAGAACAATCTAGATGCATAGATAGCACTGCAGGTAAGAGAAAAAATACGTGTTTTTGATTTTCGGGGTGAACTGTCCCTTTAAGCTTGTGCGCAGAGGGATGACATCTAGTATCAATGAACCAGTGAACCTAAGATCCAGACTGTGAGTAAAGCGTATTTTAAAGCAGCCCTCACTGCTCAACGATGCATCCACCCGTCCACCTCTGCCTTTCAACCCTCGAGCTAAGGCCAACCTCAAACGCAAGGATAATGCTTCGACACACTCTGCGCTCCAGGGGAGGCACACAGCTTCACAGGCACGACGTCTCTCGCACACACAGAGAACACATACTGACTATTCATCCCCAACTCCGCCTCAGTGCTCTGAGATTTTCATGTCAGTAGGTTTATATCTTTTCCCCACTTTGGATGTTCAGTCAGCAGCGAGCGGTTCAGTCGCTGCTGACAGAGCGTCACTCCGATGTTCACAGGCACATCAAGCGTTTTGTTTTTACTCTGTTTGGTTTCACTTTGTTTCTTCGTTTCGTCTCATTTTGTTTTGAGAAGGGATCTTTTTTAAAAGAGAGAACCTAGTGGGAGAAAAAAAAAAAAAGCCTCACCGCTGGGTGTACGTCTGAATCATGTAAGAACAACAACAGGGAGAGGTCATTCACAGGCAGTCTAATTTGGTCTCCTGGGACATTTATGTTATTTTGTTTAATGAATCTGCCTCGGTGCTGACAGATTTGTCAGATTTTGAAACTTGCTCTGAGACCTGCGCTGTGTGTATGTTAGGTTTAATGTGTCAGAAAGTTGCACAGCAGAGCTCTCCTACAGGGACTCTGCGTTCTCCTCGAGCAAACACTTCTCGACACTTTCCCCGACAACTTGCCATTGATGATTTCTGCCCTGAGCGCGGCTGTAGGTGAGGAGTGTGATTGCCGAGTGACCCAGTAAGACTTTTTTTTTTATCCAGACGAGATACATTTGTGTGATGCCTGTCAGTGTGTGTGCTCATGTGTGAGGCGAGTTTTGGCACCGTGTCTGTCTAGGACTTGGGAATTTCAAAACTACTTTTGATATCTTGTTGGAAGATTGAACTCAGCAGTGAGTTTTTCTGACCTTCAATGACTCACAGCAAATGTGTTCTGCAAGATGAAATTCCACTTCGATGTCACCTCGAGAAAAGCATATTTGTGCAGATTGGCATTGTTAGAAGGAGACGGACCGAACCACACTTTTCTTGAGAGCGCACTGAAACAATCTGCACACAGTTTGAAGTAACACCACCATCATCACCCACCAGTAAAGTGTGGTGGGTGACAATAGAGGTGGTCAGGTTCTCCCCAACATTGCTAAATGCTTCTCCTCCTTATAGCTCTGACATTCTGCCAGAAATACCTTAAAATATAAGACATGGATTTTGTATATTCCATGAAAAGACCAAAATCATCCCTTAAAGGTGCACTATGTAGTTTTGTGGAAGACATTTCAATCAGATGAGAAAGATCTTTATTGACTGATTTTCATGTCTAAACAAACTAAATTAACAATCTCTCTTCATGTCCATGACTGAATAAACCGAATAAACAAAAGGACAACACAATTTCATACTGTTTTACTTTGATTATATTTGGCGGACCCTGCCACCTTTCTAGCTTCAAACAGTGTTCTGGGGACCTTATTTTCCTCTGAGAACAGCTTGTTTATCCACTTACAGAAAAAATAAATATTTCTGAGTTTGTATTATTACCTCATTAATATTGTAAATATTAAAATTCTAAGTTTGAATTTCTTCTCATTTGGTTAAAATAAACTACAGTGCCCATGTTTATGGTAATGAGGGAACATGTCACTCAGTGCACCAGTGTGGCTCATTGATGTGTTTTAAATAGTTTAACAATGGAGCTCTATGGCACAGAGGAATAAGATGTATCAGGCTACCCTCCTACTTCTAGCCTCCTTGCTTGGACCATGCCCATTTTTCTGATCTCATCTACACAACTGTGAAGTTTCATGACTGCATCTTAAACGTTTGTGACGCTATCCCGCTACCAAAGGTCTGTCTCCAGTTCCTGCTACAATCGGTGTCTCCAGGACCACATTTTACCACAATGACACACACACACACATAAAGACACAGAGACTCACAAGTTGAAAACCTTTCCAGCCAATGCTGCTGCGGCTGGAAGTTAACAGACAACATTCGATATATTTTGACACATTTTTTCTGTGACTCATGGTAAATAAGAGTTGTGAATCCAAGCTGACTAATGGTGCCATCCGTGGCAACAAGTCGAAAACATGACAAAACAGCATGAAATGCCTCATATCTTGAGGTGACATCAAATCATTTTAGGCACACTCTAACACCGACCCCCCACCCACCAAAAAAGTAGTCAGTGTTAGTATTTTATACCCGAGTTAGTTCTTTCAGCATTGTCCAAGTAATCAGGGTCATAGAGTTTTGTGGTTAACCGTTATATTAAATATATAATATGTAATATTTCCAGATTAAAATATCCAAACATGGCCTGGTTATGTTTTGTATTTTGTAAGTTGTCTTCTTGCATTATCTTTAAAATCTTCTCAGTGTTTTATCTCATTCATCACACAGTTTAATATTATAGCTGAACATTTTCCAAAGTGTTATCCAAAATGTTCAGATTGACTTTCTCCTTCAAGGCAGCCACTGATTTTAGATCATTTCACAGCAGCATGAAAATCAAGTCAAAGAGACCCGAAAGTTGTGTGGTGACAGAAGCGATCCATCACATTAAACATTGCATTACTTATTATTTGCTGACACAGGCTGATTTTTAAAACTCTCTTTGTTTGAAAAATTGAGAGTCGGGTTCTCAAAACATTGCCTTCACAAGCCGCGTTGTCAGAAAATCAAATCCAGCAGATGAAACATGAACAAAACATTTGCTGTCCTATCCATTTAGTGTGGCTGCCCAAATTAAACACTGTTGTTTGATGACAACTCAACTCTCAACACATAATACAGATGGATAGGCTGTCAGCTGCACTCTGAGAAGACTCTGCATGCAGACTCCTACCTCCATCACTGCCTTACTGTGCTCCCCGAGGCAGGGCAGGTTGCGAGTGGCGTCCAGGCACCGCACCGCCCCGGACAGACTCTTCAGGACAGATGCAGCTCTCCTGAAGGCCAGGCATGGACCCTCGATCTCGTTGAATTCATAGCTCTCTGCCAAGACTTCAAAAGCATCCTAGAGGGAGAACAGGTGAAAGGAGAGAGAAGAATTATGTAGGAGCAAAGATAAGATGGGGAAAATATAAATTTCCACCTGTGAAGTCATGTATAAAACATGAATCAACCCTTCTTTAAAGCATTTAAACAAAGAAAGGCAGAGAAAATCCAGGAAGGAAGGACACCCAGCAAAGATGTGTCAGGTGTTCATTCACATGTGAGATGCACTGAACCATACAGGAAACCAGAACTCCCACCAGTCCCCCCTCTTCTTCCTTCATCACCCCTCTCTGTCTCTGCCTCTGTCACTGTACAGTAGGACATGCTGCATGTTGATTTTCTTCTGGATGACTGGACAGAGACATTAGAGGCTGAACACCAGACAGGAACCTGTCATTTTCCACTTGATCACAACAGGCTCCCCTGGGGAGGCAGCCGTGACTTCCCCTTTACAAAGGCGACACGTCTAAACACTCGGATAGGCTGCAGTCAGGATCCTGGGACGGATGAATCTACCAGAGAGCGGCCAAAAAAACGAGAACACAATTCTGTCAACCCCACACAATCCTTCATTTTTTATTTTAAAAAGGTGCAATATGTAAGAATCGGCCACCAGTGAAATTCATACTCAAAACAGCTTACTGCTGCTAACTGTACGCGTTAGCTAGTTAGCTCAGTTAGCCATGCAGCTAGCTGTACCGACTGGGAGCTCGGGGACTAAGGAAGTGTTAGTGTTTACACTGCTAGCACAAGAGCTTTGGAGCAGAATGGGCCAGGGCTAGCTGGTTAGCATGCCAACTTTAATAGATATCTCTGCAACAATATATTTACATCATAACGTCAAAACTACTATTTCATCACATTCTGTTGATAATCTTAGTAAAGTTTTGAACATTTTCGACTACAATTCCTACATATTGTCAATTTATTTATTTAGCTATTATAAGTAGTATTTTATATCAATAACAGGTCAAATGACTACAGAAAGAGAAAGGGGTCTCTTGTAGTGACGATCCAATGGATGTCCCTTCAGTCCCCCGCAGCACCACGGAGCATTTTAGTGTCTTTCAGCTGATTGTTTCTGCTCGTAACTTTACTGTTTTGGTTCACTCTCACAGTTCTCATCAGGATTATTTCCAGGCACAGCGATGTTTAGCAACAAGCTCTAAAAACCGACCTTGCACTACCTGCCTAACACCCAACGGCTGACAGACAAAATCAGCAACTACCTGCATGGTAAACATTTAGCAGCTAAAGATTCAACTATGTCTTTCAGGAGTTGGTGGAGACAACCAGAGCTGAAAGGAGAGTTAATATTGGACTCAGATGTTTTGGGTAGCCAGAAACATGATTCTAAATTAATGCTAATAGACCTTTACACAGAGGACAACAACATGAACAGTGGCTCTGCTGTGTGTCCTGGTAAGCCATGACAGTGTGACAGTGAGCAAGCCTGCACAAAACCACTCAGGCATCATTAATTGTGTTATTTACACTCTACTATGATCAGTCAAAAATGTCGGCTGTGAAAAAGGCCTTTTGGTGCAAGTCTGCTGGATGTGTTTGCCATAAACGGGGCACACAAAAAAAAATTTAAGGCAGGTTTAATGTTATATTTGAATCTGCATTAAATACAAAATAGTGTGAGAATGCTAGGGATTAATATAATGATTCATATGAGTCATACTACAGTGTGTGCTTAAGTACTCTACATTCTAAATTTAACTGCAAGTCCACAATGCATTAACTTAATTAAAGCACAAATTATGGCAATTAATATTGAATAAGCAATAACACAAAATGGTATAGTATATATATATTTAAAAAACACTGAAAAAATGTATGATTTTTTCCAATCTGGTAAATAGTGGATTGAATGTATGAGGGTGGATTAAATAAGACTAATGGTATTTTTGCTAACAGCTTTGTGAGGCTGTACTGAGGCACAGCAGCACTTAGAGGTAAATGCTAAGGTGCAACATGCTTTTAGTGACAACTAACAGGTAAATGTTCATCGTAGTTTTGCATGTTAATACGCTGCCTGTTGTGGTTGAGACAAAAAGGAACAAAATGGTAAGAAACCACAACAGGCAGGTAGAAAAACAAAAAGCAAGCTTTATTAAATAAAGCTGACATTCATGAAACAAAAGGCAGGCAAAAAGGCTAGTAGGAGAAGAGGAATAATCCAAGAGCAAACTAAACGAACCAGGATAACATGAGGACACAAGCAGCCAACGCAGGTAAAACACAAGGAGTAGACATGTAACAGACGAGACACATAGGAAGTAGACACCGATGAACCAACAAAGAGTGACGGGAAAACACAATCTTAAAACCACAGGACTGATTAACTAATGGAAAACAGCGTCGACAACCTCTACTGGCTATTGTAATTATCACAGCTGCAAAGGAGGAAGTCAGGTGAAGTAGAATAAAGAGTCAAAAGGCAGTTCAGGGAGGTTGCGTTACGCAAGCACAGGACTTTCATTAAGGAGTCCACTGTTCGTGTCCAGTTTTCCAAAAGTCAACAGTGAGTTCTTATAGCCTACTTACATGGATCGCTATTGCGCCGCAACGGTCATGATGTTTTGGGAACGCTGACAATCAACCTATTCAGTTGTTTAATGTGTAAGTAACTCAATAACTCTTTGCCAATCCATTCAGTGGTCTGACAGCTGACAGCTGTTTTTTTATGTTAGGCAGGGTAACACTGGTATCTTGCCTTGTTACAACATTAATGTTACTTCCAGGCCAGTAAAAAGATGAAATGCTTTGTAAATGACCACACGGCAGGCATAAACAGATTCTATTGAATGAACATTTTACAATGGATTGTTTTTGCACTTCAAGAGAATGATGTGAGAATAAAACACTTCATGAAACAACTTCTCTGTCACACTTTCTAATACTGGCACGCAGCTGAACATTTGGCACCGTGTTCAGCTGGACCGCTTCACGGTCGGTGCCGCCGCTGAAGTGATGAGCTACTGTTGCGGAACCGAGCGGAGGAAAACATGTCACCACAGGAGAGATGGATCATCAATGTGGGCATTCATTAGCCACACAGGTAATATTTTCATGTGGGCTATGACAAAACATTTCAGATAGAATTGCTGTCTGAGTGTGTCTGAGACGGAGCAGGTTGGTGGCGTGAGGAATAAAGAGCTGCAGGTTGGGCTGTGCGTAATAATATGAGGACAGCCATCATTTCTAATAGGCAGCACTTTCCTGGAAAATTGCAGTATTTCTTTGGAGCAAATTCTCAGAAATAAAGAGCCAGGTATACAGGGTCCACCTATTCAGCCACCAGCTTAATAACAAAGACACAACAACAATAAATGTTCAGAACAGTATGTGAATGTTTATTCCAACTTTGAGGGGAAAGCAACTTCATACAATTACCACATTTGACTCCTTTATAGAAGCACATCAGGCTAAGTGCTTATGTGTCGCTGCATGAATATCCTCAGGTTATTCTTGGCAAAACATCTACGCATTTTGTGTTATGCGCTTCTTTAAATGAGGGATGTGATAATTGCATTCCCTTTTTTCTTAAATCTATAATGTGCTATCTCACTATGTAGTTTTAATTCGCTGTGTTATTACCCTGTACGCCTCCTCAAAATCTCTTTTCCAACCCATAAATTTTATTATTTGCCTCAGAGAAGAAGCTGCTATCTTGTCATTTGTCTTCTTTTGAAAAAGCCTCTTACGTTAGACCAAAATCCTTCTTTAATTCCAATGCGCTGTGTGGATGTGGGATATTATGTTCATTAACTCCAATTCTACACAACACCAACACAGACAAACAACAACTGAAGGTGTCTGCAAAGCTGCTTCATATGTAAAATGATTTATTTTTTATTTGTGTAACACAGAAGCCCGTTTCTAAACGCTCAGAAATGAGCCACCCGTTTCCACTACAAAGGGTCAAACAGAATGAGTGGAATAAAACGACACCCATCAATAGAGACGGTCCTCTCAGTTTGTCCACTACGTCAAAGAGACCTCAACAAAAGGACAATCATGCTGTTGTTACTCTTCCAAAATCTGGGGCAGTCAGAAAAAGAGAAGGGATGCGTATTGTATATAAATAAAGGGATAATGCTGTCCAATTTCATTCTCTCCTGCAAGGCTTTCATAGTGTTGCACTTTTTTACATAAAACAAGGTGACAGAAAAGACAGAAAGGAATCTTTATAGAGAAATTCAAAGCCTGCAGACTTTCTCAGCTCAGCACACCTGGTCAGTCAATGCATGAAAGAGGGCATGATTGCATAAATTGTCTTAGTCAAGCCTTCATTATAGATATAATATGTAACCCATGTCTAAAAATAACGACATCTGTTGTATATTTTGTTAAGTTGCGTACTTATATTATCCAGAACTGAAAAATCGGCAATTTCATTCAAGATAACGGTTCGTTTCCAACCCAGTCATATAAAATAAATGTCATTTCTGCAAACCAAAGTTACGTCCATACGTACAGGTCATAGGCTGTGTACCATAACGGTGGAGTTACACGGGACAAGGGTGCTAAGCTGGCGGCAGCAGGTTGGGTCTGGGTGTCAGCTTTTGTAAGTGGATATTTTTGATGAGGGACCACAGCGTTTCAACATTTGTCCATTATTGACGTCATTCACTCATTGGATATCAGACAGACAGGGCTGATCCAGATTCTAGTCTGCAGCTAGCGCTGGACCATGAACCCGCTGTAAAGTAGCGTGAGACACGTCACCGATCCAGATTCCATTCCACATCTTACCATGAACCCGCAACAACTTTCTGCAACTGCAGTCTGCAACTGAGTGATCGCGGATCTGTGGATTTGCCCATGCCTAGTTTAGAGCAACAAAGCTGAAAAAAGATCTCGAGACACTTCTGTCACGTTTCAAAACTAGAACCCAAATGCAGACAGAGAGAATCCATAATCCAAAATGCAAAAGTGCAAACAATAAAACGCAGGCGACAAAATCCAACAACAGATGACAGGCAAAGGAAAATAACAAAGTGATGCAAAAACTGAGGACAAACCAGGAACACCAGGAGCACAGACGAACCAACAAAGAGTGAGTGAGGGACCACACAGGCTTAAATACAAACTAAACTCACGAGGGGATGAGGTGCAGGTGGAGACACTGGGAACAGGGCAGTGCTAACGAGGCTGATGTGAGACAGGTGTGGGGGGACAATCAGACTGGGGAGGAGCGCAGGTGAGCAGGAAGTAGAAAGCAACAACAAGACACAAGAGGATGTAACTACAAAATAAAACAGGAAGTCAACAAACCAAAATAAAGCAAACCATGACAACTTCCAGCCGTGTTTGTGGCGACAAAACATTGATTTCAAGCCACATCATTGATCTTTTCCTAACCCTACCCGAGTGGGGTTTCTGCTCAAAACTAACCGGGTCATAAAGCACAGCATGTGTGAATAGAAAACAAGACTACACATGCTGTAAAATAAAAAATCAATACACTACCTCGTCTGTGAACATTTCTACCTGGGTCATGCACATAGATTTTTATCAATGGTGGTTGGCTTTTGATTTGTTCTGATTAAGAGACCCGTAGCAGCAGGAATCACATGCATTTAAATTCTGGAGTAGAAAAAGGTGTGGGGGGTTGAGTATTCAGACGCTGCTGGAGTATCTCTTAGGATATATCTTAGTGAGGCTCTAACAAAACAGGCAACTGAGCATGTAATACCTTGCCTAAAACCTTAGATATCACAAGGAGTCAAGGTAATAACTGATGACATTTGGGTCAGCGTTTCATATTATGCTAACTCTTGCATGCTGCTACTCCGCCCTTTAAGTAGTGCATGAATTAGTTATGTTTGCAAAGAAGACAATAATAGAAATACATATCAGTGAAATACCATACATGTCACAGTGCACAGCGCCTGAAGGACAAATACTAAAATCCACTACAGGGACTCGTGCTGAAGAATTCTAAATCCAGGACCTGGACTTGACGCAGCCCAGCGTGAGCTCGGCACAGACTCGGCTGTATTTATGCCTTCCTCTCCTCTCCTCTAGCCAAGCCGCGATCTGAGGTCACTGCACCACCCGCTGTCCTGTGTAGACATGCAGCCTCAGGTCAGTGAGCAGCAGACTTTAGTCCAGCTCACCCAGGAGATGCACTGACCCGTTTACTAGAGCACATGGAAAGGGAACGACTCTTTATATCCCAGCAAGCACAGCACACACACATACAACACATACACAAACACACAAACACACACATGCAGCTGGACTCTCTTCACAGCATGCGACAAATAGGAGAAGCAAGCTTGTAATTGGATGGGTGATAGGGCACGCTTGTGTTGTGTGAGTGTTCAGTGTGCAGGGTGTGTTACATGTAGTTTGTCCAGACGTGTTCTGGCTTTACTGGTTCGGGCTCCCAGCATCACACAATATTATGCACAAGTTAAACTATGAAAAAAGACTATATATTGTAGAATATACATTAGTATAAGAATGTCTTGTACTGTGAGCCCAACACAAGATTGCCTGTGGGGAAAATGAGCTTGATCAAATCAAAACAAATGCAAACTGATTAGCATCTGTGCCCTTTCATTCCCTTTTTCTGCTCTCTGCTAAAAATAAAGGTATAAAACCTGAGCGCTTGTGGAAATAATATTCACATGCCTTAATTTTGACTTGGATTCACATACAGAAATAACTAAGGTGCCTGTCAATGTTGAAACAATCTGCATCTGCAATCCACTGGTTGTTCTTATAAATCTTTTCCAGTCTTTTAGCTAAGCTAAGCTAACAACAATCCCATACTACACTCTCAGAGATAAAAATGATGCCAGTCGTCTTGTTTAAAGGTGCTCTAGTTAATAAACTTATCAAACTACAAAGAAAGAAACCTGTGTCTGTCTGTTATTCGTATATCATGAGGATCATTTATCCGATCTACTTCAAAATTGGCAGGTTTGTTGTTGAGGAGCCAAGGATGTGCAGTGTTGAATTTGGTGCAATTTGTACGCGTGACACTCTCAATATTAATACATCTTTAAAAACAGCAAATGCCGCACTGTGCAGCAGCTAGTAAGCACAGTTAACCGTGCAGCTAGCAGTCGCTTTAGCTGACTCTGCCTGGACTGCGAGCTCGGAGCACCTGGGGAACGTCGGTGTTGTTTTACGATCAGGCTATCAACTCTTAGGTTACAAAGTGGCTTTGAAGCTTGCTAATTAGCATGCTAACATCGAACTAACGTCTCTGACAAAACGTCAATACTGTTATTTCTTCACATTCTGTTGATCGTTTCAATTCATTTTTTTAATGTAATGTAAGAGCCAAAATTCTTACATGTTGCACCTTTGATCTAGTTAAAAAATAACTCAAAGAAGGACAAAGAAGAAGAACAAGAAACATTTAGCCTACTTGAGTTGAGTCAAGGGATTTCCTACAAATTCATAATATCATCCATGTATACTAAAAACAAGCCCAGCCAGATGTTTTATCTAAATATAAGATTATGACATTTGGTTAGATCTTCATTTTTTGCAGTGAGTGCTAATGTTGTAAACAGGAAATTGTTTGCTAATACCATTGCCATAACAACTATGTCAGTGTTTTTATGCTGCCCCCAAGTGGCCAAAAAACTGTAATATTTCAGATTTTAACTTCAAAATGATGCAAAACGATGGTGTATTTCTTTAAATCAAGCGATATTTTCTTGATACCAGAGAAGTGAAATAATTGCTTTGCTGCTTGTTGTTGCAAAATCACATTCAGCAGACCACCAAATTATCATTTTCTCACCCGCAGGAAAACTGGATTTTAAGATCTTACACACAGACGCACATTCTCTGCAGCCAGTCTGTCAACTGTCATGTTGTCTTAGCAGCTGCATGGAGTCAGCACTGCAGGCTTCAAAAACCCGCCCAGTATATTCGTTTATCTAATTAATGAAGAGTTAAGGCTGGTAGGGGGACTTGGTGCGCGGGGACGTTGATATAGCACGCCGATTTACCCCCCGCCACTGGATATCACGGACATGCCTGCGAGTCGTGTTCGCACAGCAGCCCGCCTCTCTGCATGCGCAAAAAGAAACCATGAAAGGAGGTCAGAGAACCCACTGAGAAGAGTTTTAACACGATTAATAGCGAGGAGATGGATTTTATCCATCCCACATCTAATGAATAAATAGTGGACATAATTCTGGAGGTTTTTTTTCCTTCATGCAATATTGAGGAGTATCTCTGATGACACAAAGAAGTTTAACTTTTGTTTCTACGAATTCCTTCACAGCAAAGTCGAGAACATTCTAATATGAAATATAACAAAATGTTGTCATGTAGATAAAGTATTAAAAACCTCCAAACAAGTGCTGAACAATCACTCATTTCTGATCCTCATAGCTTTCTGTTTGTTAGCTCTCTAAGTTGTGAATGTTAACTCCACTGAGGGCTGGAGGGAATCAGTCTGATGCATTTTAGGTTCAGTGCCCCCATACCCCCTCCAACCATCTCCTCAACCAGGCGTTCCTGCTATCAATACATTGGAGGCCTTGTGCTGAAGGGAGACAAATTCAGAATGTTTTGCCCTTTCTCTCTGCACCTCCTCCCCTCGCTAACTCTTTCTTTGCCTCCCCTCATTAGTCTCCCAAACTGCGTCTGCTCGTACATTTTGGTTTGTGTGTTGCCATCAGAGAAAAGCCATTCGATGCTGCACGTCAATCAGCCCAGACACAAATGTCAATTTTTGTGTCGGCGTACATCAGGCTTATGGTAAAATTATGACAGCAGAAGACTCATGGCTATGCAGATAAAAAAAAAGAAGAAAAAAAAAAACAGGGTGTAGGCTTGACTTGTGTGTACATGCACAAAGACAGTGTGGAATTTCCCATTCACAGCAAGAGCAAGACAGCAGGAGACAACAAGAGTACGAATGGGGTGTTGTTAGACATAACAAAAGGGCAGGGAGAAGTGCTACGGGAGTGAAAGAGTGTAAGATGGTGAGGGATAAAGAGGGAGCAGGGATGAATAAATCAATAGTGCATGGCTGTGGAATGAAGGGCCGATTGCTGCCAGTGTGTGATTGACACCTCACTGGGGTGCTGTTGCTGAGATGATGCACATCCTCTCTTCCTGATCCTGACACCTCTCTGCACCACCTACTTCCTCCTCCTGCAGCAGCACACCCTGCTGGCCCCGGATGCTCCTCCCTCCTCCCCTCCATCCCGAAAACACTGCAGGTTGTTTCCTCCAACTCTTCCTCTGTCTGTCTAATGGATCCTTCTACGCGTCTATGCACAAACAGCACGCACCGGGATGATCACATCGGTGCACATATACAATAATACACTATTAAAGTCTCTGGGTGTTTGCCTCACAATGTGTATCATTGTCACAACATTTGTTCGGTTGGTGGAATAAACTTTGTGGCCAGGTGCAGTGACCTTAACAAACATACAGTGTGTTAATTAGCGAGCGCTAGCGAATCACCTCATGGGCCAAGCTCCTTAATTTAAAGGTGCAATGCGTAGTTTTGGGGAAGAAATTTTAATCAGATGATCTTTTTTATGCCTAAACAAACAAAATAAGCAAGCTGTCTTCATTTCCATGACTGAATAAACAAACTGATCTTGAAGGACACAGTCTCGTTTTACTTTGTTTATATTTGGCGGACCCTGCCAACTTTCTAGCTTCAAACAGTGACATGGGGGCATTATTTTCCTCAGAACAGCTTGTTTATTCACTAATGGAAAACATAAATATTTCTGAGTTTGTATTATAACCTCATTAATATGGTAAATATTCAAATTCTGAGTTTGAATTTCTTCTCCAAAATTACATAGTGCCCCTTTAAGCTAGGGTTGACAGATTATTTTTGAAGCATTTTTTTACATATGGAGGAATCTGATAAGATCCCGACAGCAATCCAAAAATCAAACTAAAAAAATTAAATCCAATAACCTTCAGTTGGTATGAAACGACAGCCTACCTGTCTGCCCGTGCACTCATTGAGCATGGCTGGAGTCTTCCACAAGGCTAGGTGGATGTATTGCTAAAGCTGTTAGCATGAAAGTGCAGCCAAAGTTTCCCAGTGCTAACACGCTAGCCTGATAGCGGTGACACACCTACAGCAGTCAGGAGTAGGCTAACTGTTGTACCAGGTTGAGTTTTCAGACTTATGTACATAGTGACCGCTATTTTGCTTGGGTTTTATATGACTGTTCCATTTGACGGAGTTATTTATGTATTTATTAGGCTAAAAAAGCGAAGAGAGCTCGTTGAACGTGGTAAACTAGCTGCTAACATTATGTCTCCCAGCTGGCCAACGAGAGCAACAGGGCAGTCATCGTCATTGCAGAACATGAATCAATAGAGCCTCATTTAATTTGAGCTAAGAGATTACAATTTAAGGAACCGGGCTGTTTTTGCTCCTGATAAATGCATATCTTACCATGCAAAGAATAATCATCCTTCTTACGAATGGTTGTCCTGGACAGTTCATGGTCCCCTGTTGAGAAAGTTATGCAGATTTCTATTCGCTCTGCAGTCTGCATCCGTGACATCAGATACTGCCTCCAGGGGACTCAGGGCATCATCGAAGGCCTCACATCTAAAAGTCTACTGGTCGAAGCTTTAAAGCTACAGGTCGTCAAATACTAATACTGAAATGCTTTGTCACACCACTTGGCATCGCACACAGAAGTCTGCCCTCAGGACTTTCTGCCAGAAAACCTTCCACACACACGATGGTTGGTTAGGTTTAGGAAAAGATCATTGACTTTTGATTGAACAGCGATCCCCTGGATGGAAGTCCTGTGCTTAACCTGTCCATCTCCCCTATTTGTTGACTTTGTCACTCTTTGTGCTACACTGGGTTACCCACAATGGAAATGGACAGCAGGAGCAGTTGAAGTAATATAAAGAATAAAAAACAAAAACATCCCAGGATGTCAATTTGAAGACAAACTCATTAGGTAGCGGTTGCTAGGTGACAGCTGGCCAGGCTTGCCATGACACAGAGGTGCATGTACCAAAAAGATGGACTATAGTCTTCTACTGTATGTTTGTTATAGATTAGCAGCCGGAGCCTCTGACACCGCTCGTCTGGTTTGATAATGAGTGAGAGCCTGTCAGCACGTTATTGACAACATGAATGAAGGAGCATCGGTAATCTATATCTGGCCACTTTCCAACACTCTGACAGAGTCTACATGACTGGACGGCAAGGACACCAACCAACTAATGCCAAGTGCAGTATACCTACAGTGTTAAAGGGCATATTGGGTCAACATTTTCATGTAGACAAAAAATAATACATCTAGAGAACTTGGAGAATAAATGCAGATAAATAATCCAGAATAAAAGTATCTCTTTTACTTAAAAATATTATTATGATTGTGAATCAATAATTCAAAAATATTTGTCCAAATAGGTCCAAAATTATTGGGGTTTTTTTTTGTGTCTGTGTAAGAATTCTGACAGTTGGTTCCAGTTGATTTCTACCTACAGTATGTGGCCATCATACTGTACTGCCGGAAAGTTAGCCAGGTAGGATTAGCAACATTAGCATAAGTTTCACATGGTATCTGTGTTTCATCAGCATCAAGAGTCTTGGTTGTTGCCAGTTTGTGGAAAAAAACGTAAAAATTGTTGATGTCTACCTACAGAATGTTCCCAGTATACTCTACGCCCTAATGTTAGCTAGCTAGCATTAGCAACACTAGCATTAGCAACGTTTATGTTATCTAGCATTAGCAACATTAGCATAATCTAGCATGGGCAACATTAACGTTTGCTAGCTAGCAATGTTAGCTAGTGCACAAACTGGCAACCACAGCGGTGTTGTAACATGAATGCAATAGAAGGGGGAGATGGAGACCCACATTTAGTGGCTGGATGTTATAAATTACATGTTTAAATCTGAATTATGAAAATATCTATAACTGAGAACCAGCACATTTGCTCCACAGTTTTTATTCAAAAGAAAAACCTTTTTGCTCACATTTAGCATTGAAATGAAGGAGATAATTATCAGCACATAGCCACCATAATAGCTGCAAAGATAAAGACAGACATCACACTTATATAAACACATTTTTAATGTATCTCAGTTTCCTCAAAGGCTTTTCATCAGACATGTATTCACCAGCATTACATCATTACTGTGCCTTGCAATCAAGCAGACGGCTGGAGATCAAGGATAGCTTTACCATTGTGGATCAATAGCTTGCCCTCATTAGCTACACTGCACTGTATTGTATACGTAGATCATATCCTGTGTCGAGTGGTTTGTTGCACATTTCTAAACAGAGAATTGATTTGAAGTCAAAGGACAGGGCAACTCCTATTTTTTTAAATTTATTTCAGGTAATTGCATTTCATCTGCCTCTGCGGAGTGGTTTACCTGTGGCTCCAGCTCACATCGACAACAACCTTGCTCTCTAATCAGAAAGTCTTCTTTGATGTGGCTTTATGTGGGGATAATGAGTTAATCATGGGGATAGGGAAATTGAGTGGGATTGCTAATTATGGAGTTAATGCTGTGGAAAGAAACGGGATAAGAGATTGAACAGCCGTCCTCCCCAGGTGAGGCGTGCGTGGGTGCGCACATCTCTAAGCGTGCGCCCGTGTGGACAGCGCACATGCGAGCACATGTGGGTGAGTTTCAGTACACGTGTGAGCATCTATTATGTACGTTTACCGTCACTGGGAGGTAAAAAGTCATTATGAAACAGATGCCTCGCAGGCCCTCGGTAAGCTGTGCTTAATAGGTCTTACACAAACTCATCAGCGGGTCTCCACACTCCCACACAAACACACATAGGTTTGCCAGTCACTTCACGGTGTGCATATCTCAGAACTCTGATTTCATATTCTGTGCCAAATATGGCATCAAGACGGAGCGTCTGAGAGGGAGCACAACAAGCAAAATGAGAGAGAGCGCATCAGTATGGATGTGTCTCTGCAATACAGAGTATTTCTTCCTTTAGGGAGATTGTTCCATTGGGTCACAGCTGTTTTTAGTTGTTTTCTAGATTAATTTTTAAGCCTATACAATAAGAATAGTGAAAAATGTCCATCATAATTTACATTATTTCTCAAATTGACTGTTTTTCTTCCAACTTACAGTCCATTCACCCATCCAGCGGACTGGCAATAGACAAGTTTTTTGCCTTAATGTATCATTATGAAGTAAATGTTGATTGCATGTAATGGCTAGAAGATAACTACACCATCGCATTTTATTGGTCCCCTATAAACGTCACTTTAACTGTGTCAGTGTGTTTCTGCCACCCGGCACAAAATCTCCTGGGAAAATGAAGGCTGTCTGGTTCACCAGTCAGGCTGGCAGCCTGGCAACGTTTCTGTCTGCTGTCACGTCTCCATTAGAGACTAAATTAATGAATAAACTCACACTTTGTCCTGTGTTGTTGGTAGTTGCTTCTCTGAGGAAAAGGGAAGGCTATGAT
The DNA here is from genome assembly GCF_040436345.1 of Pagrus major. NCBI lineage: Eukaryota > Metazoa > Chordata > Actinopteri > Spariformes > Sparidae > Pagrus > Pagrus major. The sequence continues at coordinate 15,976,909 of NC_133229.1, read as the reverse complement.
CAGACTGCCAGCCCAAATTCTCAAATTGTAAATTATTGATAATGATCATTACATAGAAGTTATCACTACAGAGCACTACAGTGAACAGGCTAACTTGAACATCAACACACTATAGGTCAAAGCAGCCACAGCAACTACAGTCACGGACAGCCAGGAGATGAGGCGGGAGAAAAAATCCCCAGACTCCCTTATAAAATCGCTCAATATGGTGAGTTGTTGAGTTAGGAGAAACTTTATTAACTTTATTAAACGCTTTCTATGACAAATAATTAATTATTTGGGCCTTCTTGTCAACTCGGCGAATATTGTACATGAATTCTTTCTTTGTGTAAAAAGCCTCGTGCCCTCTCGTCTCAGAGATGTACGTGTTTATCTGCACATACAGCAGGGAAGTGAGGTGCGATCACAAGTGGTCAGTCAAGACGAAGAATCCATGCTGCTACTAGCAGAGCAGTATGGAGGACAACACAGAGAACAACAGTCTGTGCACAGTCACGCTGAAATGCATCGTCTGCTCCACGATAGCATGATTGTTGGAAAGTGTGCGTCATGATTGACGCCTGTCTTGACAAGAGCAAACCGTACAGATTGGTTGGTGATGACTGAGCACAAAACCTCCAATCACTTGCAAACAACGGCGCGGACAGATTGCCTTAAGGATCTGATTTGAGAAACATCTCATTTGCCTGCAGTCTGAACACAGCTGAAATGATCTTGCTGTTGTTACGATTTAATGCTGGGGGGGTAGTCAACATCCAAGAAGAAGAAAAAAGAGAACGGATGCAATTAATGAAGCTGAAAAAAAGCCGCAGTTTGAGATAATTGCTTCATTAGTGCGCTTAATAATTAATCAATTATCAAAAATGTTTAATTATTGTAGTTTAACTAGTCTTTTCAGCACTATTCAAACCCTTATTTGCACAGTAGTTTATATTTGTTTGGTTATATATAGACTGCATGTAGACACTACCTTGTTTCTATTCCATGACTGCTTTCTCGCTCTGCACCTGCAGCTTCACTGCCATTATCTCAATGCATCATTTCCCCTTTCCTTCAATCTCATCAACATCTGAGCCAATCAGCCGATGAACCACTTCCCCCTTCTGTGTGGGAACCTGCGAGTCCCTTCCTCAGCCCGCCGCCTCAGCCCTCCCACCCGCACTGCCCACCAGATGGCAGAGGTACAGATCCATCATCGCTTGTGAGGAGTGTCACGTCCGTTGCCCATCTTGGCGTAGCGCGCGGCGCCTCAGGGCGTGTCCGTGCCAGCCCCCTGTGCCAGGGATCGTGGGCATGTCAGCTGTTGCACCTCCAACGTGCAGCAGCTGCAGATGCTGCTCATTTGCAGGTTAATGTATTTTGGGGAGAGTTGTGTCAGAGCGCTGGTGAGTGAAGCAAGCCAGCCGTCCAATTAGAGCAGAACAGATTAGGCGGCTTTTTACACTGCAAAGTCAGTCAGAGCGGCAGCCTCTGGTGGCTGAAAGTGTCCAGAATGATGTTAAGTAACTGTGTCTTACTGTGAAAATCTTGTTATTGTTTTCTGTGGTTGTCCGTCTCTGGCAGGCGTATTGAGAAACGACGGCCACGGCAGTGGGTGTAGAACCTTCTGGCAGTGTGGGCACCGTGTCCTGTGCACAGAAAAAATAACCAGGGACAAGTGACAACACACACACACACACATACGGTCATAATAGCATCTTAATTTCTGAGCTCTTGCAAACTGTTGACCAGCTAAATGTGTGTAAGGCTATTCCTGACAAGCTCAGAGCCGGGAGTTCAAATTGAATTACATAAAAATGTAGCCATTTGCCTTGGAGAAGTTATTTTTATGACTGTGTGTCTCCAGGGCAACAGGCTAATGACACTCATCTCACAGTCTGGTGGCATCCAAATCCATTACGCTACCTAACCCGTGGCATTACAAATCTGCTTGCCATCATCCAATTTGCCTCCTGTAAATTGCCTTTTCATTCTATGAAGAAACGGTTCCCCATTTGTAATATATGTGTCAAAAGGATTACCAATGTAATATTAATATTCTTGCCGACAATTAGACATCACAAAAGGGAACATTGTGTCCATAAAATTACCAATGGATTGGGTGGGAGACTGATACGGAGAGGGAGAGGAAGATGGTGAGATTGTCAGCGTGCGGTGTTGACTGGGACGGATGCTGCAGACGGAACAGGGGTGTCTCAAAAAGATAATGAAAAAGAGCTGGTACCTCTCACACTGCTGGGCCGAATCAATCAGTAAGGGATTCAAAAAATGTTCATCATTTATTCTCTGCCAGGAGCCTTTTCCTGTTCTCAAGGAAAAAAAAAAAATTGAATAACTTTGAATATATTTCACGGCACAATTTTTCTGCCAATCAAAAGTAAAACTGTCGTAGAAACTCCCCTAACTGCGCTCCCTCTAAATACAACAGGGGGGTTCTCCATCACTTTTCCACCTCAGCTGCGGTTTGTTTAATCCAATATGGGATTGTGGGTCCGTGGAGACGAGCGTCTGTGCATCAGCATGCAGAGGTTGGTTTTCCCCATCTGGGCTCGGTTATTATACAGGCCTATAACTCTGTGAGAAGTTAAAGCTCTCAGACTGATCTCACAGGCAGCGTATCCCCTCCTGGCCTTCTCTCCGGTGTCCTCTCCACCTTTACTGTATGGGCTTAGATGTAACTAAGCTAATGTGTGCAGCTTTATTCCTCCACATACCATCTGCTGAGATGAAAAGGCACAGGAAGCAGGACCTCGCCCACTCCAGGCCTGTTCCTGCCTCAGTGTTAATGCCTGTCACGCAGGCGGAGAAGTGCACTCAGGTGGGTTAGTGAAATCCTCTCAGGCCGCTGAGTGGGACAAAGGTCACACAGGTACCGCCTCTTAAGGGACGTCGCCTGGCCCCTGCACCCACGTACCTACACACTAACCCACAAACAGCCTGCTCCGACGCCCGGCGCACCTGTTCTCCTCAGAAGAGTGAAGGCAGACACATGTTCATGAGCCAGAAACAGCATCTCTGGCAATCATCTCCATTTTCCTTCCTTTCAAGCAGCGTACTCTCACATCTCACCACCTCTCCACTTAAATAGGCTAAACAGCCCTCTCTGCAAGCCAGCAAGCAATGTCACATTATAAATACAAATATTACATTTCAATGGGTTTAGTGCTTAAAATTCCTCCCTGGCTCGCTGTAGAATATTTATGATAGTAAAACACATTGCATTTCCAGACTATCAAGAAGAGCCGCAGGCAAATGTGCCCAAGAAGTAGCCTGTTTGGGGAATATTTTATCCCTACATGGTAGCTCCTTAAATGGATTTATGACTCATAAAAACAATCTACTGGAAGCGACGAACACATAAAATGCCACCGCGCGTTACCTCGTTCGCTTCAGAGAGGGATTGCATCGCCAAACAAGAGGAGAAGTGGGCTCGTGGTTACCTGGGGAGACGGGTCAATAAATGTCAGCGTGGCATCATTAGCCTTGTCACTTAATGATGCAGCCGACTAGAAGCTGATGTGCCACACTCACGTGGCCGTGTGGAATCAATGCCAGAGCAAGACAAAAGCTTTTTTTGTTTTTTGGGAGGGAGGGGGATAATTCACATGAAAGCACAAACACGGGCGAATGTCAGCGTGACCGTTAACGCTGTCACAGGCTGCTTGGAGGAAACTGAGATGGAGCTTGGCAAACGTGACTTCACGAGTGTTTCTTCTACTCCACTGTGGGAGGAACAGGAGAGAACATATTTCTTTATTTTGGATCCATATGCTGCCAATCCCTCATAGGGGAAATATGTGTGTTTCCATGTGTGTGTTCCAGTTTGTGGGCTGCTCTTAGCGCCGACGTCCAGCTGATGGGTTCATTTGACACTCCCACACAATATGGGGGATGTTTCTGTTGCTATCAGCGAGGTGAAGTGTGGGAATATGAGCAGAGGCTGAGGGAAGTTAGATGTGTCCTCTCTGTAAGAGCTCCCTGTCGGGGGGGGAGGGGTGGCATTATAGATTCAGAGGAAGGGGACTGAGAAGATATGCATTTCCTGCACGAAAGAGTATTAAATCATTGCGTTTCCTCAAATACTGCATGTGCATGTCATTTTTATTTGCAACATCACACTCGATGCAAAGCCTCCTGTTTGGTTCGTAGTGCCATCTAGTGCTTACCCTATATATCCTATATCTATCTACAGTACATCCTCTGTCTGACTTGCGAGACAAACAAACCTGAATGAGATGTCTGGTCTCCACAGCAACAGGTCTCCCGTCCCTCATGCTGTCAGTGAACCAGCTGATGTCCAACACGTGCATGTCTGGTAGATTCTTTAAGGCGCACTCCTTCAGCCACTTCCACAGGGATGAAGCCTGGTTGTCCTCTGACACCACATGAGTGATCTCATCGCTGCAGAGGACAGAGGAAACAGCTGTCAGCTGATTTTTAGTTCAGGTTAAAGTTTTATTTCATTCTGTCAAAGCTCAAAGACAGTGGTGATCATTGTTTAGGCGAAAGGCCTTTACACACCAGAGCATTTTAGTGCGATTAATTCGCAAGTCGACTGTTTTTGTTGTATTTTCACACAGGAAGCAAATATTATATGACAAAGGACACAAAATGTCATGTTTTTTTGTGTTTTTATAGGGTTCATCCTCATGTGTGTCTTCCTGTCTTTGTCTTTTTCCTGCCCCTTTTTCTATGTACACTTGTGTTTTATTTGTTCTTAGGCCCTTTGTCACTGTGTTTGCTCCATGTGTTTTCTGCATTCCTGCCTTGGATCCCTAAGCTGCATCCTGGTTTGTACTTCATTTAGTTTTATTTTTCTCTTTGGATTTGCCCCAACCAGTTTTTGTCAGTTTTGTTGCCTGACTTTGATTTTAGTGGATTCAGCTTTAGGTTAATAAAGCCCTGGTGTCTTGCATTTGGGTCTGTTTTTGATAGCATATAACACAACTATAAAGATAATGTGGCAGAAGTGATTTGGGATGAGTAAGCCTGATTGCTCCCTGCACAGACAGACTGATATATATGAGGGATTTACCAACGGGAAGCAAAAGCTGTTATATCCACCTGTAGTCTCTCTTTAAGTCCACCAGACTACTTTGATAAAAAGAAAGCAATTTTACCACGCAGAACATGGGAGGTGCTGGTCTGCCACTGCCATGATTGTTTGTAGCTTTGGTTGGCAACTTTGGTGTTTTTTATTAATACGTCTTAATGGACCCAGGAGCCCCGGGACAGGCATTTTATTGCTCAACTGGCGGTCAGTGGGAAAAAGCTGTGACCACAACAGTAACATATTACCGCCTTTGTTCACCACGTTAGCACACAGATGCTAATTTGCACATCCAGCTCTCATTTGGAGTCGGGTTTTCCAATATTCACTTTAAGCTCTGCTTTGGTCTCCACCAACTTTTGAGGAGAATATCTGGCTCTTTAGCTGCTAAATGCTCCTTTGTGTTTACCAGCTATTCGCTAGCTTTGTCTGCCTTCGCATTGGTGCTCAGCAGCTGGCATACAATCAGTTTGTCAAGAAAAACAGCTGCAGGTGAAAATGATAACATAGGAGCAGTGAGAGGAAACCAGAACAGCAAACTTGCGGGTCTGGAATCCAAAACCACAAGCTGAAAGACCCTAAAAAGCACTGTAGAGCTGCAGAGTCAGGTTATAATTCATACTTATACACGAGCGACCACTTGGACATTCAAATAGTCACGTCAGCCTTGTGTTTATGGATTAGTAGGATTCCAAGACACCTTGAATTGTTTGATTGGAAGACTTTCTTCACTGCTTGATTTCACAGAAGTAACTTTCCTGTCTCGGTCTCAGCAGCCTTTAGAGAGTGCAGAAGGCTCAAGTGAAGCTTTTGAAATGCAGCTCAGATCTCAGAGTCATGGTCTTGTTCGTGCTGTTTGGGGATCAACACTGGGTGAACAACAATCAGCTCAGACCCTCGGTGCCTCCCTCCACTATTTGATAGCCGAACTCATTCAACCGGTGCCTCCTAGAGCTCCACCGAGACTTCCTCAACAGACTTTTTATCACGGCCTACTCCCCTCTGCTTCCTGCCACGGAGTCTAACTACCATACCCAATCAGAGCGCTCAGCCGTGCATAATTACCCTCAGCATGCTCCTCCTCTTCCTCTCTCCTGGCGTGTGTAAATCAGTGGAAAGACTCCTTAAGACACGTCCCAGCAGAGCTCAGGCTGAGGCCTAATTGGCCAAATCACTGGCGAAACTAATCCTCTATCTGCTCGGTATACCGGTCTGGCCACCGATGGTCCACGTTGAAAAAAAGAAAGATCCTTCCCAGCCCACAGACGTGAACAAAGAGGAGCATGTAAGGTATCTCAGGGACACAGCTATTATCTCCAAAAGCTTAAATTCACCGGCCGTGAACAGTTGTCTTACCGCTGTAATAGAGATTTGGCTCTTGGGTTGATTTCCCTCTAAAATCACGGGGGGTTGAGTTGCTACATTGGAGTTTGAAGATCATAGAAAAAAAGCACTCTCCTCTGTTTACCTTGATCTAATCCGGCCCCTGAATTTGGATCCTTATCTCATGTGTAGCCGCGCAGAATGTAAAACAGCAGATCGACATGCAAATGAGCGAGAACACGAGCCCAGCAACAGATTTTACTCCGCAGAATCAGTGGGACCGAGCCCAGACACAAGGACAGGCTAAAGTCAATGAGCTTTGATATGGAGAACTCTCTCGAGCCGTCTCTCTGCCCCTGATCATGTCAGCAGCTACCCTCTTATTCATCCCAGTGAAACCAACAGGCGGATCAAAGATAGAGTACGTCCACATCAGATTTTTTCATCTGTTTCATCTGTTTGCCTTTTACAGCATCCACACTGAGATGTACGTGATTATTGTAAATAGTAAATTAATCATAATAAATAAACTTCTAAATTAAATTTCATTAAAATATTATTAAACTCACTCAAGAAGAGCTGCTATGCCTAATTAACCAAGATGTCACATCACAGATAAACAACATGAGGACATGGCCATTTCGCCAAACGGGGTTTATCCAATCACAGCTTAATTTGGCAAGATACACCCGTCAAGCTTTGGATTTCTCCACATGTTGCATGGAGCTGAAGAAAGAGTATAATGTGAAATAATCTGTTTAGACAGAGTTTTTTGGCCATTCTGAAACTATGATGATGATGCAAAGGCAAACATCTTAGGAATGGATTATCTAACATAGACTACAAAACATTTACATCTCCAGCTAACTAGATTACTAGCTACAGTAGCAGGAACTTTACAACTTGTAAATTGACCAATTCAAGCGTGTGAAGTGTAGCGTAGTAAGAAGCTTAGTGGTGGCGCTGAAGACCTTGACGTCCGCATGTAGTTTGTTTGGTACTGAAGTAATCCAAAAGTGATGAAGAGTAATCAAGTTACATTACCTTTATATTGTTATACTTGGATTACGTTGCTAACTACATTTTTGAAGAGGTAATTCGTAACTATGAGAGTGCATTGTTAAAGTAACCCTCAACCCTGGTCACATTTTACTGTATGTTAACTATGAAAAAACTGGCATTATTAATCAAATTTGCTACATTAGACCAATATAGTATAATTATTTCATCATAATAAAACTGCAATTTATTGATGGTCCCTAAGTCACCCCGAAATGCTTATGTTACAAGGGCTGGGAGATGAGCTAACCGTCTTTCTTCTGCCAACACTGGGTGAAACTAAGAAGACACCTCTGGATCCTGAGGGAACGTCTGTCGAGTTTCCAACTTCATTTCACCTCGGTCATTCGTGAAAGAGCATTTATCGCAGCTCATCAATCAGCCGGGACAAACACGTCGATATCTGGATCCACGTTCACGAGCCTCAGACTTGAAATTAGGACAAGAGGAGACTGGTGTGTGCTGTGTTTATCAGTGTGTGTGTGTGTGTGTGTGTGTGTGTGTGTGTGTGTGTGTGTGTGTGTGTGAGCACATTTTCCTTATGCACAGAGGAATCCACACAGTGTGTCTGACCATATGCTCAAGGCAGTGTGCCTATAACTTGTGGAAGACGTGATAGGGGAGGTGTTGCTATCAAACTGCAGCTGATATCAGTTTTGTCGGCTTGCAGAATTAATGTCAGTTTGAGGCAGGCACGCTCTACTTCCTGTCGTTGGTTTCAAACAATTGTATCAAGCCAAGTGTAACCGTAGGAGCGCTCAAGCTGTGTTTCTGGGAATGCTGCCATGGCCAAGCTGGCGCACGGCTGGCATGCACACTTAGACACGCACTTAAACACTAACACACACACACATGTTGGTTAAACTATACCTGTGAGGACCCTTTACAGAGCTAAATCACATGCTAACTTCAACTATTTTTTTTAAACCTTTAAGGGAACTTAAATTTGGAGCAACTTCTCTTACTGTGGATTTTCTAAAAGTGAAATTTATTCTTGCAATGATAGAAGCAGAGAAACACACACACACACACACACACCTGCTCACAAGAGGAGCACCAAGTCTGAGTTTGAGCTCAGCCCCCCAAAAACAAAGTAGACTTTTAAAAATGGGGAGGTTGCATCGACAGTATCACAAGCCTCAAAGGAAGCTGACTCTGACGCGGTGTCAAGCAGCAGGCTTCTGCTGTGTTCACAGTTTGGGGTTTAAAGGATACTTTTAATTAGAGACGGAAAAAAATGAAGAAGGCACGCTACTCGCATAATCAGCGCACAAAAGATGAGTCACCGTGGCAAGGAAGCTCGAAAAACGTCCCTCCTTAAGTGCGATTTGAAAAAAAAAAACTTCCGTCAAACTCATTAAAAAAGTTTGTGTTTGCCCTGTTACCTTTCTTCCAGTGTTTTTACTTCTCTTATTGTCAACAAGATGTCGCTGGGTTAGGCGATTCCTTCCCCTTTCCTAAATGTATTTACATAGGTGTTGCAGAGACAGGATGGGTGCCCTCACCCTATCTTGGTAAGTATTCATGAGACAATAGAGGCGATTTAATTAGGAAATTGGGCCATAATGTTTGTTTTTTGTTTCCTTTTGTTTTTCAGAGGAAAGGTTTAATAGCCTCTGGGTTGTAGTTTCAAATTCAAAATTCTGCACAGGCAACGACAAGAGAGTAGAGATCATTACACCATCGACATCAATTCAACTGCTTCTACAGTTGATGATGTTTATTTAAAAGTGCACTATGTAGTTTTGGGGAAGAAATTTGAATCAGAAGAGGAAGATCTTATGACTGATTTGTTTTATGCCTAAACAAACTAAATAAACAAACTCTCTTCGTTTTAATGACTGAATAAACAAACTGACCTTTTTTCTGGGAGAGAAGATCTTTCTCTTCCGATTAAAGTTTCTACCCCAAAACTACATAGAGCTCCTTTAAAGGACAACACAGTTTCATACTGTTTTACTTTGTTTATATGTGGCGGACCCTGCCACCTTTCTAGCTTCAAACAGTGTTCTGGGGACATTACTTTCCTCTGAGAACAGCTTGTTTATTCAGTTATGGAAAAGAAAATATTTCCGAGATTGTGTTATTACCTCATTAATATGGTAAATATTAAAATTCTGAGTTTTAATTTCTTCTCCAAAACTCCACAGTGCCCCTTTAAGCCTGCAATTAATTCTTCATTTCTTCATTTATTGGCCTGGTTTCTAGACAGGACAGCCATCCTCAAACAGGCCTCTTATTAGTATCGTGACCTTCCATTTCACTAGTCTTACAATAAAGGCCTTCAAAAGCCAAACACAAGGTCGAAGCAAAAACCACAAACCCGGAGAAGAACCTTGCACCCCTCCAAACTCCACATTAGCCCGTTGTCGTCTAAAAAAGCTTTTAAGCACAGAGTCTTGTTCAGTAAGTGAAAAACAAAATGGCAAGCATTTTCCCAACCTGAGGACATCCTCCACAATAAAGCCCTTTGACCTGGCCAGCTGGGTCAGAAAGCTTCTCCTGCTGCGGCCCATTTTCCTCTCCACCAGGTACAGTCTGACATCCTCAAACTTCACCCCCTCACGCCTGGAAACACCGGCGTCCGCTGGTCTCGACCTTTTCCTCACACGCGGCACAACAGGAGCGCGGAACATCTCTTTTGAGGCTGTCCAAAGTATTTCTGCACCTCTAGGAATTTGAGCTTTTTGTGTTGTCGTGTTCCACTTCACTTCCAACCAGGAAAAAAAAAAAACGCCCACTTTAATGCCACAGTTGTTTATTTCACAGTTGAGGATGTTTTTTTGTTTGTTTGCCTGATGGTAAGAGGAGGTGTCGGTTGGTGCAGGGTTGGTTAGAGTTGGCAGACAGGAAGACGCTCTGGCAACAGGTGTTAAGGATTTGGTGTTTACCAAGAGCCACCTGCCAAGATCGAATGATTGAGGATAGGAGAAGAAAAGATTAAAAACACTGTGTTGGCACGGTATTATTCACTTCCAGCAAAAATTTGTTCTGCAAACACAAGTTTGGAGGAAGTAAACACGGCCTGACACAGTTGCTTCTTAAAAAGCGGCTCGAAAGTTTTCATGTAGTTGTAGTTCCTCTCTCTTGGCTGGAGTACACCCCTCACTCCTGGGAGATGCCTGAATTCTGGTCACCTCACAAACCCCGCACAGCTGTCCTGCCATGTCCGGTTCGTCTCGCCACTCACCGTCTCATTATGTCCGGACCAAGTCTGCACCATCTGCTCCACCGCTTTAATTAGCTTACTGCCTAAAATGAGAGCCTTTGTGGCCGTTTCCCCTGAGATCCCACAAGCTCGTACACGGCCTTTGCACACACACAGGTAGCGTATAAGCAAGCCATGAACATTTATCCGGGGAGAGGGAAGTGCGTATGCGGCAATCGGGAACGCAAACTGAAAATGGATTTAATCTCTTTAACTCATCTGTTCCTTTTGTTTCCAAAGAGGTAATTACAACATGAGCCGTTTGGATTTTACTGCCACAGTGGTCAACAATGTGAAAGAAAAGGTTTCAATGTCACTGTGCTGTAATTATCTACAATAATGCATCTGCTTCAGTCGACCAAATACAAGTGATTTGTTGATTTAGCCAAAGGGGGGAGGGGGAAGATCATTACGGGCCTCGATTGTACATCTAATTACCAAAGCCTCTGCTCATTTCTTCACTTTAATAAGCACACCTTGCCTCTGTCATCTACACAGAATTTATTACAGCGCTCTCATTAGCATGGCGTTCCGAGGGTTAACGGGTGTCACAGGGCAGACGTGACTAATTGTTTGACTGTTTACCCCAGCCAATCACTCAGCTTTATACGAGGGTGCTGGCCCCCATCCAAACTGAGACCGAGGAAATTCGGGGCAACACAAAGACAAATGGCTCTAACATCGCCAGCAGCGATCACTGCAAGAGCAATGAGGCCAATTTCCCATTTAACTTTCTTCAGCCGCTCTACGGATGCATGATACAATTTCCGATAATTGTTTTGAATAATTGTTAATTTGGTTTCGAGGGGACATGACAGGAAGTGAGATTGTGAGCCCGAACGGGCGAAACCCACAGGACTTCATCTTACAGACAAAGATATTGAATATATCAGAGGAAATGTGCAAACATCCAGTGGTGTGAATTAGCAGAGTGTGTTTTATACCCCTTATACTCATACGTCACTATTTTAAAGGCACAACACGAAACATTTCCTCATTAAAATGTGGGGAAATGTGTTGTATTTCAGGTTGTGTGCTAACATTATCCCAGATGTTTTCAGCAATGTTTAAACTCAGAGGAATCTGTAATTGTATTCAGGGTAACGCTGCATTTCATTTGGTCACCAGTCAATAGTGTCATGTCTCCTTTACCCCCTGTAGTCGCTATAACTTCAACATGAAAAGCACCAGATTTAGGTCAGAGAGTGTGGAAAGAAGTCAGCGGACTAGCTGGCCAGGCACTCTGTTGCTCACCGTTGTTTGTATTGCATCATTGTCGTCATTTCCATCATCAATGGCGGTTGTGTAACAATGAAGACCCATTATCCCTCACGACTTCACGTCATCAAAGTCAGTCTATTGTTGTTGTTGTTGTTGTTTTGATTGAGAGTGGCAAAAATGACACAGTGTGTTTAAGATAGAAATATTGCATTTGTTACTACATTACATTTATCTATCTATCTATCCTTAACATTTTATTCTTACTTTACTACTAGTTTTACTTCAGTAAAGGGGATAAATATTTCATCCACCAGTAAAGACATCTGTCGAATAGTTTCCATTTGATGGAGCGGTGCGCTCATAAAAAGTCCTAGGTTTTAACGTGTAAACAACTTTTTTAAGTGTTGCAAGTATGCAAATTATTTACTATTTCTATACTTTTATTTTTATAAAAGTAGCAACACCATAGTATAAACATAATCCATTACATTTAAAAGCCATGAATTTAAAGGGGCATTATGCAGTTTTGGAGAAGAAATTCAAACTTCATATTTTCATATTTCCAATGTTAATGAGGTAAAAATACAAACTCAGAAATATTTATATTTTCCATAACTGAATCAACAAGCTGTTCTCAGAGGAAAATACCAGAACCCAGAATAACCCAGAACACTGTTTGAAGCTAGAAAGGTGGCAGGGTCCGCCACATATAAACAAGTAAAGTAAAACATTATGAAATGATGTTGTCCTGTGAGAACAGCTTGTTTATTCAGTCATCAAAATATAATTTAGATTTTTCTCTGCTGACGATAATTTCTACCACTAACTACATAGTGCACCTTTAAAGCCAGAAATAAAAATCGCCACTTGGTGGCAGCAGAAAAAGCTGAAAACTAAACATCTGGCATGTATCACCTCGTAACACTGATATGGCTAACATGTTAGCATACAAACACATGCAGCAGACACACAGCATTATTAGTATTCACTTGGAGTTGTGTTTCTGGCGGCTTGGCATGTAAGTTTAGTTTTATTCTGCACTCGACCAGTCCCTCACAGACATATCTAGCTGTTTAGATGCAAAGTGTTTAACATTACACACAGTCGTTTAATTTAACGTTAAAGATACTTAAAGGTAAAAACTTGATGATACGAGGTCAAAAATTGTGGAGTCGATACTCAACAGAGCATCTAAAAGGGAGTACAAAACACAGCCTGAAGGTAGGTGTTAGTTATCTAGTTTTCTTGCTGAAGAGTTGCTATTTTGTATCATCAATATTTCAGGCTGAGAAGAGGGAAAAGGCTGCACTGAAGAAATATCCTGCTAAAGAAACCACAGCGACATAAAAAGAAGTAATGGCTGTCTTTTGTTTTATTGGATGAAGCCACTTCTTCATTGATTTGCATGTGTTTAGGAAGTGTGCGGCTGTGTTTTAAAGTTACATTCATTATCTGGGAGTTTTCAATTTGCTGTTGGGTAATGAGAGGATCAAACACATGCACACTATTACTGAGAATAATTGGAAAATGTAGAAAATGAAATAATTGCAATTGTTCAACTGGAAAAGGGACAATTCTGTAGTTTGAGATAAAACTTTCTTTTTTTTTTTTAAACACAAACACTGTTTCAGACCACAAAGGCTCCTATTCATCACGCTCATCCTCAGTTCCTTCCTCAACAGAGTAGTTCTGCATTTCTCAAAATACACTTACGAGATTAGACAAGATGATGGATCCTGCTCTCGTGTCCGTGTGTTAAGTATGGAGATGGACCAAGGAGGTCATTATCCAGCCACTGTTAAAAAATTAAGCAAAACTGTAAAAACAACGCTTTTGGACAAACCCAGGCTAGCTGTTTGTCCTTGCTTCTTGTCTTTACGCTAAGCTAGAAACCAAACAGCTGCCAAAGTTAGCGCCTAACTGGTGAAAATAGTTACTCAGGTTGAGAACAAAGACGGAGCTAAAAGAAGACTATCAGACTCAAATTTTGCAGGTCAGTAGAATTGTTCAGAAAGGAAACGCTAACTGCTGCATGTCTATTGGGTGTGTGAACAGGCAACTTGTTGCTAGCAGGTTCACTAAATCAACTTAAAAGGACAATATGTGGACAGCCTACAGCCAAAAAAATTGAGACACATGATGGAGATTGCATAGTATTGAATAGCAGACTATATAGTGACAAGCTCAGTGAAGCTAAACATTACAAAAAGCATTTGTTGTTCTCATACGTGCTAGAAAAAATGTCCAGTCTGCGTGCTAAGCTAAGCTAAGCTACCTAGCTGCCTGCAGTAGCTTACAGTCCTGGCAAGAAGGCACATATTTCCAAAATGTTGAACTATTCCTTTTATGTCTATTTTAGTTAGATATTTGTCTGTGCTTTTTTTTTAAGCCTGAGACTTCTAGTCTGATTTATTGGAAGGTATTTTGAATGGTATGTCCTAAAATAATACTTATATTCTCAAAATTAGGCAGTAGTGCTCTGTAGCTCCATAAAAAAATCTATTTAATGTATTATTATTTATTAAAGTATTTTATTATGTCTTTAGATCTCCATCTCTCCTGACATGCCTGATCACGGTCATATTTCTTCTATCAGAGGTGCCAGTCAACAAGAAAAACACCCTATTTCTCGTCTTAATGAAAACTTCCAAAAGTTGAATGCACACAGTCTCTCTACATGACTTTCATTACAGGTAGTGCAGCTATTATTATCACTTCAGCAATCTTTTCTCATACTGTTGGAGAGTCTTGCACCTTAAATAAGATTACACCTTGGAATGAATCTAAACGCTCAATAAATCACAAACTCTGCCTGTAACTGTAAATGAAGTGCACCCGAGCCGGGAGGTGAGAATCCGGTTACTGTCTATTATGACACTTTTGTTTCTTAACAGGTTTATATAGAAGGACATTGAGGAAGTTCCTGCTTCCCTTTTGTGGATGCTGTAATGCAACCTCGGGGACGAGTTTCGATTTTTTTGTGTGTGAAAAGTTCGTGAATTGCCACATTGCTTATGGATGAAGGATGTTGGTTTTAATGAGGTGACCTCCCTGTGTGTACTTCTCCCTGCTGAGGCTGGTGTTGGAGCCGCGGTGCGTGACGGGTCAGTCTATTACTGTACTTCCAGGAGCACACTTGTGCTCAGAGGTTCCCTGTTGAGAAAAAAATGAACCTGCCGTCCAGAGAGGAGTGCGAGGGGTGGGACGAGGCTCAAGTAGCCTTCTTTATGTGCAAGGTGAGTACAAGAAAAAAAGGCGATACCAGTAAAGCCGGCATGTTGACCTATTTTCTCATTGTTTAAACTTCAGTAGTTCACTAGCTAATAGTGGTATGTGGATTATGTGTAGTCTGGTGTTAAAAGTACTGTACTGTACAGTACTGTGGAGTTAAATTCAGTTAATAGCTCATTCAAGAAACTAAATCAATATGTGTTTACTGCCCTCAGAACCAAATGCAAGAATGTGCTGCCACCGTAAACAGACTGAGAATTAACGGACAGAGACTTTTGGTGAGTTAACCTCCTTTTTTTCCTTCATTTAACCTGAATTTTACAGAAAATACTCGTTCCGTCCTTCCCACGGTTACATCGTTTACTAATACATTCAGGATCATATCTGGGTTGTGGTTGTTATTCTAATTACATCATATAGACAGACGCCCCCCAGCAATTGTTATTATGATGATCGTGGTATTAAAAACAGCAAAATAATTACATCTCCTTGAGCTATTTGTGAAACTGTAAGCCCAGTTTATGATGCCAAACGTTTCTAACATTTGCACGCCTCTTTTAAATCCAAATTAGATCGCATGATGTTTTTTTCTTGTCAACATAAAGCTGAATGCTCAACCTCTAAGTTGAACTTCACAGTGACAGCAAACGTCAAGAGTTAAAAAACTGAGGAGATTTTACAGGATATGAAACATGACAAGTGCACACTCACTTGCATGTATTACTTCCCGCACGTTCGGTGTGTAATCACAGGCTCTCCTAATATGGTGGTTGGTAAATCAGCTGCAACTTCTGCTTCTAACACTCTCACTTGCTTTGCCTCCATCATCCACATTGTTTGCGTGAGGGCCTTTTCGATGTGTGTGAGAGGCACACTGACACAATGAGTGCAGGTGAAAACTGCCTGCGTGCCAGTTTGGGAGAGAGTAAGAACTGTGAAATGAGACTTGTGGATAATAAAGCTGTGATCCCTACTTATTTAAGGAAGTATCATTAAATCTGCTTCAGTTTTGCACAGGGTGGGGGTGTTTAAAGAGGATTTAGTGCATTAAAATAACCGGAGCGTGGGTTTATAACTTCCTAATATTATTTTGAGGATACTAATAATACCTCAGTAATACCTCCTGTGGCACGCCTGTAGGAGCGTGTCTTCCTAGTGGCCACTTATAAACACTTGTTGCCATGCTAACAGGTCCACTCTTCTATTCATTATTCACTGACCGTGAACTGATTCCACTTTAGGTGGCATCGTGGAAATATTTCCCCTATATCTCACAGCCTTATCTCCCCTAAAATACACTCACTGTGGAATTTTATCACCCACTTGATGAATGTTTCAGAGCAAAGGCTTTGAAGTTAGCAGTGCAGATATGAAAAATACATATACATGCCGTATGTGTATTGACTGATAGATCCCGTAGCTACAGATCCCAGCCAGCACACATGGACTCCATTAAGGTCATAAACCCATGTAGTATTGAACAAGAATATTTCACCGCTGACTTCACACGCCTTCAATTTAAGCAGCTTCAAGGCCGCAGAGTCTGACAAACATGCACAGTCACACACTATTAGTTAAGGTGTGTGTGCTCTTGTTTGCTGTGTTTGATTTGTGGCTCTACGGAGATATCAGGCTCCAGGTCCACCAAATTGGTCCAGACTGAAATATCTATGTAGTAAATGGACCGACGTGAAATTTTGTACAGACATTCGTGGTCCCCAGGAGGTGAAGCCTACTGATTTTTGTGATCTCCTGACTCCTTCCTCTGGTGGCACCATGAAGTTGACAAATATGTTTCAGAGTGAAATATATCAACAGCTATTGGATGTATTTTGAAGCTGATTTTCATGGTCACAAGAGGATACATTTTATTGATTTCTGCTGATCCCATGCATTGGCCTACAACCTAATTAATTCATTCATTAATTAATTTTAACAGCTTGACTCCTGGAATGTTAATATCTCAGCATTGATTGGATTGAAATTGTGTACAGATATTCATGGTCCCCAGACGGTGAAGGCCTGCTATGTGATCACCTACCCCTGACTTTTCATTTAGCGCCACCAACATGTTGTCATTTTTAGTTCTTAAGTGACATATTTCAGTTTCTACTACATTGATCAGCTCAAAAGTTTTTTCATGGTTCCCTGATGAAGACTTCCCATGACAACAGTAATCCCTTAACTTGTTCTATGGCGCTCCCATCAGGCCAAAACTTCAATTTGCCAAATATTTTGGTTTCAACCAAAGACCTGAAAAACTTCCCAACTGTTTATGGCAAAGTAAGATATATTAGCATGCTAACAGTCTAATAATGAACCCAAGGATGTTAAATAAAACCTGGATACAGCTTTGGAGGCGGAGCCCCGATCATTCCAATAAAAGCTGCTCAGTGGCGCGTAAAGCCCAAAAAGCTCGACTTCCCAGCTATAAAATTACCCGAAATCTTCCATGTTGTGGGGTCCATGGAGCGTGCAAACTAGAGACTTCTGCCAGCCGAGCCGGCTTACTCACGGTTCAGCACCGGGCTAACTTGAATAGAGATAAAATGATTAAATCTTGTGGTTCTTCCAGACTCTCCAAATTTTATTGGACCTATGGGGTCAAATTATGATGATTAAACGAGGTCATCTTTTTTTGGCTTCTGAAGGGTGGCAAGTTTGAGAACTTGTGAGTTAGTTGATGGAGTACCTGACCTGTTAAATGTAATGAGAGAGCTTCTGTGTTTGTAAAGAGTGATTTGTCTCTTTGTCCTTGCGTGTCCTCATATTTTGTCCTTACCACATACTTTATGTGTTAGACAGAGCAGTGTTAATATTTAATCTGTGATCTGCATCATCATAGATTTTTGTTCGACGTCTTAAGGTCTAAAAAGTCATTACTGTAGAGGCATTTGTCAGTTTGAAAAATAATGTGTCTTGGATTTGATGAAGTGAGTTTCAGTAGGTGGCACTCTTCACTTATGAGTGTTGCTGCTCATTGTGTAATCATCCAGTTCCTCTATTATTCTGACAAACAAGCTTCTTCAGCCTCTGGCAGTGAAATGTCGCTTCCTGCTGCAAGAGGATTTTACAACAGCAACTGTAAGCTTTGATGCTTCGGTGTAGGCTGTGTAGGTTCATGACACAGTTGTGTTATAAATTAGAGTAAATATTTACATATCTGTATGGTTTTTTGGGTTTGTTTTTTTTTACTTCAAGAACTTCAAGAGCCCCTCCTCTTAAAAAAAATGGTTACATTAGACACTATTTTACATTATCTGAAAAGGGAAAGTTTGTCACTTTAAGGGGAGACACTACAGGTGGAAACAGACACTACTGGTCACTACTGGGGCTATTTTGCTTCCATAGCGTGTCCTCTTTCAGACAGGCGGAGGGCAAACGTCCAGAATACACACTTCTGGGTTTATTTTGGTTCAGTTTTCTGTTCTGAATATTTGTGTAATTTGATGTGCATATTTAATTAGATAGCCTCATTTGCTTATTTAAACATGAAATATCCAAAATCCTTGTAATACAAAAACGCTTGTCTTGATTTGAGTAAACAACTTGGAAAGTTTGTTCGATAAGATTCTTACACAATTCACCATTTTCTGCCTAAGAATGTATTTCTTTTTCTCAAAATGAGTTTTCTTATACACTCCACTTCAGTAGCCCCTACATACACCAAACTCTCCAGTTTTATTCCTATCTACAGCTTATTCGGAATATTTCTGTTGAGGAATTGTACGCAAATTAGTTGAATTTAATTACATAAACATAGAATTTCACAAAACTGTTAATACAAAAGAATAACTGTCTTAATGTAAGTAACCAACCGGGGAAGTTTCATGTTGATATCTGCTAGTTAAAGTCCTTAAGTCATGTATGCACGAGCATGATTTGGTTTCATCACAACTAGTTTGGAGGCCAATCATGTTTCAGTCAGCAACTTACACAACTGGACTTTTCAGTGAAGAAGCAGACATTTTGTGATCTTGAAAGATTATATCAGACACAAAATTTGACAACTCAAAAGAAGAATGCTTCTTTTAACACAATGCTTCCAAAGTCTTTAGAGGATCTTTGAATTTATAATCTGTCTCTGCACCAATACAACAAACTCCTGAGATTTCATTAAACGTGCACGATCACACGTTTTCTTAAACTAATGTAGGTCACGGGTATGTCTTCAATATCACCAGTCTCTTGGAAATCAAGCAGGAAATGAGAAATAATTGCTGATGATAACTTCTATTTGACTCATCAGTTACTCAGCATGTGTCTTTGGCCAGAGAGGGTCTGCACTGTGGGCTCTGAATGTCATCCAGCAACTGTGCTACGGCTGAGCACTGCCTTTGGCTTACTTTGCATATTCATACGATGTTTATGCAGCATGTGGAGCAAAGGTCATAAAATCTTCAAGGAAATCCGCACAAGTAAGCAGACAACGCGTTTCTAAAATGCTCTCACAAGGCAACGCAGGGCTGTGCCTGGAATGCAGCTCCTTCACATTACACCTACAACATCTCTTCATCACGCTGGTAAGAATGAGCCGTGAAATAACAATCCAATTCGGTCTGAGTGGTGGGTGGCTGCATACTACAGTGTGGATGGGAATGACAGTCAGTCGGCACAGTGTAGATAAAGGTAATCTCCATCTTTTTGATGCCGTGTTCGCTCACACAGGTAGACAGGTTAAAAGAGATATGTAGTAGATCAAAAGAACTGTCAGCTGCTATCTTTGTGACGCCGCCCGTGTGAGAGGAAGTCGCTTTCAACTCGTGTGTATGATGACATCGACACTGCAAACAAAGGCCCCTCAAAGTAAAGGAAAGCAATATACAGTATGTCACGTGATTAGTTTGTTGTTGGTATCACAAATGTAGTGATTGGCCTGCAAAAAAATTTGTATAGGCTATAGTTAAAAAGACAAAGAGCAAATATAACATTCAGCAGAGATTAGGTGCGAATGTACTCCAGCTGCAGCTTCACAAAATTACATTTAAATTTTGACACAGTCCCCTTGCAATGGGTAATAAAGGATACAAAGCAAACTACTAGTATCTTAAACCACAATGAACTTACACTTGTGATTCTGGAACATCACGGTGTAGATGCGTGACCATGTGGAAAGTCTCTCACCTGATGACAGTCATCAGACCCTTGCACAGCCGCTTGGAAAAAAACCAAGCGTACATTCGTGGGCATGTAGCTGCAAAGCTGTTCCTCTATTTTGAAACTGAACTAATTTAAAAGAAAAGCGTCCACAAATGTCCCATCAGACGGCCACAAGTGAACAGAAACAAAAAGTGCTCATCCATGCGCTTGTTTGTGGGTGAAACTGAGATGCCAATGTTAGCTCTCCACTTCTGATAATAACAGATGCTATCTTAACATCCACACTAACCTCATGTGGAGCCACTATTGGGTTTTTCTGACAATACCTTGGTTTTAAAATATCTGCAAAACTGTGTCAAGAAACCTTAACTGTCAGAAATGTTGACACACTGAACTAAGATGGTGAATGTGGTTAGCATTACACCTGCTAAACAACAGCATGTAAGCATTGATAGAGCATGTTAACATGTAGGTCAAAGCATAGCCGTGCCTAGTTTAGGCCTCACAGAGCTGCTAGCTTGCCTGTCGATCTTGCTAATGCTTCAACCAGATGGTGCCTCCGTCCGAAGTTCTGATGTTCTACATAATAGTGGCTTTAAAGGTGCAGTATGTAAGAACTGGCCACCTGTTGTATTCATACTCCAAACAGCTGCTAACTGTAGCTAGTTAGCTCTGCTAGCTTGGTGGCTAGCGATCATATTAGCTGACTCTGTCCAGACTGGGAGCTTCAGAGGAGTGTTGGTGTTGCTCGCTATCAGAATATCACCTCATGAGGTACAAAGTGGCTAGCTGGTTAGCATGCTAACTTCAGTAGACATTTCTGCAACACAGTACATAGACGCCAGCACTGTTGTTTCTTCACATTCTGATGATAATGTCAGTTCATTTTTAAATGTTTTCAACTCAAATTCTCATATATTGCACCTTTAAAGGGAAAAGAAAATAGATTTATATCAGGACCAATTTAGAAGACAGTTTTTATCACTCACACGTGCTGATTAAACTGTATGAATGTTCTGAAAACATGTAAGACGTGAAGATTCGATCGAGTGCTGTTTTGAGTGAGGGGTCCTGCTCTGTAGTACAATGGAGAGGCTGTAGCTTGTAGAGCTGTTGTGTCTCATTTGAACAAGCACAGACACTCCTATAAATAATTCAATGCGGGAGCAGTGCCTGGGAGTATCCACTGGGGCGGACTATTTGATATTTTATTCTGTGTCAAAAGGCTAAGTCTGATTTTATACTATACCTTTTTTTTTTCTCCTGTAAGCCAGTGGGATGATCAAGTGTGTATCTGTGAGGCCAAGGTTCAGTTCTTTGAAGGAGGTAAAGCCTTTCATATTAAGTGATCTCACTCTCTGATTTACAAAGGATTAAATCAGAAGCTCTGCGTTCACTGTACTACGGGCTTCTTCCTAGAGGTAATATATCCTTTTGTTGCACCAAGGTTCCCTTATTCACACACTAATGTAATGTGAGCTGCATTATCAAGCCCGTCCCAGTGGAGCATCTCATATAAACCATTAACAGAAAAACTACCATATAATCAACGGTATGCAACATAATAGTACATCATTACACTTGTTTCCCAGGATACTCTGCAGATAAAGAGCAAACTATACATTATTCATGTCTGAATTAACAAGCCATATTAGACTCATACCTCATACATTAACCCTTTTGTCAACAAGCCTATCCCCATTTGTTCATTTGACATCCTGCAGACTTAAACACACAAATTCCAAACTTTCACAAATATTCCTTGTCATGGATCTTCATTACACAATGATAAATAAAAAACAGGAAAGCGACAGAGCAAGTAACGACCTGGAGCGATGAATTATGAATGAAGAGGGAAATACATAATTTAGCGGGATTTGTTGCATATTTTATGGTAATCATTTCCTTTCATTTACGAATCACAATTGCCTTCCTGCGAAGCCGACATTAAATGCAACAAAAACATTGGAGTTAAATACATTTTTTAAGAAATTTATGAAATTGTGTGAGACGGCGGTGCTGCGTGGTTACAGTGACAATGACGATGGTTCACGGAGCATCACTTGTATTGATTCACAAAACAACCAGGCAAAGAACCACATATTCTTAACTTTGCTTTATTTTTTAGAGATTCTGTCGTCAGTTCTGTGTCCGTCATGATGGTGACTCATGAACTACCAGCGTGTTTGTTAATCACTCTGGTTAAATTGCTGCGTTATATAAGTTACAACTATTTGATTTTTATCTCCCATTATTGAGTAGTACTCTTGAGCCCTTCCAACAACTTCTCCATGCAGCTGCAGTATCTGACCAACATGAGGGAAGTGCTTTTAGGTGTTAATATATGCATTATGTAATGTTTGTAACTCTGACCCTGCAGCTCTCATGCTCTCTGTACTAATAAAGTAATTGTATCTTCCTCTGTGGTTTAGTTTAGAAATAACACGAGGGTTACATAAGAGAAACACGCTGTGTTGTTGGGATCGCCCTCAGTGAGATGCTGCCATCTCCTGTTGGATAAGAGGGGATGCAAGACTGCGACCCTCAAACAACAACTGTCCAAAATGCATGTGTTTGACATCAGTATCATACTTGCTATCAGGAATCACAGCTATTTGTGAGCTCTGTATCCTCTAATTTTACGGTTGATTTCTCTGATGCTTTCACAGAGCCTGTCTGACAGCGAAATGAGCAAGTTTAGTCTCGTCCACCAACCGTGAGTAACACTTCACTGAAATACTGCTGTCGTCCCGTACTTCAATCTAACCTTCATTTCTTCTCACCTTACCTCCTTCCTCACATTTTTTTGCTTCTCATATGTCTTTTATAATTGCTGTTATTAGTAGTAAAACATTTCAGCAACACTGAGGTTATTCTCAAAATACAGAATGCTCTTTAAATCCACTGGGATAGTACTTATTGTCAAGCAATCATATCATTTCCAAGTGACAAGATACTGGAGGCGCTTTATGTATGAGTAGCCTATAATATATAAAAATCTATGTACGTACTCGAAAATAAGACATTGCTTCAGAAATAGAATCACAATGTGTTTAATATGTTTGTGTAGTTGCAGGTGTGTGTATGTGTGTTGTCTTGTTATTCTACATTTTTGGGGTCCCAAACCCGGTAGCCCAATCAGGGTCTGATGGCTTTGTGGGGACCAAAATGCTGAACCCTATTAAATATCACATTAAGTTTTAAGAAGAGGACTTGGGTTAAGGTTAGGGTTGGGGTTTGGAAAGTAGTGGTTAGGGTTATGGTAAGGTTAGAGGAAATTGATGTCTATGTAATGTCCCCACAAGTGACGGAAACAAGGATGAGTGATATGTGTGTGTCTGCCTGACTGCACCTGCACATTTGTTTGTGAGGAATATGTTCCTGTTCATGTATTCCCACGTGTAAGCGGGTGTTTATGCGGGTGTGTATATCTCAAAATAAACAAGTGTAATCAGTCAGTCAAACTAAAACTATATTGGCAATTTAAAGGTGTTATTTATAACATCCAGCCACTAAATGGGGGTTTCCATCTCCCCCTCCCCCACTGCATTCACGCCTCAACACCACTGTTGCTCTAATCATCTGCCCCCTCAAGTGGTTGCCAGTTTGTTGTAGGTAACGTTGCCAATGCTAGCTAGTGCAGTTAGAGCAGTACAGCATACTGTAGAAATCAGCCACGTTGTTTTCCACAAACTGGCAACTACCAAGACTGTTAATTCGGAAGAAACATGGTTACCACATGACACCAACCACGCTGGATTGGCAAACCTTGTTAGAAGCTGGAACCAACTGTCAGAATTCTTACACTGAGATCAACAAAACAATCATTTTGGCCCCGACATGAATTATAAAATTATTAATTCACAATCATAACAATGTTTTGAAGGAAAAGAGAGACTTTTATTCTGCACCTTTCTACAAGCTCTGTAGATGTATTATTTATTTTAAAGGATTTGTCTACATAAAAATGTTTTTCTATTTCTATTTTTAAACTAAATGAAAACAAATATTTTGTGTTTGACTAATAAATAAACTTTCGTGGCAAAATTCTGTGTTTACTTTTAAGCTTTAAAGTTAGCATAACCTCTTCTCTGCCAATGTCAAAATGAAAAAATCAATTTCCATTTCATTTCACATTCAATGTCATTACATTACACATACATCATTACACAAATGTTGTGTGTGTTTGTAAAAGAAAAAAAACAGAGTACTTTTCATTTTCATGTACATTTTAATTTTCGGAACTAATAGCAACATTCAACTGAAAATTTTATATCAATTTAGTTCAATGATTTCACTGTGGTGTTGTCATTCCTGAGCTTCCATACAAGACGTGGATTATTATTGCTGTAGCAGAGTATGAGTATCCACTGCTCCTCTTAGACAGTTCAAACTCAATGTAGGTCAGATTAATTAAAAATACTTAAAATATTAATCACAGTCACTTTCTAACATTTTCTTCTAGCTCACATAGCCAGGAATAAACCAAACCTTTTGCCAGTCATTCGCCATACAGTTTGTAACAGCAAGGATATACAGCAGAGCTTCATATAGAAAATTAAATGGAAAATCATTTATTTAGATGACAAAGTTTAAAAAAACCCCACATACATATAACTGTTTTCACATTAATTTCAGCTCCAGACCAACGGCTGACTAAAGGATTGTTTCTCATTATGAATCATACACAGCTGCTTCCTTAAAAATCCCAAACTGCCTCTTTAATTCTTTTAATTCTTGAAGGTTCCATCTCCTCCACTCTGGTTGACTTGTGATCAAGTTAGAGCAGACATCATTTTTTTCAAAAAAATCCCCTTGGTGACCACAGACACACTGTCGTGGATCATCCTGCCAGTCTCACAGGAAAAGGCTGCATACTTACTTCTCTTCACCCTCCCATCTGCAGAAAACAGTGAGGATTACCACACGGTACTTTCCATGACACACCATGGATGACCTCACACATAGACGTGTTTCACAGCTAAAACTCTCTAAAACTATCTTTTGTGAGGAAGCTTTTTAAACAATGGTGGAACGTTAAGAGATGTTTCAAAGGAGTTAATAGAGTGACAGCTGTATGGTTGACCTGAGTATAAACTGTTATATACCCCACTAACTTAAAGTCCTCCTTCAGTGACCTCATTCAGGTGATGTATTGTCAGCAGCAGTTAAAATGACAGCATTCGGTTGGAGGTGAAATCAAAGACACTCAAGAGTAACATGAGGTAACAAGAAAATGTGTCGACTGAAATCTGTTTCTGAGTATGCGATTGAGACGGGGAGTGGAAAGGAGAAGTGATTTGTCTCAAGGGCTGGCTAGAATGGATCCCCTCCCCTCCGTGACAAAGACATGACTTGTAGCCAAACGCAGTGTTCATTTACATTTCTGCAAACAATCTGGCAGCACAGACGTTAATGCATGAGGCCCGAAGATTTAAAAACTCTCCGATTAAAAAATATGGATAAATTAAATATGGATACGTTAGGTAAACTGGCTGCTCCTGCTACAGCAAAAATCCGGTAAGAACTTCAGGTTTTTTTTAGCATATTTTGTTTCTTCTTCTTCGTCTTTGCTTCTTCCTCAAGAAGCCTGAGAACGAGTGTTTCATTAGCAGCTTCAGTGTTTGTTGTGCACATGTCAAAAACAGCAACTTTGAACTTTTACTTGAAATGGACAATATCACTTGTTGCTAATATTGATTCCACAATTTCTTACATTTTTGCAGTGAAGGCATTGTACAAAGTACAGAGTTCATTTATTAGTCATTCCACAACATGAGGTTGTCAAACAAAATGCAAGTTGTGGTCCATCGCAGTGTGGATACTGCTGCTGCTAAACGTTTTTCAACGGATTATGTTTTCTCCTCAAGTAATCATTTCTTTTGAGTCATTTTAAGCATTTATTTTTCATATGAAAATATATGCTTTTACCATTAATGGTGCACTGCGTAGTTGCAAAAATGCATTCAAGCTCAAAAAGGTAACATTTACAATATATGGCAATAATACAAAAGTAAAAATAGAAATAGAAAGTAAACAAGCTGTCCTCAGAGGGAAATACGGTCCCCAGAATGCTGCATGAAGTTAGAAAGGTGGCTGCTTAGAAGGGTCCTGCAAATATAAAAAAAAGTAAAACCATATGTATTGTGTTATCCTTTTTTCTTTTCTGATTAAAATGCCTTCCCCAAAACTACATAGTGGACCTTTAAATAAAGGAGAACTTAGATGTAAACAATGTCAGAACAGTGAAAGAGAAGAGAGTTCAAGAGAAAAATGGAGGAGTCACTGATTAAAGTGAATACGACATGAACTTGGTAACTTTTGTTCAGCTCACTGCAAAATTCACGTTCTGAATGATAAAGTCAACTCCTGTGTTTTCCAGGCAGCTTCAGAAGATTGTTCAAGACATCAAGAAAAACGACGGCGGCTTACTGAACAAACTTCGAAGGTCAGTCTCTCGAATTACTACACGCTTATGTAACGCGTGAAAACACACAGTGGAAACATTCTATATGAATGTGTAACGTTAAGTAGTCGACAAGTCTCTGAGGAGTCTGGAGATCTAAAAATTCTCTGTGTGGTGTATAAATGTATCAGCAAGGACGGTCAATTCCTCTTTCACAACCGTTGGAATAACAGAGAGAAACCCACAAAGCAAAAATAGCTCAAACAGATGGCTCTTCTCTCACTTTCCTTTCCTGAAATGTCTCCTCTGAAGGCGCACGAGGACAGACAATGACACATGTGTTACAGAAGCCATTTATTCTCATCCTGACTGCTAAATATGCGCAGCAGTCTGCTAAATGCGCTCATGTAAATGGAGCCCTTTCACAGATTTACAGCGCAGGTGTCGAAAAATGTGTCGAGACAAAGTGTCATTAGTCAAACAATTCCACTCTTTATTGAATTTAAATCTCATTTATAGCTCGTATTCATAGAAAGGGGATGTGTTCCCGTTGTCAAACCACTATATATGTATATATAAATAAACTATAACCACATATTGTAAAGTCATTCATTGCCTGCTGCTGATCCCAATATCTCCCCACATGGCAGACTAAAAGGCAAACCACTTCCAAAGGTGCCTGCGAGAGATTACAAAGGTAAGAACAGTCATTGTCATTGAAGTGTGAGTCTGTAGATCTCACTGACAGGTGATCACCACGTGATATAAATGTATTACATGAAAAAGAACATAGTGTTGACTTTGGACTTGATAACGTGTATATCTGATCGATATGGATGATAGATGTATTTATCGAACATATCTTATATTATCATACATATCTTATCAACTTATTGATGCATGACTTTGATTATTTATGCTGACCTCAATATCGGCCATTGTGTTTATATGCAACTTTTGTTGATTTGGTTGTGTGGTTTTATTTATTAAGCACATTTTAATATTTGCTTCACATTTCAATTCCAATGTGTGGATATTCTTAAATATAAAAGAAAGTTCATAGGTCTTTGAAAAGGCATACTTGCAATATGCTGTTATCCTTTATACTTTATGCTGTTATCATTCAGTAGCATTAATAGGTCTTAAAATGACAACAATATTCTTTATCGCAATTATTTCTGGGACAATATATTGTCCAACAAAAGTAGTTATTGTGACAGGTCTACTTGTTTTTGCTGCACAGAATATCTTAATTTAAGTCCGTCCTATGAGTCTGCTCAACTGTCCGTATGTACACTAAAAAAAATATTGGTGAATTTAATCATACAGGCTGTGAAAACACCCGTGACACAATTCCAGTGAAAGTTATTAACAGGCTTTATTATGTGAATCTGAATCAGCCAAATGAAGAAGATACCTTCTACAAAGACAGTGTTTAGTACAAAAATTGCAAAACTATCTGTTACTATCTCACCAACAAAACCACAAAAATAAACTGTGGTACTAAAAAGAGTGTAACTCACAGAGAGAAAAATGCACAGAGTGAGGACTGTGGATTATTATCACTTACATTGTCACATGTTACTGTAAGAAGTACATCTTTTAATATTCACTCTGCACAGGAGGAATTATACTGACCTGTAACTCTTTCAGTGTACATGTTGTAAAGTATGGGCACGTGAGTATTGACTTTAGAAGGACAATGTACCCCATAATCAAAACGGCATATTTTTGCGCTTACATGTAGAGCTATTTATCTCTTTATCTTGATAGTTCTGTTGTGAGTCGCCCAGTTTCGGAGATGTCTGCCTTCTTTGGAATATAATGCAATAGATAGCACTCAGCTCCTGGTGCTCAAAAAAAATACATTTGAAAAACTCAACTGCAGTGTCTCTTTCCAGAAATCATGACCCAGTTACACAGTTAAGTAAAAACCACAGACCTTGTTGTTAGCTGTTTCATGTAGAAACTTTTTCTTTTTTTAATTTTGCTCTTTGAGCACCACAAGCTGAGTGCTACCTATTTCAATTATATTGGAGAGAAGGTGGACGGTATCTCAAAACACCAAAATAATCTAGATGGATGAAACCCACTACAGGTTAGAGGAAAAATATATAAATACATTTGCCCCGTTAATGTATTTGAAAACAAGATCACAGAGAAGTTTGTATTTGTGTGTAAGAACTTCAGTGTACAGTATTTAACTGTAGTCGTGAAGATTATCTGATCGTTTAGAATGAACAGGTGGATACAGTGCACAAGGTACAGACGTATCAGCAAAAGTACCTAATTAGCCACTGGGGGTAACAGGTTTCATTTCACCTGTTTCTAGGTGCTATCTTGAGAAACACCCTGTGCTCAATCATGTGAAGCTGCTGTTCAAACTGCATCATGAAAACAGCGATTAAATCACTTGTTGAGAGATTATTCATTAGTTGAAGAGGTGAGGAGACACGCTTCACTGGTTCCTCAACACAGACGCTGTTCTAAATTTAGATAACGTACTCTGACACCTGCCCAGATTAATTTAATGCTGGCATTTCATATTTTTTAGGCATAAGAGTTTAATGAAATCCACAGTTCAAATCTTAGCTTTTAATAGACTAATTTTTCTCTCTGTAATGAAATCCCTTTTCGATTTCTGTGTTTACAGATGACGACCAACTGTCTGAGCCTGATTATGTAAGTTGGTAAAAATTGTGACTTGTGTTTTTACACTTTAAACTGTCGATATGTGTTCGAAACGTTAAAAGTATGTTGTTCCCAGGATAATGACATGTACGAGGATCCTCGTGAGGAGCACGATGACAGCTACGAGCCTCCTCCCTCCCACAGAGTCTTCACCACAACTCCCTCTGCTTCCTTCCCGAAGGGGGAATATCTCGGTTGGTACAGTCATTTGACATGAAGAACTATTTATATCTGCACTTTGTACTCATTCAGTGACTGAGTTTTGATTCTTATGCCAACTTCTTTAGTTCTGCTGATGATGAAATTCAAAAATCACATGAGCTTTGATTTCTTTTCACACAGTTTCCATAACAGCTTCTCCTTTGCACTCATCTCTCTTCCTGCTGAAGTTGGTTCATTCAGCGTCTTCACCACTGTTGAGCCATGGCCACAACACGCAGATGGCCCCAAACTTCATGCAAATTCTGATGTCCTCTTTCTGCTTCTGCTTCTCCTTTCCAGACAACTGCCGTAACCGGCCCCAACGGCCACCCAGGAAGCCCCTCCGCCCCGTCAAAGCCTCCAAACAGCTGCCCCCTGAACCCACCAAGATGTCGAGCGATGAGGTAAAGCGACTTTGATTCCCCAAGCTCATATAAATGCTGTATTGCAGGCCTGTGTGGTGCTGAGACTTCCACAAATATTACCGTGTCTGTCGAAATTTCACCATTTCCTGTGTGTACCAATGAGTGTTGGACAGCTGACACGGTCACTATTTCACAATATGTTGTCTGTTGTTGTTTTTGTAGGAAGACTACATCAATCCAGATGGCAGTAACGATGATGACAACTACATAGAGCCCTCAGAGCATCCTCCCCCCAGTAAGATACACATCCAATTAGAGAAGAGAAATACAGTAATATGGGTACTGCTGCTGAAAGGACTGCTACTATGGAAATATAATAACAGCTAGAGGGGCACTCGGAGAGCGCAGACTCTGCCGAGGCCATTAATCTACTCTTCCCCTACACTTTATATGTCTTGATATATTTCCAAAACTATCAGAATAAAAAAAGTTGTGTATCCGCCCTGTGAGTCGGACCCGCTCCAAATTTGCCAAAGTGTCATGAAAATCGTGCCGTCAGTTTCTCCACAGTCCTGATGACAAACAGCCAAACAAACCGAACTGAAAACATAACCTCCTTGATGTAAATAACAATACTTTCTATACCTCTCCTCAGATCCTATAGTGCATGGTGGGACCAAAATAGGGAGGGACTTTCCCATGTTGCCTACACCTTCACCTGAGCGTCCACCCAGTCCTGGTAGGTACAATAACCCTGCTGCATCTCGTTACAAGTTCACGAGAGCTTACATCTACAATCATTGCAACTAATAACCTGTATAATCACAGCTCTCTTGCAGTCACACCCAGTGTTAAACACACTATCTGTTACTGTTCATGATAAAACCAGTGTCTTGTATGACTATATTTAAAGGTCCAGGGTTATTAGGGAGATCTTTTGGCAGAAATGGAACTTCATATTCACAATTATGTTTTCAGTTCCCTGTTGTGTCAAATCGTTTTGTTTCTGTTACCTTAAAATGAGCCTTTTATGTCTACAGAGCGAGCAGATCCTCTTCCATAGAGTCCGCCATGTCGCAATGCTGTGTTTCTAAAGTAGCACAGAACGGACAAACAAAACACTGGTTCTAGAGAGGGACTTTCACGGATTCAGGGGATATTCAGTTGGTTTTAATCTGCAACCTCTCTGCTAAATCTGACACACATGACCTTTACTCAGGTGCTAACTTGTTGTTTCCACTGCACCGTGGTGAAAGATAACATGAATTTGATTTGATTTTTTGATGTGAAAAACAAAAATGTATTGTCACTTGCTTAAGTGTTTTTTTCTGACAAAAACAACAGTCTAAAGCTCTGATAGCTCTGTGAGGCTGTACTAAGGCAATGTAGTGCTTTGAGCTAAATGGTCATGTTAGCACGCTAACATGCTCACAATGACAATGCTAGTATGCTGACTTTTAGCAGGTATAATTTTACCTTGTACACCGTCTTATTCTAGTGTTTTAGCATGCTAACATGACATAATTAGCACCATGGCTGATGGAAGTGTCATGAGTTTTGCAGGTATTTGATCATAAACCAAAGTAACAGACAAATTAAAATTCTGACCTGATTATGGCGCCAGAAAAAAAGTTAAGTAACTACCAAATTTAAAGTCAACATGAGAAGGACATGAATGCATGTACCAAATTTCACATTTCATATATTTCATATTTACCACCAAAACCACAGACGTCAACCTTGTGGAGATGCTGAGTTAAAAGTTATTGAGTGGAAGACTGAATGTCAGGTAGATCTAGAGATTTTAACACACTGTTAAGGTGAAAACGTTCAGGATTTAGGATCATTAATGTCTGTACATAATTTTAATGTACGGTTAACAGAAGTTATCCAGATATTTCAGTCTGGAACAAAGTGGTGACCCAACCAACTCTGAAGCCACTCTGATGGAATGGGTGAACATGGAAAAAAAAAAGGAGGCCTCCATTATATTACTCTGTAGTATTGAATAAAAAGCTTATAGAGCGATGCGTGGGAAGTCTTTGTAAATACACTACAATGGGAAACAGTCAAAAGCAGTTAGTCCAAAAAAAAAAAAATGCCAGAGGGCAGGAGCTGCTGTCAGCTGCAGACATGTTTAAACTAATGAAAATAATGCGATCCAGCCACAGAACAAGGCTTTTGTGGTTCTACCCTGTGCCTAATTTTGACTTTGGTTATTTTTCAGACCTTTATGAAGTTCCAGACAAAGAGGTAGGCTGCTTATATAACAGTGTTTACAAGTATTGTAAGGTACATTTATATGTGGAATTTATGCTTGTTTCTTTTTTATGGCCTCTTAGCAGGAGAAGTCATTATCTCTTCCAGTAAACAGGTCAGTCTGACACAGACTTGTCTCATTTAAATTGTACAGACATAAACACGAAATGTTTTAGATAATAATCCCAACTTAGACTTCAGTCTGAGACTAACCATGTCCTTGCATCTAATTTGCAGACTACCTCCAATACCTCCAACAAAACAGGCACATTCATTACCACCGAAACCCAGCCCCAGGTAGGACCGACAACATTTCATGTAGCCATTATTTGCCACTTAAGTGCAGTTTCTACATTGCATTCCTGTCACTACACTAATAATGAGTTCCTTTCTTTCCTCAGACTGAATATGAGGAGATCTCCTCACACTGTAAGTGATGACAAATGTGCAAGATTTCATTTAGAAGAGGTTTTTTGCAGGAAATTTAATGCTGCACAGTTAGAGGAACACTGATTTGCTTATATTGTGATTTTCCAGGTTCAGGAGCCGACAGGTGAAGATGAATATGAAGTGTGTGATCCAGACGACAGTGAGTGTTTTCACCTTCATTTTTATTAAGACAGACTGCTACTATGAAACATTCGAGCATGATACGCCATCTAGAGGATGGCCAGTGGAAGGAGGAAAAATATATGTCCCAACAGTAAATGTGACAAGTGATGGATGTAATATTTACTCAAGTACTCTACTTGGGTACAATTTTGAGGTACATGTACTTTATTTGAGTATTTCCATCTCCTGTTAGTTGATATTTCCACTCCACTTCATTTTGGAGGCAAATACTGTACGTTTTACTCCACTACATGTATTTGATTACTATAGATTCTAGTTACTTTGCAGATTTCTGCATCAGAGCCACAGTAAAACATCTTTAAACAAATGTATTTATTCGACAATCGGATGAAAACCACTGATTCTGATCATCAGAAAAGTGCAGAATATGGGATCCGATAATTGTTCGCCCTATAATATACAGTATATACATGTAAATATATGCATAATTTACTTTTACTTGTACCTCAAAACTTAAGTACATTAAATATGAGATACTTTAAGACTTTTACTCAAAAACTATTTGTATGGGTGACTTTTACTTTTACCAAAGTAATAGTTTAACACAATATCTTTACTTTTACTCGAGTATAAGTTTTGGGTACTACATACAACACTGATAATAACCAGTAGATCATGGCATTGTGTGCTTCTCCAGGACCCAGTAATAAATCTGCAGAGAGTCCTCCTCCACTCCTACCCAAACCTTTGCCCAGAGAGTAAGTTTCGCTCTGCTAATTATATACAGAATACTGTCACATGTTTAAGCTTTAAGAAGGAAATAACTGATGGTTTGATGTTTTCTGTCTCTCAGGAGGTCACCAAAACCACCTGTAAAGCCGGTAGGAGTTTCTAATCGAAAAATCAAATGCTCTGAATCGGTTTCAATGATCATTTCTTTCCTGTGTTTTTATGTGATCATCTGATGTGTGTCAACATTACAGCATGTACTTTTGTTTATGAGGCTTTAAATCTTTAAATGTGACTCTTTTTGCAGAGGCCAGAGTTAAAACCCAGGGTATTTGACAGTAAGTGAATTCAGATATTACATGTGCACATTATTATTCACTCTAGATAGAGCTTTTATTAAACATTTAATTTATTCACTGAGTTTTTTTGTGAATGAATTCCCCATGTGGAGGCAAGGATGTGGCCCAACTGAAAATCTTTAGCGACTTTTAGTGTCCAATGATGACCTAATTACATACATACATATGCTACACATACATAGGAGTGTTTACCGATGTACAGTAATGAAGATCATAAAAGCAAATACAAGGAACTTTTATTTTGCGTTGATTCTGGGGGCCTCTGTCGACTGAAGACGGCGTAGGAGTAAATTCTGTATTAGTGTCGTACCACCAGACTATAGAGCAGTTGGCTTGAGACTCCTCAATTCATCCTCAGCACAATAAATATTTTTAATTTTAAAATAGCCAATCTTCCTGCTGATGGTGTTGTTTGTTTATGCAGCTCATAAACAGGCATCAGTATTAAATTGTTGCATAAACATTTAAAAGTTCCTTATAGTACATTTAAATTGAAGTACATTTCATATTTTCTGTTTCTATTCCAGTTAAAAAGGAATATAGCAGGTTAAAGATGTACAGTATAAGCCATGAAAGCACTGAAAACCTATGTACATATTTAATTTGTGGATCTGTTCTTCTACTTCTTACTAAACACCAAACGCAGCAGAATTACATTCTGTCTGGATTTCCACAGGCCAAACGCTGCCTCCGAGCCAAACTGAGCCGAAGCCTCAGCTGAAAACTTTTACACTGGACATGAAACGACCAAGGTAAGAAATGCAACGTACAAACATACGTCTTAAGCTATGCATCACAGACATTTTTAAAGCGTTTCAACTGAGGAAAATTGCCTTTAATCACAGCTCTGTGGTGTGTATTTACCCTGCTCGGCTCTGTTTGTGGTCTCTGTTGCAGAATTCCTCTTCCACAGTTTACCTCCCTCAGTGAGTACAGCTCCCGCTTGTTTTCCCACTGCAGGTCAACACCCATATTCACACACACATATGAGTTCTGTACTTTAAAAATAAGTGAAAGAGGTCAAAAAACGAACTGTGATATTTCTTTATGATCAAACAAAACACAGTTAGCGTGACGTCTGTGTGTGTTTTCCCAGAAACAGCTGACAGAGGAAGTGTTTCTGCTGAAAATGAGTCAACAGACCAAGATAAGGTGCTTGCTTTTACAATATGTTTTAAAGATATACACATAACTTAACCAACTATACTCATACAGTAAATCCAGAGTTATGCTTTAAAATTCTTCCTTTCTCTATTTACTTTATTCCAGGACGCAGATGTCTATAAGAAATCCTGGTATGGCAGCTCATGTGACCGCAAGACTGCTGACGATGTCCTGTTTCGCTTAAATAAAGTGAGAGCACAGTCATCCAAAAGAGCAGCATATGGATTATATCCCATAACCCACTGCCAGGTTTGACTGTGAGTGCTCTCTGTTTCAGGACGGGGCGTTTATGGTGAGGAAGAGCTCCGGTCAGGACGCACAGCAGCCCTATACATTAGTGGTGTTTTACAAGGGCAGAGTGTATAACATCCCAGTCCGCTACATACCGACGACTCAGCAGTACGCTCTGGGCAGAGAGAAGAAAGGGGAGGAGGTACAGTACATGACTCCACTTTTTTTCCATTTAACTGTTTGACTGTCTGTGTGGCCCATGGTTGATGATAGAATGGGATTTCAGGGGGTTAATCAATGTTTTTCTATAGAAAGAGACATGTTTATGTCCCTCTGGGCAGGCATGCTGATCTAGCTTCTTGTCCTGGGTTAAGTAATGTTATACTTAATTATAGACCATTCACACATATGTCACACCTACAGTTGTGTTCCAGGTCTGAAGTTGTATAAATGTAGGCAATTTGACAGATTGTTATCATTTCACTGCTTCCTGATTAATCCCCAACTGAAAAG
This sequence comes from Pagrus major, assembly GCF_040436345.1. Taxonomy (NCBI): domain Eukaryota; kingdom Metazoa; phylum Chordata; class Actinopteri; order Spariformes; family Sparidae; genus Pagrus; species Pagrus major. The sequence goes on along the minus strand of NC_133229.1, from coordinate 15,941,226 downwards.
ACAATGGATAGTGAAAATCCAGAGGGACACTGGGCCATATTTCAACGTAGAAACAACATATTTGATAACCCGTAAGCTTCCGGCTAACGTTAACAATGTAACACAACAATGGTAATTTTAGCAAGGAAGTGGGTGAAGGCTAACATTAACTAATGAGGTGTTTTACCTTAAAATATGGCCCAATGTCCTTCTGAAATTTCACTATTCATTGTCTTTTCAGTTGATGATCAGTTGGGAAGCAGGGAAACGTTATTAATGTGTCAGATTTCCTACCTTTATATGACTTGCAACTGGGTACATAGCAGTAATATAACATTTTAGCTTCCCACCCTAAACCTGACTTTAGAGGAAAATGACTGCAGTGAGAATATGGTCTAACGGACTCGAATACTATGATTGTTAGACTAAAGCAATATGCATTAGTTTGCCAAATAATGTTTAAAAAGTTTAGAGTTTAATTGTGTCGGGTCAAAAGCCTCTCAAATAACAGCTAAAGTAGACCATAGGACATTAAAACATATTGTTTGTGTACATTTTACATTCTGATCTCCTTCAGGCAGAGTGACACAGGCCTGTTTAATCATCTTAAATCGTCACAATGTGTCAGTGCTGAGAAATACTGACTGACTAATAGACTTTTCTTCAAAGCTGACAAAATACATTAACAATGGCTCAGTTCTATTTACATTTCCCGGTAAGACAGTAAGACAGTGTGACTGTGGCCGGACACTTATGAATCATTGTCACTTTGCATGATCATTATCAGCAGTACACACAGTGGTCATTTTATCATCTCTAGAAGGCGATGCGTTACATTGTGGCATTGTCGTGCTGCGTTCCAGACAACTCAGAATTTCCCAACCTCCGACTAGAAAAAGTAGACTGGAATGTGACTCAAACTGGGAGCTCCTGCTTGTAAACTTCATGATGAAGCAGTTGCCTGACGTCAGACAACAATGGCAGCACTATGGAGAGGGGGTAGGATGTATTTGTAGTATTAGTATTAGGCTACTGAAAAGAATAGTTTGATATGTTTCCAATTATGAAAGTGCCCTGAAATAAAATGTATAATGCTGTCTGTTACTTCATCAATCCTCAGTAAAGGAGGCTGCACCACTGAGAGTTCATGTTTGTACAGTTGTGTTATCAAAACTAGCCTGTCACAGTCAGGCATGGTTTTTGTGTACACCAGGCATTGTGCACCTGAAATGCTTGGATAGTGAGCTGTGTAGTAAATGGGTTGTGATTTTAGGCTCAGCCGGTGAGCCAGCATACACAATACCAGGACTCTAAAACTAAAGCAGCTAAATGGATTTACATACATTTCCTACAAGCTGCTGGAGTTTGTAATGTGACACTTTAACTCCAAATGATTTTGTTCATGAGAATATTTTGTTTTTCACCTATTTTGTTTGCAATGAAAAAGCTTTTGTACCAAGTGTAGGAATACTGAAAACTGAGGGAGAAATTATTCAGTATTTCAACTAAATACACAACAAGCTGTTTTCCAGTTTAATTAGTAGTAGAGGTTGGCTGAAATAGAAGGGAGAGTGCTTCGTAATTATTACGCTTAATCATCAATAATAACCTCAACCATTTCCACAATACATCACAGGATTCCATCCTGCAAACCAGCTTTCAAGATCATTTTAAATGTTTTGAGCAACATTAGAAAAACGTCAATTTTGATCTCCTTAACCAACTAATTTAGAGTTTTCTATATTTTAAAATCCATTCTAATTTCGTCAATCCTTGTTTTTTTTCAGTATTTCAGCAGCGTCTCCCACATCATCGAGAACCACCAGAGGCATCCGCTGGTGCTGATCGACAGCCAGAATAACACCAAGGACGCCACCAAGCTGTGCTACCCCGTGAAGCCCTAGATGACCCTCGCTGATGGCAAACAGCCAAGAGACTGGACTTATACATTCCATAGTGCTATGTGTAGTGTCAAACTACTGTTTACAGAACTCACCACTCATGCTTTTCTCCGTCATTGTTAACTTGAGGTCCTGTCAACGGGACCGTGTGCTGCGTTTGCCTGCATTGCTGGCCATGCAGGGCTGAAGTAGCACCGACTCAGAGGACTTTTTAACTTGTTTTATTAAGATGTTTTTTTTAATGCTCAGTCAGTAAACGGTGTTTTAATATAAATGCAAGGGATGAGACATTGTTGTGCAGCTAAATGAAGCAGGTAGACAAATACATGTTTATGACAGCAAAATCTACAGGAGCCAGAAATACAAGGTTGTATATTATGTTTTAATAAACTCTTTTCTTGTGTTGCATCACTCAGCTCACATCTTCAGTCACCACACAATGCCACCAGGAACTGACAGACTGGTTCATTTATTTTGTGGTCAACAAGTAATGCTATCATACTCATGCACATTTGTTGCATAACAAAAATTCCTAGGCACTTGGTGAAAATTCTCAGGTAATATTTTACAGTACCTCTATCTATATACAATTATAAATCTCTTGTCTAAATTGAAAAAAAAAGGATATATACACAGTGAGTTACTGACACTGAAGTGTGCACTCCAGAAACAGGTATACATGCACAATATCAGTATGCAGGACAGGTGCATCTGTCCAATGGTCCTTGACTAACACAAACACACACACATACACACAGAGGAGCCACTGTTCCCTTGCTGAGAATACGGAGGGATCACGGCTGCATAAGGAAATGTTTAGCCACAGTAGGACACTGGTTGAGATTGTCAAAGGCTTAGGCCTGATAAGGTGAGGTAACGGGGAAATATAAATCCTCCTTTCATAGTGCAATTAAAAGATAAGATTATCGTTTCAAGTCAAAAGAGAGGAAACTCGCTGGGGAAAAAACGTGATCAAATCATCCAGGCCTCTTGAATCCATGTTTACAAAGAAATTATCTTGCTAGAATCTCACTTACGTCACAAAACACAGGTTTACTTTTTTTTTTTTAAATTAATCGTGTCTTTAGGGACTTCTGCTCCCGCTGGATGAATGCATGAAAATATACCTCTTACAGATAATACTATATTTGAACATAATTTGGAGTTTATACAAAAATTTTACAAATACACCGATTCTTCAAAAGGGCCAGTAAAAAGCATAAAGAAAAGCATATAAAGGCTAAACCTAAGAGTCATAAATAAATGATGAATAAAACAGCTTATTGTCTCTTTTTTTTATGTTTAAACACACAGTTTTGGTTTATCTGAGTAACTTATGGGTCTCTGCGTCCCGTTCCAGAACATAAATATGATAGCTACCACGCTGTATAGCCTACCCGTACATAAACTGATTCATAAAATTCAGATGGTATGGCAAATATACATATTACAGTGTTCTATAAAAGATTCCATACGACAGTGTACTTAAATCACTTTAAATAAAGCTATATTGCGTAGACAAAATACAAACAAAAAGAACTAAATTATCGACACGTGTGGCTTTACAAATAATCTACAAAGAGTCTGTATCAAGCTACTCAAACTGGGAGAGACGACAGGTAAATGTTTAAATTACCCTGAGAATGTGAACCCTCCAGGAAGCATGATAATGTGATTCTCCTCAAAACCGACCAATCATAATTAAGACTTTAAAAAAGAAAAAAAAAAAAAAAACTGAGGAGGCTGTCTATCACTTTCCACTATTGTTTTGTTGTATTGCAAAGTCGTCTTTTTCCAGACGAGTTTTTGTTTTTTATCCAGTGTGCGCGACATTTAAGAGTTTTCACAGTTTGGCTTTTTCCACTCCATCAGATGTCGCTGCCGATGGACCATCCACGTTTCCTGACTTAGGAAGACCCTGCCGCAGAACCAGCAGCGAAACTTCTGCACGGCGTCCCTGCTGGGAGAGACTGCACCCACGACTTCATACTTTTTCCTGCTCAGCCTTCGTAGTTTCAATTTCAACATGAACCTCTCCTGTACAGAGTTTTTACCGTGCCCCGCGGAATCAGGTCGGGCTTCTGCTGCGTCATTCGTCTGCGGGACCTCACCGTTCATGGCTGAGAGAGCGTTGGCAGTTCTCCGTGACAGTACGACCTTCTGCACCTCCCCTTTGTACCTGTTGATGACCTCCATGATCCTGGCGACCTCGGGGATGTCGACGTCTGGGTGATTTAGCACCACAACGGGCTGGTCTCCAGCTGGACGCTTTACCAACTGAGATGGACTTATGGCTACTAACTTCAGGATCCTCTCCTGGGTTTTTGGGACCAGCTGCCACTGATGCCCAGAGACTGGCGAGGGCTCCTGTTGGATTGCTTTCACTGCGGGCAAGTTGGTGTCGCTGAGGACATCTGGGCAGGAGTCTGCAGGCACTTCTCCGTCTCTTATCCCCTCAACACTTGGCTCTGAAGAGAGAGGAAGGCTTACATCTTCACCTGCAAGACAGAAGGTGAAAATACTCATTTCAACACAGACAAGTTTGATATTGCTCTTGAACATGTGAACATTCATGTGTACTTAAAGAAAAAGGCAATGCATGTTAAATCCTACGCAGAAACTATAATTTGCCGTCTTACCCTGTGGTGTAATCACAGGTTGGGAAACAGAGAAGGACTCGGTGTAACTGCTGTGAGGATTCGCTCCGTCAGCGGCTGAACTCATCTCATCATCTGCGACATGGTGGTCGATGCTGCCGCCTGATGTTTGGAGCTGCACGTTCTCGGGACACACCTCTACTTCAATCATGGCTGCAGCCCTTGAATTTAACTGGTCTGTCCCAGCAGTTGAATCGCTCATGTTAACCTCTGATTCCAATAACAGTGACTTATCTGCGTCGTCTTGCGTTGACAGCAAGGCTTCAAGCACGACAGGTGGGTTTCCATCCATCTTGTTAGACCCCATTGGCTTTGTTAGCTCTTCTCCTGCTTTCAATTGTGGAATCGAAGTGATGGCTTCTGAAGGGTCGTGCAGGTCGGTCTCGGGAGCTTTGGTCCATTTCTCCTCGTGCGCTTCTGTTAGCAGCGCGTTTTGGAGACTCTTTGCAGAATTCTCTAATGTTGTATGAGGACTTGGGAGTCCATGACAGTCATCTGTCGGACCAACTTCTGATGGCGACAAAGAGCTTTGTGACACCCACTGCTTCTCCTTCACTGGATTCTTCTTCAACACTATCTTCAAGGGCAATCCTGAAGATCCTTTAACTACTTTTCTAGATCTGGCTTTCCTTCTTCGTCTTCGATTTCGTCTCTTATTTTTTGGTACAACTTTATGATTGGATGTCTGCTGCTCTTCGCTGTCATTTGTCACCTTCAGCTCACTGGGGATATTCATCCCATTGTCATCCTGCATAGGATCCTCTTGTTTTTTACCATGTTCCTCAATTTCCTGATCAGTATTTAGCTCCTGATTCTCCCTGTTTTCCTGCATTTGAGTGCACTCTGATGGCTCATTCTGGGCTGGCACTGAGACGTCGTTATTTAGTTTGGTTTTATTTTGTGGACAAGATGTATGAGCATTCAAATTTGACTGGCATCCATTTTGGTCGACGACACAACGACCATCATCGTCAGCACTTTCGGGGGAAACGGTTTCCTTATCTGATGATGTCGTCATTTTCAACTTCTTGGCATACGTCGCGCCGTTCTGAGCGACGGTTATCTTGTTCTTGACTGTCAGGACAGTCAGGTCTGATGAGTTCGTCACGAGGCCGTTCTCCGACTTAGGGTGAAGATTCATATCTTGTGGGACGTTTGACAAAACAGTTTTAAGAGCCTTGGTCCATTTCTGGTCATCGGTTTCCCCAGCAACAGATTTCATCAAAAACTGTTGAGTCTCCTCTAGTGTCGTTTGTGGATCTGACAGATGGCAGTATTTATCCAGGAATTCTCTCCCTGGCAGAGAAAGGCAGTCCTGTGTCAGCCAACACATTTCCCTAACTGCACTTCTTGTTAATCTAGGTTTAATTTTTGGGATTGGGTCATTTGGACTCATTGCTATGGAATGACCCTTCTTCTTCTTCTTCCTCTGGTAACCATTCTGGCATCCATGGGCAGCTTTTATGTGCTTAGTGATCATCCATTTCTGAGACGCCTCATAGCCACAATGCTGACAACGCAAGGTTTGAGTGGTTGTTTTAGGCCCAAACTTATTCTTGTTCTTCGTGTGCAGCAATAGATCATCATTCGCTCCTTCCAGGCATAGATTATGTGCATACACGTGCTCTAAAAATACTCGAAGATCACCTGTAGAGAATTTCTGACACATTTCACACGAATAGTTGCCATTTTGGCAGTGATACATAGTCAGGTGGGCACTGAATTCAGGCCATGTGCGTTGAACATTGTCATTACAAATGCTGCAACTAGAAAAAGTGTCTTTGTGGCTTAATAAATGAACCTGAAGGTAGGAGAACTCGTGTGTGCTGAAAGTGCACATATGACAGGAAAACACTGGTGGGCTCCCACTGTGTTTGTCCTCAAAGTGTCTCACTAAGTCTTTGGGAACATATTCCAAGTTGTCCCTACATTGAGAGCATGTGAACCTGAGTGTATTCCCACTGTCATTCGTCCTGTGCTGACTCTGCTGTGCTTCCTGGGGGGGCTTCTTTGATGAAGGCCACACAGTGCTTTGCTCCCACTCCTCTGCTATCTTCTTTGGTCCACGCTTATCTTCACTTTGCATAGTCGGGGGCTGAGCGGCAGTCTTCCTGCGGTGAAGCCATTTGTGCCAATCTTTGTTCTTCTTGTTGTTGACACGCCGTTTATTACCTCCCGTGGAGGCGACTGCGCTCATATCCACCGAATCCATGGTTTAAACAGGTTTCTGAAAGTGCAGAGAGGAGTCGACAAATAAATAATGCAGCCTCGGAGGAGGGGGGGGGGATGCTACAAATCAAGGAGTGCTTTATGAAATGTACTTTGACTTAAACAGTGTGCTCTGCGTGTGGAGGCTGCTGTTTCGTAATTTTACAGTTAACCTATAAAAAGAAGCTGCATTCACTGTCTCTACTCTGCACGCTCCTCTACAAAGTCCACCTGTTGCTGGCTATGATTCAAAAGCCTCTGCCTGTATATTCACTCAGATCAGGTACAAAACAACTAAATTTAACCTAAATGCACATCAACCACCAGGTGCAGGAGAGGTGGTGCAGCTCTTCACACCACAGTTGTGAACTTCATGCTCTGACTAACACACAACTACACGCGCTGCAGAGGGAGGGTGCAATTAAAAAACACCCGAAATGCAAAAAAAAAAAAAAAAACCCACATGCACCAATAAACAGAGGAGAGCAGCTCGGTGTAGCGATCCTTTAGTAGTGTATTAATCGGTGAATCGTGCGGCCATTGTGCAGTTTGACTTGACCACAACAAAGTGATGAAGCCTGCCTTTGTAACCGAGCGAACCACCCGCCTGGGGAACAGCGAAGTTCCGATCAAACTATCCGCCTGTGGTACCGTTACGACCATGGAAACACACGTTTGTTATTTAGCATCCGAGCTAACAGTCCCGAGCCGCGTGTGTGGTTTTGAATTAACGCGACGAGGAGCTCAACAAAGACGAAATAACTTGAGGAATTAAAAAAAAAAAAAAAAAAAGAAAAGAAAAAACGTGGCAGCGAAGTTACGACGAGCTGTTTGTGAAGCCGTGCGCCGACTTCTCACTGCAGACAAAACACACACTGAGAGACGGTTTGTACATAAACGTCAAGTTGTGAGTGCAGTCGTGTGTGTGTGTGTTGTTGTTTTTTTTTTTTTTTACCTTTTCTTTCGTGGGGGAGCTTGACAGCTCAGCGAGTGGCAGCCATGATGGTCTCATACGGGGATTACAGCCCTCTGAGCTGCTTTTAGCCTTTAGCCTGGTGCCTCCCGACGGAGAGCCGTGCCGTCCCGGGCCTGCAGCTTCACTCACACACACACACGCGCACACAGAGCTGTCTTAATGCTGCTCTCATGTGTTTTAACAGGGACACTTCATGTATGTCTGCATACGTTTAAACAAGCCAGGAATGGTGTAAAAAATAACATTACAGGCCCCCTCCAAACAGCAAACTGTAGCTACATCCATCCCTATTGTTCATGCAGGGAACAATAGGGGCTGAGATGTTCCTTCCTACCTCTGGCAGCTGCTGTACTGTGTTTAATATAAGGATTATGTGCCCACCTCAGTACACAGGTGTGCTTTAAAATACTATCTAGCATGGTTTTCACTCCCTTCACTTAAGAGGCTTATGGCATAGTCATTATGTGACTTGGGCCTGTCATATATTGCTATTTTTAGATTAAATTGGCTGCTCAGGGATGCCACAAGTTGGTTTTTCAGTGGTAACCTACCAGTATTTTCACAGATTTTTTCGCTCCTGTGGTTTTAACTGTTGCTTCATGCTTTGAGGGATGTAAACAGGAAGGGTTCACCAAGTTAAAGGGGCTCTGTGGAAGTTATAATTACACCTGGACACGGCCGCGGAGGCGAAGCTGCTCAGTGGCGACTGAAGCCTAAAATGACTCGACTGTCTTCCACATTGTGGGGCCGTGCACACTCAAGACTTTCGCCGACCGAGCCGGCTAACTTCCCGATTAGTGCCCGGCTAACTTGAACGGGGATAAGATAATTTAGTCTTGCAGCTCTTCTCGATTTTCCTTTTCGATTTTTTAGCTGATGGGAAAAAGTGTTTTTGGGACCCAGTGAATCACGTGATGATGTAGTTACACGGTTTGGCCACTAGGACAACTGGCTTCAAAGCAAGGGGTGCCCCAGTAGCTCGGTTGGGTGACTGCATGACCCACATACAGAGGCCCTGCCCTCGTTGCAGCGGCTCAGGGCTGGAGTCCGGCCTGTGGCCCATTGCTACACGTCGTCCCCCCTCCCTCTCATCCCATCTCCCATCATCACTTAGCTGTCCAGTGAAATAAAGCCTTGAAACGGCCCAAAAATTATATATATAACAAAGGTCTTGTCATTTTTTTTGACATTTTAATGTAGAAATGTTACATATTATATCTTTAATTGCTGCTTTAGAGCAGGGGTGCCCAAACTTATTTTGTCAAAAATGTCTCAGAATTGACTGACTTCCTGTGCATGCAATCCGCCACCCTCAGGTTATGAAAAATAATGAATAAGTAGGTCTCCTCCAGAGACAGTATACAAGCAATTTTAATATGTGATTTCAAAGCACTAAGGTAGCCTTTAAATGTAAACTTTTGACTTTAATTGTGAACTCTGAGTCAGAAATCACTAAATATCTACACTCTACATACACTACATAATTCCCATGTGACTAGTCGTTGAATCCTGTGAATGAGTCTATATTGGCAGAGTGACCTTTGTGTTGCCACAGCACCACCCAAACCTAAGATAAGGCAAGGATGAGCATTTGTACTACCAAGAAATGTCAGAAGTACAGCGGAAAATCAATGATTCAGATTTAGAAACCGGGTGAGTCATTGAAAATCCTAGGTGTCAACAAAACCCCCACTGACCACAATATTTCTGATGTAATTAGACCCGAAACACATGTGTTGTTCCTTCTGCAAACACCAATCCAGTGTAATATAAATCACTGACACATAGCTTACATCCTCTACTTTTGTATTTCTGTCAGGCTGTTCGGAGAAAGAGCAGCAGTGGGTCGTTCACAGGGTCAATGGTTGTCTGCCGCCCTCCACCAAGGCACTGCATGACACCCGGAGGAAGAAAAGCAGAGCAGGGCCTGCCACCAGTTCCCTCCACCCAGGACACCATTTGTTTCCTTTGGGAGATATTTGTAGTCCATTAAGAGCACAGAGCTGCTAGCATTGCCAATCCTCTTAAGACTCACCCCCCACATGCAGCCACAATCTCTGGACTGCTCTTTTTATTATTTAAGCACAAAATGGAACCACTACGATGTCCTTATCAGTTAATTTTACTGAAATTGCAGCAGTTCTCCCCACAGAACACACAAAGAAATTTTAGAGTATAGAGTATATCTTTGATAAATATGATTACATTTAATCAGCAGATAACACAATGTGTTCCTGGGTTTTAGTGCATGTTTCTAAAGTTACATATTCAATTAGTTTTTAAAGCTAGTTCTTTAAAGGAGGGTATTTTGTGACTGATCCTGTTCCAAGAAACATTGCCTGACAATAAATTACTGGATTTGACATAATTGAATCTTACTGGCTCCATCACTAACCTCCTTGGAAGCAATAGAAAAGTCATTACACTTGTTTTACCTCTTGGAATCATTTAATAAATCTTGTCGTCTCCTGACACTGCCGGCTCAACACAGTAGATATCCATCGCAAGCTCCAGCCAAAATCTCCCATGCAGCTTGAACGCAGATAAGCAATGTATTTCCTGTGGCCTTTGATGATATAAACAACCAATTTCTCTCTGTTTCATCACCAAATGGTGCATTATACACTATTAGTTCCTTTGCTCTTGAAAGACAGGGAAGCTATTGTAGCATCGATGTCTCTTTAACCTATTTGGGTCAAACTGACTTGTGTTGTGCTGCTGGGGCAAACTGACCCATTTTGAGTTTGTGCCACAAAAATGAACAGCCAGGGAGATGATTGGTTCTGGTAAATGTGCCCAAAAATGGTGATTTCCATTCTTGTAACACTAGCTAGATTTCAACATTGCTCTCAGTGGACCCAGACACATTTTGTGCTCATACTCATTGCCCTCAGGAGTAGTGACAGATGGGCTTCTCTGAATGTAAATACTGTAGTAAAATATCAGATGAAAAAAGTTAATGATATGAAACACATGAGACACACCTTGCCCGAGTTACCGAGTTATTTTTTTCTAGAATAACCATTATTTAAAGGTGAAATATGTAAGAACTATGGTTTATGTTTAAAAAATAATTAAAACTATCAAAAGAATGTGAAGAAATATGAGTTTTTACATTTTATCACAGAGGTATAAGTTTTGTGTTGCAGAGATATCTACTGAAGTTAGCATGCTAACAAGCTAGCCCCGGCACGTCCTTTGTCATAATACCAGTCCGAGCTCCCAGTCTGCTGGACTTCTGAGCGAGCTATCCATCTAACAGCAGCTGCAGTTAGAAGCAGTTAGCGGTTACTCTGGTGATATGCTGCTCCTTATTTGTTTGGTGTATGAACTCGAGAAGTGGCTAATTCTTACATATTGCACCTTTCAGAATGTAGGTATTCATTAGAGTGTTGCATTGCACCTTTATCAAAGAAGGTAACTGGCCCTTTCATTTACAGAGCAATAAAAAAATATGTATCATATTCTACAATATACTGTATGACTTGGAATCAAATTAGAAAGAATATATTTGAAGTGTATTTCCATAGATTTTATTTCAACATTCAAAAGTCCATGAATCCAGTCCATTTTTTAAAATAAAATCTTATTGACCAAATTTTCAGTCAACAGTGTTTCCAGGTATTTTGGTTTCTAATTGAACATAGAGGTCATGGTCACACTTTGCTTTGGAAAACTGGATCCTTACACATTCTGATAGCATAATTTATTTTCATTGAACACTGGCTGCATCAGCCCTGTGATTGGATGTTGACAGTTACTACACTCACTTGTAATTGGCTGCGTCCTGTGCGTAATATCGGTCCTGGCAACGGGGTGAGGCTTTCATGTGCTAATCGGAAATTGAACTGAACTATTCCTGTCAGTTTGTATTTTAAGGGAAATGCTCTAGATCAAAACATAATATGATGTGATAAATAATCTACACTTGTATGAATCTGTTTTACCAGCAGTCGTGTTTTTCACACGCTCAACACAGCTTTTCGGCTTCATTTCCGCTGGCTGTTCTTGCGCTCTCCGCTCGACGCTGGTGTTTCCGGACGGCATTTGAAGGCAGCAGCAGCGTTTGCTGAGCTCGTGCTGAGCCGAAGAGCCTCACTGACTGACTACAACAATGAGTGTGAGCAAGCATGTCTGGCTAGTTTGAATTGAAGTTTACTTCAGTTAAACTGCCCGGTAACATTCATTACATGTGCTCATTGGGTGAGTCTCCACTTTTGAACGTGTTTTTATTTCCTAGTGTATAAAAATACGATGAACGACAGGCGATCATTGTTGACGCTGATGCCCAAACTCCTGACGTGTACTCCTCTTCAGACAGTTTAAAGGGTCATTGTGCGTCAGATACTGTGATTTTCATCTTCAGTGTGAGTTGTCCGGTTGCCTGTCACGTGTTTTGCCCTGCAGAGGTTTCCACTGTGATAAATGGAGCTGGAGGACCAATGGTGGAAGGGACAGCTCGCTGCAGATATTTACCAGGCGCTCCGGTACAAAGTGAGTGACGCACAGTAACTTTGCCAAAACAGACACATCGGAACATCCATGGAAATTAATAACTTCTTACTATTTTTTTTATTTTATCTTGTGTCATAATTCTGGTTCTTGAATAATATCTTACCTTTGTTTCATGCCGTTACTTTTTATTTCTTTATTTACATTTACCATCCCTGTTGAACCTGTGCTCTTTGTATTGGATACGTGTATATTGTGTTAGGCTTATAGTTATAAATCTCGATAAAAAAATCTGATAATATAGGCATTTTTTAAAACACATGCGTAACATAAAAATACATTACTGAGGAGATTTCCTATGAATTTATTTATTTAAAAGAATTGTGCCCGAATATGTACATTGGACAAAACTACGAAGTGAAAACTCTACTGCTGAATTTTGTTGAGCACATTTTGGTATGTGGTGTCTTCATACTTACAATTCTCCACACACAGATATAAGTATATCTGTGACGGGTTTATAGGCTATCATCCCGGACCAGGTTATCAGTCCAGCCCAGGGCTGCCCCAAGAAGGGCCACAGCAGGCAGAAAGATGTCAATCAATTAAGGGAACTTGGGATTCTGGTACCGTTCTGAATCTTTACAACAGCATACAATACAATACATTACAATAGCAGCTTGCTTTCGGCCTGTGGCCCACCATTATGTTTCAGTTTTGGCCCTCCATGGGAAAAAGTTTGGGCACCCCTGTTCTTGCCTAAGTGTGGGTAGGATTTTTGGGACACAATCCTGATTTTAGACCTGTAAATGATGGGTTGTTTGTGCACTTCAGGACAAAAGCAGTGTCCCCAAGTGGAAAATGGCAGATTTTTGGGTCGGTTTTCAAGCTCAGGGGTTAGGCAGGCAAGGGTAAGTCTACAGGAAATTAATATTAGTATATGTCATTTCTCCAAAGCTGACCTAAGAAAGTGTTTGTGTGTCTGTGTTCTGCAACTATGTTATGTGTGTATGCAATCTACCACTACTCAAAATGAGTTAGGGATATTGGGATATGGGTGCATATATGCATGTGCAAAAGTCAAATGAAATGTGTCACATTATTTTTGAGGACCAAAATATTTGCAAAAAACATTTAAAAATTCAGATATTTCACAGAATAAACAATCAAGTGAAACACTAAAATATCTCAATATCCTAATTTTGAGTAGTTTATTATAACGGAGAATAAAACCAAACACTGTAAACTAGATTGACCGTCAAATGTGTGCACTCTGAGATCTCAAACCTAACACATTGTCTAACAGGAGCTCAAGCTGCCTTCCTACAAAGGCCAGTCCCCTCAGCTCAACCTAAGAAGATACTTCGCGGACCTCATAGCCATCGTCAGCAACCGCTTCAGGCTGTGTCCTGCAGCCAGACACCTGGCCGTCTACCTGCTGGACCTCTTCATGGACCGCTATGATGTGACGCTGCAGCAGCTTCACATGGTCTCACTCTCATGTCTTCTGTTGGCCAGTAAGTTTAGAACCGACCTCGCACTCCAGCCTGTGACTGTTCAGTCTCTGCAAGGTGTGATGTTTTACTCCTCATTTCAGGTAAATTTGAGGAAAGGGAGGACCGGGTGCCCAAGCTGGAGACCCTGAACAGCCTGGGCTGCATGAGCTCCATGAACCTGGTCCTGACCAAGCAGGGTTTACTTCACATGGAGCTGCTCCTGCTGGAGACCTTCCAGTGGAACCTGTACCTCCCAACAGCCGCTCATTTTATAGAGTACTACCTGTCTATCGCTGTCCATGAGGGAGACCTCCATGATGGCTGGCCTATGACCTGCCTGGAGAAGACCAAAGTGTACATGGCCAAGTATGCTGATTACTTCCTGGAGGTTTCCTTGCAAGGTAAGTTGAATTTTTCTTTTTCTTTTCTCTCCATTTTTAAATGGTTATTATTTTGATTATTTACAGCTCATAAGAATTGAAGGGTAACTTGTTTTCATGACTGAATAAACTGAATAAGTTTATATTTGGCAGACCCTGCCACCTTTCGAGCTTCAAACAGTGTTCTGGGGACCTTATTTTCCTCTGAGAACAGCTCTAAGTTTGTATTATTACCTCAATAATATGGTAAATATATTTTACTTCTCCAAAACTACACAGTGCCCCTCTTTAAACTAAAATGCCAACATATTGCACCTTTTCAAAACAAATCTACAAAGTTCGATTCCAGCCTTCATTCAGTTTCATACCATTTATGAAGCCAGTTATTCGCTTCCTCTGTTGATGTTTGCCATCTTCTTTCTTTCTCCCTTCAGATCATGTGTTTTTGTGTTTTGCCCCCTCACTGGTGGCTGCTGCCTGTGTCGCCACCTCCCGCCTCATCCTCCATCTGTCCCCTACATGGCCGCCCCGACTGCAGCGCCTGACGGGATACGCATGGGAGAACCTGGTCCCATGTGCCGAGAAACTACTCATGTGCGTATCTGTCTGTACATGCTCATGACCGTTAATAAAATCAACTATAGTCACCAGGGACACAGAGTACAAGCAGGCAGTAGCTTATGCATTTCATGCTACACATGCTAATCAACAGTGCAACCCTTTGTTCTTATTTTTCTAGTGCACATGACAGTGACGTCAAAGAGGCCAACAAGCAGAAGTGCCAGCAGCCCGGTCAGCAGCAGCAGGGCCAGACGGTGTACCACAGTTCAGGCCAGACAGCCACTGTGGCTCAGTACCTGCACCGGCCCAGCATGCAGTACGCGCAGCAGGCTACACAGCCGGGCCTGGCCCCCAACCACAGGCCTGCCTCCTACCTCAGCCACTCCACTGGCAGCCTGCAGGCTCCTAACGGCCCCCAGAACGGCACCACCCAGGCCATTACTACCTCACTGGATCCAAAGTCCAGCATCCCCAACAGGGCTTACCAAGTCAGCATGCACTACACCTGCGCTGCTCCGTGCTTTGACAGATGATGGATTCTCAGGGTTTAGGCATTTTTGGGCAGTAAGCGATGTACAGAGAGTACAGTGAAGGAATAGGAGTGTTTTTAATTTCAAGAGACTTGATGTGATCGGTACAGCACTTTGAACAATAAGGTGTGCGCAAATGTGCAATATGCATACTCTGCTGTAATTTTCTGTGGAGAGTCTGCAGTAGGATTTTCTTTAGTTTAAGATAACGAGTATGAATGTTGTTGAGAGGTTGCTAGAGGCAGAGTTTGCACCTCTGTGCCCGCTAGTGTTGCTGTATAATTTAGCTACAGACCAAAAGTCGAAGTATTTACTTGAGCCAGATTACCTCAGAAGTATTGAATGTACAAGTACCTGGTGCCTGTATTCTTTATGAGTATTACTATGCTACGTTAAAGACGGTTACAAAAAGGGACTTTGTGGTTGAGATGAGCACAGTTTATGTTGGTTTTCTGTTTTTTTGTTTTGTTTCTTGAATGAGTGTCATTTGTAAAAGTAGAAAAGAAAATACTCCTCTAGATGTAAAGATTTATTTGCAAAGAGGTTGTTGCTCTTCTGTACACAGAGGATTTCAGTCAGTGCTGTGCACTTCTACAGTGATAGTTTTAAATAAAAGAGAAAAAATCTGTTAGTTGAGTTGAGATTTTTGTCCTTTTTCTTTGATGTCATATTATTGCTATATTAAAATCCTAAGACATGGGTGATTGTGGACAACCTAGAGTCATCAATTATTTTTTGGTTCTGTGGGTGGGAACTGGATGTGCGACAGTAACCCTACATCATTGTTTCGGCATCCCAGTTATTCGCTGCAGCTGGAACACAACACTTACAGTTGATTTATGACCATGTGACGCCAAAAGACCCCAACAACGACAGCATGTGGTTTGATTTTGGGTAATTTTGGTCTCTCATTTACAATATGTATGAGGGAAATGTAATAAAACAATCGGAATTAAATTTAATTGAAATAATATCAAAAACATGCCGGACTCTTTTGACTCACCCAGTCCACTGACAGTGAACCTGGGAACAAGCTGGACTTCATATTTTGGATCTGACTGCGTTTTGCTCTGAGCAGCAGCTGTTTTCCTTCTTTCCCAGTCAACAGTATGTCTCTGCTGTAGACAACAAGAGCAAAAACTTTCTGCAATCTCAGTCCTCTGCAGCAGTGTGATGTAGACTGTAGCATATGACCAACCAACCAGAGTCAAATGCAATCCGATACAACTGTTCTGCAGTAAAATCTACTGTTGTCACACAAAGATAGAAACCCTTGAAGTCGACACAGTACAAATACTGACCTATTAAATAAAATTGCTGAATGTTATATTACAGCTAGTGAAGGGTATTAAAAAAATGTGGTTGTTTCAAAAAATTCTCAAAACATCTTTAATTAGTTTTTATTCATGTGACAAATGCACTTTAATACACAGACAATTAAAATAATTATGGTGGCCCTGAAGCTCAAAACACAAATGTTGTGTATTCTGTAATATTGTTGAGTTTTGACATCATAAAAAATCCTTCTTGGGAAAATCTACAGTCAAAATATGGTTTTACAACAAGCTATGTTTAGCCAGATGAGTGGCATTCAGTTTTTTTATGCAGGACCAAATATAATAATATCTGTTGATGAGGCTCAGGATACACGTACAAATAATAGATAGCAAAACTGATGATTTTTAGCATTTATTTAATTTAATTATTTACAGATTTCTTTTCAAGAACATTCTGTGACATGAACTTTTGGTATGGAGTGACACAAATTCACACCAAAGCCATCAAAGACTGAACATGAAGAGCTTTGTGAAGGTTCATGTTATGGCAGAGCTGTTTGGATAGAATGTATGCCTTGTAGGCAGTTTCCACTGTCAGAGGATCGGAAAGTCTCTATGAAAAATGCTGCTGGTGTCTTCATTATACCTGTCACTTTGGCTGTATTAAAATACATTCTACTTGTTCAGCAGGTGAGATAGTGACAGGGACTTATGAGGTCTTAGAACCAGCAGCAAGAGCAGCTTTTTTAATAAAAAAATGTAATTTCCACCTGTATGCAGTTCAAAACAGTGAAAGTGAAGGTGCCAATGGGGTGAAAGTGCCTTTATTGCATGTTGTTCCCCATCTCGCTCTCCACTTATCACAGATGCCCAGAAGCGGCGAAGGTGATGCATCATAAATGAACAATTCCAGTGCTTCTTGTCAAAGATTCTCCAAGTGTGTGGAGCTGAACTGGAGGGATAAACACCAGCCTCTCAAAAGATATTCCCTCACTTCATGTTCTGATGATGGTTGAGCAGACACACTGCTCACCACATTTTCAAACTCATCCAACCTTTCATTGACCCCCTCCCTTGATGAAAAGCATCTGCATTCATTGTGTTTCTGCAGTCAGCTTCTTCCTTTAATTGTTGCCTCAGCTGCATTGCTGCATTGTTGTTCCGTGATTTGAATTTGTCACAAAAAAAAAACAGCAACTCTTTGTTGAGTGTAAATCTGTTCCGTGATGTAAGGCGATCCCGGGCAGGAAACAGTAACAGAACCAGACCCATCACACCCCAAAATGAAATATTCAGTCATTATCTACTCAGCCCCATGGGGAAGTTTTGTCATCCACAAAACATTTCTGGAGCTTCGCAACAAAACAATGTTGCAACACTCTCCTAAACAACTGAAGTAGATGGGGACTTGTTTTAAAACCAACTTTATTTAGATCTCTAGACATCCTTTTTGCAGTATTTGATTCATACATTGCCATCAGCAGACAGTTTATGTCTAATGAAGAGGCAACCCACAGTCTGCAGAGGGCAGTATGTGCCACATTTTGTGTTCATGCTTTCATCTCGGTGACTTCCCTCTCAGCTCTTTTATATTCTTGCATGTGGGCTGTGTCTCTTGAAAATAAAGCTTTACCAAAGTGTTTGCCTCACATTCTGGACTGAGTAATGTCATGAAAACATGCCAGCAGTCGGAAACACTTTGAAAGTTGTCTCAGATTGTCAGTGTGCTCTGGATTCAGCCTCTTTAACATCCCCAAAATAAGCCTCTGATCTCTGGTGATGAAAGACGTCGACCTGAAAGGTGCACGGATCATTTTTCGCACTTTATCATATTACATTCATTCAACCCCACCTCAAACTTGTTTTCGAGGCTCTGAACGTCATGTAACCGGTTGGTAAAAGCTCGGAAAGGACTAAACTAAATATTTATTTGAGTAAATTAACATAGCGTACCTCTGAGGTGAACCACATGCGCCAGAGGGATAAGGACAAGGACACAAGACAAGAATCACACACAAAGCCGGTCTCTTCTTAGTTGCATAACGACAATCCAATTCAATTAGTTTCTCTTCCACGCCAACATTTTGTTTATTCAAGTCAGGAATCATGGCTATACTATTAAGGAAACCCCGAGGGGTCTTAAGTCAGTTCCTGCTTTATAACAATGTGGTCAGGTCTGACGGAAACAACATTTCCAAGTTAACCTCTAATGTACTCCTGATTCCTACATGTCACGATATGGTAGGCCTACTAAAATAGCGTTTCCGCTGCGGGGTTACACGCTGCAGGGCTTCCTGTGGAGGAGGAAGCAGACTGATGAACCTCTCTGTTCCCCCTCCCAAACACTGCTGTTCCCTCACTGTGGACATCAAGTCCAGCAGCCAGAACCAGTAGGTGGATTTGTGAAGCCATCCAGGAAGCTCCATCTTAACCACCTAGTTATTCACTGTATCCTCCGGAGTCTGGATGCAGGCCAGCAGCTACCAACTCACACACCTTTGAAAATACATCTTGGCCCAGTGTTGATGCTGTTGTCAGCCTTTTGACTTCACAAAGGTGTTCGGTGTGTGCGGTCAGGATGATGAAGGAAAGCCACAGTGAACAGGGTAAACTATTCCCGCCAGGCAGCATGGGTTGAGTCTCTTCTCGTATGATCGTTTTTAAAGGTCCAGGCGAAGTTAAGGAGAAAAACAGTCCAAGCTTCACATACTTTTCTGTGGTTGCTCAAACATTGTCTAGAGAAAAGAAAAAAAAAACGCCCACCCATCCATCTGTTACTCCCTGCACACTAACAGGATTTAGCTAATTGTATTTTCCATATTGAGAGTGTACATTTATAACAATCAGCCTGATGTAATGCTTTGATAATTAGAGGAAAGTACTGCTGTGGTTTGTCTTGGTGCCATCGCGAAACAAGAACAGTAAACCTGTCACATCCAGCCTTTTATGGATAAAAGTTTTTTAAAAAAAAGAAAGAAATGTGGGCAATTTAATTGGTCACATTGAGATGAGTGCATCTTTTGTCCAAACTCCATGACTTCTCTGTTAACGGCAGCAGAGTTTTCCCCCCTCTCTAAATTTAGCATCTTTAATGATCATGGAGGTTTGATCTGCAGTCGGAGAGCTCCAGAGATACTGAGCTTCAAAGTTGTCACATCCCACACGGCAAAACTGTACAGTAAAGTTATCTCTTATAAGCTAAACACCCCAAAGTCACTCTAAATCGCATTCATTATATTCTGTCACATTTTTAGATTTGTTTTTTTAAGAACTGGCGTTTTGCAGATGGGACATTGAGATATTGGGAAAATCATTTTTTAGATTAGTCTGTTTAGACAGAAATCAAGGGGGGGAAAGTAGTTTAGTCTTACTTTGTTTGATAGTTGGTTTAAGGTGTTTTGTCTCATATCTCTTCAGTTTTACCCAGACATGTATTGTATTGTGGAGTTTGAGTCCCTACATGTGGTAGAAAACATCTTTTCTTAGTTCTTTTTACTTCACAGATAGTTTGATGGGCTGTATCCTGTCACCGTCTATTTCAAAGTGTTTGGTCACAGTAGGCTTCTTGACCGTTTGTTCCTCCCCGAGTGTTGGAGAATGATTGTCTGATCACTCTCACATGTGTAACAAGGGTGTGGCCTATATAACATCAGTGTGTGCATTTCAGTAGGTCTGGATCTTGAAGAAGGTCTGAGGGCAGAAGCGTTATCTAATTAAAGAAAACCACATATGGAGCCAGCATGCACACATTTTTTTTATTACCAGTGTGATTCCAAATAATACCACAATTTAAAAATAATTTTCTGTTTATTTTACACTCTTTCCGTGTGGTATTGTCTCTCCTTTCCTGTGTTTTACTTGGACAAGCTAAAGTCACCAGTGTCAGAGTCTGAGCTTTGAATGTAATCTCTGTCATCAGTTTATTTCTGCTCATGTACACAAGGTACAAGCCCAACAGCACAAACCTAGTCAGGATCATGGTCAGTGGTGGAATGTAACTAAATACATTTACTCAAGTATAGTACATATGATCAATTTTAAGATATTTGTACTTTACATGAGTATTTCCATATTCTACTACACTAAAATCTGACAGTGACTTAACTTAAAAAAAGATTGAGAAAATCGTAGACTAATCATTTTTTAAATAACTTTTTAATAATTTGTTGCTTCATTTGTTTTCCTCACTTTTTTTTTAGTATATTTTTGGCCTTTTATGGTAGTACAAATGGGACAGCTGAGAGATGACAGGAAATGGGATGAAAGAGAAGGGGGATGACATGCAGCAGATGGCCACAGGTTGGACCTGAGCCCTGCAGCGAGGATGCATCCTCTGTACATGTGGCGCGCTATACCAACTGAGCTACCGTGGTGCCCCCACCTGACTTTTTAAAAGTAAAATCAACTTTTTAAATTTGCACTGTACTTTATACTTCCACTTCACTACATTTTGGAGGCAAAATATTGGACTTTTTACTCGACCACATACATGGATATTGGATCCAATAATTGGCCAGGCCAATAACCCGTCAACCCCTAGAATACAGTATATACATGCATTTAAATATAGGTGGAATTTCATATCAGCTACCAGTTTGACACTGATTATAATCGAGTAAGCATAAGATTACTAAAATGTTGTCAGATTTCACACAATTTAATGACCTTTTCAGCTATTTTAGCCCCACTCACAGAGCAGTGAGTTGACAAACTAAAGAAGCAGAACTCGACTGGTCCTCCTTTGTGAATCCTGAGCACTAACTGCTACTTTGAAGGTAGAACTTTATAGAACCAAGTAACAGAATTAATTATTTTTTTCACAAATAAGGCCAACAATAGATCAAACTAAATGTAAACCACCACAAAGGTTTATAAAGAACTGTTCCATGTACCTAAACCATTGTTGAAAAAGTGACAAATAGAACTTTGTGATATGTCTTGAAATGAGAGGAAGTAGTTTATCTGATACCGCCATGAAGTCACATACTGCTTCACAAGTAAAAACTGATAAACATCAGTCCATAAGCAACACACACACACACACACACACACACACACACACACACACACACACACACACACACACACACACACACACACATATTATTACAAACACAGACAGCAGCAGGCGAGGTAAAGGCAGTGTGAATAAATGAGCCTTCAGCAACTGTATATTATTATGAGGTCTGGTCAGTGTTTACCGCCTCCGTCTGCAGTGTAATCAACTGTGGGATATTTTGTTGCATTTTGTCCTACACTGATAGACACACCATGAGAACAGCTAGACTGTTGTTGTCTGAGACTTTGAAGGAGACAACAAGCTGTGAAACTTCAGCACAGGAACTAGGAGACATTATTTTGCTGAACATTGTGGTATTTGACGAATATGTAAATCAAAACATAAGGGGACCTAACACTGGCCCTTGTGGTACACCACCAGGTATGTGAAAATATCTGCAAAGAGCACAGCTATCTGAAAAACACAAATGCAGCAGAGCTATGAAAAGACAGCTCAAAGTTTTGCAACTTTGTGTTAATGGTGTAATATGTAAGAATTAAAAAATAAACAGGCAGTAGCATGTCACCAGAGTAACCGCTAACTGTAGCAACTGCACTTAAAAAGTAAGTGGTGGCTGATTGTTACTGATTGTGCAGTCTGTGTTGTGTTTCCGTAACAAACTCCAGTAGAGGGTAAATAACACAAAGAGGAACTTCTTAACTAACTATGCATTAAAAAGTTCAGCCACTTTGTACTTTGGCTGAACTTTGCATTTCAAGGAGGGATCCATTCACAGCCAGTACAGACTGAAGGAATGATTATAGCTCTCCTCTCTTTCAATGCACATATAGGCATGTACGTATTGTGTCCGGTGTTTGAACCGTTCCTTTAAGATGCATTGTTTAACGAAATTCTACAGAAAAGCACAGCCCAGAGGTCGAGGCTGTCTCAGTATGTTGGAGTTTTCTTAAAAGAGACTCATATTTATATGCAGTAATGGCTTGTGTGATAAAGGATGGGAGGAAAACACATTTTGGAGCACTCAGACAGAAAAGGTAATTTGGTTTCCTCCCTCACCCTGTCATTTGAGGAAATGAAGGCCTTGTCTCTTTAGGTGTTGAACAAAGGCATGCTTAAACAGGAAGGCAGCAGCACAGGGGGATAATTTGTCATAATCAAAACAGCAGAAGTAACTCAGTAGAACTCTTTAAGAAGGGAGGCGGGAATGTCTGGTTCTGACAAAATCTAAGTATTTGGTTAAAAAATCACAAAGCAATTAGGATGAAAGTAGAGAAACAGAAGCACCAACGAAATAAGCAATAACAAAAAAAGGTTGTTTTTATTTTCATATATCTGTCTCACAGAGAGGAGCGTTCTGCGTTCACACAAAAGCTTCTACACTTCTTGAAGCCTTGTCAAGCTGTTCTTGTACTCTGAAGTCAAACTGTTCCTTCAGGACATGCAGGCGGAGGCTCACGTTTCTCTGTGTGTCTCTTTTCAAGAGAACAACAAGGGCAGATCAGTGTGAGGATGCTCTGAGACACACTTTGGTACGTTACTGCATTTCATATTGCCAGGACAAAAACAAAACACTTACACATCCAGACAACGACAAAGATACGTCGCTCTGACTAGAACAAACCCAAACTATAACAAGAGCTACAGTATTTCTTCTTCTACTGCCACTAATGCTACAATATTTTTCTTGCAATTGTTTTTGGACACACAGTAAGCATAAATCAAATATTACATTTCAGGGAATAAGAGGTTGATCAGTCTGTTCTCATTCCCAGGTCATCCAATACCAACATTTTGTCACACCCATCAGCATCACAGAGGCATGAGGTGTGTTTTATTTAAAGCAACATGATGTAACCTCCTGGAGAAAGAAAGTTGATTTTTGAGTCTCTTCCCCAGGTTTTGAAATACTGATGCTTTTGGGTTGACGTCTGACCCGAGCTGTCTGCCCAAAGTGTCGGTATTTGAAGATCTGGGGATGAGACTCAACAGTCAGCTATCTTTCTCCAGGAAGTTACATTGTGTTGCTTTATTATTGAACACTTTGGGGTTGAAAAGTGCTGAAAACAAGAGAAATCTGAAGGAAACAATTCCTCTAATTTCTTTTTGCATGTATCTTGTCATAATATACAGCAGTAATATAACAGGAGGATGGCTGGAGGTACATTATACTGGAAGTTAACAGCAGAGTCGCTTATTGTGTACTTGGAAAAAAGATGATAGTTGTAATAGCTGGTAGCCTGCTGTGCTCCTATTACTTTGCTCCTAACAAAGGATTTCACTAAGGGACCTGTAGCTATATCCCAAAACCTGATAATAAGCGGTACTTTATGTTCCTTGCAGGATATTGTGAAATACTGTGGTAATAATAACAAGGCATCAAGGATTAAAGATGACCTGATATGCTTTTTCTTTTCTTTCATTTCATTTTCTTTCCTTTTCTTCTGCTTTTTATATACGTTCTTGTGCAAGTAAGAGATCCAGAAAGTTAAAAAGGTCAAAGTCTGCACCAACAGAAGTTCCTCTCTCCCACAGAAAACACTGCTCCTGAAACACCTCGTCAGTAGTCTCACCTTTAATTCTGTGACATTTTGACATCACACTACGTCACCATGTCATACATTTGCATAATTTAACCTCTCGTTTGCGGTGCTGGGTCAGGCGTGTGTGAGCTGACCAATCAGAACAGACTGGGTATTCAGGAGGGGGGGCCTTAAAGAGACAGGAGCTAAAACAGAGTGTTTCAGACAGAGGGGTGATACAGTGCTGCAGCACTGGACAGTATGAAAAAAATGATGTGTTCTCATTCGCGTACCACAGGCGATTAATTGGAAATACCTTGATTGACTAACTGCTTACACATTTTTTATTATATGTATCAAGATTGTTACTTGTGAAAGGGGACAACTTTTTTGTTGCTGTTGTTTTTTAGCTTTCTTTTAGCATTAGGACGATCTTCCGTCCTCCATGGGACTTAACTGGGCATGCTATTCATATTATTTATGCATTAAGGGGTTGAAGATTTTATCTTATTTCAATTCCAGCATTTAAAGATCTGTCACATTGTGATATAATCAGATAAGCTACATTATGTCCTCTAACACATGAAGAAGTATTATTCAGTGCAGAGTTCACAGTATGGTTTTGCTGTATGGTGTCACACAGGCCCACAGCTTAGTCCGGGAGTGACATCTCCACTCAAGGATTAAACAGGGATCAAATCAGAGCATTGTGCACTGTGAAAAAAGAAAAAAAAAATCTGATTTTCTCTGACTGATGCATCCTCCTCCTCCAGATTCATGAGCTCATTACACAAAAAGTGCCTCACGAAAATCACATTGTCCACCTTCTGAAGGAGGACGAATAAGCCCATTACATACTGTCAGATGATAGATTGCATTCAAAGTTTTGGAAATGTATTTTCTTTATAATTGTATCACAATCTCTTTTCAGTGTGGATGATCTATTTGCCTTCACACTGCTTAGAAGGCAGATGGTACACACACCAGCCAGTGTGCAATGTCACTGAGATCCAAGCAGTGTATTCAGAGGAGATGAAGAGGTCTGATATGTCAGACAGTACATGGCAACATGCTGTTTGTGGATGATGAAGGTATTCAGATCTAATTCGACAGGTGTCAGTATGTTTAAAGATTGATGATATTTTTCATAAGCCATACCTGTTGTCTTTGGGTATTCCTGTTAAAAATGTGCTTCAGCTAAAACAAATTAAAGGGTAACTCCACCAATTTTACACATTAAAGTACGTTTACAGGTCTTCAGAAGTACTGCTGCATATGTGAAAAAAAAGTAATTTAAAGCCTTTTGTGGCTGCATGTAATCTGATAAGTAGCCTCCAGTGATGTCACCCAGCGCCTAAGTTGAATTGTGGGTAATGTAGGTGTCAGGTTTTGAAAAGAAAGACGAATGTGTGAAATAAAAAAATGAAAAAATGAAAAACAGCACAGTATAGAAGTGCAGTGATAGACTGGTGGACCTTTTCAAAACCTGGGGCCTTCCCACAACGCAACACTGAGTGACATCACTGGAGGCGATTTATCAGGTTACATGCAGCTTCTGAAGCCACAAAAGGCTTTCCACTACTTTTTCACTTTTTTGTGTAGTAGGGTTGTGAGGGTTACTTTGAAAATGTATTCCTATACTAATTACCTGTTAAAAAATGTGGTCAGTAACATAATCCAACTATCACAATATTAAATAATGTAACTTGATTACTTTCAGTTACTTTTGGGATATCTTAATACCAAACATAAGGAAATAAATACAAGAGAAAAGAAATATCCATAAAGTATGTCATTCTTTATGTTAACATAGTAATCCTGTTAGTAATCCCCTTTTTTTACTCTGTGATCTAAAGACATCTTCTTTTCTGTAATTTTACCCGAATACAGCTACTTTTTTTGTATCCTAATTACGTAATTCCATTACTCCCCAAGCCTGTGTAGTAATACTCCACAATACCTGTAAACACACTTTAAAGTGTAAAATTGGTGCCCTTTAAATCCAGCGTTCAGTCACAATAAAACGCATTACTTAATATTATGTTTCATGCCTACACATTTTGATTCTGCAGCTGTGTCTATTTTTAACCTTGTTTTTAGCTGTTTCTTGGTTCTGCAGCCTGTTTACTAACATCAGAAGGTGAAACACGGATCAGGTTTGAAACACAACGTAAATCACTGTCACTTCTAAAACAAACGTGTTCGATATTAATGTAATGTAGCTCGTACTGCAAGCCATCAGCCGCACCTGATACCTGACAGCTCATATTCTCCAATACTCGGAGGCTGCACTGAGCAAACATAATATGCTCTATGCTGATTTACTATGTTTATATTTTTAACAGGCAACAGGGAAAATTGGAATAAAAAAAAATCCTCTCTCTTATTTCTATCAAGAAATTTTATGTAAACATTAATGTTAACATTTATGTACATAGCAGTCAGGCCAGAGTGAATTGAAAATGCAAAATATACATTTAATTCACATAAGTGTCATGGATTCCAGTGATTTTGTTGGTTTTAAATATAAACAACAAAATGAATAAAATATACAAAATGTCAATTATATCTATTTCTACATAGGATATTGATCTTCCAATAACACTATAGTCCAAATGTCTTTCACTTTGCATTGTAACCTAATCAGATTGTATACATCGCATAGCCCCGAAGAGATAAAACAGGCTTACTGGAATCTGTATGTGAGCACACATAGCACTCCAAACTGCGCTGCCCTGTGCTTATTTTAGACATTGCATAACAATGTTTCATAACCAAAATTCTGAAAACGGACAGGATGCTCATTACGTGATAAAATCATTTCAAATTCAAATTTCTGTGCAGCCACTCTGTGCACCACGATGTACAAGATATTAGATGCAACTCCGTCTTTAAGTCAAGTTTCTACTTAGCTGCTCTTCCACTGTAGAATTATGGAGTTAATCCCATGCCTGCAGTGCTTTTTCCTTGTATGACCGCTGCAGATTTTTTTGTGTGGTTTTCTTTGTTTTTTTCATTAATATGAAGAATAATAAAGGATATCATGCAGACCTGATCATGCAGCATGCTCAACCTTGAGCTGTGAATAAAGCAAATACCTGATTTATATGAAAGTCAGTGCTTCAAGAACACATAGGCAGTAGTGGAAAGGCGCTCATGGTTTTTAATTCATTTTTGAGTCACATTGCTGAAAGATAAAGAACAAACCTTCAAATAATAGAGGTCAGACTGCACTTGTAATATTCAGCCATCACATTTATGGCAGAAAAATAGAACTCTTCCTCCGGGATACTTAAACTTATGAGAAAGAAATAAAGGCCGTGTGATGAAAGTCTCCCAATTTAAAAGACCATTAAAATATTATGAGGTCAGACTGAGAAAGGTCATCCATGAAGTCATGCTTTCTTTCCCGTGTCTGTCTTGCATACTGTGCTGAAAATTCAGTATGAGAAAAACTGCTCACACACACAGCTAACTCTGGAAACAATGCCCATAGTGTTTCTTGTTTTGCTCCTGCTGATGCATCCTTTGATTTTGTCAAGAGGTCAGTAGCACAAACAACATTCAGTAAACGTTGGCATGACAACAATCAATAAAATGTGAATATTCATATGCTAAGTAAAGTAAGTGTTAGAAAATGTTTTTTGTTTTTTTGGATGTGCATGTGTCTAGTTCTGTTTTTTAAATACACTCAAATGTTATGCACTATCTTACCTATCAGAGGATATAAATAAAGTATATATGATGTGGTTAACTATTGAAAAACAGATGAAAATGTGTGTGTAAGTGTGTCTGATGGGTGTACTGACAGTCACATTTCCGCAGATGAACAAATACAAATTTCAATTGTATTGCAAATATTTCAACTGAATTGTCTACATACTTGCCCCGCTGGTTAATCCTACTTAATACCACATTAACAATAGCTATCTGACACACTCGGCATGATTGACCTTTGCTGAATGCCACTTGTGGTGTTCGCTACAACACCGTGTGTCTCAACTCAAGGCTACGGCAAAGGTTTCTCTGTTTGACACTGAGAAGGTTAACCTTTGGCTTTTCAGGACCATGGTCAGCTCAGGGCTCCTCTGCACCTTAAACTGAAAAGCAGCATCAGATAATCCAAATAAATCTGTAGTGAAAATGTGCGAAAACATCAGGATAAATGTTAAAAGTGTTTGATAGTGTGATAGAATGTTACAGGCAAATTCAGTCATTGGTGGTTAAATAATATGTGGATTGCACATGTGAAGTATGCAAACACACACGTAAATCCATCAGTGGTGAGTGTTTTATTTTTTAGATAAACTACAGCCACGTAGGATGCAACTCTGTTGCCCATCAAACATTATGGAGGAAAAAAAATGTAATGCTCGTTTTTCTTTTTTTTTTTTTCCTCTCCATTCGCTTCCCCTTTTAACGTGCGTTTTGATTGGCTCTCCCCGATGCTTCTAGCCAATCAGCCTCCGCCTGCTATGGAGGAAGGAATAAATGCAAGATGGCTCCTCGTATAAAAACAGTCTTCTGGGTTGCCCTCAACGTGCAACAAAATAACTCTTTACATCTTGTTAGGTTAAAATATTTATCCGCGGAGAGTTCTGAGGGGTAACTCGAGCTATAGATTGATATGCGTACGGTACCCGGCGACATTTGGTGAGAGAAGATACCGAAGAGACAAGAGGGACAACTTTGAAGCCATGAATTGGTGGTGAACTCGCTCTCCTCGGTAGACAAGAGTTGGGGTGGTCGGAAGCACACAGCCTGGGCCTCGGCTAGCTAGCGGTAGCTGCTAACTAGCTAATGACTGATCTGCCTCATTGGGAACGTTAAACAGCAGAAAGGGAAACGTGTCAGACTACTGGTTGCCTGTTGAATGTGGGACTTGAGAGGCCATATAATAATTGGTCATGGCTGTATCAAGGTAAGACGTAGTCGGTTTTATCTTTTCGATATTCTTTAACAATTAGCCAGCTAGCTAGCTAAACTGCTACCACCTGCTAGCTTTTGATTCGGCAAAGAATGGCATGGCGACGGCCGACTAACGTTAGCCAGCTAGCTAGCTAACACAGTGTAACGTTATAGTGTAACTTTACTCACTAATAGTGGCGCAGCTCTGCAGGCCGGGAACTTAGTGGCCTCATAACTCAGTTTGGACTGATGGTGATGTCATTTGAAATTAATTTCACATGTTAAGTGATTCACAGCCCTCTGCTGATGCTTTGTCGCTAATTGAAGATTAACGTTAACCAACATCAACGTTGTGAAGTTGTGTGAGGAAAGCCCGTTTGCGAACACGAGATGCCTCCTTTGACTACCTGTGTTGACTTAATTTGTGTAACCCGGACAGGGACATTAGTTATACAGACATGCATACAAGCCTGTCAAATTGAAGTATTTGCAGCCTGTCCTTGATGCTAAAGTCGTGGTCATCTTTAACGTCACTTTAAAATGCAAATGCACCACTGATGGTAATGTTGCGTTCATTGTTTTGGTGTGTATTTAAGTTAATGTGTTCCATAGTGATATGTTGTTATGATAGCCCCACGTGGTGTCAGTGGTCCCATCTTTGCATAGTAAAGGAGACTCCTCAGCAGTTCAGCTTAAGTATTAGTAGTACCTGGGCTCACGCCCTGTACATCTCTAATCTACTTCACTTTATTAATAGACTGCTAATGACCTCAGGGAAAGACCAGGATCAGTACAGGTTACCCTGGTGCTAAGCCAAACAAATCATAATAAAAGATTTTTGAGAAGTTTTTCCTTGCAAACAAAC
The DNA here is from genome assembly GCF_040436345.1 of Pagrus major. Taxonomy (NCBI): domain Eukaryota; kingdom Metazoa; phylum Chordata; class Actinopteri; order Spariformes; family Sparidae; genus Pagrus; species Pagrus major. The sequence continues at coordinate 15,911,497 of NC_133229.1, read as the reverse complement.
GTGTGTTGCCTTGAGAGCATTTGACACAATGAATGAAATTGTGAGACCATTTTTCAGTTCAGTGAAAACAACAAAATACAAATATCATCTTAATAAACTCAAAGATTAGCTAATATATTCTGGTCTGCTCATAAGGTTTAAAGCGAAATGTTAGATGTTGTCGAAAAATTGGACGTGCATGTTGTCTGTTGTGTTGTGCATGGCCTGCAATGTTTCTGTTGACCTTCTTGTGCTTTTTTTGTAACCTTTCTTTAGACTTGATCGTTTGTTTATCCTGCTTGACACCGGAACAACACCAGTAACAAGGAAAGCAGCAGCTCAGCAACTTGGAGAAGTGGTTAAACTCCACCCGCATGAACTCAACAACCTCCTCGCAAAGGTATTTTTTGATAGCTTTGTACAAACACTCAAATATGTGAAACACTGATAGTGTATAACAGTGTAAATCTTGCTCACTAGATTGAATCTTGTATGCGATTCTGTCTGATCTTACAACCATAACAAACCTCCTTGACGTTGTGACAAAAGCAAGAGCACCGATTAGCGTTTTATCCTGGCCATTTTACTTCACTCTCTCCTTCTCTTTATAGGACAGGCAGTTGTATGTGTAGTAAATTAAATCTATTTTCTGTCAATTACAAGGTCTTGACCTACCTAAGGAGTCCTAACTGGGACACTCGTATAGCAGCAGGCCAAGCTGTAGAAGCTATTGTGAAGAATATTCCTGAGTGGAACCCGACCCCCAAGCCAAAAGAAGGTGAGCTTTTAGGTTTGGTCATTAAAATATGTCAGTCAGTCTAATGTGAATGATACGAAGCTGAGGCATATGTGCCACATTAAACGCTGCATCTGTAGTTGTTTTTGTTAAATGATCCCCAACGTTGTTAAGCCTCTTCGCTTTAGCATCACTGTTTATGGAAAGGCTCAGAGCACTAATGTTTACCTTGTGTTTAGTTTCAATATGTGTAATCAGTGTGTCTGTTGTGTAAGCTGTTTTTACCTGGCAATTAATGGATCTTCCAAGGACATAGGCAAAATATGAAAGATCCGCCCTAATTTTGAAGCAAAGCAGGTTTTACTGGTCAAACACGTAAGGCACTCTGTTGGTAATGAACAACAAAGATAATCTTATAGGCGGTCCATCTATTTTCTGATCATTGTGGGTAAAAAAAAAAAAAAAAAAAAAGTTCATTGTGCAATGAGACACCTAAACAATAGGGAGGTGGTTATTGCTCTCTCCTCTTAAAATTTCATGTCGCAGTCATTACATGTATTGTAAGAATGCACCTGTTCTAACGCATTATACTTGCCGTGGTCACTTCCTGTATTTCAGTGTAGCCAAACACACAAATTAGATGCCGTATGTGTTTGTCACTTGACTGTAGGATAATGAAATGGTCATTTTAATCGTGGCTCGTAAATGCTTTGTAATAACCAATGCTTACCTTGGTGTTTTTCTGGGCTGCCACATTGAGACCGCTAATCAAAAGATAAACATTCATTAATATAGGGTAATGACAGCACCTGTATTGTGTAATCTTCGTACAAAATGAAAGGGAGAATATCTGTGAAGGCATGCGTCACTGATTTAGACAAGCTTACTTTGTTCCTCTTCACATAACAGTGTAAGACCTCAGACTCATCTGTTGTGCAAGCCCAGTTTTCTTAGGTGGAAAACACAAGCGTGTTCTTGATGAAAGGCATTAGTGCAGAGTGATCTCATATTCAATAAGTAGTTGGTGGTACTAATATGCAGTTATGAAACTTGTCCATTTGTTTGTTGTAGAGTCTTGTGAAGACTTGTCTCCGGAGGACTCCTCTTGTGACCGGCTGACTTTCTACCACTTTGACATCTCCCGCCTACTCAAACACGGGGCCTCTCTGCTGGGATCTGCTGGGGCAGAGTTTGAGCTGCAGGATGACAAAACTGGTTTGTAGTGATTCTTTTTCTTTTTTTGACAGTAATCTTCACTTTGTTACACACCCACAGGCGCACCGGGAACAGATTACATTGTTGCATTGTGTAGATTGTAACCTGTGGAAAGTAAAGGTGTGACTCATTAAACCAGGAATATAAGAATAGGATGGTCTTGGTTAATGGCCAGTCTTTTGAGACACTGACCACTGGACAGCCTTTGTGTTTGAGCATTTCTATTTTTGAGCTACTTGGGAGAGTTTGAGTCTGTACTTTCCAACCTGTTAGTTTTTCCTTGAGGAAATGGATTCTGTCATGACTTTTGATTTCAAACTTTACGCACTAAATATATTCCTTATTCCTAAAATCACACACTTATAGGAACGTATGACTCAGACTGGGAGTAATGAAACACAAACACTGACACCAGGTTGATCCTGATGCAAACACAACTGCCACATCACCAACGTGGCTACTTAGCCATGAATTTGAATACAGTTTGAATAGGGAAAGCCGCTCATCGTTATCTTTTGGTGGTCATTTGAATTTGAACTTCCTGTCAGTTTGTGTGTTCCCGTACTCAGTTGTTGTACCAGTCATTGCTTCTCTGTGATCTGATTTCACTTCTCATTCAAGGTTCCCTGTACTGTTGAAGCTAAATTTAGCAAGTTTCAAAGCTATTTATAATACTGTTCTAGTATTTATCATTTTTGCCTCCCGGCTGTATTGAGCTCCGAAATGACACCTTTTCACATGCGCATTATCAGTATTCCTCACACACCTGTACTTGTTCTCTAGGCTATGTTTCTAAAATTTTCCCCTGGCATCCTGTCATTTGTTGACAGGTGATATGGACCCAAAGGAACGTCTGGCCCGCCAGAGAAAGCTTCTTCAGAAGAAGCTGGGTCTGGACATGGGTGCTGCTATCGGCATGGACACAGAGGAGCTGTTCAACGATGAGGACCTCGACTATACCTGCCAAACCAGTGGGCTTCGAGCCCATGGAAGCAAAGCCACAGCTGGCTCCAGCTCCCGCAACCACGTGGTGGGTCTCATTTTAGCCTCTTTGCTTTGATTCAACAGACTTTTGAGCATGAGTACTTCGTGGCCTTTGCTTCAACTAGGCTCTTACTGCAAGTTGTAGCCTTGGATGAACTATAAAGTTGAAAAATGGGTGCAGTGTGAGGCAGGAAGTGTGCAGCTGTTTATGTCAACAGTTGAGTGATGCACTATTGTGAGATACTTGGGTGTAAAAATCCCCTCAAACATGGTTTTTACAGGGAAAAAAGTACGATTAACACATTAAAATGGCACCTATTCTTTCTCCCTTGTTAAAAATTCCAGAATGTTAGTTTTTTCCCCCAAAGTTTAATGGCTGTACACAAGATGCCACCTACTTCAGAAGTCCATTCTCAGTGTATGTGTATTAGACTGCTTCAAGTTTCCACATCACAGTTGTGTCTGCTGAATATTGAACCAGAATTGGCATCTGAACTACAGATGAAAGAACATTTAAAGGAAAAAACTTCCTAGTGGCTTGAACTCTCCCCATTCTCTCCTAGGTCTTCAAATGATTCACATGTTTTTCTTTCTCATGAAACCATTCAGTGACCCCTTGTTTCCTGTATGAAAGCACCTGCATTTGCCATGTTTTCCACTCATTCATTTACGTGTTTCCTCTTAGGTTGTCAGGCATCCGTATTTGTGATGTCACAAATCGAGCTTGTAGGTCTGCATCTTTAAAATCAGGTTTTCAATGAGCACAGAGGAAATGAAAATGGCCTTCTAGTGTCAAACTCTGCACGTACATCATTCTACACAGTGGAGCTCAAATGTTTAACTGTAGGAACAAGATGAAAAAGATATTTTTGACTGGAGGATGACTTGCCTAGCTGAGTTTAATGAGGCAAAGGAAGGCAGGCTATAACTTGTCTCACAATGATGGAGGCTGTTGTGCAGTGCCTAGTCACAAATATGACTTGTACTGTGTTTTTGTAAACCCTTTTGCATTGCAGCAGAAAATCTTGTCTTAACACTTTCTGAACAGATATCCTGTTATCAAATTCACACAGATTCAGCCTTATGATCCTTTTGTGAATCATTCTTTCTTTGTGTCTCATGAACCATGGTGTTTCCTGTGTTACTAGTTTTAGTCTTTGATCATGCTGTCTGCTCTTTACACCTTCTTGGCCTGTGTGCCTTTATCTACTGTGAGGTGTTGCACACATTCATGTTAGTAGGAGGAAGAGAAGTCACTGTGGGAATACAATTTCCTAAACACCTTTTTGTAGTTCCCCCAGATCCATATTCAAGATGTCAGACATGCCAGAAATGATATACGCCTCAATGTTTGTGTTGCCTTGGTAGCTACGGTTGAACCAGCAGTATGGAGTTCACTGATGGCCTGTTGCTGCAGAAATTCCTACACAGTATAAAACAATGAACAGGACTTGTGCATGAATACACAAGGAGAATGCAGATAACCCAGAAGAACCACTGTTGATTTGGAGTAGGAGATCAGATTTGCTTAAAGCCGGATACAGCAGTTGGAAATTTGTGATGCATACAGAGAATTAATGTTTATTTTGGCCTTGTTTAAATCTGATGATGCATGTTTTCAGTTAAACATAAAAGATAATAATGAAATCCCATGCTTTGTTTTCAGCCCATTCAGGCGGCTGAGTTGATTGACTCAGAGTTCCGGCCAGGCATGAGCAATCGTCAGAAGAATAAGGCTAAGAGGATGGCCAAGCTAGTGGCCAAACAAAGATCAAGAGACGTTGATCCAAATGAAAAGAGGTAAGATAATTATATATACTGTGTACCTGCAGCATGCCCAGTTTAATTATGGCTATTATTTTTGCCCAACTAGAAATCATAACAGTGGTTCTTTCTATTAAAATCCTACATATTCAAGGGTTTTTGTTTGATGGGTTGTAATGACAAAATGATTCACTTTGTGATCTCTCTCCACCCTTTAGTAATGACAGTTTTGAGGGAGAACCTGAAGAGAAGCGAAGGAAAACCACCAACGTAGTTATTGATCAACCGACTGAACATAAAGTCTTAATTGACAACGTTCCAGATAACTCCAGTCTTTCAGAGGAGGTAAAGTATCAATCAATTCAATGACTCATTGATGTCAAGTCCTGAACCATTAATTGCTATAAATGGCATTCGTTGATGAGGCAACTGATTTCTCATTGCTTTGTCTTTTAGATACAAGAGTGGCCTCTTGAGAGCTTCTGTGAGGAGCTCTGCAATGACCTGTTCAATCCTTCATGGGAGGTAAAAACAAAGCATTTTTAAGTCCCATGATACTTAATTTTAGTTGATGGTGAGCTGCAAATAAGTGCTTACATACAACTTTCTTTTTAACGCAATTTTATATGACCAATGTGAGCAAGTACATTTAGACTGTATGTGTTTGTTTACAGATTCGTCATGGTGCTGGCACAGGTCTTAGAGAAATCATCAAGTCCCATGGTGCTGGGGGCGGGAAGCTGGTGGGAAGCACTGCAGAACAGGTATGACATAACCCCTGTCCTCTGTTTAATATTTCAGTGAGAAATAAACATGACACAAACTGTCTTGACGTCTGTTTTTAGATGTTGCGACAGCATCAGGAATGGATAGAGGACTTAGTCATCCGATTGCTCTGTGTCTTTGCTCTGGACCGCTTTGGAGATTTTGTATCTGATGAGGTAGGATTCTGTTTTTTGTTTTGTTTTGTTTTGGGTTTTTTTTAATCATCCTGATTTACTTTTTTTTATTTATTAAGGAAGTATTTAATTGGCCTTGTAACATCTTCAATGTTCAGTGTCTCAGTTGTCTTTATATCTGCAGGAATTGTCTCTGTGACATTATTTATAGCATCCTACAATGTATTTGTGTAGCAAGTGTTTACCTCTCCTAACTCTAACAATTGTCTGTACTATTGTGATGCATAGTATGACCGTTCTACTATAAATGAAGTGGCATTGTAGTTTTATTCCTCCTCATCACTGTGGAAACACTGTAGAACATCGGTAAGGTGGAAAATGACATTAAGAAAGAAGGAATCTGCTTGTTTATCCTCTTTTCAGAGGTTTGTGTGTTTGCTTTTCCTTGTGACACATTTGCTTTACTTCTTGCCACATGAAAGGTGTGACAGAATAAACACAGCCGACAGCCGAAGTTCAACCAGAGCAAAGGAACTAGTCATGAATTGACCTTGTGTTGGTGTGAAGGCGTGAGTCATTTAGTTTTTCCTGTGTTTTTGCACCTTTTTGCTCTACCAGGTGGTGGCTCCTGTCAGGGAGACGTGTGCCCAGACACTCGGTGTGGCCCTTCGCCACATGAATGAAACTGGTGTTTCCATGACAGTAGACGTCCTGCTGAAGCTGCTAAAAGAAGACCAGTGGGAGGCCCGCCATGGAGGCCTTCTTGGGATCAAATATGCCCTGGCAGTCCGACAGGTAACACCTGTTCTGTGTGTATATGATGAGCTCTTAAATAAGCACAGCAGGACTCTATAATGTACTTGATTTGAGCACCATATGTTTGTGAATATAAATTGTGGGGGTGGAAAGAGGAAAAGATTCTTTTGGTCTGTAAGCATATGTGCTGCATGTGGAGAGATGTCACTGTAAAGGTCATTATTTGTGATCTAATACCCACACATATGGTATATGCATATATGCTGATCATTATGCATCTGTTTTTCTCTCTGTATCTCTGTCTCAGGACCTGATCTCAGCTTTACTTCCCCGGGTGCTTCCTGCCATCACCATAGGCCTACAGGACCTAGATGATGATGTCAGGGCCGTGGCAGCCTCAGCCCTCATCCCTGTGGTGGAAGGCTTGGTACAACTACTGCCTAATAAGGTCAGAGAGGCAATAGCAGTGTCTTAACATTATCCTTGTTCAGTTTGTGATGAAGTCTGCCACCTGTTGCCACTTATTTCTCACATTGTTCTCTTAGTGTAGTTGTTTACACACACAATTCTCTGTTTCTCAGGTACCCTTCATTGTGAACACACTATGGGATGCTCTTTTGGACCTTGATGACCTCACTGCTTCCACCAACAGCATCATGACATTGCTGTCCTCACTGCTCACCTACCCGCAGGTCCGACAGTGCAGGTCAGTCTCAGGGATGTTCACACGATATATACTACTTCCTCAAAATCATAATGATGACCAACTCTAAAGGGACACTCAGCTGTGATTATTTTATGCGTCTCATTTGATAACATTATTGAACAAATGTAGCTGGCTCCCAGCTACAGTATGTGTGCCAAAGGGCAGCCAGAGGAAAAGCAACAAGTATTTGGCTCCTCTATTGTCATAAGCTGAAGGCAGGCAAATTGTCTGCGGTTGTGTGTGTACTAAAATACCAGCATTGTGCCAAGAGGTTGGTTGAACATCATTTGAATTGATTTACATAAAAGCATGCAGTGCACACCACCACTTGGCAAACTTGCTACAAGCAGACAATTTTAGATGAGCACTGACACTGTAAGTGTAGGCAGATGTTAATGTATACCTACTTCATAAGGTATTATTATATTCAGCTTGTTGTACTCTTACGTGACCTTTTCCTGACTGTATTTATATTGACTCACTTTCTTGTCCACTGTAGCATGCAGCAGTCATTAACAGTCCTGGTCCCTCGGGTGTGGCCGTTCTTGAGACACACCATATCATCAGTAAGACGGGCAGCACTGGAGACGCTTTTCACACTTCTGTCTAAAGCTGAAGAGGTAAATCTGACAGAGAGCAGTTGAATATTCTTGTAATTTACCTGTTGATGTTTGTACACACAGGGTTTAACAATACAAATACAATACATTTTAAGTCCACAATTTCAGTGCTGACTAATGTGCTGCACGCCCAATAAGGCACTGTTTCATGTTTGTCATTCTTCAGAGCTGTGCACTGTGGATCAACCCCATCCTGCAAGATATGCTCCGGCACATCTTTCAGTCCTGCATACTGGAGAGCAATGAGGAAATCCTTGAACTGGTCCAAAAGGTTTGTTGTATGACCCAAACTACCAATTTTAAATCTCATCATTAAAATTGCTAAGACAGCCCTTCCCATCCTAAGGTTTATACATTTTTGTACTGGGATATGGCTGACTTGTCTCTCCTTGAATCCAAATGAGCTTTTTGGATTTTGCCTTGATTTGTTGCTGTGTCACGGTTTGCAGGTGTGGATGGAGCTGCTGTCTCAGGCCCCCCAGCAGTATGTGGTAGCAGCCAGCTGTCCATGGATGGGAGCCTGGCTCTGTCTCATGATGCAGGCCTCACACATTCCCATAGACCTGAACATGCTGCTGGAAGTGAAGGCCCGCTCTAAGGTTGTACACTTTATTCATAGCTAAATAAGACTGGAGAATAATTATTTTTATATTGTTCCATTCTTAGCTGTGTAGTGTTTTTCTCTTCAATGAAAACTGATGCTTCATTCAAGGAACAGTATTTGCTAGTTGGTAGGAAATTTAGCCAGTGAAATGAATATTTTACATTTAAGATTTGGGAAAACTAATCTCAGGTCAGTTTTTTACAAATAAATAAATGGCAACATGTTATATACCATGCAACACATCTGATCTAACAAAATATCACAATAGGTTGGTATGACATGGTAGTGTTTCTGTTGCAAATCGTATCTACAAATTCATGCAAATAATGTAGGGACTTAAAGACGTCACACAAAACAATGAACCTCACGGAGGTTGCTAGGCGACAGACTAGCAGACAAGGTGAGGGTAACAGAAGACTCTGAAAGCAATGTCCTGTACGTTTAACAACCTGAACAGTCTGGAGGAGGAAATTGGTATACAGCAGAGAAGTTCAAGCCAATGCGTGACTTGATAACCAGCTTGTTTAATGAAATGTGGCTGAACGCTGAGGTCAAGTGACTGCAAGTTATGAGTGGGTACAGCCTTACGTTTCATGCACCAAATTGATTCAATGTGTATTAGAAGCAGAGACAAATGTGCTGATTCTTACATTGCCCACCCAAAACGACATTTATAATGCCACATGAAATTTATCCCAGGTCCATTTTGTCATTTTAGTTACTATGTACTGCGATAATTAATGTTTTATTGATGCAACAGGATAAGGCTGGCGCAAAGGCACGTCAAGGGACCAATCAGGTGAAGGAGACAGTCCAGGAGTACATTGCAGGTGCAGAGACGGTGACAGATGACCCAGCGACAAGGGACTACGTTGTGGTTCGTGCCCGCCTCATGGCTGCCAAGTAAGATTTGATTGTTGTACTGGAAAGAAATCCAAAATTGCCACAAAACTTGTTCACAAATGTCAGATAAATATGTTCACAGCTCTGACAGTTTTTCCCTGCTTCGTTTGTATCTCTATTCCAGATTGCTGGGGGCTTTGTGTAGGTGTATCTGTGACCCTCAGCTCAATGCTGCATCTCAGGAGATCCGACCAGCCGAGTCTTTAGGCCAACTGTTGCTCTTCCACCTCAACTCCAAGTCTGCCCTGCAGCGCATAGCTGTGGCTATGGTGCTTTGTGAGTGGGCTGCAGTGCAGAAGGTAAGAAGCTCAGACACAATTAGCTTATTTTTATTGTGAAAACAATACATATTAGAAATGATTCTGATGTAGTGTAATCTGGCATTTACAGGATGAATAATTTACTTTTCCAATCTGTTTCAGGATTGTCAGGTAGTATCATCCATGGTGCAGCCTCGCCTTCTGGCCATTCTGTCAGAGCAGTTGTACTATGATGAGATCGCCATCCCCTTCACACGCATGCAGAATGAGTGCAAGCAGCTCATTGCTCTGCTAGCTGATTCCAACATAGACCTGCAAGACCGCCTCAACTGTAGTGTTTTCACAATTGATCAAGCCAATGAACTGGTAGGTCCTTTCTCTGGTAGAAACCTTTTAACCACTTGCTTTAATTGATAAAATGGGATGTCACCCCTGAAACCAACTGTACATGATTTCTGAACAGTTGTGTGAACCCATAGACTGTTAGTGTGTAAACTGATCTAAATTATTATTTGCTTATTAGGCTCATTTCAAGGTTTTTGGATACTTTAGTTTTAGTAGTAGATAGTTGTTGTTTTTTTTTGTTTTTTTTTCCATTTTCATTTTCCCGGATGTTTATTTGCTCAACTGACAGCTTTGTTACTGATTTGGTGCCCAGCTGATTCTCAGTTTCAAAGGTCAGTGGATGTTGCACTGTGTAACAGATGGCTCCTTTTCCGGTCACTCAAAATCTACCCCCCCTACTTGTTCCCTAGGTAACCACCATCTTTACAGAATCCACGTCAGGTCTGAACGTGAAGTCCAAACAGTGGCAGGCACTGGACAGTAAACGACAGCAGGCTCAATCGACAGTGATGGAAACTAATGCAGAATGGCAGCAGCTGCATCTGCGCGTCCACATGTTCACAGCCTGCGCAGTCATTAACCTGCAGGTGCTTCCTGACAAGCTCAACCCACTAGTCAGGCCTCTGATGGAGGCCATCAAGCGGGAGGAGAACACCCTGATCCAAGGATATGCTGCTTCTTTTATAGCTAAGCTGCTGCAGCAGTGTGCGGGACGCTTGCCGTGCCCCAACCCCAAGATCATCAAAAACCTCTGTGCCTCATCCTGCGTCGATTCAGCCGCCACACCCTCATCTGCTTGTCCTGTACCCCCAACACAAGAAAATGCCAAAGGTTACTCAGGATTTCTGTATTTGTAGAATAAAAAGTACAACAACAGCCCTTCATTAACCATGTATCAATACTGAAGAAGTGTTTGCTTGATATTGAGAATTTTTCTCTCCTTCTCATGCCATTAGGCCCAGGGTTGGAGAAAGACGGCATGCATCACATGGTCAACAAAACACGAGGCATCATTACCCTGTACCGTCACCAAAGGGCAGCGTTTGCCATCACCAGTAAGAGGGGGCCGGCCCCTAAAGCCCCAAAGACCCCCAGCACGGAGCTTCCTCCTGGCAGCACCATCAGCACTGATAATGATGAGGTACAGAGGACTTACTCAAGTACATTTTCCTCACATCTAAATCGTAATGACAACAGTTTGTGTTTACCTATCTTTGTCTGATCTGATTTTAGAGCAAGAAGCCATTTCTGATCCAGAGACGAGGGGCAGAGTTCTCCCTAACAACTGTTGCCAGGCACTTCGGTGCAGATCTCACCAAGTCTCTGCCATACCTCTGGGAGAACACAGTGGGACCACTGAGAGCAGTGGTGACTGAAAATCAATGCATTGGTATGTTGATTTGGTTGATCACATTTTTTATATTGGATAGATTGGTTACAGCGATTTCTTCACTTATTTTTGGCCTCATAATTGTAACTACTGCCCACACTGTTGTTACGGTGTTGTGTAAACAGGTCAAACGTGCCAGCAAGTACTTCAGCCTTAAATGGACTTGAATACAGCAAACCATAGCAATACAGATGCAAAATTCAGTTTGAAGTTGTAGTTGTCTCAGGATGACTCATAGCACTTTTCACTCAATGTATCTATGATCACTCATGAAAGAGGTTGCATCATTTCTCAGTCAGTCAATCAATTCAATACACTTCATTTCAAGATAATGAAGGACGACATGGTTCAGTACTCTGAATCACCCTGTGTCTCTTGTGTGTTCTAGATAGGCAGGCTCAGCTGGAGAGGGGAGACGGTGCAGCTCAGGAACTGGTTAACTCTCTACAAGTGCTGGAAGTCATGGCTGGAGCCATGGCCTCTGAACTTAAACCTTTGGTAAGACTCCTGATCCATTAAGACCCCTACTGTGTTTTTGTACCACCATTTTCAGAAGTCTTATCACTGATTTGAATTCTATGGCATCATAAGAAGCCTTTTATAGATAAATGCTGTTCCTTGGATCGTCAAAGGGTCTGTCTCAACAAGTTCATTTACCTTAGTAACTGGCAAAATGATTTCCAGGACCAGTTCATAAAAACATCTTGAGCAACTATTAGAATGAGTAAATATTATTGTATGTGTCTCCTCTGTTTGATGTTCTCTAGCTGCTGGAGCACCTTCCCTATCTGTTCACCTGCCTGCAGCACCCGTACACAGCAGTGCGTCACATGGCAGCCCGCTGTGTGGGCGTGCTCAGTAAGATAGCCATGCTGGAGACTATGAACAGTTTCCTAGAGTGTGTACTCCCCTGGTTAGCTGCTATTGAAGACTGCACTAAACAGGAGGGTGCCATCGAGGCTTTAGCCTGTATCCTTCACAAACCGCTTGGGTGAAAACAGTGTGGAGAAGTTGTTGAGGATTAAAGCATCGACTTCGTAATTGTCGCTGTGTTATTCCTGTACAGTAGCGTCCTTGACTGCCATCCCTGCAGGTGTCATGGAGCAGCTGGATGTGGATATCGTACCCTACATTGTGCTGCTGGTAGTACCAGTGCTGGGCCGTATGAGTGACCCCAGCGATAGCATTCGTTTCATGGCCACACAGTGCTTTGCGACACTCATCCGCCTGTTGCCCTTAGAGGTAGGAGCACACAAACAGAAGGCTAAATGTAGTTTTGATGCAGTTAAGGGTCTGCAAAATAATGAGATCACTTGGGTGCTAAAACAGTGATGACACAATGATTATCCAGTGTTTTTAAATGCTTTTAAATGTCTACCAGGCAGGTATACCAGACCCTCCAGCCATGTCTGCTGACCTGATTCGTCAGAAGGCTAGAGAACGCCACTTCCTGGAGCAACTACTAGATGGCAGAAAACTGGAGAACTACAAGATCCCAGTGCCCATCAAGGCTGAGCTCAGGAAGTACCAGCAGGTGTGTGACAGGTTTAAAGGTCCACTGTGCCTTGCGATACCTCCTAAAGCAGCAGATGAGGGGTGGCCAGCCTGTGTTTTTACTCCATGAATACTTCAGACTCCTTGAATACTTCTGCCTCTTCACCTTGAGTCTGATCGTTTTTCTGCTAGGTTCAGGAGTGATGTTTTTTGCCTTAAAAAACAACAGGCTGTAAAAATAGACACTGACAACAAATGGTTTTCTTCAGAGTAAATTTAAAGCTGTTGAATGGAGGCCTTTTTTTTAGAAATGTACCATCAGGCAGCTCTGCTGAGAACCAGCTATCCATCTCTTTAATGGAGCAGTGCAGAAATCTAGTTTACAGGCTGCTACCACTGTTACTACTGTTTGTCCTCAGCCACTGAACCGACTGAGGGGAAAATGTCTCTCTGAAACCAACTGCAGTCACAGTGCATTAGCTGGTTTTATGTTTATTTTAGTGAGCAGATTTTTGTGTTAGTATTTTCAGTGTGTGTGTCTTTGTGTCATCTTGCAGGATGGAGTAAACTGGCTGTCCTTCCTGAACAAATACAAGCTGCATGGGATCCTGTGTGATGACATGGGTCTCGGCAAGACGCTGCAGTCAATCTGTATTCTGGCAGGAGATAACTACCTCAGGTACTGAGTCCAAGCAGCTCTATTACTGTTATTATTGTTTGACTTTCAGCTCTACAGCGTCAGCTCTATTCAGAAGCAACACTCCTCAAATGATTATATGACAACTTTACAATCCATATGACTTGTAAAAAGATTTATAAGTGAATAATAAAATATATGTACACATTGAATATCATTTTACCAGTCGTTCATATGCTAGTGTATATAATCAGTGTCAGATATTATTGTTATCCTACTACTTCTAAATCACAGAAAAGATTAGACTACTTTTTCATAATATTAAGCTTCAGGCTTGTTCTCTCTATTTTTAAAGGTAATGTAAATAATTGGTAATGCAGACAGAATCCATATCTCCTCATGAGACTAAATTCTTGTCAGTTGTCTACATGATTAATATGAACTGTTTTTGTACATAAAGAATACAAGGGCTGTAAGGATTCACTGATATGATTCAGAAATGTTTTTTTATTTTATTTGAAGATGCGAGTAAATGATGCATTTATCCCTGCATCGATAGAAATGTACTGTGACTCAGACGATGGCCTGATTTTAAAGTTATTAATTGGTTGACTGAAGCTTAGCTGCTAACTGCTAACTATTCTGCAAAGCATCGCCAAGTCTTTAAGTTTAAAGTTCAGAGCGAGACTCTTGCATTACTTTTACAAGAGTTACGTTAGCACCTCCATTAGTTCAGACCCATTAGATCCACACTTGCGAGGGATAAACAACAACACGTCTGACAACGCTGACACGGTTCACAGTGCACCATTACGTCTAACATGTGGAAGACATTTGGATTTTATAAGAAAGATGGAAAATTGGACAAAAGTCTGGTCTTTGTGAGGTCTGTAGAGATCCAAGTAATGCCACTTTAATAGAAACTGCTTATTTTAATTTATAATGAAAAATCAATGACTACATTAAACAAATGTAATTGAATTGCACCAAATATATCATACCTGAATCGTATGGTAACCCATGCATCTAGATGCTTATCGAATCGTCTTATATGGGAGAGATTCACACCCCTAAAAAAAACAAAAACAAAAAAAAACCCACTGCAAGTCAACAGATGTAATTTGTCATTGAGGCTGAGCTACAAATAAAAATCGCATTGTTAAGCTTAGTTAGTAAATAATCATGAATATGAAAAGGTTAATTTATACAGCAGGGTTTGACAGCTTCAGTAAAACCCCTGTTTTGTCCCAGTCTTGATGCTGGTGTTTGATCTCATTGTTCTTGTTCTTTAAAACACTCTTCTGGTGTTTGAAGTTCTGTCAGTAAACTTGACTCATCCGTCTGTGTGTTTGATGTCTGTTCAGGGCACAGGAATATGCCAAGACTAAGGCCGCAGACTGCAGCCCCATGCCCTCTCTGGTGGTGTGTCCTCCCACGCTGACCGGCCACTGGGTGGATGAAGTCGGCAAGTTCTGCACCAAAGAGTACCTCAACCCACTGCACTACACTGGGCCCCCTACAGAACGAATGCGGTAAGCTTAGTCAGACTTAATGCAAGAGGAAAAGTCTGTCAGCAACACCGAGAATGATTTATGTTCTCATCCTAAACTGATTAAGTACAGCAGAACAGGGCCGTTAAGCATTTTTCAATGTTTGTTTGGATTCATTATTTTATGATGAATGTTTGTATACAATACAAACATACTTGGCCTGTCTCATTTACAACAGAAGCTAAACAAACGTTTACTTTTCCAGGTTGCAACACCAAGTGAAAAAACACAATCTCATAGTCGCCTCTTACGATGTTGTACGGAATGACATCGACTTTTTTAGGTGAGTATCACTAAGTGTAATAATCCGGCTTTTTGTTTTGGAAGTAGCTGCTTAGTTTAACGTTTTTTGAACTTGTTATTTTCATTTTTTAGAAATATAAAATTTAACTACTGTATCCTTGATGAGGGTCACGTCATCAAGAACGGGAAGACCAAACTTTCCAAAGCCATTAAGCAGTTGGCTGCCAACTTCCGAGTCATCTTGTCAGGAACACCCATTCAGGTGAGATGCCCTCTTTGCTGTCAAATAGATTTGGCCGTTGAAATGTACTTCTCTCCTTGTATCTTTACTTGTCAGAGCATGAATATATTCTCTTTCTGTCTGTTCCCAGAACAATGTCCTGGAGCTCTGGTCGTTGTTTGACTTCCTCATGCCGGGCTTCCTTGGAACAGAACGCCAGTTTGCTGCTCGTTATGGTAAACCTATCCTGGCTAGCCGTGATGCCAAAAGTTCCTCACGGGAACAGGAGGCAGGTATGACGGCTCCCTTTTTTAATTTTTAACGGATTATTACCTTTTCTAACATCCAGTTTTTTTTAAAGAGACTTATTAAGATCAGGATATTAACTGTGGTTAATATTGGATTTTCCCTGTAGGTGTCCTGGCGATGGAGGCATTACATCGACAGGTGCTACCCTTCCTTCTCCGGAGAATGAAAGAAGATGTCCTCCAGGATCTTCCTCCTAAAATCATTCAGGACTATTACTGCAACCTGTGTCCTCTGCAGGTACTTGTGGCCCCTGACAGTTATCGAGTGGGCAGTCAAATACCCACAGGCTAACAATTATTCTGTAATATTGAGAAGACATTATCTCAGCTTTGCATTTTCATTTTTCTTGTAATTGGATCATTGTCTGGGATATTTAACTTGTTGTCTTCTATTGACCAAAAGAAGCTAATGATAAGCCTTCCATATGAGTTTATGCATTATAAATGGGTGGGATGCTCACACATGCTCACTACAACTGAACAATGGCTCAGCCTCAGTGTAACAACCTGGTTTGCTTTCTCACTACCTGCAGGTTCAGTTATATGAAGACTTTGCAAAGTCCCGAGCCAAGGCCAGTGTGGAGGACAGCATCTCTGTAGCCTCTACCGAGGAGGAGGAAAAGCCTAAACTGAAGGCCACAGGCCATGTCTTCCAGGTAAACCTCTAAAAAACACTGTGAATACATTTTCTTCCATGAAACCAGCATTGCTTACTCCACATTTACAACAACATTTCAAAGAATGCAGTTTGGTTTGGAAAAAAACTTTTGATTCACAGAGCAGAAGTGTAGCTGTTTGGAATCAAAGCATTCATTAATACTTTCTGAATGCCAATATCTTTTACAGATGCATCTCACCATGCAGTAACATTTCCCTTCATTTCTGCATTCTCTCAGGCACTGCAGTACCTGAGGAAGCTGTGTAACCACCCGAGCTTAGTCCTGACCCCGCAGCATCCAGAGTACAAACGCATCACTGAGCAGCTGGCAGCTCAAAACTCGAGCCTGCGGGACATTCAGCACGCGCCCAAACTCTCCGCTCTCAAACAGGTAACAGGCTGGGAAGTCGGCTATTAGATCAACTACACCACATAATGTTTCACATAATCCAAAATGATGCAGAGTTTGTGCAATCAAGTGTTCATGAAAATAATATGGGTGCGTTTAAAAAAGGAACCAGTGAAAAGTGTACTGTGGACCTCTTCACTGTCTCAAACTGAAGCTCTGATGTGTTTTCTGTTCTACAGCTGCTGTTGGACTGTGGTCTCGGTGGTGGTGGAGGATCAGAGGGGGGCACCGAGGCAGTGGTGGCCCAGCATCGTGTTCTCATTTTCTGTCAGTTAAAGAGCATGCTGGACATTGTGGAGCACGACCTGCTGAAACCCAAACTGCCATCAGTCACCTACCTGAGGCTGGACGGCAGCGTGCAGGCGGGCCTGCGCCACTCCATCGTATCCAGGTCAGTGGATTGATTTATTATCAACCAGTTCAAACCTTGATTTAAAAATTCTGCTTGCTGCTTTTTGTGTGAATATGAGCTGCCACCAAAGTCGAATCGTTCTCTCCGTTTGTCTTCTCCATCTCAGATTTAACAATGACCCCTCCATCGACGTGCTGTTGCTGACCACCCATGTTGGCGGTCTGGGTCTGAACCTGACGGGTGCAGACACTGTGGTGTTTGTGGAACATGACTGGAATCCCATGAGGGACCTGCAGGCCATGGACCGTGCCCACAGGATAGGACAGGTACTGTTGTTACATACACTGACCATACATCAATAAACAGTATGGACCACATCCTAGGCTGTAAATCCAAATAACATGTAGATCATCGTTTGCTCTGATAAAGTCCAGTTTTATTAAAATGCTGCTGACTTCAAGCTTCCTCTGTGGCTCCCACCGTAGGATGTGACTTGTTCATCAGTGTTTCCTCTATGCATTATTAAATATGGCCTTTGAACAGCCTCGGATTGTGTGACACGGCTGCTCTTGTCTGAAGCCAGCGATGCAAAATGAACCTAGTGAAATTAAATTGGCAGAGGGGCCCTGTCCTACACATCTAATACACTGTGGTAACATTTCCCGTCGTCTTTGTTCTACAGAAACGGGTGGTGAACGTGTACAGGCTGATCACACGAGGCACACTGGAGGAGAAGATCATGGGTCTGCAGAAATTCAAGATGAGCATCGCCAACACTGTCATCAGCCAAGACAACGCCAGCCTGCAGAGCATGGGCACAGACCAGCTCCTCAATCTCTTCACTCTGGACAAGGTGAGACTGACGAGGGGAAACATGTCAGTGCGTGCCAAAGAATGTCCTACATGGAGAGCTAAGCCATGTTTGCTACTACTGTAATACGGTCATTCTAGTAACCATAGAAGTAACAAGTGGTCACATGATTTTTATCCTAGAGCAGATACTGATGTGAGGGAGAAGAAAAGAAAACAAAAAAGGGGTTTATTACAGCTCTGTGTAGAATACTACTCTGCTTGAACCAAAGACTACTTTAATGTTATTCATGTTTAAAGTGTTATCATTTAATAAAGTTCTGAGCAATAGAGCAGAGTCGGTAAGTAACCGTTACAGACACATTTTAATGATTTAGACTGTTGTTTAGGTCATTATCTAGTAACTAAATTAGTTTGTTTGATAATGAGACATCAGGTGTACAAACCCAGGTAGTGCTTGTACTGCTGGCTCACATTCCCAACATACACACCTCTTCTTGCATGCGGTGCTTGTGTATCTGTGGAACATACTGTACGTCATGTTTGACTGAAATGTCACTTATATAAATGTGTTTCAGGGAGAAAAGGGTGAGAAGGGCGAGCAGTCGCCGTCAACCTCAGGGAAGGCCTCCATGAAGTCTGTGCTGGACGGCCTGGGAGAGCTATGGGACCAGCAGCAGTACGACACCGAGTACAACCTGGACAACTTCATGCACTCCCTGCAGTAGCACTGTACGACCCCCCCACCCCCACCCCAGACACACACTCACACACAGCCTCCATCTGCTGGCCGAGCAGGACCTGGTCAGCGCCTGAGGAGAGCCCTACTGCTGCAGTCATCTGCCCGAACCTGACACAAGATTACTGAGGAGTCACTGATGGCTGATAGTTACAGTCCCAAAGCAATAACTAAAACACAGCCAGAATAAGAACTGAATCTATTTTTAGTGCTTTCAAACCAACATTAATGCTGTAACAGTGTTAAAACAGTTCCTTCTGATGTTTAACATGGTCAGACATCCCATAATTCCTTTTCAACAAACCTTCTCCAAAACTGCTAAGAGACTATAATGGTATGATGATGATGCACCATCTGTAACAGACACGTCCGGTGTTTGTTTACATCACCTACATGAGTAAACAGCAGCTCCACTACTGTGTACAGTGCTGTCGTTTCTCAAGCGTACAGTGTATCATAATTATAGTTCTCCTTTATAGTTCCAGCACCAGGTGCTACTTTTACAGCCCACTGCCCTCCTCCCATGTTACATTACCAGAGTATACAGTGTTAACTGCTTCAAACACCATTACCCAGTCCCACCTCCCTCTTATCTGGTCCGCCTCCTCGTCACAAGGTCTTAAAAGCACTGCGATACCCAGCCACACCTGTCAACGCCTCTCCGACTGATAAATACAAACATGTTTTTGTACAACAAAGGGAAACGGGCCGAGAGCGACGAGCTCGCTGGAGAAACCACAGGATGTCAACACGGTGTTCTGGCTTTTTATAGCACACTGCTGACTGCTGAGCTCCCCATCCTCCAGATGGCGATGGTTTCTACTCGCCCCAGGGAGAGACTGTTCACATGACCCGAGGCCATCGAGAGGCTTTGTGGTGAGATGATAAAGAGTCTGCGTCGTGTCCAGCTCCTCCAAATGTGCTGTAACAATGAGCTGGAAAAGCACTGCACTTGAAGCAGCATTACAGAGACTGAACATGGGGCCAAGCTGAAACTGGTACCTGAAACATGCCACAAGTATTTTAAAAAAATAATAGACTTGTACATAATTCTGTAATTGCTGCTTTTTCTTTATGATCGTGGAATTGGAATAAATTCTACAAACCTTTGAACAAAATATCTTTTTTCTTCTTTGCATGTGGACCGTGATGGCCAGTAGATGGTGTGCTTGCACAGATAAGACTGAACCTGACTGAACCTAAAATATGATCACATTGGTCTTCTGACACATAAATACATATTTAAGGATTATTTCCTGCTTTATAACGACCACACACTGCAAAGCAAAACATTAAAGGATGCAGACACGGCAGCAGAAAGCAGTTTAAGGAGTTCCTGTCTGTGTTGGCCTTAAAGTTCATTCTTGACAACTGAATGGACCTTTATGGTGCAGTTGTTTTGTCTACGTCTGTCTCCAAGGTCAAGAAATATGTTTAAATTTACACTTTTAAGCCAACCTGGACAAGAAGTCCTGAAAATGGACATTTTGTGGAAGCAAAGAGAAGCCAAAATAATTTTTTTTTTTATATATATAAATCAACCTCCATTGTGTTATCACTACTTGGTAATTCATGCTAAAACTTCAGTACTACTAAATACCAACAAATGTAGAACTTTGAGAAATATGTGCTCTTAATTATTCTTTTGAAATGTAAGAAATAAATTCAAGTTTTACAATTTTTAAATGTTTCAGATTCACAATTAAAGGTGCAACTAACATTTTAGATGAACTTTCAAGCCTAATGGTTGTAAACATTGAAGCGAACTGGCTTTTTGAGTTTGGATTATGGTGGGGTGAAAAACAAACCAGCACATCTAGAAGTCTTACAGTTAAAAAAGGATTACATAACCAAAATAGTTACTTCAAAAAAAGTTTATAGTGCACTTTTTAAAGATAACGTTTTATTTAAGTCAAGAATGCAGGGTGTCAGGGTCGTTTATCTGAGCTCATCTTTCTTGGATCATGTGACTGACGGTATCATCTGACAGGACAGGTCTGTTTAGTTACCATCTGTGGTCCAGATGTGCAAGTTCTCATCTGGAATTTTGGTCTTATTTTTTTTTTTTAAACTCAAATTTGTAGGTCAGAATTTGACTTGATTTTAAATTGAATACTTGAATTTTCTTTCTGAATTTTAAAAACTTAAAAAAACAACAACATTGCGCCACTTGATCAATGATCATTTAAAATATTTCAGTGTCTTTACATGATTCCTCTTCTTACAGCCTTACTTTGCTTCCACCAAAGCTGTACAACTTGGCAAACTGCATCTGCCGATGAAGATGGTGCGATTTGATGGAAAGTTTCAGAACAGCTACTAAATGGACTTTGTGGGGAGATCATTTTTTCAAATGTAGAACCAGTTCATTATGTTTTTTCTGCCTCAGCGGGTCTGAAGAATGAATCCATTAAACTGAACGGACAGATGTGTGAATGTAAAGACGGTAAGTCGCCAACGGCAGAATGCAAGTTAGTACTGATGGGCTCTTTTCTAACAGGGGACAGAGGTGACAGAGAGGGAGAGGATGCCATGCCAAAGACCACAAGGTTTCACAGCGTCATACAACTACGTTTAATAAGATTTGCTTATTAGTACAGAAAAAGGAAAAATTAAGGTGGGAACTACAAACTCTGAAGCAGTAGTAAGCATTAGCAGCATTGAGCTCCATGTTTTCAAATCACAGTTATACTGCAAAAAAGTTCAGACCAAGTCAACAATCTCATAAAAGCCTCGTCAAGATAGAACCAGTGTTCAAGTCAGGAAATTAAAAACCTAGAAAATAAAAGCACAGATGCCTTACGGGGGAAAAAAAATACATTTCAAAAGTAGTGGGATGTTTGTGGAAAAAAGCACACTACCAATCTTTTTTTTTTCATCTACTTTGAGATCACAACATGACGAGACCTACAGTGTTTACCTACCCAGAGAACGCCCATGAAGCAGAAGTGAATATACAGGATACTATCCAAGTCTAGTTACATGAAATACATACGTATATCTATAGAGAGGAATATATAAAATGGTTGCCATCATCCAAATCATCATCTTTTTCATTTGCACATACACGTTGTGTTATAGTTCAGGTATAAATGGTTCTGTTCAGTGAAAGAGAAACTGGAAAAAAAGGGCCAAGAGATGGATAAATACTTGGTGGTATGGTGGTGAATAACACTGACAAAGTATGGGACTATTTAAAAGACATGAGGGGGGCTGTTATTAGCATCAGCTGTATAAACTGGTAGAAAAGGCCGGCCAGAAATAACATCCTCACATGAGTGCTGGAGTCTCTTTTTGGATGATGACAGTAGAGCACGGGACGTCACAAACACTTCAAAATGGAGCTTCAGCCTAAATAAAAAAAATAATAATTGTTTGAGATTTTGGGAAAATAATTTGCTGTCTTATTAAGAGTTCGATGATCAACATCACTCTCACGTCAGCACAGTAAATATGGAGCTGGAGCCTTAAAGCTAAACTTAGCATCAAAACAACAGCAGCCAGCCAGTTTCTTTCTGTACAAAGCTATCAGTTTTTGCCTGCCAGCACCTTCACAGCTCACTAATTAACATTTTATATGTTGTTTGTTTAATTCCTACAAAAACAAAACCGTAAAGTGACACATTGAAGTGTTACAGGGGTTATATGAAGGACTTTTTGGACTAAACTTCCAAATAATCGACCTAACAACGTGTCAGTTGTACACTTCTGTTTCTGTTTTGATTAAATCAAAGAGATACGTGTTCATTAGTGAGCTTTAGAGGTGTTAGAGCTCAGAATCTAAGCTAGATTTTGTTGCATTTGGACATAGTCAGGCTTGCTATTTACCTGTTTCCTGCCTAATGCTAATCTAACTGGAAGCTGGCTTCATATTGGCCAGATACGAGCCTGGTATCCATCTTCTCATCCAACTCTTGGCAAGAAAGCAAGCAAGAGGGTGGATACCACTCACATATCTGTGCATTAAATATGAGGCTACAGCCAGCGACCAATTATCTTAGCTTAGCATTACGACATGAAGCAAGGGGGTGGTAGCTAGCCTAGCTGTCTCAAAGTTCACAAATTAACACATTATATCTCTCCAATCCGAACACAAAGTTCAAATAGTTTTACGACAGGGTTACGTGCTGGACTACTTCTTGGCGGGGTGTTAATGCTAGGCTAAGCTAACACTACCCTGGCTATAGCTTTACACAGACTGTACAGTCATGTGAGTGGTGTCAATCGTCTCGTCCAACTCTTTTAAGCAATTAAGCTACCGATGGAGGGTGCGTACCAATCTCATGTCTCTGTTAAATATTGACCTACAAACAATGACCAATTATCTTAGCTTAGCATAAAGACTGGAAGCTGTATGATAGCTAGCCCAGCAGTGTCCAAAAATGTGTCAACCAGCAACTCTAAAGGTGACAAATGACCACATTTTATCTAGTTTCTTTAAGTGTAAAAGCTTTGGGTTTATGAGAGGGTCATGTGCCGTGCTAGTTCTTGGCAATGGTGTTATTGCCAGGCTAAGCTAACAATCCCCTGGCTATATAGCCTTATGTATTCTTTGCAATATTTTTTAGTGGTGTCAATCTTCTCATCTAACTCTTGACAATCAAGCGTGCGTTATGGGGTACCTACCAATGTCATATCTCTGTTAAATATTGAGCGACAGACAATGACCAGTTAACTTAGCTTAGCATAAAGACTGGAAGCCGGTCTATGTCCAAAAATTTGCCTTCCAGCACCTCTAAAGATGTCACATTAACACATTTTACCTTGTTTCTTTAACAACCCTTAGTTTTACGAGAGGGTTAGGCCTACATGCCGGACTAGTTCTTGGCTGGGTGTTAATGCTATGCTAAGCTAATACTCTCCAAGCTAGCCATAGAGCGTTATACTGTACAGTCATGAGAGTGATGTCAGTCTTCTCATCTAACTCTTCGCAAGAACACGGATTAAGAGTTTTTCCCAAAAAGTCAAACTCGTCTTTTAGAAGATCAGCAGGAAAAAAGCATGATTTAAAAAAATCCAAGTACAGAAACAAACCAAAAGTTGGGGAAGTAAAAAAAACAAAACACTTCAGACAATTGTGATGAAAAGTTACCATTCTACAGAGGTACATGCTCTTCCCAAACTTATAGCATATTACACAATTCATCTCTACATTTACATTCATACTTAAATACAATCACACTGGTGCACTCTGCAGGGACCGAACCTACGAGAAAGAGGAGGAGTGTGACATGGCTGTTTGTTTCTACAGAGCTGTATGTGAGGAACAGGAGGGGTTATTGTAGAGTTAGTGCTAATAGTAGCAGGCTAAAAGCAATGTAAATGGTCAGTGGTGTTGTCCATCTTCCACAATTACATCACAACATACTGCATGTATGCTCCATTCTGCCATTTTTATTTTATTGCCCATTCATTTGTTTACATTGCGAATCACTTAAACATCACCAACCACCAATCTGTTGTTTGTGAGTAGTTTTTTTTTTTTTTCTCCGTAGATCATTTTCACACTAATGTAAGCAACATCAGCGAGTTAACACATAAAGCTTAGCATTTCAAGAATCGAGACACTTTAGTAACAATATTACAAAGTTTTTTTTTTCAGCTTCAAAAAATGAAAAAAGTGAACAAACGAAAAAAATAAACTTTTAAAGAATTAGCATCATAAAATTAATTTATTCCAAGTAAAAATACAAAATAATATTAATGACATTGACCAGATATGAAAGTCTCCCCCAGAAATAACTATTAATGGTTGAGAAATAAGTCTGTAAAGAAAAAATACGAAATAAAAATGAAAATATGTAAATATGTTTAAATTCTTTTCTTTTTTAGCAAAACTTTCTAAAAATAATGAAAATTTCTCAGTACAAAGGCTACATTACTACTGGAAGGTACTAGCAGGTAGAGTAGGTAAATACACAGTAGAAAATGATTTTAGTGAATCACAATGCTTGCAATGAAAATAATTCTGCAATAAAGATTTATGCCTCTTTTTCTTGTTTTCTTCTTTTCTACAAACAGTACAAACAGTATTGCACATTACAACAAAGAATCAAGGTTCTTAGCCTTAAAAAATGGGACTAATTCAAGTCTTGCGTGAATAGAAGGCCACCAGTCAATTGATGCACCTTGGGGGCTTTCGATCAAGTTACAGGTGAAAACACTTGTGTCTGTTTTGTGTTAAAAATAACATTCTCGTCTCTCTACCTCCAGCTGTTCAGCGACTCTCACAAGTCTCCTTTTGTTTTTTATTCTCTCCCAACGACGTCAGGCTAACAAAATCAGGGTCGCGTTGCTTTTTTACAAAACAAAAGGGAGCACATACTTTTAGGAAACATAAAAAACTTCTCTTAAAAAAATAATGAACAGAAGATCTCTTTCACAACTCTGGTCAGCATAGTAAATGATTGATTATAAATATACAAAAACGTGGGAAATATGTTCAGTTTTCTCTCTGAGCACCTGATAGTTTTTTTTCTTCCTAAAGAGCTCTTTCTCTGATGTTTCGACCAATTTTGACCAGTGGGACACTCACCCTCACCTCCACTGTAATAAAGTAGACTGTACTCTCACTAACTACATCATTATATTAGTTATAAAGCTCTAGCTCCTTCAGTTGTTGTCTTTTTCAAAAAAATAAATTCTTAAAATAAAAGCAAATAAGCATGATAAAAATAAAAAAATCAACCATCTGTTAAATCATTTCTCTCGAAGAATTAAATTAATATATATTTTTTCATCTGAATAAACTTACTTAGAAAATATCAGTTTCTCTCCTAATATATTTCAAAATTGAGGTATTGCAAAAGATCTTGTCAGTCAGAAAGCACGCTTTATCGTCTTTTTTTTTTTTGTCTTTTAACAAAAAGAACTGCTGACCGTCGAAAACTGTTCAGATACAAAGAGTAGTGCATAACAAATATCTATCATAGAGAAGGAACAAACATAGAAAACCTGTCTGGGTGGGGAAAGAAATGTCACAAAAACACCCAGAATTCACTTTCATAGGGATACGTATTATTACTCATGGTTAGCCTCGTGTTTTTAAGTCTTTTTTTCTATCAGTAAAAAAGTATCTTCTGCTTAGTTTCAATTAGTTTTTTTTCTTGGACAACAAAAACATCTATCCTAAAGCAAAAAAAACAAACAAACAAACAGTTTGCGACTAAAACGAGAAAGAGGAGAGGGACTGCGGGGCGCCAGCACGGGACAATCACAACTCACGGACAGAAAAAGAAAAGGGGGGAGGGGAGGACGACACACATTAACTTGCAATGATGTAGGATCCTGTTCGGATTGTCCACAAGACTGCTAAAACCAGTGTAACTTGGCCGCCCACCCCTGACCCCAAACCAGAGCCGCCCTGTCTTCAGCAGCCAATACTTAAATTTCATTGCATTCAAAACCACCTTCCCCCTCCCCCACCCACCCCATCCTGTTTGCACTGCGCACTAGAACCTTTTGATAAAAAACTAAAAGATATATATGTCCACCATTTTTTTTTTTTAGCAGGTCCATTACTTCAAGCTTTGCAGGAAAAAAAAAACATCTGGATAAATATGGTAACCCCAGCTTGCACATCTGTATCTTCTGGATCCCACCCACACCCACCCACCCACAAACACCCCAGCCCAGCCCAGCCATGTAGTGAGAGCATGTGCGGCGCTCAGTTAATCAACCTCAAGTCTCCAGTAGCTTCAATGTTTCATTTTACCCCCTCCCCCCACCCACCCCCCCACCCAGATTCTTCTTCCCATCAGCCCTCTTTCCTCATCTAATCCACTGCACCACTGCAGGCCGTGCGAGCGGCGGCCTCCTCTGTGTCTGTTAAAAGTCGAACACGTGAGCTCTTTGGTTGCGTTCTGGGACGTAAACGTGCGCTTATTGTCGACGGTGGGACAACTAAAAAAAAAAAAAAACCCTCAGTTCTCAGTTTTAAGCTCACATTGTTGCGTCTTCTCTTCGGATCAGACTCTGTAGGCGTCTGTTTGTGTGCGTAAGAAAGACAGCCGTCCGTGTGTGTGTGTGTGTGTGTGTGTGTGTTTGTGTGTGTGGAGAGGCTTCTGTGTATACTGGTGCAAGTGTGTGTACAAGAGAACATATATACGTCTGCATACACTAGTTATGAAGTTTCACAGGACTTCTATGTCGGACATTAACGACAGTTAAAGCGAATCACAGTTCTAGGCATACTCAGACCTAACTACATACGGTATAAAAAATTGCACAATTATATCAACAATCACTGCAAAAAAGTACTTCACCTATCATAGACAGTTTTAAATGGTAATCCTACATTTAATTTGATTTGTGATTATTAAGGTTGTTTTTTTTCCCCCGTCGTCTGGATGTGTTCACTGCCTGTTTGTGCAGGGTGTGTCTGCGGCGGCCGCGGCCCGTCAGCCCGACCGGCGACGCGGAGCCGCCATGATTCCTACGACCGGTCCTCCCTGCCTCTGTCCAGTTCCGTGCGAGTCGAACGTACGTCTGTAGTGTGTTGTGCAAACATGGGCAGAATCGAATAGTAGACATGATACTGAAAAATTCTATTGCATGCAGCAACCTGATTGAAATAAACATGCAGTTAGGGGCGACCCACCCCGACCCCCCACAAAAGGTAGCCATCGTCGTCTAGGGGCGCCCCCTCCCCCTGTGATAGCTCGTCACTCCTCTCGATCGGTTATTATTTTACACCCTAGCCTGAATAAAGTACGTATGGTATCTGTTTATACCATGGATTTAGCAGCAAAGCTATTGCAGCATTACATTTACATAACACTAAAAAATAATGTTATTATAAAAATAAAGACCTAGAAATCGAAAGCAAACTAATCCGATTGCGTGTATGAGGTATTAATATTTTCAGAGTCAAAATTGAGAGCGAATATAGCCGTGGTACTTTTACTCTGGGCGATACGGGCCCACACTACTGGATAGTTGTTAAATCTTGCTACATCTTATGCCACCTATTTAAATTTTCTGTATGCTTAAATTTCATTTTGCCTTTGGTAATGACTTTTTTTATTTTTTTACTAGGGGCAATATAACTACAGCTTTTCAAAATAAGTGCATGCTCCTTTTACATAAAATTTAAATTATCCATATATGTATAGATAGGTACAAAACAAAAAATATATACTTTTTTAAATATTTGTGTGGTCCCACCTCTGTCTCAGTACGGGGGAGGGGGGGGGGGATCCAACAGGACGTACCACACCACCCAGTCAACAGAACGGGGAACTGAAAGTAGCCAGGTGTCTAACATACCATCCTGTGTGTGTGTTTCTGTGTGTGTGTTTCGTAAGATTTTGTGCCAAAGTGCAAATTCTAAGCTGATAGACTTTCGCATTTCATTTCCCCGCAATGCTTCATCAGAGGGGAACACTAGACAATGAGTTCAGAGCCATGTGGTATGAAGACAGTCCCATGGGTTTGACGGTATCCTTTTTGCTTTTTTCATGAGGTGTTTGTGGGGAGCAGGGTGGAGTAGCTGGGGCTATGGGGGAGGGAGCGGGGGTTGCAGCGCTGTCCCGGCCTGTAAGGTAGGAGGGGTGCAGGAGGTGTTCGGGACTCGGGTGTGGGTTCACCGGGGCAGGGCTGACTGGTGACGCCCCCTCAGCTCCAGCGGAAGGACACGTGTCGAGGGCGGTCGCCCCCCTCCTTCACCAGTGGCTTGTGAAACTCTCGGCCGGCTCGTGAGTGGATGCTGGCCCAGCAGTACTCGCAGTAGTACTGCAGGCAGGTGACGTTGGCACAGAAGAAGGGGGCGAACTTCCCCCCGCAGCGTGCCCCCTGGCACTCGTCACACATCTGGTCGTCCAGGACGTACGGCTTCACCTCCACCTGTGGAGACGGAGGATGAGAGGAGGAGTCTAGTTTATTCACGGTCGTCTCTTAGACCACTGGTTCTTAAACTTTTTCTGTCACCCCCCCACCCCAATTATTAGCAATTATTGGGGAAGCAACAGTTAAAAAGGATCCAAACTGAATTTTAGTAAAAAATAAAGCAAACACTTCTGTTCACACAATCACATTCATTCAGCTTTGTTTTGTTTTTTTGGGTCATCCACAGTCCCCTGCAGTCGATCTGCGCCCCCCTGGGGGTCCCACCTCCGAGTTTGAGAGCCACCGCGTTAGATAAACATGGATTCTGCCCTGAATGGGCACTTTTGTAGCCAGTAAGCAGCTCTCTCAGCTGCTGGCATTAGGTGAAAGGTTTGTCTCTATGCAAGACTAAGCATAGTTATGGTAAAAATGCAGTCCCCATTTGAGTATTGTGTTCTCATATTCACTCTTAAAGGTCCAGGATGTTGGATTTAGGGGGATTTATTTGCAGAAGTTGAACATAATATTGATTATGTAATCATTATAATTATGTTTTCATTAGTTTATAATCACCTAGACCTTTAAAACAATCCTATTCTTCCCAAAACAAGTAAAATGATTTCAATAAGATGGGTATTCCAACTGATATAAGAAAATGACATTGGAAAAAAGGGGGGGTTATCTAACTGGTGTCCTCTTCCTGTTTATGCTGGACATATACACTGTAAGACCAACACAAACAGGATGTAAATATGCTAAAATAACGGCTATGTTTCTCCAGGGATGTTCACTCCTTCAGGCCGTTCTCCACAAACCCCCCTACGCGAGGCAATCTTTGTGCAATTCTCCAAAATATAACCAGGCTAGATTGAGGCAGGTATCCTCCCGTCCAGCAGTGAAATGAGTCTGACCACTAAGCCTGGAGACAAGAAATGAGAACTCAGTCGCCATGGAGACGCCTCAGTGCATGAGTAGGCAGGGGTGGATGCTAACCTTGTTATAGCGTGGCCACAAAATGAAAGGTTATCAAATGCTTCAACTGTAGGAGAGCGTCCCTCTTAGTTCAACTCTGCAACAACTGCAGTGCAATATCCACGAGACAAATGAGGAGCGCTGCCACGCTATTAAACACCGATATCAACTGAGCGGACACGAAGCTGACCAGAGGGTAATGAGCTTCTGTGTCCCATCATCAAGAGCCATTTACTGTTAATGGAATTGTGGACGCTGAAGGCGAGAAAAGGGAAAATTAGAGAGGAAAGTGGCAAAAAGAGGCATCCTTGTTCCGTACCACAACTTTACACTCTCGAGGATGTTTCCCACTTTCTGCAGCAGATATAGATTCTTTACCTTCTTCTTTCTGTCAGCATAAATCATTTTAAACTATGATGTGATGATATTTGCAGCTTTAAAATCCTTTAAAAATCCTCGCCTGCTTTCCTGAGTGTTTTCTTCTTTAACTTGTTTTATTTGTATTCCACCCAGTCCCAGTCATAATAATGACACCCTAAACCCCCACTGAAGATCGATGGTGATAGCTGAGGTGGGGCGGACTGCCCCGCCCTGCAGAGGCTCGGCTTCCTGGCTGACACCCAGTCTCTCTTGGTCACGATCTGTCCCGCTGCAATTGGCCGACGTGCCTAAAATAAGCAGGCTGCAGCTCAGCCCGAGTGGATATGCATGTATAGGGAACTACTATAATTAAACCAACCCTCTGTGTCTGCAACTTGAAACATCTGTCGGGACTCCGGCAGCAAAAGGCCGTAGTGATTGCACAGCCCGGGCTTGGTCTTCCGTTATTGTAGGCTGTGCAGTTGGCTGAAAACCCGTCTATAATGAAAGCTCTGAAACATGGGAGAGGGCTCAGGCAGAGTTCAGCTCTGCAGCATGCCATAGGAATGACTGTGAAAACCTCAGCTGTGGTGGAGAGGAAGGATATTGTGAATGAAGCGCATGAACCCACTCACCCTTTTGTCGATGTCATTGTGCTGCAGCTGAACGAAGCGAGCGCTGATGGCAGCAATGTAGCTCTGCTGATTGGAGAAGGCCACACGGCCCGCTCCCTTTGGGTATTTGAGCTCTGGGTCGGTGTCGATGCCGGCGTAGCAAACACCTCCGTACAGCCGGTCCATGATCATAGCCAGCTCCACTGGAGAGAAGAAGAAAGGAAAGAGGGAGGATGATTAGTGCTACAGCCAGGCCCCTTGGGAGTTTTTGGCTTTACTTTTGTCCTCATATTGAAAGCACTCAGCCTTTCTTAAAAAACTTAGTGAAAGATTTAATGTGGACTTTTGTGATTGACGCTTTTAATACCTGATGTAAAAATCTACCCTACTCCACTATTCATCAGAGCAGCGGTCTCAAACTGCTGGTATAATTACTGGGGGTCACATTGCAGACAAGCCAGCGATGTTTATCCCAAGAACAGAAGGACTGAGCCTTCCATTACACCATGAATTCTTAACATGACGACCACTTGGCAATCTTCCTGGAAACCCAAGTAGAGGATTGCTTTCTCAGAGGGAGAACTTTCATTATAGCCTCCAGGCAGTGTACTCCATGCCAGCCTACATTATGAAGCCAATTTAGAGGCTTTTGGGGGATTGCAAAAAAAATATTCCATTCATATTAGTTGGTTACCTGCACGCAGGGGCCGCGGCACACCCCCTACAAAGATGGTCTTGCGGGGGTCCAGAGGCTGGGAGCCATCCATGACGAAGTCGCTGTCGCTCAGGTTCCAGGGACGGATCTGGACCTGCGTAAGACAGAAGGAAAAATGTGGTAATTTAGGTAGCAATGGTGGTATACTGCCTGTACTTTATTAACCATGCTGGCAGTGTGGCTCTATGGAGGACAACAGGCCTGCAACTAACCATTAGTTTCATTGTTCTCATTCACAATTAATCGATTGATTGTTTAGTCTTTAAAATGATTTTTTTAAAAAGGCCCAACTTTGTTCAACTAACAGTGCAAAACCCAAACACTCTCCATTAACTATCATAATTGACAAAGACAAGGCAGTGAATCTAACATTTAGGAAGCTGGACCCACCAAATGTTTTCGAGCTAACTAGCTAACAGCAGCTACAGTTAGCAGTTACTCTAGTGATATGCTGCCCCCTATTTGCTTTCAGTTTGAATTCGACAGGTGGCCAATTCTTACATATTGCACCATGTTCCTTTACTGAATGTCTGCCACTTACCGGTTTGTCTTTGATGGTGGGACTGGATACACACAGGTAGAGCTTGCCGTCCTCCTCGATGCAGGCGTCGATCAGGGCCTGAACAGAAGTCTCTTCTTGAAACAGCAGGAAGGCGTAGCCTGGCAAAGAAGAGCAGACAGGGAATTTTAGAAAAAAAAAGAAAACTACATCTGTTGCAATTAATAGCCACACCCTTGTGATCATGATGCCCCCAACTCTGTCCTCTGGGCAACAATTCAGAGACATTTGAGTATTTTCTAGTGTCTACATTGTACAAGTCACAATCATATGACTAAGCCCCCCGTTTCTCCATGTTATTCATAGTTTCAGACAACTTTGTCTCAACACACACACACACACACACATATATGACCTTGTGACCTGTTCTCCTGTCCTCTCTTGCCTTCATGAGACGCTCTACAGCCGGCACCGTCCTGCCTGCGCTGCTTCAGATTAAATGGCTGAGAGTGCTCCACTCCTAAAGGAACCATGCAAAATTGATCAGCCTAACCCACTGCAGATCGTCCCCGAGAACTGGTTCAGGTAGAGAGAGTTTTGTGATGTCTGCGCACGGCAGAAAGAAAGAGCAATTCAGACAGTCACTCTGTACTATTGAATTATTTAGCACTGAGAGCAGAGAACGTTATCCAAGGTCAGAGCTATTAAGCCGCTTCGGGAGGGACAGAAAGCCGACTCAAGAGGGTATGCCTGTCATACAGTGCTAGAGGGATGGGATTTATACTGAGAAAGAACAAAGAAACCAGAAATCAGAGAGATTTTTTGACAGCCAAACAATGAACACACAATTCTTGGCATGAGTGAATATATTTGTAATACCAGCAAAGAAAGTAGCAGATGTTGGCCCACACAGTCATCTCTGAATGGGTTGTAAATTATTACTGCATTTTTCTGGTTATGTTATTAGCAGAAGCCCGGCACCACCTGTAGCACCCATGAGTCAGGGGAATATGAGCCGCCATCTGAGCGAAGCAACTGGGATGGGTTTGATACGCACAAGTGCACACGATCACACGATCACACCCAGAGACTAGCTTCTTCATCCCTTCTTCTGTAGTGTCCCCTGAGACGACTAGAAAAGCCATGTGTTCCGCTGTCTCTTGAGAAGCCTGCTATTATAAACCATCTCTCAGTGTCACCCTCCCTCCCTCCCTCCCTCCCTCCCACACACTAACTCAGGCACTTATGCAGACAAATGCATGAGTGGAAATGGCGAGGAAGAGGAATGTGCAACTGTCATGTTTCACTCTTAACATTCCTGAGCGGAGCTGCAGCAGATGAGATGAGCGGAAAGGAGGAATAAAGCCTGACTCGGCAGAGCCAGTCACCTGTGGTATGTGGATGGGTCTGAGTGAAAGTGTGCATGCGGGCTGGGAGGGAGGACGAGGGTGAGTGTGTGCCGCTGTGGAGGGAGGCGGGGGGATAAAAGCGGGACAGGAAAGAAAAGGCAGCGAGCGTTGGAGGCAGAATGGAAAAAAAGCAGGTGCGTAAGCAAACCGCCGCCTCTCTGACAGGCTTCTGTTTGTGTGTGACGCGCGTCCTGATGGATGTGACGTGTCCTCTGTCACAGTGACGTGACAGTGATCTGCCCAGAGCTGTGACTTTCTGACATTTGCTCTATCAGCAAACTAGTCTGTAGATCATGATGTAGTAAGAACATACAGTGTTAGAATCTGATGATGATAAACTTGAGCTGTCATAGAGGAGGAAAGAAACCGGAAAATATTCACATGGAATTTCCTAGAAAAATTACTCAACCTGATTAAGAAATGATCTAGTTTATTTAATAGTTAACAACTAATCAATTCATTCTTGCAGCTCTAGCCAGCTTAAATTATTTTGTTGCTGACCTCCGATGCCATAATGGTGACGTGATATTGACAGCTTGTGGATATTAAAACTAGGGGAAAATAACTATATACAGCCTTAAACAAAAAAAAAAAATCACCATAATTACATCACTTAATAGGCTGCTTAGTGCATCATGAGGGCTCTGAGTTAAATGTATATGCCAAAAACAGTATTATAACAATGACAGGAATAATAGTAAGAAAAGAAAAGGTATGGAGAAGGAGGTCTGTGTGTCCTCGTCCTTTATATAGACACCCAAATTATTATAACGACATTATGTGTCCCTTTTGGATCAATACCAGATTTTGCTCCATGCTAACACATCAGCATACACATTGTTGTGTGATTGTATTCATCTATTAATATGCAAAGAAACCACAGAGGCTCTTTCTAATTAACAGTTGTAGCGGTTGTTATTATGAGCCCTGTAGAGTCAAGTATCAGGCTAATAACCTCAGTGGGACTGTAATGTTTTCTCTAATAACAAGCTCAACCATCGTGGGCAAAACTAAAATATTCACAGTCAGAACTAATTTCAATCAGCTGCTTTAAGTGACCGTCTAATCGCTGTCTTCTTATAATTGGTCAGCGCAGAGCCAACTCCTCTCCAGACCAGCCGCAAAAAAAAACACACAATTAGACTTGACATTTTGTGCATCGTCATCTTTCTCCACGTGCCTCGTCATCGGCCGACATAAGACCCCTGTGTCTCCGTGTTGCCGGGTTACATAAAGAGGGTTTGTCATTGGGAGAAATCATGTGGTTTAGCACTGACATCCCCCCTCGGAGAAAAAACAACTGCAGTCTTGCACAAAAAAAAACAGCATGAAAAGGCAGAGCTAGCCAGCAGCTCATACAGTCTGAAGGAGGGAACAACGTGTTCCATGACCCAGGGCAGGAGAGAGAGACCGAGAGAGAGAGAGAAAAGAAGGAGGGGGAGAGGAGTGAGACAGATGGAAAGAGAGGGGAAAAGTGAGAAAAGGTAAGGAGAGAAGCAGTGTGAAGACTGCCATACAAACAGGGAGTTCAAAAATACACAGGGCACGGAGAGCAGGAGGAACATGGGGCTTACAGACACTGTAGAGACAGACGTAAAGCTGCTACCTTAATGGACCGTGTTAGAAAGTTACAAAACTGATGCAAGAGGCCTGGAAAAGTGAGACGGGCAACCTTTTCCATGTGCTACACTCAATTTCACACTGAAAGTACTGTCCTGTGCTGACTTCTGGTACATCCTTCAATCCTGTCAGGTCAAAATGAAATTTAGAAGTAAGGACATCGAGTGGGACAAAACGTACCAAAAAAAAGAAAAGAAAAACTTTTAAGTGGGTCTTTGGTGGCATCTGTCTACTATTATTATCCTGCACACTTTTAACAGCACTTATTCATTTAAATAGGCCACATAACAGTTACATTTTGGTCAATATAATTGGAGGATTATCAGTGTTTCCCCTTTATAATAGTGTTTTTCCTGAATTCTCAGTAATTGGCTTCTGTTGTACCAAATGATATCAGAAAGCCTGCCAGGACCTGTGCTATAAGCTACTTGTGTTTAATGTGTTTCTACTCTTACTGGTTTCTCAGGACACAGAATGTCTGTGATCAATAGCCTGAACAACATGGATACTTGATTGGGTCAGTGTGTACACAGCTGAATGAATACGGCTCAGCTTTAAACTAAACTAAACATCAACACTCGAGGCCTTGCATTAAAGCAGCCTGTACCAGATTCCATAGGGCTCTATGCCACTTTAATGCTCTGATATTTGGGCTGAATGGTGCTGAGGATCTGTCTTTTTCCATCAGCCTTGCGCAGTGCAGAGGCTTACACCGCGGCAGGAGAGCGCAGATCTGCAGTGGCTCGTGCCTGAGATTTATAGGGGCTTTGCTGCTGAGCTCCCAGCACTGTCCAGGGAGGAACGGAATACGTACACCCGCAGCATTTTCCAGCCTGAAGAGCGCTGCTTACAGACAAACGATAGGCAGAGTGCCCTGTGGGTTGCGCAGACAAACCAATGACCTCATGCAGTACAGAGGCTTTCCTGTAGTGGAGGCCAAGAGTTTGACTCATGGGGAGACGAATGGTAACCTCAACAGCAACTTGATGACGATTTGTCAAATTGCCATAAAAACAAAGACATTAACTCACCAAATGCAATGACTTAACCAGCGAACTGCTACCTATAAATAGCATTAGGCTAGCTTTACTCAGGCAAATGGGAAACAGGTAGCCTATTAATGGAATAGTTAAAAGGGAATATGTAATATGTTTATTCGCTTTTTTACCAAGAGTTAGATGAGTAGATTGATACCACTCTCATGTCTGTCCCCAAACAAAGAACCTTGGGAACACAGGACCCTGGGAACATAGGACTGACCCCACATTACAACTGAATCAAGGGAAAAGGTCACAAAATCAGGCCACTTGCGCTGCTAAAGCAGACCAATTAAAAAGGTTATAGCTAGCTAGTTGTTTCCAGTATTTGTGCTCAGCTAACGTGCTGCTCTTGGTAGATTCATTTTGAGCACACAAAAATGAAGGGGTATGGATCTTCTCATCTAACTCTTGGCAAGAAAGTATTCAAGTGTCCAATTATTCCTTTAAGTGCTTTTCATAACAGGAAATCAAATACGATATGTTCAAGTTCGAGGCAAAGCAACTCCTAGAAAATTGCTAATATCTCAATAACCTTGAGTTATGAAGCCAAAGGGAATTGAGTAATGGTCTCAAAATACACTAATGAGTGAAAGCATTACACTGGTACCTGGTGCGAGCTGATATGTTACACTACCCACATACCAGAGTGGAACTGATATTGTAGAGTCAGTCACTAAGTAGTACACAAACATCTTTCCACTGCTATATCAAAGTCCCACATTGCTCCCCTGTTCCCTCCCTTACTTCATCAACTGAAAGTTGTGTTGACTTTGCTGAAATCCAATCTGTGATGACTAGATAAACTGAGTGAGCATATTCACAATGTCCATCTCTCTGGCTTTAATAGTGACATTTAAATCCAGGCTTATCTTTTCATACTCAGCAACAGACATGTGTCCAGAGATTTATTTCCCATAGGCGAGGGCACAGACGTGTTCTGCCCGAGTGACCCGAGTGACCGAGAAAAAAAAATCTGCCACTCGCTATCAGAGAAACGTGGGAGAATATGTGCAAAAAAAAAATCTTTCTGGCTGCAAACACGCATGTCGGCCTGCTCCGAAAGTCTGGAGGCAGTTCTGCTTGAAAGCGTAGAAGAATCCAACCCTCCATGTACGCTATCCATCCCATGAGAATAGAGAGAGAGAGAGAAAGAAATTCGCAGAGGGCTGTAACCCTGCCACAAAATGTCAACAGACCGACTGCTGACAGCAGCTTACATGATGAGGGGAGAGACGGGGAGAAGAAGATGAGGAAGGCCTGGCAACATGGATGGAGTGAGACACAAACATCTGCTCTCCTAAAAACAAACACAAGCCTTGAAGCTTTGGAGCAATTGGAGAATAGTCAGTGATAGAGTAGAGGAGGGGTGAAATCAAGCGTCGCTAATCATCTCAATTTGAAGAAGTCACTCACTGGATATAATCCCTACATGAGGGCGAAAAGAGAAATCAAAGCCTGAATAATGCAGTACGATGCAATACTGCGACTGTCGCCACTGCAGCACTTCTCTGCTGCCATTATTTGAGGCTTGCCGCATTCATCTTCTATTTTGAATGTCCATTTTTTCCCCACGACGGCCTAAAAAAGCTGATAATAACTGGCTTTAGTCGAACTGGCTTCTGTTGTAGCCTTTTGAAGCCTTCAAACAAGTCTGACACACTGTTATTGCAGCATGACGTGAGCAATAGCATTTGTAGCAGTATATAGCTCCCAGTGCTCAGACAGCGTTACCTCCTCCTCCTCCTCTTCCCCAATCAGAGACAGAAATAGCTCCTTAACCTTTCAAGCCTATTGCCAACAACAGCGAGGACAGTGTTGGATGATAGCAGATGATGTGAGTGACGGCACCGCAGTGGTCAGAGCTTGTTGGTCACACTTTTTTTAAGGGTGAGATGGTCAAAAATGCAGCATCAAATATTGCATTGTTTATGATAACACTTGTAGAATAATTAAGCAGCATGAAATTATTTTTGACCACTTGGGGACATCAGAACAAGCTGTAAATACAACTTTGGCATGTTATCTTCCTATAAAAGGTATATGGTTAGCGTGTTAGCATGCAGTTTCCTTTTTTCCATGTCCAGTAGACACAGAACACATTAGCATTTCTTTGTCATGTCGGTTGCTGGCTTATACTTACTCTATTAGCTCTGATTTGGTGTCTACCAACTCATAAGGGAAATATCTAGCTCTTAAGCAGTTAAATGCTCCATTGCTTTCACTAGGTAGTCGCCATAAAACCAAAACAACAAGCTAAAATAAGCTAAAATGCTCTGTCAAGTTGAGGACAACTGCAGCGTTTGGAACAAATCTATGGCCCATACAACAGAATGGTGTGACTTGTTCACTGAACATTACATCTACTACAGTTTAGTCACTGAATGAGCAAAATTGGCATTTTGGAAATTATTATATTGTCTTTTTTTCCACAACAAATCTAGCAGAGGAGGAATGTGATAAAATATATATCGAATGAGAAGAGACAACAGTTTTCAACACATAACACTGTTATGATGTAATGAGTCTTGTTTGTAGTTATTTTGGGATTTGTATTTATGACGGTGGTGTTGCACTCAGGAACCTTAGGGGCGGCAAATTGCACAAAATTCCAATTACTAAATTATGTTGCTTTAATTTTATATAAGACGGCTTTATTATGAGCATGATAAGATTGTTGCTTATAGTATGGCATTATAAATGCATTAGACTGAAGTTAACTGCTGCTCTGCCAATGGCATGCTGTCTCTGTATTACTCATGTTCACTTTTAACTTGATCCTTTCAGTATCATATCAGCCAATTTATCAGATTCTTCCCAAACTATCCTTATTATATCGGCCTTTAAAACTCTCCATCCCTCTAGTTACAATACAGTAGTGGAGTTGTGAAAACACAAGAACATTGAGCATTTAGTTGATTCCTGTTCCTACTTCCCCTCCAAGTCGCCAGTTTTATCCAAGTACCAAATGTGTCCTTGCCTGTCCCTGAAGTCGGCCTGAGCCACAATATGAGTCATCCGTGAACCAAAACACTTTCATAACAGTCCAGACACACATCGCCGGCAGTTTAATGTGAGGCAGGATGGAAAGTGACAACTATCTTCCATTCGGTCAAGCTTGGAAGGACGTTCAACACGAGGAGAGGCCGCTGACCTCCTGATGTGAATCCAACATCCGTAAATCAGCCGTTACACAGTCCACATGACAGTACGACACGCTCACATGTGCAGATGTGCACTTGCTTTAGACCCTGAAGCTATTAGTGCTAAGAACTCTGTCACCAGACATCTGCACAAGATCCCTTGCCTGTTAACATGTAGAGTGTCACATAAACAGGATATTTTAGCAGCTTCCCTTGGAAATTTGGAGTTGGAGGTTTTAAATTAGAGTGAGAGATGAATTCTACACAGATCACTAGTCCCACATGTCTCCTCCCCTTACATGGCGGCGTCCTCTCGCTGCTGTAAGCTCATTCATTCCCCTAAAAGGATGCTGCATTTTTCCTCCTGGCTTTGGATATTAGTAGAGCCAAGCCTATTCAAAATAATCCTCGCAAGCTAAAAAAAAAAACGGGATGTTGAAAAATGAGAGTGGGGGAGAGACTGGCAGTGATTTTCACAGGTCCTCCAGATGCAGCGTATTACCATCTGCCCATGGAATGTTAGTTATTTCCAGAGCGTCTTTAATAGCTTTCCTAATATGACACACAGCAGCTCCTGGGCCAGAGGGAGTGATGTAGAGGGCTTGGGAGACGGTGGTGATCACCTGCCTGAAAATGACACCCGATAACACGTTTCACACTCCTCAGGTACTCGTTCAAGCAAATTCTTCTTAGGTCAAAACAGTTATGGAGTCATTATAGGCTGCATGAGTCTTTCAACAAGATGACTACAGGGGGTAACTTACACAAACAGACACTTCCATGCTTACGCAGCAGGAGCCATGAATTCTGGGTAACACGATTCTTTACAAAACTCTAAAATGGCGACGCACCCGAGGTGATATTTATTGGTGTAGACTTTGATGTCCGATGGGAAAATACAGATTATGCTCTGAGAAAATGTTTTTACCTTTAGGTGGGAAGTAGGATTTGCTCTCAGCTTTGTGGGGCCAGTCGACCACCAGGTGTCCATAGCGACGGAAACTGTTGGTGATTTCATCTAGAGAAACGAACAAAAGAGACAGAAAATGAGACTTGAATGTTATTTTAGTGACATTATAAGATACATTCATGGTTGTTCATGTAATATGCATATGCAGGACTTGATGCAGAACCACACTCAGTGACGAGACAGGCACGGTTTCTATTTTTCGCCTTGTTCCTGCTGCAGTAGTAGCCACTGCATTAAACAGGAACACAGGCCGGGCACATCCAGTCTGCGCTGGGCTGACTCGTGCAGTGGAAACTCATTAATTTTTCAACCGGCTAAGGGCATGTATTGTGCATCAGCTCCGTAGTACATGTGCTTGTTCAACGGGGTGGGCACATATGAAAGGAAACATTCCATATTAACGCTAAACTCTTTGGTATGCTCTAGAGTTTGTGGAAATAACGACAGGTCTGTGATGTAACGGGTTACAGACGTTACACAAAATCATTACAAGTGACCTAAAAATCTATTCTGAAGCTTATAAAAAGATTGTTTGAACAATAGGCTCATTTCTCGGAGGCATATGGAAGCAGAAATGACTGTGAGTCTGTTTTTTGGTTGTGACTCAGTTTCAAAATATAAAGAAAACATAGTGATATATTAAAGCTATCTAATTGAAGTTAGCTAAATTGTGGGTGAAATGTATATCAACAAATACACTTATTTGCTTTCTTGCCCTGTTACATGAGAGATCGATACCTCTCTTGTTTGTATAGCAAATGTGAGTTAACACTTCAAACTGTACTGTGGCTTTTTAACTTAAAGGAAGAGTTGTCGGGTGAAGTTTTCTTAGTGCAAAAAACATTTCTGGAGCTTCACAGCAAAACAACGTTGAGGCATTCTCCTAAACAACTGAGTTAGATGGGGACTTGAATTAAAACACAATAAAACAAAAAACATAAAATGGCTCCATATAGCTCATCTGGTGTGGAGATTTGAATTCGAAAAGATGTTATTTGCACCTTTTTATAAGCTGAAATCTTGTCTGTAGCTGCCAAGCTAAGAGCGCTCCCCGTCTGAAGTGGGTATTATTTACGCCCTCAACCACATGTGAAGGGTGTAAATAACATCTTTTCAAATCATTTTGGGATCTCAGGGCTTATGAAGACTTGGTTTACACTGGACGAGCTGTATGGAGCCATACTGCGGATGTTTTTTTGTTTTTTTTTTACATTTCTAAGCAACTCTCCATCTACTTCAGTTGTGTAGGAGAAAGCTGCAACGTTCTTTTGCTGTGAAGGTCCAAAAGACTATGAAACTTCACCCTGATTTCACATTTAATTTTTTGTGTGAACAGCTCCGTTAAGTTTACAGTTGCTGAATAGTGTGTTAAATTAACATCTTCAACGGGGAGTGTCAAGGTGCCCTTAAGCAAGACTTGAATACTCCAGTGTCACTGTTAGTGGCAAACAGCCAAAGACAAAGACTGATCTGGGAGGCTTCCAGTTGTGAATGTACTGTACAGGAGGAGGTGTGAGTGGCAACAGCACAGGGGTCAGAGCTTATTGGTCACACTTTTTTTCAAGAGTGAGATAGCTAAGAAAACAGCGTCAAATAACAGCATGACTGATTTGTTGACCACTTGAGGGCATCAGAGATTGACATGTTATCTTATTTAGGTTTTATGATGAATGTGTTTACAAGCAGTTGCCTATTAACACATCCAGCAGATATAGAGCAACATTTGCATTTTGTTTGGCCAAGTGATGAATGCAAGTACTATATCTAGTCTTCTTTCGGTGAGGTTTTGGTCTCTTCCAACATATTTAAGTAGTGAGCTAAATTAACATCCCCAACAAGGAGTGTCAAGGTGCCCTTAAGCAAGCATTAAACTCTTCAGTGTAACTGTTGGTGGCAAACAGCCAAATACAAAGACTGTTCTGGGAGGCTTCCAGTTGTGAATGTACTGTACATTATGTACTGTGTCAAAATAAATCTGCAGCAGGGCAGTGCTAAAAAACAGGGAGGGAGGTCTGAGATTAAGTGAAAAGCTTTCTCTAGATGTGTAAATCAAAATCAATCCTTTGTTTACCTTCATCTATGTCAGGGGGGAGGCCTCCGACAAAGACCTTCCTGGAGTAGCGCTCCATTCTCTCTCCGTTCTGACAGCGGGTCGGCGAGTTCAGGCCCGGGGTCAAGGAGGGGTCACCGTGGCCGTCATCGAGGAAACCATCCTCAAAGGGAAAAAGACAGGAGCGACCTGGGAGGAGAGGAAAAGAGAAGGACACCAGGGGGAAAGACAGGGATGAAAGGGAAAGACAGAGAGGTACAAGAGCGTGAAGTAAAAAGGGAGGAAGGGTGTGAGAGAGAGAGTGAATTAATCACATCTGGAAACAATTACTGCAGCACAATCAGTTTGGACTGTACCGTCTGACTTAACGCTTAAAAATGTCTTGTGTTTTCCTTGAGGTT
Organism: Pagrus major; assembly: GCF_040436345.1. Taxonomy (NCBI): domain Eukaryota; kingdom Metazoa; phylum Chordata; class Actinopteri; order Spariformes; family Sparidae; genus Pagrus; species Pagrus major. The sequence goes on along the minus strand of NC_133229.1, from coordinate 15,869,301 downwards.
AAATCATTTTGGATATTCTTTTAAAATCTGAAAAGGAACCCACAAAAACACCATATGGCCAAAAGTATGTGGACACCAATGAATCTACAAGCTTCCAAAGTATTGTGGAAAGAATAAGTTCAACAGTCAGCTATGGGTATCCACATACTTTTAGCCATAGTGTATATGAAATTATAATCATGACATCATAATGTCGTCTTGGGAACTTCCTGGTGACTCATATCATACGATATCAGTGGAAAAGCAGCACATAATGAGAATAGAGGGACTGTTGATCAGTCAGTGATGAGTCTGGTTGTGGTATTCTCTCCTCCTGGAAGTATAAACACACCATGTTTCCCACTGTGAGGTTTCCACTGGTGCAGAAAAGTCTTCGTAATATTCTAGTGAATTTTGTGATTGAGGTGTCGCTTGTCTAAATGTAATAAGTACTGTGTGCTCTATGCAGAAGTACCACAATTGTCTTTCTATAGCAGGATTAATATTTGACTTTTGCTAAATGTGTAAAGCAATTACACTTTTCAGCACTTCCTGTCTCTCCTAAGTGTGTTTTTGCTGGCATATTTTATTAAAAGCAATAAGGGCTGAATAATTAATCAAAACATTATCAAAATCCCAATTTTTTTGGATAAAGTTAAAATGTGTGAGAAAACAGAATGTTCTGTAGTGCTGCAGAGATGCTCTGGCCTACAAATCTTGTTCTCTAGATGTAAGAAAACATGAAGGTTTGGTATGGACGTCATGATTTTATAGTTCTTTTTCATTGATAATAAAAAATGTGGAGAAAAAAATGAATCTTGAATCTTCAATCACAATCACAATTGTAATATCTGTCATAACAATCGCAATGTTTTGTTACCAAGCAATTTGATTCGAACATTAGCCCTGCACTTTCAGCTTTACCGTGCTACAGCTATAACATAAGCCCAATCAATTGGAGTGACCTTAAAAATGTCACACAGCAGCTTTCCTCCTTGCTGAAGAAAGACAGAATTAGTCAAAAAGCACATCAAATCAGACATGATCCATGTTGGAAGCACCCATCTTTGCCATTCAGATGATGAATCACTTCTGAGTCAGCATACTCCATCGAGGTTCATTTTGGAAGTACTCATACCAACCATGTAATATCATTTAAAAAAAGGTTTAATGTTTGATTTAGTGGCAGCATCACACTGTCGTTGAGAAACTTGAGAAATCGAGTTCATCTCTGTTCTTTGAAAGTGGGACACTTCTGCAATAAAACATAATTTGAAATATATTTTTTATTATAAATATTCCAGGTAGAATACTGACTCAGAATAGAGAGAAAAGAAAATTGGCAGCCAGATTTTTTTCCTCTCACCATCAAGCAAAACAAGATTCATGTAGACAGATTCGGTGGACCCTTGCCCCATGTTGATTAAATGCACAACATGGAAAACTGCGTGTCAAAATTAATATGATTTCATTCAATCACAGCACAGATGAAAAGCAGATCGTGACACCACACTAAGACCCCCCTCAGCCTCGGAGAGAGACACGGCCGGCATTGGCAGACAGAACCCCAGAGAAAATGCCACACGTTACCTCTTCTGCGGCCATAGCTCCGGGCTGCTTGTCAGCACAGTGGGGGAAGGAGAGAGACACAAGGAGAGACAGAGGGTTGGGTCAGGAACAGAGGTAGGGAAAGAGATACAGAGACATGGGTTTTGTGGAAATAAACCAAAACCAGGAACATCTCTAAGGCAACAGTGAAACCACAGATGGCCACACCTAAAGGTTCCGCAACAGGAGGGAGGAGGGTGATTATTACAGCCTGGCACCAGCCCACAGTAAACCTGCTGCACCTGCCTTGGCAACAAACGCATGCAGATGCTGCACGCGGGCAGGGGGTGCGGGGGTGGGCGGTAGGTGAGGTTTAGTCACGGAAATGGTCAAGATACTTAGCAGCATAATGCGACGCTCCATAGCCGGAGATCATAATCTCAGCTTAATGAACCCGCAATGGCTCGCGTTCGTGCTAATCTTCTGTGAATATTCACAAATGAGGCCATAAAGCAGAGTACATGCAGGACTGGAGGTAGAGCAGGTTAGTCATTATCATGGCCTTGGTGAAATATTAAAAGTTGCTCTCAGGTCAAGTATCGCAGGCCAGGTGCCAGTGGAAACTTCCCACAGGATAAGGAGAGGGTACGGAGGTGGATAGCAGCCTTGGGGCTCTGAGGAGGGAGGATGACATGCAGAGAGGAAGGGGGGGCAGTGGAGAGCAAGCTATGATGTCAGTGCTGTACTGATCTCAATCTGTGGCAAGTCAAAGGTACAACAGTGTGATCACTTATATCTAATCAGCGGTCACATGTGCCAGCTCTCAGTATTATTGCTGTCTTATCTTTTTCTGCTTTTAAAAGCTCATTTCACAACAATGACTAAAAAACAAAGATAACAGTCATGAACTTTATTGGCGTCATCAGAGTATGTTTCTAAAATTTACTTGTTCACCAACTCAAAACAATGTATTGTTTGGAGGAAAAAACCCCCCCAAAAACTGAACTCCAGTTCTGCTCCCACATCCGTCTACTAGTGTTTTCCAGAGCTTTTAATCACAGTCAATGGTTTCCTCCCCCCTGACGATCAGCTGTTATCACAGGACCTAAGGTCCATGACAACTGAGCAATTTCGATCTGCTGAGGAAGATCATGAAATGCAAATGAAAGTAAGGATCAGCCAAAATGTTTTTTCAGGTCTGATACCGATTATTAGTAATAAAGGAGACCAATAACCAATATTTGGAACCGATATATATCAGCAGTCAAAATTAAAATCTGAGCATCAAAATTTAGAATAAACAGTGAGAGAATGTAACTAAATACAATTTACTCAAGTACTGTAGTATTTCCAATTTCTGCTACTTTATACTTCCACTCCACTACATTTATTTGATAACTTTAGTTACTAGTTACTTTGCAGATTCAGATTATTCAGTGTTGATAGGCTATTACTTCTTACATGTAACCAATCAGGTAGTGATGTGGGCAGGGCATTGAGTGAGACCACAGAGTGGTGAGTACTGACAGATAAAAGATGATGCATCAGATCCAAAGCATTTTTAAATTAATGTATTTAATCAGAAGTTGGTCTGTCTTATTTTATTGGAATTTGTCTATCCCTAGTTGAAAGCTCCAGGAAAAGATAGTAAGCTGACCTTGATTGTTTTTGTCAAAAGAAGCTGCATTATTTCCAGTTAGTCAAGGTCCACTTGGCAGCTTTCTCTACATCTCACAATCTTCCAATTTTATTCAACCACCTGTTATCAAATTACTAAATTTCCCCTCATAGGTTGCTGCTCTCCATCACGACTATGCCTAAACCCATCTGCTGTGACAGACCAGGGATTCACTTGAACGCTCATATCAAGAAAAAGCTAGTAAATGGACATTGTTTCCTGTCTAAAAGGGCTACATTATTTCCAGTTCGTCAAGGTCCACTTAGTAGCTTTTTCCATTTGCAATATTAACTGCGAGACAAAATGTCCATGACCCTTTGCACACCAGACCTTTTGTGTGCAAATGCATTTGCAGATTACTAGTATTTTCTTGTCACACATGGGCTCTGAATTATTCCCAATTTCGTACAGTTTATTTGCATTGCTGTTGGTGTGTAAAGGTCTTGAGTTGACGTGATGACAGCTGAACTATCTCCGTGACAAATAAGCAGATTTCATGCTTTGAGAAAGACAATGAGATGCATTCAAATGCTCTGGAAAAAGATTCAAAACAGAGTTATGTTTTTTTTCCATACCACAGTTAACAAGATCACAGTTGAACTTTTATGTTCAAAGTAGCTCAAATTTTATGTGTATTAAACACCACATCTTGTTTCGGGGTTGTGTTTGAGCGTAATTCTAATCTATGAAATGTTCCCACGAACAAGCTCGATTTGAATCTGCAAACCACCAAGGAGGCACATTATGGCTGAAGAAGGCGCAAATTCCAACAAACAGCAGGAGGGGTAATACAGTACCAAACTGATCCTCCTGCTCCTCCAAAACACATCAGTAACAGAGCAGACTCATCGCCTCTAAAACCAATATGGGCCTTTGCATTGTGAGAGCCCCATTGTGCGACTTGCCCCTCTGGCTTCTCTCGGGGAATATATTGTCTCTGAGCCTCTTCTCCCTTGCTCTGTTTTCATTAAAAAGATCTGGCTCTCCAATCCAAAAAAGAAAAACCTGGGCAGCTCTCTACAGCTTTGCCCTCTCATCGTCTGGCCTTCGCAGAAACAAAGTCACCTAGCAACCGGGGCAAAGTGAAGTAAACGTTGCACTGGGAAACTGTCGATGCCTTGGTGAGGGAGAATACATCCCGTGAGGGAGAAGAGGAAGGGGAAAAGTGAGGGTTAGAATAACTTCAAACCGGGTGGTGTCCGGGAGAAAGAGAGAAAATGTTTGAAGGGAAACTGGGTGATTCCTCTGGGTATGATGGGTTTGATGTCTCCTGCTCTGCTCGGCTTCAAAGCCTCAGACACTTCCACTAAAGCTGTCAAGTGAACAACACCAATATAGCTGGATAGAGGACCTACGCTTACTACTCTCCACTCTTTCTTCTTCACATCAAGTGCTAACACCATCCGGAGAAAGTAGAGCGCTTACAGGCTCTCACAGCGTGAAGCCTCAAAGCTAATGGGACGAAATGAAGGAGAAACACTGAGTAAAACACTTTAAAGTTGAAACCAAAGCTTCCCTGTCTACACACATCACAGGCTATGGCGGAGAGAGCCAGTTCTGACAGACTAGGAAGATCTGGGCAGATCTGTGCTTGCCTGAGTGTAATCCCATGACACAACAGTTTAACATCAATCCGGGACACGTTCTCCGAGGATACGAGTGATGAAAGAAACAAAATGAGGCAGGAGCACCAGTGTTGTCAAGATGGGATGGTAGAAACTGCTTCACTGAGAAAGTTTTTAATGTTAGACATCCTCCGCCTTTACCGATTCCTATACCCTGTAGGGCAACTGAACATAGAGGAAACTAGGGCTTCACTGATTTGGTTTTATCACCATTTCGTCCAGACATCCTTCATATTTTGCAAAGATTTCAACAAAAAATGGGAAACATGACTCTCAGAAATCATCCCTGATCCAAGGGCAGGGCCTGCTCTGGAAAACTCTGCGGCATCCATGCAGCAGTATATGGGATAAAGACCTGATTTCTCTCTCTGGCTCGTCTCCTGTCACTGCTGGTCATCTGCCGGCTGGTGGGACACCAGGGGGAATCTAGTCTTACATGTCGGGGTATTTTTGGAAGTGCTATTCACAGATCAACTGTGCTTCCCCCAGTGCTAAGAGGTCTGTCCTAGGTTTGTGGTGTCAGGGAATCGAGACCTTAGCAAAGGGTAGGCAGGTGTGCCCAGTGAATACTGACACAGGGCTCATATGTTTTTCATGAGAACACGCCTCAAAAATACTTCCCATTCTTAATTCTTTCAAAAACAAAGAGGACAAAAAGCAGCAGCAACACTTATCAGGAACACTGAAACAATTTGATTAATTCCAGATGGAGGAGAAGATGATGGATGCGACAATGAAAACTGACTTACTATTCAATGGCATTATGTGGTCAGCTCCAGGATGATGAAAGTTGAGGCCCATACGTCCTGTAGGAGAAGAAAAAAGAAAAGATTTTACAAAAGAGGGGAAACATGGAAATCACTGATAAAAACCACCCTGTTGATAGACATTTTTTTTAATCTTCCATTCTACTGTCGGCAATGAGAAAATGCCAGCCATGATGAAATGTTCAACATGAAATGAATTAACAACAAATGCACCCAACGTGATACAATGGCAGAAAGGACAGCCACAGAAAACAGATGAGAAAAACGAGTTGGAAACACACATTCCTTTGTTGTCACATTTCTCATATGCATGCACACACACACACACACACACAAAAACAAAGGCAGCTATAAGGCTAGGAATTCAACAGAGCATGCATTCTGCTATGGTGACAATGCGTGCATGCTACAAGAGCCCATCTGTCAGGGCTTTTCTGGAGGGATGGCTGGTGTGGGACGTCTAAATGGAACTCTTCCTGGTTATCTCTCTCTTCCTTTTTGTACAGGCGACAACAAGAGAAATACACTTAAGCCGAGGCAGAAATAGCCTACCTGGTTAGGACAACACATCGCCGTCTCACTGTCAACATCATTTGAAGCGGCAGCCGCAGAGGCACACCCTTTATCCCTAACCACTTCAAATTAGGGCCTTCTGTCAAAATCCGCCTACACCAGCTCTTTACTCAACACACAGCTAACAAGCAGCCGACAGAGTCATTTAACAAAGACAGGAGGTGAAGCAACAGTTTTACTGGGATACACTGCAGTATTAGGCAAATACCCTTAGATTTAATGAGACACAACCTTTGCAAACAGCGCGGATGCACTTGTGCAGAGCATTGCTTCAACGTTAAAGGGCCAGTTCACCCGAAAATCAAAAACACATATTTTTCCTCTGACCTGGAGTGCTTTTTATCAATCTGGATTGTTTTGGTGTGAGTTGACAAATTCTGGAGATATCGGCCATAGAGATGTCTGCCTTCTCTCTAACATAATTGAACTAGATGTCAATCGACATGTGGAGGCCAAGGCGCCGAAAAGGACTTTTAAAGAACTCAACAGCAATGTCTCTTTCCAAATCATGACGCAGTTACTGAAGATAAAGAAAAGAATTCACGACAACGATATTATCACGATATTTACCACAACACTTAAGTGTCTTGCTCTTGTCCATCATCTCCATCCAACATTTTGTGCAGCAGTAGTAGCAGTACACTGTGGTATAGCAAGCTAGCTAGTTACTGTGTTGTCTTCTTTTTCCATTTTATGACCGCTGGCAACCAGCGTTAAGGTGCATTACCACCACCTACTAAATGATTGAAAAAGCGATGTATTATTTCACACATCACACATATTATCAAATGTGTATTGTTAACACAATAAAAGTATTTCATTTTTAAATATCATAATTATTGTCTAAAGTCTAGCTAACTTAGCTAGCTAGCATGATAGCTCAGCCAGACACCATAAATGTCTACATCCCGTCATAAGCCTGTCGTCCACGAGTAGATGTGTGGTTGCTTCTTCGTGGTGATGAGGTGCACTCTGGTCAAAAGAAAGTAGTTCCTTCACAAAACTGCTCACAAAAAGGTCTGTGGGTTATCTTGAGTAAATAGGTCATGATTTCTGGAATTGGTTTTTCAAATGTATTTTTTTTCTATTTCACTATATTTGAGAGGAGGCAGCCATCGCCAAAATTCGGCAACTCACACCAAAACAATTCTTCATGGATAAGCACTACGGGTAAGAGGAAAAACATGTATTTTTGATGTTGCGGTGAACTGTCCCTTTAACACTGTGATGGGTGGTAAAGGTTGACTGGGACAACTGCAACAGATACCTTGCTTTAGAGCTGGTGTACGTTTCTCCATATGTAACATGGACTTTAATTGACAGGCAGCTGTGTGTTGCAAGCTGCTATGGTGCAAACAAGAAGACAAAAGTTTCAAAAGTTTGCCCATAGAAGACAGTTAGTGTGGACAGCAAGGGGGCCTCTTCCGAGCTCGCAAACAAGATTTTAACTGCCAGTTATACCTGATTGAAAACCAGAGAAGCAGGGTAGGGGGAGGACAAGGGGGCGGCCACCCTGCAGCTCCACAGATGTGGATTTCCACACTCCTCTCAGCCAGTCAGAATCCAGGCAACAGCAGAGCTCGGGGGCAAATGGAGTGTGACTAGCCCATACATTCACACACGTTTGTTTGAACACGCAGATATGCGACATGTCCTAGTCACTATCTTTGCTCTTTCTAACTTAGGAGGAAATGGACATTTTTGTTGGCAAAGACTAGATGCAAACAAAGCAAAATCCAATGTCCTGACACTGAAAGCTCTCCAATCATACTGCTTTCTCTATCTCACCAGCCTCCCTGCTGATAGTCAGGCCAGACTTTCATCAAGTGCGAGAGCCCCAAGGGGCAACGGCACGGAATCATGTGTATTGGTAAACACGTGGGTGGTCTATTTTTTAGTCCTTCACCAAATTACAGGGTTTGAAGCCAAATGACTGACTGGCTGAAGTATCCTCGGGAGAGAATCCCTTATAGCTCCACAGCATGCACTTTGACCTATTACCACTGATGTAGAAGATCGATGAATTTCTACATTACACACTAGACACAAGTACACTCCGTCGAACACACTCACAATCAAAGCCATGACTTTGCTGATAGGAGGGGAAAAGTCACCACAGAGCTTGCTTTTCTGTCTACATTAGTCAACTGGGGTGACGGAAGGGGACAGTTGCCCTCTTGAAGCCTTAAAATAGCCCTGGGCATGTGCCATCTGCTTCCCCCAGGAGTTGAGTGGCAGGGCCTGAGGGGCCCCTGAGTCGCGGCCACTGCTGCTCTTCTGGTGACACTTCCTCATCGAGAGCCTGAGCTATTCTCAACCTCTCCATGATGGTTGCACAGCAGCACGACCACTCGGGAGACACGCCATCCACTTCCTAGGGCATGGATCCTACAGTGCCTCCCTTTCATCGCGTGACAATCTCCAGATTGTCCAGAGTGGACAGTGGTAGAAATGTGATAAAGAGTAATGGAAGGATTAGCTGGACATTACACAACATGTGTTCCTGTCTAGGGTTGTTAAGATTCATCAAAAACTATTTTTAAGAAATATTTTAAGCAAAAATGTAAAATATTTACTGGTTCCAGCATCTTCAAGGTGCAATATGTAAGAACTGGTCACCTGTTAAGAGGGGCAGCACATCACTTGAGTAACCACTAACTGCTGCTAACTTTAGCTGCCATTAGCTAGTTAGCTGGCGAGCAGTCTAGACTGGGCGCCCGGGAAGTGTTTGTGTTTACATTACTAGGAAAGGAGCTTTGGACCAAGAAGGGCCAAGGCTAGCTGGTTAGCATGCTAGCTTCAGTAGATATCTCTGGGACACAATAAACAGACGTCATAATGGTTTTTCCTTTATATTGATAATTTAAGTTATTTTTGTTATGTTTTCTACTAAACTAAAATACTTAAATATTGCACCTTTAAATGGAAGGATTTGCTGCTTTTCTTTCTCATTTATGATAGTAAATGAAGAGTGTTTGGGTTTTGATCTGTTGGTTGGACAAAAGAAGCAATCTGAAGATGTCACTGGGTCTGGTTAATATAAATAAGTCTAGCAGCCCGAATGTAGGGTGCACAAGTTTTCAGAGGTCTAGGAAAGAAAATAACATTGGGAACCTTGGACTACATGGAATGACTATCCGAGAGCTACGTGAGCACTACACTTCAGGTCCCTAAGTGGTTAAATTTTCACTAGATTCCATGTGGCTGATCACCACCGACTGTGTCCCACCTGGAGCTCTTCTCAACTGCTTTGGTCACGTTTTGCTCCCTCTGTTCCACATTATAGCACATATTTAAGCCCCCAGTAACACCTCTAGGAGAAAGCTCCAGCAGGAGTTAAAAGAGGCGAGTGGGTGTGCCAACAGCAAGGTGTGGAAATGTTAGTGCTGATGAAAAAAAACACCTCAGCAGCAGGGTGCCCCAAAGCTTCATTTCTTGCTGACTTGTGCCAAAGCAACCTTCAATTACGAACACTACAATGCCAAAACGTGGTTAAAAAAGAAAAAAAAAGTTGACAATACCCACTAAGGGGCATGTGTTTGCACACTAGCCAACATATGACTGGAAAGATTGAGTGGGATGGATGTTTCTGGAAGAAACCTTGTGAGTTATTTTGTGTCTGTTTGTCAGAATGCCCTACTTCTTTCCCTTCATTCCAGCTCGAGCTGAACCCAACCACCCTTGACAAGATGATTAAAACAGGGCCAAAGGTCCTTCAGCTATGAACACGTGAAACTATATAAAATTATGTAGCCAATAAAACACAAATGGTTATGACATATTTTAGTAGTAAGGCCCCAAATATGCCAACCACCCACTGTTATTTAATGTTTCATAAAAGTGATAATCATAAAACTATTAAATGCCTATCATATAATGATAGGATTTACAGAATCCAGTTAAGCCTGCTGCATACCTTGGCACAGATAGTAAAGCTTCCAATAGTATTTCATGGCTTGTGAGATCTGGACAAACCATGAATTTAATAGACAAAACAAGCCTAGACTTGTTTTGTTGCCTGGACTGGTTTAGCTCAGTCATGCTCGCAGGAGTCATGAATTTTCCACCATAACAAAACACAGCACTTTGACAGTGTGGTTTATTGGAAGCAAGGTGCGATTTAACCTTTAACACGGCCAACAAACACATCGTCTTATCTCTATAGAGTCATTACAGGTTGTTTAAAGTACTGGGCATCCCTCTGACACGGAGATCATCTCAAGTATTTTTCGCTACAACAGGTTGAAAAGTTGAAAGGTCAAGTGCAGCTTGCCAGCCGAACGTCAGGCCAACAAAGTGTTTCAGACATTGACCTCTCACCTCTGGTTAAGCTCAGGTGACCTCTCTTTGAACGTAAAAAAACAAACAAAAGTTCATGAAGACCTCCTCTTCCAAACAAACATGATCGTTGACAACCTAGCTGAGAGTGAGGAAGGTAGTTTTTCTTTTTTGGTAAAGCTGAATCTTTAACTAAAAACTTCATAAATCTTGACTCTTGATTTAAACCTCACTGGAGACCATCACGTCTCAATATTAGCTTATATAGTGAGAGAAAGTGCTTTGTGGGGGCTCCATCTTTGCACAACACTTGTTTGGAACAGGTTCATTGGTTTGAAAGGGGCATCCTCGAAAGGCTCAGTCGTTCCCAAGGATGGGGCGAGGCCACTTTGTGAAACATGTGACTGTGTAAAAGATATTACTACAACAAAGTTAATTTGCAAATGATTGCTTTCTGTTTTATTTACTTTTCAGGCATCGTCCCAACTTTTGACGAATTGTGGTTGTATATGGAGAGACCCACTCCTTACTGTCACCTTGCTTAATCACACTGTTTCTCATCCGACCTGTTCTGCCCTTGCAATTCTTGTTTTCCTCCTGATAGAAGCCCCTGTGAGTCGACTCTTATCCGCTGACCGATGCTCCTGTCAACAAGCACACAAAGTCAAACAGCACTAGTGTTTGCTCGCCCTCGACTACTGGCCTCAATTATAGCCAACACCTTCTTCTATCCGTTACAACAACACTGCAGGCTGTTAACCAGGGTGACACCCAGACACAACACAGCCTTTTAAATCAATGGAAAGCTGCTTGTGTCAAGCTTAACTAGTCAGCATTTTTCAGAACAAATACCAGTTGCTGTTACTTTTTCAATAGTTGGTCCCCAGGTCCCAAATTTTAGTGAACTGATCCAATATGCAACAATAAAGTCTCTCCAAACGTGGGACTGTCATGCACAAATCAGCAACAACAATGTAGCGTTAGCTAGCTAGCTTGTTAGCTACCGAGACATCAGAACACTAACAGCAATTGTTTTATGCTTGTTAAAAAGAAAAAGGACCATAATACATTGAATCGACTCAGAGTTCTCATAACCATTGGTTTGAAGTGTGCCCTTTCCAACCAAAGCGAACTAAGTGCTGGTTCTGGGCTGGTTCGGAGTTGGCTCAACCTGCGTTTTCACAGGCATGAGAATTACCACAGAGTGGTGATTCTGCCTATGTGCCATGCCTACATTGGCATCCAAACACGACTGGTACTCGGCCCAATGTTGCTGGAAGTAGGCACTGGCTCCAAACCAGCACCTGAAGTGATATGGATGAAAAGGGGTCACCTTTGGAGGGCCATGTAGCCCTAACACCTTGCCCTACACCCTCTTTCCCAACAAGAGCCTTAACTACCAACCCCGAGGCGTGTGCACACAAAACGGATGGGTGGGGCAAAGTAGTGAGACAAAGGGTTTATTGGGATTGGGCCTGTACTGTTGGCTAATCCCAAATGCCAGCTCTACTTCAGAGCTTCAATTTTGCATTAAAGGTGAAGGAAATTCTGGAGAAAGATAGTTGATTGTTGAGTTCCCAGGCCATCAAACACAGATGCTTTGGCTTGGTGTATTTGCGTCGGTATCTGACAACCTGGTACTGAGACTCAACCATCAACTATCTTTCTCTAGAATCACCTACTCCACCTTTACGGTTAATGGAATTCAATCTTGTAAATGCTGCAATTACACAGACAGAGACAACACAAATCACAACTGACGCATGAGTAAGATCATGTGAGTCAGACCAGCTGAGGCAATGTGTATGTGTGTTCAGAGAGAGAGAGACGTTGTGGGTGGGTGGGATCCACCCACAGCTTCCACTAGGACTTAAAGGGACTTATTAACACTTTTAAGTATCTCAAGTGGTGTTAACATTGAGGTTATGTGTGTGGGGAGTGGCTGCATGCGGCAGACAGTGTCATGTCTGCTGAGTCGTCTTTGTCAAAGACGGCCCAAGAGAGAGTGTGAGGCAAGATTGCTTTGCATGGAATGTCACAGTTGATTTACATGTCAGAAACAATTTGGACGTGTGTATTCTGCATGTATGTGTGTGTGTGATGATGTTGCTGGCAGCAGCGGTGGTGGCTGTTGTCAAACTGGTGGTGTTTTTCCAGGCCAAGGGGAGAATCTCTGATGTGTGTGTGTGTTTTGTGTGGGGGTGTCTGGCTCTCCACACGTGAGCTCAGCTGACCCAGTTCAGGAACTACATGCAGACCAGTGTGTGTGCGTGTGTGTGTTTGTACAGACGTCCCTGCGGCCCTGTTCCCCTCACCCAGAAGTAAAGAACTTTTAGAAAGTTTGAGAGGATCGAGACATTAAAGTCTCTCTCACAGACAACACACACACACACTCCCTTTGAAGCTGACTCTTCTCAAAACAAGTGCTAAAAAAAAAAAAAAACTGGTTGAATCGAGATGGCCTCGCCTCCTCCCAGTCTTGACAGAGAGAAGGGGGGGGTGGGGTGTGGGTGGGGGCCACCTCACACTCTCTTTAGAAGACCCACCAATTCTCATTCGCATCACAGTGCTTCTCCTTCTTTAAAAACACACACACATATATATACACAGGGACTCATAAAACACTCGAGGAAAAAACAGCTATTCCAGTCACAATGAGAAGTATGTGAGAAATGTCTGTGATGGGATGGATGTGGGTGAGGGCCATTCAGCTGGGAATGCAAAACTGGGCCTACTGGGTTAATTAGTTTTGACTGGTGGTTCTCAGCTGCTGGTAATATCCTCAAAGTGGCATGTCAGACCTACTACGACACTAGCTGGATAAGGAAACAACTTAGAATAAAAGCATATCTTTTCTTTTGTTATCCTCTAGTCTTGTCTAAGTAGGTTTTAATTAAGAATTACCTGCCTAGATTTGTGAATTAAGTAGCACCCAACAACTAAATGAATAGCTTAAAGTAATCAGTCATATTTTCAAATTAAAATATCCATTTCATTTTATCTATTTGTTGGACATTTTCTTTGGTTGAATACCCTTACTTTGCTTGTCAGATCAGTGTCACATCTGCCCATGCTGAATCTCAATGCTTCTGTAAATAACATGTTCTTGTTCAAATTACCTGCCGTTTCACACGTGTATCTTTAGCCTTAGACAATCTTAGCCCACAGACTCATAATGCTAAAAAAAAAATCATCTTAGCGACCAAGGCCCCAGTTAGTCTGACACCTGCACTGCGTACTGCACAGAAACTAAGAGCTACAACAACAAAACTTCATAACCGCAGCGTTAGATGTTCCGTTATCATTGCTGCACTGTAAGGCTGCTTCTGAAACTAGCCTGGTTTCAGACCTCTAAATCTTCACCCACATCTCTCGTGTGTTTAATGATGGAGACTGACGGCTTCTTAATTCTCTGAACAACTGAGCAATCAGAACTTAGCGGGAGGGTTTAAAAATTGGGACATCATTTTCCTATACTGCCAAATCACTACTTTTTCTTCAGTCAAGAAAAACAGCCCCAGAAACATGGTGAGAAAAATGGTGCAGATGACAGTATCGCATTTCTAGGTTTTGTAAGTCATTTCTACTTGCAACAAATGACACAAATGGACACATACAATTGGCAGAATTAGAGAGAAAAATAGAAATTTCTGAAAAAATGACTGACACAGAAGCACCAAACCGATGTTAAAGGACAAGTGGTGATGAAAGCTGACTGTTGTGTCGCCTCATGTCGCCTGTGTCTTAGCCAATAGTTAGAGGTTAGGGGTTTGGGGTTCTGTCACAAACGGGCTCTCCTGCCAATTCAACATGCTCAATTGGCTGAAAAGCCACCGATAAGGACTGACTAGTGCCAACAGTGTGGTACACATCACAGAAACTAGGGCCACAGACGCTCACGGGCGGCCCCAACAATGGCCGATGACCGATTGTTGGACTGTTGTAGCAGGCCCCTTGCACAACGAATTGGCCGAGTCCTGTTGAGGTCAGGTAGCAAAACTCTTCCCGCAGGTAGCGTTAGTTATTCAATTCAATACTAAATCAATACTGTCGGGGACATTTCCGTATATGGGTCCATGGGACAAAATGCACCCTAATTTGTTTGTTTGTAAAAGAAGCGAAAAAGTTCTGATCTCCTGAGCTGAAAAAGAACCAGTATCTATGGTTTTTATAGCTTACACAGAAGACCGGGCCGAAGCGTGCAGGCTCTTCTCAGACAGTGAGAAGGTACTCTGGCTGGGTGGAGCTGCTCTTTGGTTGGCACGGTAGCTTACTGCAGCCGCATGCTGTCTCCATGATGACAAGAGGGGTAAACAAGCAAAGGGAGATGCAGGAATTCACACACATGTCCATGTAGCACCCTCCCTGTCTGTCCTTGTATCTCCTCCGTCTCTGTTGTGCTTTGATAAACAATCACGAGGAAAAACCCAGCAGGACATTACGACACCTTTCCAGTGAAGTTTTGCCCCGCCAGGATGACCACTTTGCTGTAACAATGCTCTCTCAGCACAAGATTGGGAAAACAGATTCCATGCATGAGAAAGCGACATGCTCTACTCATTATATACCCCTCCCACCAATCTTTCCATTGTTAAGGTGGGAGGATGGGGCAGCATAAAAACCCTACACCCAACCTGACGGGGCCCCATCTGGGAGACTGGATCCAGAGTTTTTACAATAGACACGTGACCTGTGCTACAAAAATATTGGCTTAGAAGGCCCGTAATGCATTGGATGGCCTTACAAGGGTGTGAGGAGAGATTTCTTAATATTGTTTTCACGATTTAATAAATTCTCTACACTTCCTAGGAGATGAAACGTTAATTTATTTTAATGTGAATCCGCATCACATCATTTAGAAATAACTTCTTCTGTGTATCGGGGTTGCTTAGAAACACTGATTTGATCTTCAAGCTCTGACTCGGTCGTGGCATGTCCAGGCCCATGATCACACACAAAATAAAGATCCGAGTCTGATTTCTGAATTCTGCTTTGTGGTGATCATGTCACTGAGGAGGAATGCAAACCACAAACACACTCAATCACTCAACATTTAAAGGAAAAGTTGACCCGAAAAATGAAATTCACCCTCATGCTGTCTCGTAGTCCACAAAAACATTTCTGGAGCTTCACAGCACAGCAGCATTGCAACATTCTTCTAAATAACTTGTAGATGGGGACAAAAACAATCAATAAAAACACATAAAATGGTTCCATACAGCTCATCCGGCATAATCCAAGTCTCGAGAAGCCCCAAGAACTAAAATTGATTAGATTTCTTTTTAAGTTGGATGTTTTCATCTACCCAATCTACTTCAGTTGTTTCTGAGAATGCTTTTTTGTCGTGTAGCTCCAGAAATGTTTCGTAGAAATCTTACATCGGCATGAGGATGAGTAGACAATGAGAAAAACAGAATTTTCATTTTTGTTGAACTTTTCCTTTAAACTCACAACATATTCAGTCAACAAAAGCACAAGTAATGTGACACCATCACTTGATCCATTTTTTCCAATCAGCAGAAAACCAACAGGTAATAAGTCGAAGCAAGGACGAAGGAAAGTGCAAACTGCAAGTACGACCACTTGAGTGCACATTTCTGCACGTCTGGTCCACTACACACCAACACACACAAACAGAAATTATGTGAGATTTTGCAGGTAAGGCTTATAATGTTAATTATTCATTTAAATTTCAAACAGTACATGATGATCCATAGTGGACTGGTTAAGAGATTGGCAAAGCAAAAGAAAAACAAATGTACCCAGAGATGATTAATGCCCATGAAGCAAAAAAAAAAGACAACCCAAATACTGTAAGCATGGACGTATGAATATTCCTAACCTGCAAAATGATTCCTCCATATAATATCAGCGATAGTCATTGGTGGGCCACCGGCAGGGTGTGGTTTACCTTTGTCATGGTCAGTCCTTATCATATCCATTAAGGAATTCTCCAAAGAGTGCAAGCTAAAAGCATCAAAGGGCCGATTCCGGTCCTGCAACACAGCAAAACAGGAAGAGGGTTAGGACTCAAGTGAACACCGTAGATCACAAACAAAATGAACAGTTTTATCATTTTATGGCAGCTACAGTTAGAACTAGCAGTTGGTTGCTTTACTTGTTACTTTGCTCAAGGGCAAACCACCGGCAACAACTTGCATGTACTAACAGCTCCCGTTTTTGTTAAAGGCAGGCTGGGATGCATTCTTAGCGAACCTAGACTTATATAAATTGAGGTTCTGAGACTAGATGTTAGAGGGGAAGAAGGGAAAACAGTATGCATGTGTCAGCGCTGTGGATGATGGTGAATACAGCTGATACTGAAAAGGAGATATGAATCTCAGTCTGAGGCTCTTTTTCATGTCAAAAAGCTGCAGAGAAAGCAGAGACACGGTTCTGCCCTGAGGTTCTGTCTGGATTTAGATAATTTAGTACAGAATTTCTTAAACATTAAGTCTGTAGATGGAGCTGGAACAACCCAGCAAATTTAATATGTGATATAAACAGTAACTCCTAGGGCTTGTAATTGATTAAGTACTCCTCTCTCTGCTTGTGACTAAAGCCTGACTAATACTGGATTTGTGGGGCTTATGACACCTATATCAGGGAGTAAAAAAATATTGATATTCATGTATCACCCCATATTCTTTTATACACAGAATATATAAAGAAATAAACATTTCTGCAGTGATCCCTCAAATGTGATTATGAAACACTGACAAAGATACGTATTTAATAAACTCTATTGTCCAAAATGACATCAGTGCCTTGAAAGAATAAAATTCACTGGAAATGTAATAATGACACATTACCCCTAGTACTAAATAAAGTTTTCATATCTTCTCATATCAGACAACATATACGGCGATACCGATGTGTCTGTGATAAGCCAGTATCGGCCAGTAATATTGGCTGACCAATATATTGGTTGGGCCCTGCTTGTGACCTTCTGATGGTTCAGTCCAAGGTTTCATTCATTTTGTGAAACGCTGTTGGTATGCGCTCTACTGAGTGCCATTCTAGTTTGACAGTAGATTGACGGCTTTTCGAGTCTACCACACATTCCAGGTGTATTAACAAGTTATGATCACAGGCCTGGGTATTGTTGTTTACACAAATAGGATAAAGACATATATCAATAAATATATAAAGACAATCCTTTCAGCCAAAGGTTTAAAATGTTAAATGTCGTCTGATTAGAATTAGCCATACAAGAACTTACATTTGTTCAAAACTGATAACTTTTTATTCAAACCATGAAATACCCGATCCAAGAATAACTAATGGTTACATAAAGATGTTATGCAGGCACCTTGACCACCTTATCTAATCCTATTTTTCATTTTCAATAGACAGGAATTCAGCTGTTTTTGAAGATGTTGTGCTGCAGCAGGTAGCACTGTGTGTCATTTGTTATGTATTTTGGCTATTTACGAAAACTAATTTCCTCATCCAATGAGCTAGATTGGTCCAATTGAGTCCACAACAGGACAGTTCATACAACATCAAACACCTCAAGATTCTACCGCTCACTGCTGATGAAATCAGATGCTCACTGTGTGTGAGTGAATTATGAGAATGACATGTGTGCCAAAGGTAAAGCCTGAGAGTGCCTAACCGGAGCTGGAGGCTGTAGCCTTGGCAGCTGTGTCCTGTGTCCGCTGCCCAAGCCGGGGCCACATTGTTTGCACACCACAGCTATTGTTGCCCATTCGGCTGAGCATTCAAAAGTGTTATTCCCTTCACTCTGGACCCGACAGCGCCACGTAGATAAAAATCTGCCCACTTGGTACAAACGGTAAACACTTAAAATGCTGAGCTTTGAGTTTTCTCCCCCTCCCCTCCTCTCTGACACATGTGGATGAACACAGTGAGGGGCGGAGGTCGGAGAGCTCAGCGTAGTCGGACGACCTAAAGAGATCATATATACAAAAGTCCCCAGCAGACTTTACTGTTTCACACATCACATGAGAAACCCGGAATGTGGAGAGCAGGTTCAAGTTGACCTTTCTCGACTACACTGCCGCTCGTCTTTCTTCATGACACATAAACAAGATATAAGAGAGTGTTGATCAAAAAACAAACTAGGCACTTAAGATACGAGTGAATACCTGTTTTAATAAATAAAGGCTGCTCCGTAAGGTTATGGGTGGCCAGATTCAGAAGGAGATGGTGAATTTATCATCTATTGTTTTTTTCCATGATTCGTTTTATGTTTAATATTAAAATGTGCAGCCTCACCACCACACAATCAATCAAGGGCACAGACACGCAGAGTTACAATGAACAGATGTACAGTATATCCATTTATACGTTCACGAGCCGACAGGACCGCCTCTTTATGGAGTTCTCTGTCCTGATTGGATAAAGTAGGCAGGGATACCAGAAAATGTCTTTTCTCTTTTACTGCATGAGCAGGGAGAAGAGAGACACAGGCTACTGACCAAACAGTCTGTTACAGTGATTACTGTTGGAATATAGAGCTATTTAACATTTATTTTGATAAAAAAAAATATCACTTACAGCAAGTTTAATCTAGAAAATGGTGGTGGGCAGCCTAAGTATTTTAGATCATAATCAATCTTGAAGGCAAATCGTAGAGATTGCAATATTTAATGTCCTCTTTCTTAATGTCCGCGTTTTGTTTCATAAATGACTAAAAAGTCACAGGGCTGGCCACAATCTCAACTATTAAAACTGTTGATGGTTTCGATCAATTTTAGTCAGATTTAGCAATCAATTGACTCATGTCCTCAGTACGAATGTGAACATCACCAAAGGACATTGACCGTATTGACATGGCAGCCATTTTCAGTAATGTTAGCTAAGAAGAGGTTTAACATTAGCTATTGACTAGCAGAAACCAATGGGTTATCAAATGTGCTGTTTTAACTTAAAATACGGCCCGATGGTCCTTGGGATTTTCACTATCCAACATCTTTTCATTTGTGAGTCAATTAGGAAGTGGTGAAATTATAAAATTTGTCAGATTCCTTAAGTTTATAGGACTTGCGACCTGGAACACAGCAGTACATTTGAGCTTCCAACCCTGAGCGTAATACCAGAGGAAATTGGCTGCTGTGTGAAGATGGTCTATGAACCAACATGCCCTCTGTTCCCTGGAACCTTCAGCAGTTGGTTGTGCCTTTTAATCCTAAACAATATTATATATTTTCTTTAAATGCATACAGGGTTAAATAGCAAATAGAAAGGTGAGTTGATGTGGCAAGTAAAGTAAAAATGACACAAGAAACAAACTAACGTACACCCTCACACTTGTCAAGGCTCCTGCTGCTTCACATGACCATCAGACGGCATTTGACTGTTAGACTCCACGTGTCAGTCTGCCAACCAACTTCCAACTTCTTGATCTGATATGATGTGATTATGATCACAGAGCACCTCACAAGGCACTTACATCATTTCAAATCAGAGCATCTCCTGAGAAGCTCATGTGACATTACGTCTTAAGCCTCACACTGACATGTTAACTTGAATTCTGCACATTCCTCGGCCTTTAAGCGGCACCCAGCAGCTGGTGAGTAAGAGCACATATCGGAGGACACAGGACTCAATGTTTCGCCCTGCGCTTTATCTGGAGGCGCCTGAAGAATACTGAGGGAGATCTACAGAGTGACAACAAGTACACCTGGCAACAGCTGCCCACATGACAGCATGGGTCCGGTGTGTGCACCCCTGCCTGCTGCTCGGCTCAGGAATTCGCCTGAGTTTCACTTCGGCAAACAGCAAAGTTGACATGTGGCACCCTGACCTTACAGCCCGGTGATAACTCTTCTCCAATTATGGGTGTAATTGCTAAACAGCTACGTGTGAGCTACAGCCAGGATTTCATCACTGGGGTACTCATAAGCCCTTAAATTAATACTCTCCTGTCAGACTGATTATTAAAGAGCAGAAAATGCTTGCAAATATGCTGAATGACTCCAAGCACCAATACAAATACTGGTAAAGGATAAAGGAAAATTTTTATTTCTCTGCTTGTGAAAAAGTTAATAATGCCTTCTGTGATTGTAGGCGAAGCTTTCTAATGTCTGAGAAAGTAACACTGACGACATCATCAGGGATTATTTGAGTTTAGCTTGTGACTTTAGCATTTAGTATTTGCCCAGAGTTGCCCCCATGTCTTGCATTATAAACTGGGGGACGTTAGAAAGATAAAGGCATTTGACAGGCAGGGACAGCCTAATGAAAGCTCCCATTCAGTAAATTATAGGAAAGGTAGGATCCAGCTTGACTCGTACTATGTCTCAGCCTCTGCTGCTTCAGTTTTGATCATTCTTTTTTTATATCGGTCTCCCAACATTATGGACACTAAAATTGCAGTACTAACTGAAGTAGCCCTTCAAAGTAGAGCTGTAATGCTTTGTTGATTATTTGATTGGTCAATCCAAAGAAATCATTTACAAACTATTTTGATAATCGATTTATCACTTCAGTCATTCTTTTTTAGAAGAATGTCAAATATTTGCTGGTTCCAGCTTCTTAAACATACAGATTTCCTTGCTTTTCTTTGTCATCTATGATAGTGAATGGAGAGCCTTTGATTTTGAACTGTTAATTAGACTAAAGAAGCTATTTGAAGATGTCACTGTGGGCGCTGGGAATATGTAATGAGCATTTTTCACAACTTTTTCACAGAGTAATTGTGAAAATAATGATCAGATTAATTGATAATTAAAATAATCGTCAGTTGCAGCTCTACTTCAAAGTGTATTGTTCTTGCATTGATTTATGTTAATTTGCGACAAAAGCATCTAATTACATTGTGGGTTTTTTTCCTTTAATATTAGTATTATGGCTCCAACAAGATGAGCTTTTCTTATTTTTTTGATTCATTGTTTTCTTGTTTTTTTTAAAAAAAGGTTCTAAAAAGTTTCCACTGACAAGTTTTCATATTGCTTGTCTTGTCCTACCAAACCAGTGATGTCTAACTTACAATACATTGTTATTATTACTATACACAGTATCGTTATATTATCATATTACACAGAGAAAGAGAACAGAGAACTGAATACCTAGCGTTCAAACTCAGAGTTTGCTTGACTCAAACAAATAGATTATCAGAATAATTGCAGATTTATTGTCTGTCAAGACTCTTGTCAGCTCTAATTGGCATTTATATACATGAGTGAACTTCTGCGATATGTCACTTTAACCCTAATGTTTCATCTGGCAACACTTGACCACACGAGAGTAAATGACTCTTCCTCTTCTCGGCTGTTTGCCTTAGTTTCCCTTCAGTAAACAGACCACTCTACACAGCATGACACGTGGCCCCTTGACCTTGTCTCCTGGTGATAACTGGAGCTCTGAGCCGGCCAAGCCAAGAGAAAAGAGATAGAGGCACTCAACAGAGGAAACTGCCTAGGGAGGCCTGACTGACACACACAATCATTATCTCCTCAAAAGGCTATACGTTTCAAGCCGGTTGGAATTTCAGCCTGTGCCAGGCTGTGTTTCGTCTGCACACGCAGTCCTCTCTGCAGTAACAAGTTAACATTTTGGCTGGTGCTCCATTTTCCCGAGTCACTGCTTTGATCGGGTGAACAAGTGCTCCTTTTTAAGAAAGCCTGTGACTTTAGTGGGGAGAAAAGCTGGCTTATTTTGTACGTTGGCTTGTCTGACAGACAGCATAACTAAACACAGGGAGACACATGACCAGCGATGTGCAAAAGCCATACTGTATTGGTACTGCTTGTCTACTCTGCAATCAGACAAGGCAGGATCCTGACTGAAATTAGTTTAAACCAGTACAAAACTGACTCCCTGCTGTTGACTATGATGGTGAATAATGGCTTGTTTGCTCATATATGGACCAAAAGACATGCAGCAATACTGGATGTCAGCCTGTCACATGTCAGTGTGGGACATTAAGTGATAAAGTCAGAAAAACAGGGGACTATTGTATTGAACAAGGAAACAACAATAAAGCTTTCCCGTTAACATCAGTACAGTGTGTTCCGTTTACTCTAAATACCATGTGATCACGGTCTTGAACCACATAAAAAATGAAATGAAAACATTTTCTTTGTCCTCTTGAAACTGTCATGACTCATTCTGCATTCAAAGAATAAACAGGACATCCTTGCCCTTTCCTCTGTCAGCGTTTATTATGTTACTCTAACTACCAAATGACGGTCGCATGTTGTTATATGAACCTCGAGCCAAAGGTATTTTGTTGAATTTGGACTGCTGACAGGGACACAGTCACCCATTTTCGAACTGGATGTGTTATCTAACCTTAATGCTAACTTTACTTTCGCTTGCTAGCTTAACACTTTATTTGTTACGTAAAACCTGAGTAAAATTAGCTTAAATGGACATGCAGCTTTCTCACAGCAGAAACAGAAACACACATCAAAGTCAGCAATTGCACTATGTACAATTATATGTGGAAAAACAACAAGAAGGTGTCAATTTTGGCTTCTTCTTACTGTAAATTGTTGGAAAAATAAAACTTCCTCTACCTTCAGAGTTTGACCTGCGCTCCGTTTCCGCCTCAGCTTCAAACCCCGCCCCCTATCCGGTCACAAGCCAATAAAATGAGAGCACGGCCGCTGCCTTTATGGACCGTCGAAAATCTTATAATTAGCGCACATGAAAGGCCAACAATGTTGAAAACAGCGACAAATAAATGAAGACTTTTCGCGTAGATAAGGAGGGAAGGGAAGTTGAACGGTGTTGAAAAAGGAAAAACAAAGAAATAATAATGATACATGTCGGTGTTTTGACTTTTTTAATAATGAGCATTACATCTTTCGTTTGATATAAATGATACATATTATTTCTGCTGCTTGCTATACGGTATTTTATTTTTTTTAAATATATCCGTGAAAACAAGAAATCCTTTCTGATCATCGGGATGATCTAGCGATCGAGTGCGCACACAAAGTTCCTGTCAGTCTGAATTTCGAAGGTTACGAGGAGCACCTGAATGCGTCTTGTGTCCTTTAAACCTCACGGAGAGTGAGCTGGCAGAGGAAAATTAACCATGTAGCGCAATAAACCGATCCTAGCGACTATTTCTAGGACTGACCCGGTGGTGTTTGTCTTTGATTTCAACAAAATACCAACAATCGATTATTAGTATTTGAGGAATTCACTGTCTCGTTCGAATTATTTGACCTCCACAACACAATCTGCCAGCATAAGCCATATTAAAATGTTACTACCACTACTACCGGCAAAAAAAAAACCCGAGGGTCATTCGTTAGTTCAAATAAGCCACATAAGTCAAAGCTTCGATATCGCTCATTTAAAATAAATGTCTTTTCGTGCTGAATAATTATCATAATTATATCAAAATTAACGCATCTGCAGGTGCGTCCCAATCATATGTGAGAGACATTGTATGATGTGGAACAAGATCGACAATAGTGTCAGTCATGGTATTAAATAGCCTACTTAATTGCAAATTTGTCTAATTGACTGTGAAATAAATAAATATCCTCTCAATGACTATAATGCAGCTACAGACCGATTATGAATCTGAACTGATGAGTTCAGGGTGACCTTATCCTAGCCCACTTTGTTCTATTTTTACCTCAGGTACCGATGGTTTCCCGTGGATATTTATAGAGAATACATCAAAAATAATCAGCCTATAGGTCTGTATTTTTGAGAGGTCGACCATCAGGTAAAACTGACAACGTGTCAAAGCTGTCAACATTTTTAAACAGAGGCTGAAGCAGCAGAGGTAGGCCTGAGCCTGCTCTTATTTACCTGGAAAGGCAGTATGTTGTTGCTGTTGTCAGTCCTGAAGGCGCTGTCCTCCATCCAGGGCTTTGGGGTGAGGGGACCAGGTCTCGGGAATTTGGGGGGTGCTATAACATTGCTGGAATAGGGCTTTTTCATAGGGGAGATGGGGTTCAGGGGTGACGGCACACCGACGCCGACTCCGACCCCGACCCCTACCCCGACGCCGACCGCTCTGCGCGGGTCCCTGCCTGCCTGCAGCCCGCTCCAGGGGTTGGAGGCTGTGCTCCATGCGGCGTTTTGGTGATTATTCCAAGCAGACGACGGGGCCGAAGAAGACGTCGAGGACCCCTTGCTGTTATTCATGATGGTCTGATAAGCGTTTCTCTGGGGGAAGGGGCCTTGACTGGGGCTGACAGGGGATCTCCTCTGCTGGGGCTGCTGCTGCTGCTGCGGCTGCTGCTGCTGCTGCTGCTGCTGGGCTTGCTGTTGATGCTGTTGGGACTGAGGAGCCAGGCCGATCTGATGGGAGAAATTACCCCCGAAGACCGGGTTGACGTGGTGGGGGAAGTTCTGGAAAAGCATCGTCCCGTTCACCGAGGGTATTCCCTGGAAAAAGCTATCGTCCACGGCGTTTGTGGTTCCCGTGGACCAAGTGCTCCCAAACGAGGAGGGAGGGGAGGAAAGGGGGCCGCCGGTCTCCTGCGGCTGGTGGTGGAAGCTCAACCCGGGCAGGATCGGCGACTCCATCGGCACTTTGTCCTTGCTGCTGCTGCCGCCGCTGCTGCTGCTGCTGCTGCTCAGCGCTGAAGCCGCTTGGTTGCTCCCGGTCGACGGGCTCTCAGACTCCGATGAAGAAGAAGTGGGCTCCGATGACGGGGTCGGGGTGGAGGGAGGAGGGTCTACTTGCGTCGGATCTTGCTGATGGTGAGGCTGGGCTTTGTTTTTGTCCATCAGTAAATCATCCTGCATGGTTTGCTGAGCTGCAAGGAGGGGAAACAGAGACGAGGAGTTATTATTATTATTGTTGTAATTCAGGAGATCACGCACCGGGCTGGCGGGGCTGCTGTAGTATCTGATGAACTGGGACAACTCCGACAAGGATATGATGTTAGAGGGACCAGGCAACTGCAAAGCGAATGCGTGATCACCCATTTAGCCGAAAAGAAGAAGAGGAAAAAAAAAAACACACTTCCCAAGACTACACCAGAATGATTCAGAAAATCCCACAAATTACACACGGGGCATATGGCTGCAGATATTCACCAGATTTCGCCACGTCTCGTTTTTCCTTCCACGCAGGAACTCCGGAGCTGCAATGTGAAACTGATTCAGTGTGTGTTTTTTGCCCAAGGACCTCCCCTATATTCATTTACATACGTCAGTAAATACAGCTGTCCTTCAACAAGGTTAAAAGGCAGCTCTACCTTGACCCAGGCACTTCGACACACGGAGGTTCTCTGAACTAAAACAGGAAAAAAAACAAAAGGCACACTTCGCCCCTTTTTCCTTTTTTACGCAGCAGAAAGTGACGCACCTGAGCACTTTATTATGCAAAGATCCAAACCTTTCCCTTACAATAAAACACGCATCAGTCCAATTATTCTACCACGATGTGAAGACAAAAATCATTTAATAAATAAGATGGAGTTGACTGGCCAAATTGCCAAATAATACGCACTGATATATTATGATTTATAGTGAGGGATTTTATTATAGCGCATAGAGGGACTCTGCCCGAGGTCCGCATTGACACAGCCACGGGTTGGCATTGACATAATACAAAATGTACTCATGCAACTTGCAGTTTTTAAGGCAATAATATATGCTGGAATGTCACTGACAGCCCTACTCGCTGTCCTCTATTGAAAGTTAGACTATATGTTGAAGCTTCCATGCAAAATTATTCTATACTTTGCATGTCAGAGCCAACGCCTTGCAAAAGCCCAGTTACCAAGCTCACCCTCGAATATTATCATGACGATTTTTGCATTCAGAAAAGCCATAAAGTTTCCATATCATTAAACAAAACAGTTGCAGGGCAATCTAAAATGTAAATAGATCACAGTTTGCTTGATTTCCTCAAGGCTCCACCGAGCAATTCTGACAGCTGGAGCAGATGCAAGGCACAGCCATATGCTGTGACACAGTGTCAAATCACCCAAGGTTATAAATTTTACAACATTAAAGCAAATGACAACACTGATAAGACTCCTCTTGACTGCAGGAGAGCTAACATACAGCCCACACTGAGAGGCCTCTCGACAACATGGATGCAATACTCTGTAGACTTTGTAATCAACACTCCCAGATGACATGCAGGATAATTTCAGCAGCACCATGATGGCAGTGATACAAGTTGGACTTTCAAGGTAATCGCAATAGTCTGCATTGCACACACCCCACCAGTTAATCCGTGTTTTCTCCTCCGAGAGCTGCGCGTCCAAGGTCATCAAAGCAGCACAATCAGCAGCCTGTAGTGGCTCACCTCACCGGCCCCTTCACCACACACACTGCCCAAAACCCCCTGACCATTCAAATGCCCACTTATCGCGCCGATCGAGGCACCCGATACATGTCATGAAGCTGTGTCTTGCCTTGAAATCCCCCTTTAATCCATATGTGTCCCTCCACACAAACGACAAAACAGCATGCACACACAGCGTGGTCGCCCCTCTGCCTGACGTGGAGTCTGAATTACCTTTATCGTTCACCTTTTGGGGACTCTGTAAATAAAGATATTTCTGTTTGCCTCGTCTGGGTTTAGATATGACAAACGAGCTACCCTTGTGCCGAGGTAGTCAGCAGTTGCCTCAACAGCTGATTGACTGCGGCGCATGGATGATGCCGAGGAGGCTGCAGGGAGTTGTAGTCTCTCACGATTGCAGTGGCTAGTCAACAAATATGTAGCCAGTGTTATGCCTTCTTGACTGGTGCGATGAAAAGTATCAGTTTCAAAGCTGACATATGGGCGAGGTTACAAGATGGAGCAACTGAAGCAGCAGTGAATAAAATGCATATGACTGGCACTAGTAGTCTCTCTCTCTCTCTTTCTAGTTCTCTCTCTCCCATACGCACAAACACACGCGCATGATTAACAGGCTATACAGTGAGCACTTAATATCACAATTATTTTAATTGCTTTAATCAGTTTTGCGTAAAATCTTAAGGTTATATGACTATAAAACTTTCACAGTCTAGTGAAGACAGAGAGGATGAGGAGCAAGATAACTCCCTATTTCCAAACGTCTTACCGCTTTTAGACGTGTTCTGTAGCCAGATGTGCATCTTCATGACGGTTGTACCTCCAAGAAGCCGTTGTCTCTCTTTGGCACATCTATCGGGAGTGGATTCAGGACATTAATTTGATATTTTTGGCCATAAGAGGGTGGGAAGCGTTATGGAACTACATTTCCCATGACAAGGGGAAGAGCGTTCTTCAGCGCGCCGTCCTTGTTTTGATGACGCAGCCACGCACAGCCGTGCTATTTGGCGTTACCTCAGAGACGGCTAGTCGATGGAGTCAAGCGGTCACGCCAATGCGATAATATTAGTGACAAACGAGGCCGTAGCCGATATAAAGAGGATTTTTAGTTGAAATAGTGCACCGGGCGCAGATGAATGCTATTCAGACTGCCATGACCGCGGAGGAATAGTTGTACGCCTCAGAACTGGCTCGTCTGCAGCTGACGCGCGTATCAACACAAAGGCCTATGTAGCTAGTTAGCGTCAGCTCCTCAGCTAGCAAGCGAGCAAGTGATTCAAAGCCAACCTCAGCTGCAGCAACTAAACAGGCGTGCCATTTTAATGTTTTATCCGTAACGGAGTTAATCTGCTCCATCAGCAAGACAGCATTTGAGTATTTATTTGCTTCTCCACGATAATGGCGGAACAGCAGCAGAATTTGGACAGGTGAGTTCAAGTTTACGGCTAACATGCTAATGGGTGCTACGTAGCTTTACGTAAAATCAGCACGGTGGACAAATGGAGAGCAGTTAACTCAGTTGTTGTCAAAATATTCAGAAACTTATCAACTTTAATGTGTATTTATGGTTTCTTACCGACCTCTGACTTAAAACTGAATAATTAGAAACAATTAACGTTAGAGAGTGAGTGTATATAAGCAGTGTTGATACAGGGCGTCCTCCACGACCGCTAACTTACTACCGTTATAACATGATTACTGCATTATGTCATCATACCTGCATATCTCTTTGAACATTATATATGTAGTTCTATAACGCTGACCTCCTGACCCGGACATAAACTAGAGGTCATAGTGTCAGCTGCCACTTTCCTCAAATCATTTGGCAAAGATTTCTGCAATCGTCACGTTCACAGTTAACAATCATTATGGCACTGAATGAATAAACCTCTTATCTTCTGTTACATGGGACACTGAAGGCCATTTTCATGACAAGTTTGTTTTCATTTATCTGGATATTTACTATATCAACAGGCACTTGTGCATAAAATAGCCACAACTTATGTAACTCTTAAGTAACTTGATAATATGAATTGTCCACGTGGAAAAAGCTTGTGTCACCACTGAGATTTGCAAAAGAGGAAATCATGCTGAGCATACATTGGGAACAAAGGCTGACTGGTGGAGATCTTTAGGAAAGGTTGTATGGGAGAAGAAGTACAAGTCATATCTGTCACTAACTAAGAACGTGGATATATGTTACACTGAACCAGGATACAGCAAAGCAGCAAAATGCAAATTGTGCACCGACAGTTTTTCAAGTGGCATACTCAGCGTTGGAAACTTCAACACCGCAAACCTGATTTAAGTAAAAAAAAACAATAACAAAAAAAACTTGAAGCATCATGAGAATTTCTGAATTTATGGAGTTTTACAAGCAGCAAGCACATATAGTTGGAAGCAATGAAGAGAAACCACATCCAGATAGCAACAAAGCAAAGCTGCCATTGGGTGAAATGGCAACCCTTTTGTGTAGTTAGACATTTTATATGAACACATTTACATGTAGCATTATGTCACGCTGCCAAACTGTCCTAGCTGTCCAGTGCCTGTGTACACAAATTGGTGAATTCTTTTTGAAGCCTCAGGGAAGTGTTGCAGTGGCAAGTTTTCCAGCTGACACAAGAAGTTCAAACATGGCTTCTGACATTGAAATGTCTGACAAAACAAGTTTTACTCGGCAGACTGCGGCACCCAGTTTAATGGTCACATGGAGGAGCGATACATCATGACAGGTGGAGAATTATTTTGAGCTATAAACACATACAATCCTACCCTCAGTACTTTTCATCAGGGATGTCAAGGCACAAAGTCAGCAACTCTACGTGTCACTTGGAGCAGCGCATGGCCCTGAACCTTGCTCAGAGCTGTATCTCATCACTTTGGCGATCACACTAGACATGAAATCCAGACACTGCAGCCACAAATCCATGTCCAAAAGGATGCTCTTTTTTTATTATTTGTGATAGCCAGCAGCCAACCTCTCCAGGCAACAAGTTGAATTCACCTTCAGAACATTGTTATTCTGCCTGTGTATGGCTTCCTGGGTTGTGTCGGCTAGAACATCAGTTTCTGCCATAAACATTTCCAGTGTTGTTTTCAGTTGGTGATGCGGCTTTTCCGTGTGGCCTTACAAAGAAATGGTGATCCACAGGCATGTCATAATGACAAAGTGTGATTTAAGTGGCTGATCACACCGAGATGCGTCATTAGAAATGCATTGCCAGCAAAACAATTGCTTTCCAATGGTGCAGCATGCCTGGCATACACTCCTCTCGTGCACTGTGCCGATATTTTTTCTAGCTGTTTTTAGAAGTTGAAATATTTTCAACTTTTCAGTGCAAGGCATGGAGTGTCACTGCTTTTTCCATTAATCACATATGATATGATGGCCCCGTTGCCCCACACTGTTTTGCCCTGCGCCTGTAGTGACGAGTCTCTGTGTGATTGGGGTCTAAGACTCTAACCCTTGAAATACAACAACAACCAATTAGGTTTTTTGCTTTCATTAAAAATAGTTGTACTGAAAGTTGTGAAGACAAAGGTTAGCTGACCTCAGGAGCACAAAGAAGCATTTAATCACTGGAAAGATGGCCCCGGCGTAAAAGTGGGCTGATGATCCAGTAGAAAGACACAAAAAGACACAAAAATTGTGCTATATGACCAGAAAATCAGACCCTTTTGCCCAAAAGATAGAAAACCTACAACAACTGGAATGCACTGCACTGCATCGAACCAGTAAACACTCACGCTGATGGTTGATGTGCTGCGAGTTGGGCAGGGCTTTATTTGGGCTTGGAGTCTGTTTTGAAACAAGTAACTATTTGGCTACAGCTTAACAGTACACTAAAAATATGCCTCAGAAAACATGTAAGGTGAGAAATAGACAGTGAACAGGATCGTGGTTCATATTTCATCAGCACTGCTTTGTTTTACAGTGTGATCAGAGTTTTTTCAGCCTTTGTCAGTTTTAATTTGATGATGAAACTAAAGAAAAAAGGGAGACTTGGTAAGTCAGATGTGGCCTTTTCTGTCATAGCCCCCTATATGAAGAGAGGACAAAACACACTTTATAAACAGATGCATATATTGCAGATATTTTTTTTTGCTTGTCCTGTCCTGACATCAGCAGAAAAGACATTTCAGCAACACTAGTTGTGTGATCTGCTGTTTTGAAACCCGAGTTTCATGGGAGCTGGTGTTTAAATAAATTAAGTTGATGTCATGTCTGTTTCTGCTATCAGTGTATTTTCCATATTAGAATACCTGGAATAAACTATCATTGTAGAAAATGCTGGTCATGGTGTACAAACTAGTGTTATCATCTTGCTTCCCAAAAAACATCCATGGGATGAATTCAGTGAAATAATCATTATTATTGAACTGGCAGGTGATTCATAATAGGTTTAGTGTTTTGACATACTACTCTCACTCTACCCAAAATTAAAGTGCAGACTTGGACACACAAGCACTGTAGAATTAGATTAGATGTAATAAGATCTAAGTGTCTTTCACCAAGTGAGCAGGGAATCCAGTTTTTAACTCAATGTAGATAAATCTCAAACATTTCTCTCAACTGATCAGCTTAATGTCTACCCAGCTTTATTCTGAATGTAATGATACATTTTGTGTATGTATGTTTGGTTTAAGTCAGACATGTTGGCTGCGCTCCAGCTGTCATTATCCTACATGTGTGGCCAGAATTTTCCCTTTTCTGTGTGAGTGGTGGTCAACAGATGCTGCAACAGTGTCCGAGCACATCGTAATGCTGTTCCCCCTCAAAATAGTCCCTGGCATTTGATAGCTTATGCAGTGCATACTAAAAGGCATTTGACGCAGCACTTTCTGTAATTATTGAACTTTGGACTTTGAAACCATTTCCCAAGCACATGGTACAGTAGCAGAAAGAAAGGAAGGGCATGTGAGCTTTGTGAAATGTGCTTCAGCTGCGTGCTGCGGGTGTGTGGCAGAGGCAATAACCCTGACAGTGTTTGAGGAGCCGATAGCAAGAAGATGTATGTCATGTCCCCTCGCTTCTAGACAGTTGTGTACCCAGTCTCTATCACTGACAAACATAAGGCTCCACAGGCTCTTATCTGGGCCTGCCACAAGCAGCCAGCTGCCCCTGCAATGCAGTGTTTCACAAATAGATGTGGGGGACACATTTCAATCCAGCCTGACCTTTTTATTGGCTCTCACACAACCTCCTTGTTTTACTCTTTTCTTGTCTGCGTTTGTTGTCCAGATCCTGACCCTGTTGCTCTTTAAGTGGCCAGTTCAATGAATAGGTGCTGGATGTTGTGTGTATGTATAAGGGCCTGTAATGATTGACCCTGATTTGGTGTAATTTTTGTATAGGGTGGTGTCTGTTCCACCAGGCTCTCTTCATTCCTGTGGAAATAACATTCATTTTCCTGTATAATATAAAACTTAAAAATAATCATAGTTTGATCGAGGAAAGCCTTCTTTTGTAAGAACACAATGCAGATTAAGTAGAAAAACAGTTATGACACTAATATTATTTAGTCCTGATTCTGACAACAGGTGGTACACATTTTTTGCAAATTCATCTATCATAGGTCTAATTTATGTCTTTATTTAACATAGTTTTCACTGTGCTTTATTCTACACTGTCTGTTGTTGTAGCACAGTAAGATGAAACGCAGTTATCTGCTTTATCATAGCCATATAACTAGGGCCTCACAATTAATTGCAAAATACTCAAAATCACAATATGACTAAGTGCAATTTCCAAACTGCAGTTATTTAATATAGGTAAAATGTGTCACAAAACAGTGTTTTAATAAAATGTTGTAGTGCTGCAGAGATGCTCTGGCCTACAAAGCTTGTTCTCCAGATGTAATGAAACATATTTGTTTGGCAGAGACCAGGAGAAATGCCACGTCATGATCTTACTGTTTTTTCAATGACAATGAAAATTGTGATGTAAAATGTAATCATCCATATTAATCATTAATTATCTCGCAATATCTGTCAAAATAATCGCAGTATCACTTTTTTAACCATATTGTGCAGCCCTACATATAACTAATATTTATTTTTCTCAAAGACCATCCCTAATTTGGAATACATAGGAGTCTGAATGCACCAAAAGTCATGGCTGAAATATCATCAAGTTATTGGAGTTAATAATACTTGTATTTTTAATTGTTCAGTATCTGTAAGCTCTGTCATAGGAAAACAGCTGGGTAAACTTCCCAACATTTTCTCATACACTAGCTTGTGGACATATTCTTAACAGAAATCAATAGCTGGTCAGCAGCTGACCTGTTTTGGCTTTGTAACCTAAACTAGCATGGCATTAACTCAAGTGAAAGGTAATGCCAATTGACATGTCTTAATCTAGGTGGTGTAGCTAGCAGGCTTAAGGTGTCTCAAACCTTTTTCAGTGCTGTTTCACCCTTTGTATCTTTGAATACTGGGAACATTGACAGACAGCGCAATAAAATTACCACATTATTTATTACAAACATGTGAACGTGGAATGTGACTCTTGAGACTTCCATAAAAAGGAAGATTCTAGATTAATAGTTTGTAATCCTCTGCTGGCCGAAGTCTTCTTCACATTGGATGTTGGCCAGTCAAAGTCATGAGCCAATCAAAGCAAAAGCAAATGCCTTTTGCTGGACTCCTGTGCACGTGTTAATATAATACAAAGGTCACAGTGTCTCGAACTGAACAACAGAAACACAACTCAATGAATCATGTTCACTGGTCAGTTTCTGTTATTTTTGTCACAAACTATTATCCACTACAGTGAAATATACATGCATTAACTACAAGACTAAAATGGTTTTGTTGACAATGTCAACAAGGTGTTGACTCAAATCTAGTAATTGCAGAAGCTGAAGTTTATGTTGCTCTAAAAGATTGCACAATATTGTAAGGCCACCCTGTTATTTTGTCCACCTCGTGTGGAAAATACCCAAGCATCAGATCTTTTCAGTGTCAGTGTGTCAGCTGACGCTCACCAGTCTATCTGCCAAAGGCTCATGAAAGGTACTAATCTTAGACTCTGAGTAGTTGGATACTATTCTGTTCCAGGGTGGCAAACAGCCCAAGTTGTTGTTTAACTGACATGGACAAGACTAGTTTGTGATTGAGTCGATGCAGTCAGACATGGAGAAGCCCTCCTAGACCCTAACCTTCCTTTAAGATCTTTGTGGGCTCGAATCCGGTGCTCCTGTGCCCTGCCTTTGTGCTGAGGAACCTCAAGCTTTCCCACCGTCACGTGACCACTGCCAAGTGAAAGGAGCCTTTGTGGGGTGGCTTATGTGCTTCTTAAAGAACGGGAGCCTGACTTGTGAGACGATGAGAAAGTAGCTACGTTGTTGCACTCATCTTTGTACACAGTGTCAATCACACTGTCATTCTGTATTCCTTCAGAGCCCACCATCAGACGCCCCTCCCCTGTGTTCGTGTGACTTCATGATATTGTTCTTTGCTACTTCTTAGCTTGTCAAAATTGACGTCCTCAGCTGATGTTGGCCTAGCTTGGCTAGAAGGATCTGCAGTCCTTCATCGCTGCACATTCTTTTGATCCTGGCAGCTCGAAGGTTTTTCAGAATAACCGGTGGAATGAAAAGGATAATACACACACTGCCGTTTGCCTGCCCTTGAAGTTTCAAAGCAGTCCGTTAGAATTAGGTGGATTAAAGCTCATTGTGGAAACAGCAAAGCTCCACTCGAATTTGCCTGTTTAGCCTGTAAATAAGTGGTGGAGACAGCAGGTCACCTAACTTCAGAATAGTTCAGGCAAGCCGCCCATCATCAGATCTCATGTTCCTGAAGGACAATTTAATGGAAACCTTTCAGATCTTGTTAAGCAGTGACGGGGGATGTGACAGGTGTGGTAGCATCTGTCAGCATAATGGGCTTGTGTGATATAAATATATCAAAAATATATGATGGGTCAATTAAATCAGAGTTCAAAGTAGTAAACACTTTTGTAGTGTCTATTGTTTATAATTCATGGGGTGACAAGCCAGTTTTCATGTAAAATTGCATAGGAATTCTTTTTAAGCAGGAGACCATTTTGTACATCTGCAGTGCAGGTTTATCTGCCGGAGTGTTCTGTTAAACCAGGTTGAGGCGACAGCGAGCCGGAGATTAAGGTTTCTCATAGAGGATAGCATTTCGACGCTGTTGTATTGGGTCCTGTCATGCTGTGGGGCTGGGTTACAGGAATAAGAGCCAGTGGATCTAAGGGAGTGCCGGGTTTTGTTCTCCACTGTCCTGCTCTTGTGGAGACATCTGTCCACTGCTCGACTCATCTCCTCATCCTTGTGTTTTATAACTGCCTCACTTTCAGTCTCTGGACTGTTTTTGGGGGTATAAAGTCCACCAGTGCAGAACATTGGAAATGGCCACAAGATGCATGCTCGCGTCTTACCTTTCCTAGCGTTGCAGTGCATGCAAATGTGATAATACATTCAATGGTGTTTCAAGAAGCATTGGCTATGGTGCAGGCTCACATACCTGTCAGAAGTGGGCTCTATAAGGACATTAGACAGAAGTGTGAATTGAGGTTTCCGTCACTCTCCGATTATACCACATGCGCCCCTCGTGGCCCTTCAGCTGGCCATGTCACCTGAGCGCCTCGACCCTAAGGCTCCTCTCCTGCATCGTCATGTTTTATTCAGCCCCAGGGGAGTATTGGAAAATTAGCCATCGCAGGCAGGCAGCAACCCGAGCAAATAATCCAAGTTGGTCATCCATAGTCTTTCACAGTTGAGCCCCCTGTACGCCCCAGTAACAGAGCACACCTAGACCTCAGTGTGACGATGACAGAAGGCCCCAGATTTGACATCCATTATTAAATGTGGGAGCAGCAAGGTTGAAATATACATGGTGTACTGTACTAAGAGAAATCGCTGAGTCAACTGCTGAATAAAGGCAGCATGGAAGTGCTGCCTGAGGTGTTCACCAATAACAGTTTGCTATGAAGTAACTAGAAACCTCACCATCCTCTTTCTCCAAATAGCATTTTGGTGACTTTTTTTTAAAGAGAATGTTTGGGGGGATGTTTGCCTTTTTATTTACTAGAGATGGACTATTTTATCAGCCGAACATTGGTATCTGCTACCGGCCTATCAACAAATAGGATGACATTCACTGATGGCTGTTGCAGATGTTTATCTATTGTGTCACATTCATTTTGAGCTGGCACAATCATGAGGTACTAGCTCCTGACATCCCTGTCATCAGCTTGTAAGGCTATGTTAGTACTGACATTTTTTTTTATCACTGTGTAGGTAGCTGTATAGCAGGCTAACAAAGGCTTTTGGAGCGTTTACTATTCCAAAAAAGATTATTTAAGGTTGTTTCATAAAGTGGGATTATTGAATTTCTGCCCTTTCAAAGATAGTGTAATGAAGAATTAAATTACTTTAAAACAATTCAGTTTTGAAAATAAATTAAAAAATAAACGACGATAAAAAAACATTGGTATTGGCTGTTTGTCAAATTGTTATTTTAAATTGAATATTGCTATCTTCGGCTTAGAATTTTACCTTCTATTTATCCACAGTCATGTCATGATCACTCTGTTGCATTGAAATGAAATGCCTAATAGCATAGAGCAGTGGTATCACAGACATCCAAACATGTTTGCATAGTCCTCACAGTCCATACAGATTTCAAGGCAAACCAAACGTGAGTGAAAAAGATGATTGATCCTCTAATATACCGGAATAATGTGAAACACACTGAGAATATTTTCAGTCACAGACAGTGAATGGTTCTGGGAAATGATGACGTATATTTATTGTACTTTCTTTGCATAATGATTGTCAGTAAACCCAGCAGACATTTTCCACCCTTACAAATGCTTTTAAGGGTCAATGAAATTTCTGCATTCTGGAGAAAAAGTTTAGCAATTAGAGCTGTAATTCATACCACAGTCGGGTATATCTAATATTCCTTATGCGGTAAGAAACGTCTCCTTCTTCCTAGTGAGAGTAACAAGGCAGCAGGGTTCCTCCATTCCTGGCATACCTGCTGTTAAAGACGGGAAATGAAACTGTAAACTCTAGATACATCTCATCAGGTCGGGCACAGGCAGGTGGTTGTCTAAACCCTTTCAGAGAAGAGATACTTCCCTGAGTGGTACCTCTCATCCTGCACTGGGCCCATTTTTAAACCAACCACTCGCAGTATTGTCATAAGTTTAAATGTATTTCTAAAACAGATAAACCTGTTCAAGAATTAATTTTCATCTGTGTAATGGTGGAGGTGATGATGTATGAATGTTGTTTACTGGATCCAGATCTATTATCACAAATGTCCTCATGCAAATCATACCCAAAATGTACATAATCACTACCTGAGAGAAAAAAAACAAACATCTCTATTAAAGTTTTTCTCTCGTCATTGAATTGATGCCGTGTGTGTGTGTGTGTGTGTGTGTGTGTGTGTGTGTGTGTGTGTGTGTGTGTGTGTGTGTGTGTGTGTGTGTGTGTGTGTGTGTGTGTGTGTGTGTGTGTGTGTGTGTGTACTAATCATTGTTTCATTCATCCAGTGAAATGCCAACTGTTCAAGGTTCAGTGTAATTATGAAAATGAGAACATAAATGTCACACACGGATAGTCAGGCTGTAAATGGGTCGAGGGCAGCAGCCAGCTTCTGAACCAGAGGATCTCCTAGCAACAAGCTAGCCTAAGGCTGAATTGAATAGGACTGTGGCTTAAAGTAAAATCTTGACA
The DNA here is from genome assembly GCF_040436345.1 of Pagrus major. NCBI lineage: Eukaryota > Metazoa > Chordata > Actinopteri > Spariformes > Sparidae > Pagrus > Pagrus major. The sequence goes on along the minus strand of NC_133229.1, from coordinate 15,831,928 downwards.
TTTTGGATTTTGTTTTGTTATCTTTCTTAATTTTAACAATTTATCACACTGGTGGACAATAACTGCTTTTATTCCTCATTTTTACTGGAGCCAAAAGAACTCCAGAGTCACAGATTGGGAGCTTAGCTGATGTAGTCATGGCCTGCTGTTGCAGATTTTCTTAAATCAATTATTAAGGTCTAACCTATGACTATTTTCATTGGTACATAGCAGCTAAAATAAGAATGTCACTGGTCTAGATTCTTGAAATGAGCCTCATGCAGTGAGACACAGGGGTGGTGACCCTTCTAACCAGTCGCATGCTGCTGATTAATTATGGAAAAGCAATATAATGTCACAGTCGGAGATGTACTGGGGTAAGGTCAGGGAACTTGGATCAAATTACCTCCCAGATGTTGGACTGACATGAAGTGGAGGAGGACTGGGGGTGTTTTCTTCACAGGAGTCCAATTAATTGGAAGACAAGCCAAAAATACTAATGGCTCCTTTACTTACTTCAGTAAGGAGGCATAAGTTTGAGGTGGAGGTGGACATTTTACTCAAGATGTTCACTGTATGTGTGGGAGAATATAATGCGGTAAGAGAGGAAGGAGGATGTGTTGGGATACTTGTAGGCAGAAGGGGGATGTTAAAATATGGTTTGGCTTGAGGCCAGTACAAGGTATTTGTCTGGATGTCACACACAAGGGAGACTGTCTCCTCATATTGTCTGCAACCAAGCCCCGCTGCATATCCAAGCTGTGGTTTATCAGAACATTGTGCTCACTCACACGGGGATGCCCCAGTAAATTTAGGTTTGAGTAGTAGCGTGGTTAATCCTAAAGGCAATGTCAGAAGAATGAGGCTCAAACTAGATGCAAAGCAAGTGGTCAAATGTAGCAAGAGAAATGATGCAGAAGTAAGGTAAATGTTGGCCCTCTTTTGGATATATTGGTCAAAAAAGTATTGATTTTGAATCCTAATAATATCTGTCATTGTGATGTGATCGGAAATATAATCCCCCGGAAATTCTTTGCCCTGTATCCAGATAACAGGATGAAGGGTCTGCTCGTATGAGTATGAGGGTGTGCATTGACAGTTCCTGCTGTGCTCTCAGATATGCTTGACAAGCAGTCAGCATATAACACTTTGTTTGCCTATAGGGTTTATGTATTGATCTTGGCTGATTTTCGAGTCCCTGGCTCAGAGTGATGCTGTGTCCGTGTGTGTGTGTGTGTCCGTGTGTGTTCTAGCTAGGCCAGCTGAAGCCTTTGAGTCATTTGAAGTGACTTTGTGTCATTGACTGCCTGCTTTTCATTCAAGGGGACAAGAAAGATTACATTCATCTTGCTTGTTCTCTTGCACCCTCGCATCCAGTCTACCACACACAACCAGATGCTCACACACATGTGCCTCACTGTTAAACAAGCACAACAAATATTCATACAAAAACATTGATAAATACCTGACAAGGCCCGTATAGCTGAAATACAGCATTGTATTAAAGAAACACGACATTAGTGATGAGAAAGAGGTTGTTGAACTGAATCCACGAGCTGGCCTCTTAATGCTTCTAACACTGAATCTATGGTCACATGTGTTGAAGCCAGTATTTTTTTCTGGCTGGCTCCCTTGCTTGCTTTTGCCTGTATGTTGTGCCAGTGGGCAGGAGCTCTGCTTGAGTTGTTTTTACTCAAGCCAAAGGTATTTATCACACTGCTTTGATTTAGAAGTGCAGAAGCTCTATCTAATCGCTTTGTGTCTTTTCTGAAATCAAATTAGATCAGTTTTCATCAGCTCTAACACAATGGGGAAATGAGATCCATTTAGAAATATCCAACCTTTTTCCACTTATCAGGGTGTGTGAATGTGTTTCATTGTCTTCATCCAACCTATGGGCGTGTGTGTGTTTGTTTGTAGGAGCTGCTGGGTGTGCTTCGCCACAGACGAGGACGACCGCACGGCAGAGTGGGTGCGTCCGTGTCGCTGCCGCGGCTCCACCAAGTGGGTTCACCAGGCCTGCCTGCAGCGCTGGGTGGACGAGAAGCAGCGGGGCAACAGCACGGCGCGTGTCGCCTGCCCACAATGCAATGCAGAATACCTCATCGTCTTTCCCAAGCTGGGTGGGTTGCATTTCTCAAAGGATAAAACTAGGGCAAGACAACCATGAAGAGGCTTTGTGTTTTCTGTTAGGGTCAAAATGCTTTGCTACTGATTAGTAAGCATGGCTTAAAGGTACTCAAGTTTCAGAGCAAGGTTTCTGTGCCTGCAGAAAACTTAGTTTCCAAGGTCAAGTGTGGCTGCACAACGCTTTAGTCAGCTTCATGAGTTAAGATTAAAATTCTCCTGCTTCAGTCTTATTCATAATAGAGGAATTTGGTGAAAGCAGGGTCAGATATTTTCAGAGATGGAATTTATTTTTTTAATACAGATTTTGAGGTTAATGGATTTTTTACACATTTAAAGGGGCACAATGTCGTTTTAGTGAAGAAATTGAACTGCATTTTAATATTTACAAATTATTTAGGAAAATAAGGTCCCCAGAACACTGTTTGAAGCTAGAAAGGTTGCAGGGTCCGCCAAATATAAACAGAATAAATCAATATGAAATTGTGCTGTCCTTTTTAGGGTCAGTTTGTTTATTTTATTTGTTCAGAATTATACAGATTGTTTTTCTGGGAGTTGACAACAAAAGTTGCTCAGGAGTGAAACATCTAAATTCTTTCTCAGCGCTGTTGAAAGTTGCACATGCGCAGTACCGATTAGACAGCTTGCAAGGAGGATCATGTACTGACAGGAAGCTACTGACAATGTAACAGTGGTTACTTTATAAAATATCTTTTTCTTCAGTCTCTCTTTCAAAACCCAGTGCCAACTAAACAATGTCTGAGTGCCGCTTGACATGGATAGATGGAAAACTTTTAACAAATAAGCATCCAGAACTTCAACACACGTCATAGCATCTCTCTGATCTTGAGGCATGGTGATTTTTTTGTTTGAACTGTCCGTTGTGACTCTGACAATGTTATAGGAATGCTAAATTGGTAAAGCACCTTTTTATGTGCATGACGCATGTCCAAACAGGGACGAAAATGAAAAAGATTGCCTGTCTGCTGTCTATGCTATAGAGCACTAAGATAGATTGAGAACCTGTCAAAAAGTTTCCAACTCGTAATTCTGATTTTGACTTGTTGTAATGCCAACTGTCATTTTCCACCGGATGTCAACATTAAAGCAGCCTTATAGAGTAGGTCTTCATGTACATTGACTGCTGAAGCTCTTCTTTGAAGGTGCACCTAATAGCTGCTGCCTGTAACTGTACCCAAAGCTCTGAGAGCAATTCAGTTTGTCTTGCCTGAGTGGATGTTTGTTTACTCCGGAGCCAGCATAGGTTCTGCGGTGATCTGGGTAAATATTTCCTTTCAGTGTGACGGGGAACAGAAGGGTGCTCACTTGTTACACAGCCCAGCTCCTGGCTGATTGACCAGCAGCAGTTTAGAAAAGCGGCTGCCTCAATTATCCTGACACGTCAGAGTGACGAGGGCTTCAGTTGTTCCCAAACACCAGTTATGACTCATCTAATGAACAGAGACCATGCTTATTTGGCCAGAACCTCCTCACATTTAGTTTCTCTGTCTCAGATCCATTCATATCTCTCTGAGACAGCGACTGACTTCATGCTGTTCGTTGCAGCAGAATTTTTTATCAACTGAAGAATATTCTAGGTTCATCTGTAGAGTAGATGAGGCCCTTTTTGATGAAGTTTTACAGCCAAATGTGAAAACCTGGACACACATAAGGCTCATAGTGCACAGTTGTCACTGGGTTACCCATCAGCCTCTGGGCCACTGGTATTTCAACCTCTAGAGAGAAGTTGCAATTTGAGACAGTAGCTGGCCCTAAGACAATGTTAGTCTGCAGGAGGCCTGGCTTGCCTGGTAAACAGGTTCATGTATATTTATAGTGACCAAGGCTGTGCTGTCACTCAATTTGGTGCTATAAGAAGAAGGTTCGGGTCAGCTTCTTTACACATTTCCTCCTCCTCTTGCTCAGTAAATAACCCTGTGTATGTCTGTATCTCACTCTGAGAGCTAGTCATTGGCACTTGGCTCGTTGCTGGATATTTGTGAATGTGTCTGTCAGGCCCTTTGCTTTTTGTATTTAAGGTTGTGTTAATTGGCTAGCAGGCAATTAGTGCTGCATCAACCGTTACATGCAGGAAAAAGTCCAACAGTCCCTGATAACACATTTAATTGATTAAACGTGTTAAGTGATAATTAATAAGTCATTCAATTATCACATTTGTTGGCTCACAAATAAAAAAAAACCTGCCTTGAGGCAAAAAATATCTCACTAATATGGGGCAGTTGAAGAGTTTCCAGCAAGGTCGTAAAGAAATGTTCCAAAACTAAGAGTGTACCATTTGAGTGGAGATTTTCTGTGTTTATCGCTGTCACGATAAATGATCAGATCTTCTACAGAATTAATTTAGAGCCTAACAGAAAGGAGAAATTCAAATCGGGTGAATAGATGAATAGATAGTTGATTAGGAGGCAGCAGTAGCTGTCAGACCCGAGCTTTACATGTGCACTAAATACGCGTCTCAGATACAGACTTAAAGAGATGAAGATCGGCCATTTTAAGGTCAGTTCGCTGTAATAACACAAAATTATACTAATTCATTTATACTTATTGCTCATTTTGCTGTGCGTGCTTTCAGGTGTGAAGCCTACATTACACAGATGAGGAAAATCAGTGTTATTTTCACAGATGACATTTTGACATGTCACAGTAGAAGAGGCACAGGTGTAAATAATAAAGTTAATGATGGCTTCAGTGTCCGAGTCCTGCTGTTGTGCGTGCTGGCTCAGTGTCAGACATTTGAATAGAGCAGAGCCGTCTTTAATGTTATTAGTAACACCTGTGCTTTTCTTACTATGACATGTCTAAATGTCTGAAAAAGACAACTTGTGCAGCTTATTTAAAGTATTAAGGACTATTTCACAGCTTGCTTGTATTTTCTATCATCTGGGATATATATGAAATAGTGCATGCGTCTGATTGTTCACTATAATCAAGAGTTTCGTCACTTGAATAAATGTTGAACTCGCAACTTCAATTTACATCACAGAAATAAGTTAATATTTAGTGTCATTGGATTAGTGGTGTAAACGCGCGCTCAGTGTTTGTGTCACTGCTGAAGAATAAGTCCATTAGTTACAAATTCATCACTGTTCAGCAAAGAGGGAAGCACAAACGTGCAGTGAATCAGTGAAATTGAGGCGAGGCCATGACTGACTGGTTGCCAAGCAACATGGTAAAAGGAGAGGTGCTCTTCGGGCTATATTAGGACAAATCATTCACAGTCAGGGATACACTGGATATTCATGTACCTTTTCCTTGTGTGGTTTTATTAATTCTGTCAAAATTATGGTTCTGAAATCAAAGATGACCTACTAGAGCAGGGAACAAAGTTATCTTTTGCTGTTGTTTTGGTATTTCACAGCAAGTGTTTTCTAGGTTAATATTCAATCTCAGGCTGAACTGAATGCAAATCTATTCTTGTTCAGTCAAAGAGAACTTGTCTGACTTTTTTACGCCTCTGCAACAGCCGTAGCCTCGGCCAAAGGTATTATGTTTTGGGTTGTCCATCCGTCTATCCATCTCATTCTTGTGAACCCGATATTTCAGGAATGCTTCGAGGGAGTTTCTTCAAATTAGGCACAAACGTCCACTTGGACTCAAGGATGAAGTGATTAGATTATGGTGGTCAAAGGTCACTGTGACCTCACAAAACACGTTATTGACCATAGCCCAAGAATTACTATGCTAATTATGACAAGATTTCACACAAATGTCAAACAGGATGGATGATGAAGTGATGACATTTTATATACAAAAGGTCAACTTCCCTGTGACATCATAAAGTTCTGCAGAAACACTTCTTGCCATTATTCAGTGCCATAACTCAGGAACAGAAGGGGAGATTGTGATCATATCTCACATTTTGACAGATATTGAATTGGTGACACTAATCGTGGGTGCCCACCTTCAAACTGTGGTGATTGATTATATGTTCTGCGCTGCCGGTTTGAACGTGCGTGAAGCATCGACATTTCAGAATTGACTTTACTGGCCAAACACGTGAACACATACAGGAATATGACTGTTTTTAACTACTGCAGTAGCCCTCCACAAGCTCATTGGTTGTGTTGATGTTGAGCTTCAGATGAATGTTGTTGCACAATGTGACAACGCTGTATCGCTCCTCTGTACTCTGAGGAACCAAATAATAATGATGAAGAAAGTGAATCAAACAGGTTTTAATTCTCTATTTCTATACTTAGCTCTATCAGTCCTCTTTACTCCCCTGTAAGAATAGTCTCTAAGTGAAGACAGCGTGTCTCTCTGGAATGTAATCACCGGAATCAAATATGTTAATATCGTGATTACTTTTTTGCTTGGAACAACACTTAATACCTTTTGTTACATTTCTTCAGTCATCACTACATATATCAAATGAATCTGTGATGTGAGCTACAACTCGACTGGTGCGCAAAGGTATACAACCACGAGGCAGTTGTTCTAGTTTTCTAGTTTCCAGTTTTCTAGTTTTTTAAAGAGGATATACAAACATGTTATCTATTGTTAGTCTCATTCACATGCTCTGGCTTTGAGACATATTATGAATTGAGTCTGTTTGACACAGTAACTTTTGAAGTCATGATTTAGACACATTGCATCAGTGTTTTCTCAGTGTGCCTCATCATTATGTCCTCGTGGTTAGTTATTCTTGGCCAAGTCCTTTTTTTATAACAGTCAGAGAGGAGTTGTGGCCTGCAAGGTAAAGTGTTTACACTCATCAGCTCCTGACGCCCTTTCCAAAGTTTGTGTTTCTTTGTCATGTGTTCAAATGCTCAAGTGGTTTGGCCAGCAGCAATAGACCGCTATGATGGATGGGCCAGTGGTTTATTTTGAAAGGGAACTTCCTCTTTGCTGTGGCTGATCTGCTGAGTGATGGCGCCCATAGAGAATGATACAGCAGGCTTCTGCCACAATCACCATTCATTTAATGAGGACTTTGTATAAGCAACCAGAGGCTTGTGTTACCTTTGATTTAGCTGTGTGTGACTCTGTTTGGTTTCCCTTCAGTTAAGATGACAGATTGTGAGGATGAGTGGGCAGAAGCAGCACATCTAACTGGCTGTTAAAAAGTCAGGAAAGTTTTGTCAGTTTTGCGTTTTTAAATGAGAGAAGTGTTGAGTTAGATTCAGATGGTCCCTCTGGGAATCAGGATGTTTATCATATGCAAATAGCAGAGCTTTGGAAATGGGATGTATTCACAGAGTATCTTATCACAAGGAACTGTCTGAAATTATGCTAAAAGTTCCTAAATTCCAGGGTTCCCTTGAGACGAGATTTTTAATCTCATGGGACTCGTCCTGCTTAAATAAAAGTTAAAATAAAATAATGCTGCTGAGAGCATCCTTTCCAGTTAATTATTGGATTTTTCCAAAACACTGATGTCAGCTGCATTACAGTACCTACATCAGCTGAGAGATTGTGGTCTCAGGTGGAAGTGGTCTCAGTCCTCTGGGTTGCCTCTTACTTGTCTGACTGAGAGGTATTAAATGGTTTAAACGTAAAATGTCAAAGTAAGTGCTGATCTGCCCATTATTTTTAAGAGTTTCAGCCTCAAGATGTTTTGTGAATCTTTTTATTGATATTTAAGTGCTAAACCCAGAACCACAGAAGTCGAGTCATTTCTAGCCATGTTCAGAACAGAGAAGGTTAATTTAGCAGCTGAATGTATCTGGACAGGATGTGTGGACTAACGGTTGGTTGTATGCACCGAGCCTGTTGACTTTACCTGAGAGGCTCGTCATCCTCAGGGGAAAGTGTCGTTTTCTTAATCCCATAGCCAGTGTCAGACAGAGGTGGCGAGGGAGTCGTGCAGCAGGGATGCTGGATGTGTCTGGCACAGAGGAGTGGGAGTGAAACTGGGTCACGGGAGGAGCCGACGGTGCTGCTCATCAAAGGCTGACGGAGCAGAGCGGAGATGAATGGAGTTATACCGCCGCTCTGCTGATGAGTCCATGAAATCACAGCTGTCCTGCAGTGTTTCCCTGTGACTGAAACACGACATTCATTTGTCACTAGACCTCAGGTCTGCAGAGATGTGGACTCAAGTTGACTCAAGTCACTGTTTTGATGACTTGCAACTTGACTTGACAAAATTAATCAGTTGAGACTTGACTTAAAGACTTGTGACTTGACTTGACATGAGACATGATGACTCAAATGACTCTTTAAAAGTGATGGAGAGGGAATATTTTTTGATTGAGAAGAAATTAAGTAAGCTTTTATAATTTGTTTCATTATATTTATCTCACTGAATCTCAAACTAATTCAATTAATTTTATACTTTTCGAACAGGTTGAATAAATTGGTCAATGATATCTTTATTTGACAGGTGCTAATACTTTTCTCTTTTGTAAAGATCAGATACTGCAGGTAAGACTTAAGTTTCTTGGGTGAGGCAAAAGTGACTTGACTTGCCTTAACTAAGGACTCGAATTGACTTAACACAACCTGTGACTTGACCTGCCCAAGAAAAAATGACTTGGGGACTTGCTCTAGACTTGGACTAATTGACTTGTCACATGTCTGCAGGTCTGTGGTGGTGACATTTCTAGATAATAAAGACTAGGATGGATTTATCTTCCCAGCAGAGCACCGCATGCAAAAGTTGCATGCTGATTTACTAATTTTTGCATCTTGGGCCCGCATTATGTCATTCTTGGTTCAAACTGCACTTGCAAATTATTTGGGATTGTTACTTAGACTACCAGATTATGTGGGTTTCACCAGATCATGACTGTTTTGTTCTGAAACCTAAACCAGAAATGATAAAGTTTGAACCAGACATCTTAAACAGCCCCCCCACACCTGCATTCAGTTGTAATCAGGCTGTAGGGCACTAGAAGGTCTTACTATATCTCATTTCAAGCTTGATAAATAACACGAATACTACTAATAAATACAGAGTAAATCTCTGCACCTCTTGGCTGGGATTTTATTTATGTCGTCTGAGGAGTTCCAGTCTCTAGCTGCAGGATACGCTGGGCACGAGTGCACTTCAAAGTGAGCAGGAGGAGCACATCGATGTCTGTTTTGCTGCATCATTGCTGCAATTTTCCTTTCTTATTTTTGTCTTTATTGTAGTGATATAGGCAGAATGCTAACTTTTTTATGATTTGCTTGTCATACAGACAGCCAGTTGCTCCATGTTTAGTTTGACTTAAAATCTCAGATTTATTCCTCCTGTTTGAATATAATTTTAGTGGCTTGGCTTCACATGCTGTGGCGTTCGCAGCAGCTTTAATTAGCCGTCAGAGTAATGGCAATTTCACAACTTAGTGACAACCCTGGGATGACAGCTTTCAATTTGGGTGATGGCTGTGGACAGGTAGTAACAGGGAGCTCGGCTAGGAGGTTGCCACAGCGGTTATTTTCTCAGGGTTGCTGCAGAGGCCAGCTCATTTCTAGAAGCTTGACAGGCATTACTCATGTTTGGCTCCCAGGGTGGGACCCCTGCCCGTCACCGGCTCAGATGGGGGTTTGATCTGGAGCCACAGATCACCTTTTCTATTAACCCAGGTTTTGATTGTTTTCACTGACTTTACAGCACAGGAAGCGAGCATCACTGCAGCTCACAAAGAGTAGGGTATATTTTGTTCTGGCCCAATTCCCACCAGCACCTGCTGCAGAGCCAAAGTCAGCCTATCATGCTAATTTGGCGGGCAATATAACTCTGAGGACGTCGTGTCCTTGCAGCTCCTTCTTAACTGACTCTCTGCCTAGAGAGAGTAAACAAGCCAAGTGGAACCGTGTGCCAGCATGCGTGCCCACTACTGAGGAATTGCAGTTGCACTTTTCCCCCCTCTCCTTCACTTTCCCCCCTCCCTTCTTTTTAATTATCTTAATTTTGGAATCCGCTGCCAGTGGATGAAATGAATTGCTCAGCTCTCCATCCTGCCAGCGGCCATTAAGGGGCGACCCAGTTCCCTACGGCCACGATGGCGTAATGCTTAGGCAGGGAGAAAGCGGAAGAGATTCCAACCCTGTCATCAAAATATGCCATATTAATAATGCGCTCAAGCACGGCGAGATCACTCCAGTCGGCAAACACAGGTGCAGTAAAAAGGAGCTCCGGAAAGCATCAAAAAGCTGGCAGAGGACGAGAGAGGGCTTTCTTTTTTTCGAGCTACTTTTGAAATAAAAGTGTGATATTTCCGTCGCGTGTTAAGTAGCTCTAAAAGTGCCAAATGCTTCTTGCTTGCTTTGGGTTCCTTCCTCAACAAGTGGCCAGGAGCACCGCCGTCTAAAAAGAAGGAGCTGTTTAAAATGCTGCACTGAACTGTGCTCTCAACTCAAAGCCTTTACAGAGTGGATGTACTCAGCTGCAGAAATAGGTGTACAGCTAACAGTGGCTGGATTGTATACAACTTGTGGCAAGTGCTCATGGGTAACAGCCTCACGGTGGCCTGGCTGTACAAACAGCTTAATAAAGTCTGACTTATGTCCCAACTGCAGAAACCCATAACCCCAAAATAACCACTGAGCCTCAGGATTATTTTTAAAAGCTGCTGCTTTTATTACACATGGTGTGTCGGCTAATGTCAGTGTTGTAGTTAGAAATGTCACCGTTTGGTCTCACCGCTTCGGTTTCCTGTACAAGCTCATGAAAATGTATCTGCTCAGGTGCTTGCATTAAATCTGATGACTTGGAGATGGCTTGACAGCTCTGCCAGCAGTAACAACTACAACACAGTCATTCTTAACTTAGTGTGATGGGAGCTTTCTGTGCTGCAAGGTCGATGTGTTTTTTAGTGGCTGTACAGCAGCCCTGTAACGTTAATGACGAGGATAATATATTTATCAATCTGCTGCTGACACATTAGAGGGGAAAGTGTTCTTGAACCAAGGCCTGCTTTCACAATGACCAGTGACTCAGCAGTGTTTGAATACCACTTCACAGCTTTATTTCTCAACCAGACAAAACATGTGTCAAAATCACTGTTTTTGAAAATGGGATTATAAAAGTCACCCTTCCCAAGAGACGAACGTGTTTGTTAGAAAGCCTGTTGAAATGACCTTTGAACAACTTTTATAAATATGTGAGAGTGTTTTCACATCTCTGTACAATAATCCATCATCAAATATGAAAAGGTTTTAACAAGGGCTGCACCAGATGGTACAAAATAAATAAATCATATTTTGGATATTGTGACAGATATTATGTTTGCAGATATGATTAACTTGTAGGCCATTGCACTGGGCCATATTGCAATTTCGAGCTCCAGTTTTCACTGCTCCAAACTAACTGTCAGATTGTGTTTTTGCTGACGGTATTTGAATTGTGGTAAATACTTTTTTACTTCTGTTATATCCTCCTGACAACCTGGCTTCAAATCTTTCTAACTTTTTGGCAAACACCTTCAAATAACAATCAATAATAAATGGTAAATGTGAAGTGAATTAACAGTACGATAGACTGTACCATGCAAAGAACAGAAAGCTTAACAAGTGTATTAACAGTAGATAAAAAGCTTACTGAATGGTCAATGACATAAACTTGATGTGAAATACCCCAAACTGCGTCTACTATGTCAGATAATGTATTGTCAACTGTATGTAGGACAACGCTGTTTACAGTACGGTCAGAAGGTGTTTGGGAAAATATGCTTTCAGGGCCTTTAAACTCAGGCTGCTCTGTGCTGCCAATCTTATCTTAAAGTTTCAAGTCTTGATTGTCATTGACTGTCAAAACAACTAAACAACTATCTGAGCTGCCTAGTACAGAATATAATGTGAATGTTTTAATAAGTCAGAATCGAATAAAGTTATTAGTGATTATAAAATAAGTACCAAACTTTAATTTTACTAAGAATTAAATGGTATTTTAAAGGATTTGTCAACACATATTTCTACACAGAATATAATAAAATAGTTATCCAAAAGAAATGGATATACAAAAATAATAGTTATCTGTAATACATCCAGCAAATTGTTTAGGTGCTTGTTTGCAGTTTTCACTGGGTTGCACTGCAACACATCACGGTCTGGTGCTGTGCTGTGCTGTGTGCTCGTTCCCTCTGGTCGCGTCCCCACCCCGCTCTCCTCCCACTGACTCCTGGGCGAGCTATTAATAGGCTGTGGATGGGTCTGTCTGAGTGAGGAAATCAGGTTGCCTTCCTGTAAATATTGCATGATTTCCCTGGAGTCAGCCTGGAATGCCAGGGAGGAGGATGCAGCAGAGAATTTTTAGGTCCTGCTCCTGATGTCAGACATGGACGGAGCTGGTCTGAAGGCACGTTTGGACTTCAGATTAGTCCTCATTACATGTCTGTCGAGAATCAAGCTTAGTTCTTTCTAATCTCGGTTGAACCTGCCTGAGAAGCTCCTCCCTGTTTGTCAATAACCCCGCAGCACAAGGTGTGCACCATACCTGACCTGCTTCACCTTCTTTCGACTTTGACATAACTGCATTGCTGCCATTTTTCTCGTTTCACTAAAAGACAGCCTGAACACATGACGTTTGTTTAGAGTGAGCTTCCTTGTGTCTTAAGTTTCTTTTGCTTTTGAACCCAGTTTGTTCAGCCTGTAGGCAGAAAGGGAAGCTTTGTTTTTACAGGTCACAATGCTGCTTAAATTCCTGCATCTCTTCACCTGCCAACATTTACACAATAGTAGCAAGCAAAGATGGCTGGCGCCTCTGTTTTGTAGATAGTTATGAAAGTATATGTGTTGACGTTGGATGCTTTTCTAGTTCGACTGGTTGTTTTACCAGCAGGAGTCTCATGACCCCTGCTGTACACTCGTACAGTGTTCATTGACTTGTGTTGTCCCCCACAATACCTAAACTTGGCTTCAGTGTTGTCTCTCAAAGCAGGATGATCAGACTCAGAGTCCTCACTCTCATGTAGATGACGTTTAGAGACACCATGACACAAATGTGTTTGAATATTTGCTTTTGTAATTAAAAAAAAAATGGTCTGATACGGTAAAATTACAAACTTTTACACCACCTGAGATTACCTGATTACTACCTGTTAGAGCTGCTGCCAATTATATAAATCTAGGACCATCTAGATTTATACTGCAATATTGTAATATTGTATAATATAATAATAATAATATAATATTGTATTGTAGAAAAGCAGTAAATCCTCACATTTAATAAGCTGGAACCAGCAAATGTCTGACTGTTTTTCTTGAAAAATGACAAATACGATTCATCGATAATCAAAATAATTGGCAATTATTTTCTTTCAATCAATTAATCAAGTAATTGTTTCAGCTCTACTACATATTGCAGGTCTACAAGTCTGTCTCACTCTCGGTTGTTCTCCTCCACCAGGTCCCGTGGTCTATGTGCTGGACCTGGCCGACCGGCTCATCTCTAAAGCCGGACCCTTCGCCGCTGCTGGCATTATGGTGGGCTCCATCTATTGGACAGCTGTCACCTATGGAGCTGTCACTGTCATGCAGGTATGACCAGTGATCCCTCCTGAGAGGTTTTGCTTTAGCATAGGTCTGTTCTGTCTAGTCAGGACTGTGACTTTGACACTAAAAAGCAGTTCCACAAGTCACACATGTATTTATGTTTGGACGTCTTCCACTTTACATAACTGCAAATAATGTGCACATGCTCCTGCTTTGCCCCTTTCTTTGATTCTCTTTCTCATTTGTAAGTGAAAGTCACCCAGTTTGACTCCTCTGCTGTAGTTTTCCATTCTGACTGGCCCGTCTGCTCTCCAGGTGGTGGGCCATAAGGAGGGCCTGGATGTTATGGAGCGGGCCGACCCTCTGTTCCTGCTCATTGGCCTGCCCACCATCCCTGTCATGCTGATCCTCGGCAAGATGATCCGCTGGGAGGACTATGTCCTGCGTCTGTGGAGGAAGTACTCCAACAAACTGCAGATCCTCAACAGCATCTTCCCAGGTCAGGACACACACTCACAAATATATTAATTTGTCTTTGTGTTGGACCTTATTCAAGTATTACGAGATGATGTGTTTTAGAGCTGTGACTGTATTCAGCAGTAGTGTGTTACTGCAGCTGGAGCGCAGCCTCCACTGCTGGAGAAAACGGTAAATGAATAAACGCTCTCTTTGCTTATTAGATCAGCTGTGCTCTCAGGTACAAATACAATCATGTGTGTTTCATCTGGCTCCCTGCTGCTCTCTTTGCGTCTCTGCAGGGATTGGCTGCCCAGTTCCTCGTATCCCAGCAGAGGCCAGCCCCCTGGCGGACCACGTGTCGGCCACACGGATCCTGTGCGGCGCTCTGGTCTTCCCCACCATCGCCACCATCGTGGGGAAGCTCATGTTCAGCAGCGTCAACTCCAACCTGCAGAGGACCATCCTGGTGGGTACAACCACAAACAGCTCATGCATCCAAAACAGAAAAACACAGTATACTAATTCATTAATCTAAATGATTCTGTAGGTGTTCAAGTGAGTTAAATACTTTCTACAGGCTCCCCTTGTTTAGTCCCTTGTGATTCAAGGGGAACACAACAACAGTGCTAGTGAATAAATGATTCCAGTTTAGCGACTGTTAAAAATATGCAATATGCATGGTGCAAAATATGAGCCATTGGTAGCTAAGAGAAACCTCCATCTCCTCTCTCACTGCTGACGACAGAGAGGTAACCAGAGTGGCCCGTGTGATCCAGGCTGCACTGATACCTCCGAACGCTGTGTCCTCGCCTACTGTGCTCTGAGTGACAGACTGCCAAAGTTTTACCTTTTAAAGGAAGGAAGAAGAAAGACCTCGGTTATTTATTACTTTGTTGAAAAGGAAAACATGAATCACCAAATTTGAAATAACAAGACTGTTTTACTTGACAACAGGAAACGTTAACGGGCAAATTAAAGGTTCTTTAAGGTTTCGGTTATACTGATTAAAACAGGAATGCAAAAAACAGGACTGTCAGCGAGATACAATTTGGCCCACCAGATGTTTCTGGGGGGAAAAAACTACTGAAATCGTTGTTGATGCTGTTATATTTTTTTGTGAGGTAAAATGCTTTTAAAATATGTAGGATCCATAATTATAAATTCCACATTTGCACATGATTAAATTGTTAGTGAACTGCACGAGGAGCTGAATGAAAACCACTAAGTGTCAGTTTTTCGCCCTCCAATGGACAAAGTTTGGGGACCCTTGGATTAAACAAACAATGTGACATGTTAACAAACTACTTCAGTTTATGTAGACATTAAACACTAGAGATACATAACATGACCTCATAATGAGGTGCAGTGAGACATCGCCAGGCTAGCTGTGTCCAATCTTTATGCCATGCTAAGCTAACCAGCCACTTGCTGTAGCTCTATATTGTTCTAAGTTTCATACAAATCTTCTCATCTAACTCGTGGCAAGAAAGCAAATGAGCATTTTTCACAAAATGTTGAACTTCTTTCTTTGAACTCATCATCTTAAAAAGATCATGTCCATATGCAGTCAGCCTGCATCTGAAGTTTGTTACAGGAGAGCCAGATTTCTCTCTCGGTTGTATTGCTGCTCCCATGCATCAGGAAATCAGGCTCTCTGTATCATTTCATCATTTACACTGAAACTGCTCTTGAATGTTAATTTTGACCTCACAGAGCCAATTTTGACAATGAGGTGCTGTAAATGTCGTAGAATATTCCTTACTCGTAGCAGGACAGGAAGCAACCGGATGATCTTCTGTCTGTTTATCTGCATGTGTTTATGGGATGTAAATTGCTGTCATACGTGTGACAGTCAGCGTGGGAATGAAAGAAGATTCTTCTTAAGCCCTGAGTGGGAGAAGCTTTGATGTTTTGAGCTGAATGTGTCTTTAAGCCCTCTTTCAACACACCCTGTTTGTTTCCCTACAGGGAGGTATCGCCTTTGTGGCCATCAAGGGGGCGTTTAAGGTGTACTTCAAACAGCAGCAGTACCTGAGGCAAGCCCACCGCAGGATCCTCAACTTCCCCGAGCAGGAGGAGGCCTGAGGAGGCCGGGCGGTCCGGAGGGAAGCCGGCCGGCCGGACGAACCACACACACCTCTGCTGGAGGGGCGAGGGGAGGGAGGGAATGAACCGTCAGACTCTGAGCAGGAAGCGCTGGTGAAACGGACTCGGGATCAGCGTCACCCCTTTACTCACCCACTCTTCCTCCACACGCCTCACCCCCTCACCCCTCCCTGGAGCTGACATTCATGCAAGGATCCCCCACCACCGGCACTACACTTTGTTTTAAATTTGATGCTTTTGTGAGGTGAAAACAGATAAGACACACTTATCCGTTACACATTAACACACACCACGTCTCTTTCCCAAGAAACTCCAGCTGTGTGACTGTAGGGTGGATGTGCTTCTACAATCACATAAATAATACTTATTGTAAACTTACTGTATTTTAAAGGAAAAGAAAATGCGGGGCATGTGTAATTAGAAAGTTTTATAATAATATTAATAATAAATAATAATTGTTTTATAATGTTTATTTTGCAGATCTGAAAGGCCCCCTTTGCCAATGTTTGG
The DNA here is from genome assembly GCF_040436345.1 of Pagrus major. NCBI lineage: Eukaryota > Metazoa > Chordata > Actinopteri > Spariformes > Sparidae > Pagrus > Pagrus major. Next base: position 15,815,365 of record NC_133229.1, on the reverse strand, counting down.
GGGGTTGATATTGAATGAAGTTCAGTGAGTGGAATGTATTAATGATAAATAATAAAATGTGTTGACAGATGTGAATCATGATGCAGTACGTTACAACATCACAACCAGGAGGAATTAGGAGAAAACTTCCCTAACACACTGACCACAGCTAGGATGTTAATATAGAGTTTTGTTATAGAGCCCTGCGTTATTTGAACGACTTTGGTGTTTAATTCTTTCGCTCACATGCCTCGGCAGTGTTCACATCAGGTGTCCGAAGCTTTATCTCCATTTTACAAAACGCTTTCACTCGATGTGTTTCGAAGCTTCGTCGGCCGCCGCAGCCCTCCCTAAGTTTGGTTGAGCTCCTGCAGGACGAGCCTGTCGCCGTGACGGATAAAATGGATGCTTTTGAAAGCTTCGGGTGACGCCTGAACGACGCTCGATGCAGCACTTTTCAATGGGAGATGTGGAACTGAACATTTCAGCCTGGACTGATGCGGTCTGGGTTTTTATTTGACTTGTCTGAGTGTGAACTGTGGCTCAGGTCAGTCTGTGCTTCTGAGGTCATCACCATGGAGATGAGAGTGAAACCTGGACTTGATAATTGAAAATGAGTCACTGGAGTTAGATTACATTTTGGCAGGACTCTTGGGAAAATGAAAGGGTCAGTTCAACAAAAATGATAAGAACCATATTTTCCTCATTTACGACTCGTGGTATCTAGGCGTGTAGATAGTTTTTTTTATTTGCATTAGAATAAGAATCTTGTGTAATTTGGGACCATTTCTTTAGTAGAAAATAAACCTTTCACAGCAACTTGCTGTTTTTTTTAATGTATATTTAAATGCTGTCAGTAGAACAGTAGTGTTTTGTTTGTCTAGGCTTTGAGATTGCCATTACTACAGTACTAAGTAAGAAAATAGGGCTTTTTGTCGTTTTAGTGAACTGACTCTTTAACATACAGACGGTAGAGCTCGACCGATACTTGATTTTTGTAACTGATACCTTTTTTGGGAAGGGAAAAAATTCCAATATCAACATATTGGCCGATATACACACATTGTTTTGCAGTTATTCTTTAGATGTAGTTATAAATAAAAAATGACAAACATATGTAACGGAGGCAGAATATTTTCAGTTAAACAACAACCTTGTGTTGACGGGAATTTAATAATCACAAACTATCCCAACATTTTTTTTCTGCATAATCTCTTAAAACAAGAGTTTTCATATCTGGCAACATATACGCCAATGCAATACATATGTGATAAGCCAATAAAGTTATCAGTCGGGCTCTACATAATAGTAAATAAGCTTGTTTTTAATCATTGGGAGCGTGATGTGATTACGAATTTCACTTTTTCATGTGGCAGTTGTCAGATAAGTAAGTAAGCTCTAAGTCGATGTGTTCCACCTCTGGAAGGAGCTCAGAAACATCAGTGTGTGACTTCCTGTGACGAGGCATAGCTGACCACGTGGAATATTTAACCCGCACATATAAACTGTGCCTGCTTTACGGATGTCCTCCTGCAGCCTGCGAACCACAGCCTCCCCCTGCACATCCACTGTAAAGTCTCCACTCTGCCAAAAGAGACGTTCGAGTCTGAACTGTGTTGTACAGACGACGTGTCTGACTTTAGAGCTCTATGGTATCGGTTCTGTGAATAAATGTATTTTTCCAACGTTGACGTGCACGTGTTGATTGTGGGGAGGGAAATGTTGGGTAGCTCTTCATTTTACAGGTCCACAAATTTCATGGCAAGTAGGTGGTAACATGACAAGGTTTTTTTTTTTATGCATTTCCTTTAAATATAAATGAGTTGTGTTGCCAACATCTGCCAATCCTGCCTTCTTAACTTCCAGCTAGTTTGTCTAAGTACTCAGCAGGCCACTAAATTGACGTGAGTTGTTGCTTTATTTCCAACTAGTTTCTAACTTTCCCTCATCTGCTGATCATGCCAGTGTAATTTCCAACTAGTTGGAATGTAACAGCTCTCCTCAATTTAGTGGCCTGCTGAGAGGAAGTTGGACAGAAAGTAGTTGGAAAATAAAATGATTAGCAGAGGCCAGTTTGAAGTTCTCGAAATGTATTAAGGACATTACCAGCCGTCTAACTTCGTATTGGAAAATAGCAGATTATCGAATACTGAATATGAATTTTCAATATGTTCATTAATAATTACTACCTACCTGCCATGAAGTTTGCAGACCTGTAAAATGAAATGTTACCAAATGTTGCATTAAAAACACACACACAGGGTTCCATTCAGTAGTTTATTAATTAGAAACACACACAGGAGACAATAAAAAGAACAAACTTAAAATGTCAGCACTCGTATCAGCGGCCCACAAACCCAACCAGCCAATTATCACAGTCTCTGGTGTTGCTAAAAACATCCAGAAATTAAAAAATGCTTCAGATTTTCCTAATTGTAAACCAACCCACTATGTACTTCACACAGCAAACAGTGCATGGTGCATGGCCCACCCCAGCCTGATATGTCATGTTGCTAATTTCTTCTGAACACTGCATGAAAAATGTCACCGCCCTCCAGGTGCTGTTAAGCTGCCGCCTGTGGGAGTGAGAGTCTACCTAATGCTGCTGCTGTTCGTCTTTGGGTTTTCACCAGAACAGGAAATATTGCCTTTTAACAAAGTTGATAATGAAGGAGGGCCTCGTTAATAAAAAAATCGAAATGGTTTTGATCTGGTTGCGACGTAGTAAAATGCTGGAAAACATTGAAGAAGCTTTTGATACAAGAACTCTCTTGAATCAGTCTTTAAAACTCTGCAGCATCGTGTGAGTGAGCGATGAACTCGGCCTGAGAGCAGGTACGGTGGGGCAGGAGGGGAAAAAAATAATAATTCATAACTCAGATTTTTGGCTGGCAGCTCCACCAGCAGTGGTTAGCACCTGAGAGAGCAGGTCATGCTTGTACGGCGCTGACATCACTATCCTCACACCACCACGCCGTCGCCTCCGCAGTTTAGGCTGGAGCTGATCAGCAGTGCAGAGCCTCACACTGTTCCCTGTCCACATCATTAAGTTTATTGCTTAGTGAGAGTAGTGCATATATTCAGAATGAAATCCTGTCCTTCAACCCCCTTTAGACAGCGACATGAAATGTTTCTAGCTGCTTTTTTTTTTGTTTTTGTGACATCTACGCTGTGAGAGCCAGTGCACAGTCCAGCAAATAAGGGGGGGTTAGATCCTTCAGGATTCTGCCCCCAGGTCAGACCAGGAGCAGCTCAGTGCAGCCAGATACAAAGTAACTGATGCCCCCCTGGAAAGGCACAAGCTGCAGAAAGTCTCTGCAAGTGTCAGACACAGAGTGGAAGAATAATGACGATCTCCCCGGAGCTGACAAAGTGGAAAAAATAAAATACTGTTCGTCTCGGACTAAAAAATAACCAAAAAGGATCTGAGTACATTTAGTGACGTGAACAAAACACCGATGTAGATGACAGACTGATAAAAGTGTTTTTATTTGAAATCAATCATTAGTTAAACTGAACGTAAAAAAAACAGCATGGAGGTTCCCCTGAGATGTCTGAATTACTGTAAAATGCATCAAAAAATAAAAACAATTTCCATGGGCATGGCTCTCTGTCATCTGCAATTTCAAACAGCTCCTCAAAGGGTCCCAACATTTTACCAGTTTACAAGAAAAAAACATTTCAAGGATTAAAACCAATTAGGAAGGCAGGTATTCTGCAGAAATGCATAAATTTGAATAAAATTCCGTTGGACCGAGTGCGTCTTTTGTGATAACGGTTTCAGGAGCGCCGTGGTGCCTCCGAGAGTTACATGGCAAACATACCAGTCCGACAAATAAAAAGAAGAAGACCTTCATGGGGCTACAACCTCTACAGCCCCCAGTTCATCACAATCAACCAGCTATCCATTCTCAAGCAGCATGTCTGAATTATTCAAATAAAACGCCTCCTGCTGTGAAGCTTCTGCAGTACACTTTAACTCATTTTTAAAAAGGGAACTGGCCCTTCTCTTTTTTTTTTACGTTGAATCTATTTCCTCTACGACAGCCAACACAGTTTTGTGATGCGTGTGAGTGTTGCGCCTCCTTGCAGAGGCGTATAACATGAGGTGAGTTTGGTGTGACCTCTATCGTCATCACGGCTATGTCGACAACCACGGCTAACTTTGTGATTCAAATATTTGTTTCCAAGCATCTCTTCTAGTGGCTCCAGCCTGCCACACGTGCACACACACACACACGCACATTCACATGCACTCGCGCAAACACACACGCGCACACACACACACGCTAATGCAGGCTCAGTCAGATGAGAGTCTTCCTGACAGGAGGATGGTGGTGTAGGTGGGAAACACGGCGGGGTCCCTCACGGTCGCCCTCCCCGGCGCCCCCCGTGCTGCTGCTGCGTGTCGTCCTGCCGGCCCTGCTCACAGTTTGGCAGCCATGAAGTTGATGTGAGGCTTGACCAGAGGGAAGAGAGGCAGGCTCCTCTTGAATTCCGTCATGTCCTGCACCAACGTGGGCTGCAGAAACAAGAGGCGGCAGGTCAGAGCGCCATTCTGTCTGACGGCTTCAAAACACTCTGCTTCGTCTGTTCCTCTGAGGACAAAGTCCTCCATAAACAACATTTGATGCTGATAGCAAAAGGAGCTTCATTCAAATTGTTTCCATGGTAACTAGTTAAGGTAACCTGCATGGTCTTTGAGAAACACCTACAATGTGTTCACTCTGTGTTTGTATCAACAGCAGCTGCTGCTAAATGTTTTTCATTTTGTTTTCTCTCAGAATGAATCAACTTTTCTCACAGCTTGACATTTTCTCAGTTTGGTTTTCTGCAATGTGGCCACTGACAACAAAATGTCTGCACAACTGAACAGTGTCGTCAAAAATATTGATATATCATTACATATGAATTCTGAATATTTGAAATAGTTTCAATAGTCATTTTCCACAGTATAGATACATCAGTACCAGCTGCAAATTGACACACACACACCTGCCTCTTCTCTCTCTTCTGAATGTGGTCACCATTAAATTACCTTTAATGCTGTTGTGCTTAACAGACAAAAGACAAGCCTCTTTATATTTATCTTTTAATAAAAATCTGAAATGTTATGCCGTTAATAGTGTGTCCATTTCCCCCCCCGTGATATCAAACCTTGATATTATTCACAGTATTGTTTTCAAGTTAGAAATCTGACACGACAACCTCAAATAGGACAACAGAGAATTCATTTGAGATGATGTACTTTTCCCCGACCTGACCAGTTTCAACATTGTGTCTTTTGATACTGTCCTGACTTTCCTAACCTAAACCTGACATACATCAATGTAAAAGAGTAAAAACCTTAGTAATTTCCTTAACTAGCTGGGCACTGTAGTTTTTAACAAATGTTACATAAAGAGGAAGATTCTGTGTAAGATGCGTCTGTTGGGGACAATTTTCAGCTACAGATCAGGGCTGAAACTAACAACTACTTTCATTACTCTATTATTATTCATTTTTATTTATTATAATTTTCACGGTTAGTCAATTAATCGTTGTTAAATAGATACACACGATAACACGATACCTGTTAGTAGGATCAATCCATTTCACAGTTGGTTTTAGCTTTTGCATGTGATTAGTTAACAATATGTAAAACGCACATCAGCAGACTTATCCTTTAAATTTCATTGTTTGGTATGAAGACAGTAGATCTCTTCTACCCACAAAAGTGCAGTATTGAAATATAATATGTAAAATCTTCTTTAACAAAGAATTCTGTCCAGAGAAAGACTCCAAGTATTTTCCTCTTTCCTTTTGTTTAAAGCAGTTTACTGTTGAATAAACACAGATGTGCTGTGTGCAGTTCAGTTGCAAATGTCATACAACAAAAATCTGAGTAAGGTGAATGTGTCCCACTAGCTGGGAGAGCGGTCGGGTTAATGAATGTATAAGCATAATGAGAGAACATGACGATTACCTGTGGCAGGGAGGGAGCAGGGGCCAGGTTGACATCATTCTGAGCAGGGAACTCGCCAACTATTGGACCTGGTGAACACACACAGTGACGCACGGGTCAACCTGAACACTGAATGAAGCCCATGAAACCAAGACATGAATATGGATACTCACAGGAGTCCATCTCTCTGGACAGGACGTGCACGGACACCTTGTGTCTCTTCGGGGCTTCAACGGTCAGCCGATCCTGCGGGGAGACAGACAGGCAGGTGATGCACGGAGGGTGACAGTGAACTTTGTTACAAACAGCAGTATTATTATTATTATTATTATTATAATAACTACAATTCGGAGCTTAATTCATTTTTTAAAACGCCCGCATGTAGTTTTTGGGGTGAAAAGGACACATAATTCCATCAAAAAGAATAGTCACTGTGACTCATCACTGTGTTGGCCTCGATGACCGTGTGTTTCTCACAGAGAGTCTGGGATGAGTTGTGACAGCCCTGTGGAGATTTAGCCACACAGTCGGGCCTCATCACTGTCTCTGGATGGAGGATTATATTAGACTGAAGATTTGGCTCGTCTGCAGTCAGACAGCGTCGACCCGGGCGACCAAAAATGAAAAAAAAAAGAAAGAAAGAAAAAGAAGAAAATGCTTGTGCGATTGCAGCCGATATGACATTAGAAATGCATTAGGTTTATTCTGCATGGGGCCTGTAATGGTTTCTGCTAGGCTGAGATAATGCCAATTCTTTCAGCCGCTATGTGTCTTTGGCCCTTTATCCCCCTCGAAACAGGCTGGCTGGCTGTCATTACGGCTGCTGATATGCTGCAAGCGTCCTGTGTCAGTGTCACCTCCACAGCTATGAATAGAAGCAGGAGGAGATGAAAGCTGGGAGGGCAGACTGTATCCACTAAAACCATGTGTGTCCAGACACAGGCCCGCACACACACACACAAATTTAATAGATTTTTGTTGCCGTGACATTTTGTTTAAAGTTCTGTAAATAGCTTGTGTTCTTAACTGAGCTCCCCATTATTTAAGATACATTTAAAAACAATGCCTCAATTAATGCTTCAACAGCTGCTAGTGATAAATAAAAATCTTATCATTGCTCTTTCATGGAGTGGCAGCCTCATGAAGACAGCCTTGTGACCTCAATGTGCTTATATAAGTTTATTTAATTGTATTCTGGAGCTTTCCACCTTCATAAGCAGATGGAGTCGCCCAGCTGTAATGTAAGTGCAGTTAGGAGGTGTTCAAATGTCCTCTTTTTCAGTATGAACCTTAGCTTTTAAGCTAACATGGGTCTTTATAAAGTCCTTAAAGTTGTCAGTTAAAAATGGAAATTTGAACTGTCATGACAACAGAGCAGAGTGCTATATGATAAAAAGCTCCAGAGCAGCTACTAAATGGACCTCGTGTTTGGAGTGTTTTCTCGTGCCATTTCCAAGGTCAAGGATGAACTCTGAACCCCAAACAGCTGTCAAACATGCAGGTCAACTACCATTGCTTTGTTAAATAAGTATAATATAATATAATATAATATAATATAATATAATACAATACAATAAGTAAATAATCATGCCAACCAAACGTCTTGTCAATCTATGAATGACATTCATTTCTCAATGAAAGTGATGTAAACAGTGCCTTAAAAGTTTAGGTTACGCCACTGTATGAAGACATTAGATATTAACAGGAAACCAGATTTGTATCATTACAATGTGTGTAGTATATGCAAATGAACACTGGTAAAATGGCACACAGAGCTCCCTGCTCATTTGCCAGCAAAAGTCTTTTACTGGCCCTAGGGCTTTTGTTCCAACTACAGATTGTACTTCAAGAGAGGGGTGGCCCACATATTTCAAAAATATTTGCATCTTCCTACTGCATAAAGAATCCAGTTTTATGAAAAGACATAATATGTCTATACTTACTTTAACAGTAGACTGTAATTTAATCATTATAGAGCTGTGGATATTACATTTATCAGTAGACAGTTCAAATGTGCATTCAACAATGATTAAAAGACCTCTGAAAAATGTCATGACTCCTGCATGTCATAAAACGTGGGCTTATTGTTGTAATTTATGTAGCTGCCTCCTAATGACACCTCTGCTGTCGATACAGCATTAACAAGAGCTGTAAAGTACCACAGTTACAATCAAATGAGTCATCATTCAAGGCTGCTCAAATAGAACTGTGGCTGAACTAAATGCATGCAGGGAGTCGTTTTAGAAAAATCTAACGGTTCTTTCCATATTAAATGATGTGCTAGCATTCTTTAAGCTCGGATTTGTTTGGTGTTATTGGTTTTAACAAACACTCAGTACAACATGTGAAGATTAGAATATCTGATCTCCTAATTAAAAAAGAGAAGCTCCATCATCCCCACGTCTCTGTACAGAGTCTGAATGCATCTGTCAATGTTGTTTCTTACAATTTGGGGAAAATATTCTTTTAAAATAAAAATGAATATAATACAAATAAGCAAAGTTTAAATTTAAAAAAGACACGGCTCACTCTGTCAAATGTCTATATTTTAAGCCTGGAACCAAACCAACTACAAGATGAATCATGGCCATAAACATCTGATGAACAGTGCAGGACAGGACATCCCATAAACTACTACAAATTATTCCTTTCCAATGACTTTCAACCACCAGACACTACGCGGCCTGACTTGTAATGATTTTCACTCTGTTAAACGCTTTTCCTTTTTTTTCTCTACAATGCAGCATGTCAGAAAGAGAAATCACAGTTGCTTAATGGTAAATGTAAACGAGTTCCAGTGGTGACAGTAACCAACTAGCTGACATGGCTTTTGTGTGTGCAGTTAACAGTCAGAAATGTTGCTGTTGCACTGTAGGATGGTGGGAAGTCTAGTGCTTCTTCATGACATCACCAATAACAATGTTTTTCTTAAACCAAGGTTGACATCATACAGACTTGTGGCTTCTACGGTAAAATAAACCATCGTTTCACAATCTTGGATGGCTTACAACATTATGGCTAATAGTTGACATCCTTCATTCAGAATATGAACAAGATTTGCACTTCAGAAATCTCACTGTGAAGCTCTATTCAAGAGAAGAAACAACATATGACATAAAGTTGTACTACTTACTCTGTAGAAGTGCATAATGTTTTCTTTAGTCAACGTCTTCAGGTAGGCCACTTCAATGTTATCTGTAATACAAAACATTAACATCAGTACTGTACTGCTCAAACCCCAAGAAGAGCGTTTCAAAGAGGGGCTGGCCTGCACAAAATGTACATTTTAGCCCTGGTAGTGTTGTGTTAAAGGGAAATCCCAGTACTTTAAAACCTGGGCCCTATATTTACATGTTTTGATGTGTCAATGATTACTACCGCTCAAAGGTTTTTTAGTCCCTCAACATTACATCCACTAAAGGCTTTTGCCACTGACATGCTGAGGTTATTACTCTAAGTATCAGACAGCATTAGAGAAACAATTTATACAGAGACACCCCCTTTTTGTTAAAGGGTAAGATCCTTCCAGGAACCAGAAACATAAGTATTGTTCTAGTCATTGTCATCTTACTAAAAAAAACTAAAAAACTCACGCGAGGTGAGTTGTTGCAGGAAGGTGATGGTGAAAACGTGAGTCAGAGTTGAAGAAAAGAGTTTGGAGTTTACCTTGATGAACTGCCAGCAATAATGCATTTCCAAAGTCATGGCTGAATATTTAAACTGATTTTGACAATCTAGATGAGGCAACAACTGTAACAACTCACCCTGCAAATGTCTGAGTCACACTTTTACATCTTTATTTCCGGTAACAAAAAGGTTTCTCTCTGTAAGAATCCTTTCCATAATGTTGTCAGACACTTACAATAACAACTTCAGCTTGTCAGTGGCAAAATACTTTTAGTGTACGTAATTTGACTGTCAGGGTTTCCCCAAAGAATTACGGTGCCACCACTGCAGCAGTGTCACAGCTGCCGGCTGAGGTGATCTACTGGACCGATTCCAAAACTCTGTTGTAAGAATGAATCATTTACAAACTAAAATATGTTAATATCACCTTTAAGTTACTACTGACTGTTGTCAAAACTGTACCAACCATTTCCACTGCAGGCAGCCAATAGTTTCAGTTCATGTCTTAAATGCTTTACAACAGTGATTCATCAGAGTGAATGTTCAAAGTTCTTGTTGGTGGATAATAATGCAACTGAAAGCTGTTACACAAATAACTGTTACACAAGTGTGTTCAATTGCTGATATCTGAACTTGGGCTACCAAATGTTATTAACAAATTATATTTAATAAGCATCTTTTTGCACAGAATGTAAATCAACAATAACTGAATCAAGCAAAGAGAAACAATTAACTAAAAGCAGCTGTGTGGCACAGTTAGCCCCATGGAGCAGACTGTGTGTAAGTACTGACTAATGGTGTGTGTTGTATGTTATTCCGTGCCCTTGGCATCTAGCGTGTTAGCTGCTCGCTCTCCTGACTCCCCTCCTCCACTAACGCTGCTAGTATCAGTAATCACCACCACTCCCTTGGCAGCCTTTCAGTGTTGCCATCACTCTCTCTGGGCTTTAGGCAGATTACCAGTGAATCAGGCCCATTACAATCCATTATGGCACTCAGGAGAGTGCTGCAAGAGAGAGGTGTGCTACGGCTGCAGATTATTTCAGGCTTTAATCGATCCCAATTTGTGCAGCTCTAAGCAACATCCTGCTCACCTCTGGGACTGACCGAAATATTGATAACTCTCAAGAAGTCCTATTTGACATTAACACAAGATGTTTATAATAGCTGGCAGATCAGAAAGAGCTCTGGAATATATTTCAATATACTTAAAAAAAAGTGCATTTGGCCGTTGAAACCTACGCATAATTAGGAGTTAGCAGTGAGGTGAAGAGGACAGTTCGGAGGCCTCACCTCTGTCAAAATTATACTGCTGAGAGATGATCTCTCCCCAGTACTTGGCACACTCAGCAGACAGCTTCTTGGGCTTGTCCAGGCGGCGGATGGCAAGCGCCTGGATGTGTTTCTGGAAGGCTTCCTCGTTCATCTCCTCCACAGCCTTCTCCATGGTGCAGAGGAAAGCCTCCACTCGGCTCTCAAGGTAGTGTGGCGCCTTCTCCGACTGGATGATGAAGCGCAGGCCTTGCACTCCGTTAGCCCGCCGGGGCCCACTGAACACAATGTAGCCTGGGGGGTTAGAGAGAGAGGAAGACATGCTAGGGATCAGCACACAGGACAGACAGGGAACCCTAACTTTACAATAATAAACTCCTTCACTTCAGAATTTTAAGTGGTTTCAAAAACATTTTTCTTCTACTCTGTAATTAATCTTAAATCAGGCAATATTATTAGAGCAATACTTCCAGGGAAATGTGCTTCAGAGACTCAGTCAGTTCATTCCACAAGTTATTAAACATCATCTTGGCTGACGGTGCCTTAGAAACATCCCTTTCTGGTCCTTATAGAGTAGAATCTAATTACTACATACAGCTTAAAGCTGCATAACACTCAAAGAAAAATCCCAGGATGAATATTCACCACTTGGTAGCAAAATTAAATACAACTACCAGAGTTTTGTCTTGTCTTAATATAGAGAATATTGAAAACAGTGTTGGAAAATGGTCCACACGATGTGTTCTACATCCTCTGTTTGTGTTTGCTGGGCTCACCCAGCTGTTCTTTGGTTCTCAGTGTGTTGAAGAAGGGCTCAGAGATGATCTGACAGAACAGCTCCAGCAGCATGTTGTCGTTGGTGGTCTGCATGTCTGTCTGATAGTAGATCTCAATGCCACAGTTGTTGTGTACCTCGTTCCTCTGCTGGTAAACATACCAGCCACCTGAGAGGGACAGAACAATGTTTGTTTTTTATTGTTTCTGTACTCTACATCATACAAAGCAAACACATTTCCTTGGATGTGCAAGCAGAAAGAAAAGGCTGAGCTCCTGACCTGGGCCTGGAAAAATATTACATAATATTAATATAACACAACTGAAGAAGCAGACGTGCATTTTGAATATATGGAACAATTAATGCAAGACAGAAGGATAACGTAAGCATTTACATTTATGTAATGGTGTGTGTGTAGATTTAATTTGGATTTGAACGGTTCTGTCAAACATGACAGGTCTGCACTGAGATATGATGGTAAAGACCAGCTGAGGTAGTGTTAGGTCTCATATTATAGGAAGCAACATATCAAAGTCTTTTTTGATTATAAAGCAAAGTCTAGGTGCTACATAAATACTGTGAAAGTATCAAAACTGAATTTCCCCGACCTTGCTGTACACCTCTATATAATCCACTTTAAATGATGATACCTGTATGCATAATCTGGTCTTTCAAAAACATCAATGCTGCCTAAAGTACAGGCTGCAGAAAAACTGGTGAGCAATTGTTATTCCTGAGCACTTTGCTTAAGGCATAGATATACAGTGAAACAGGAAAGTTCACACAGAGGACAGCGGTGACACTCTCCAGAAAGGCGGAGACATCCCGCTGGATGCCAACATTGTGATTTTTTTTGCTGAGTGGTTCCAAATTGGTCTCCTCTTGCCTTTCATCTGCGCTTGAAATTTTCTTTGGCGCAGAACGTCGAGAGGAGCCATCCATTGTAGCAGACGGAAAACTGGATCCCGTTACGCTCAGCTTCAGTTTGTTTGAGTCCATTGTGATCAAGTTCACTTTGAATGGAGGACAGGTTGTAGCTGGGTAATGCAGGTACCTTTATGTACATGCTGATGGGGCTCTTTGGCTCCGCGCTCAGGGAGTGTCATGTCCACAATCCTCAACATCTCCTCTGGCATTCATCTGAGCACACCAGAAGTTTTACTCAAGTTTAAATAAAAGGAAACTGTTTTGGGCAGATAAGCTCTTTGATTAATCACAGCACTAATGAGAAGTGTGGACATTTTCAGGCTTGGATGTCATCGTGTATTTTGTTCTGTCACAGCATGTTAAACCTCAGACTGACAGTGTGGCATTAGCTAGCGTTCAGTCAACTCAGAACAACCGTGACAGATTAAATACCACAGACTTAGAGATGGAAATGCATATTTTCTTACACAATGGCTAATTTCACATTTTAGTGCTTTAAATGCCCAATCAATAATTGTTTTCCCATATGAATGACAGGCATGCCAGTACTTCAGGTATTACAGGAAACAATAACAACTTCAGCTTTAGATTTAGTTGTTTTTCAGTGTTTCCTCTTGTATTAAAAAGCTTGTCAATCAATTTGAGAGTAATCGCAGGCTACGAAAATAGTCTATAATTCTGATTGCATCTGGATCACATGGCGCCTTTAACAAAGATGAATGAGTAACTGGACAGATTTATGTGAAGTATCCGCTCTAAAGCTTTCAGCTATGAGAATAATAACGTGTTTCTTGGATAGCCTGTCAGCCAGTCAGTCACTCCACTAGCCAAAATTGTGTTTACATCCTTTACGTCCTTCTGCAGCGCTTCTGTTCTATGTCCGACTGACAGTCTGGAGCCAGGCCTGGAAAATCCCTCGGTGAGACACAGGATGTCTCCAGGTGGCCGTGTGCAGCTCTGGTTTTCCTCTCCACATCATTCGACCCCGCTAATGTAATCAAAAAGGCAGCGCAGGTGCTTTGCTTGGCGTGTGTGCGTTCGTCTTTGAGCTGAGGGGAAGGTGTGTACATATTTTGCCCAGTGACGTCCATTTCCACTGAGTGACTATTATGTTCCTCGGTGGGAAATGAGGGATGTTGAATTTAATCAGGTCCAAATGAACGCAACACGGCGTCACTGATGACGAGGGCAAGAGCGCTGGGTATGGACTCTTCTGCATAGTCGCCGTGGAGACAGACATGACTGGCAGATGATGATTAAGAGTGCTTAACTGCAGTGCTTGTGTGTGCGGGTTGTGGGGGCGTGCAGAACCTACCGTCTGGAACCTGAACCTCTCTGTAGCGAATCAGTTGGCTCGGGAGGAGGGGCTTTGTGTGAGCGTGCTCGATGAGCGTGTCCTCCACCATTTGTATCATGCCAAGAGCAGACTAGAGAGATGCCAGACAGAAAACATTTGAGTCCACAAAAACAGTATCTTTAAGGAAAATTCTACTAGTACACTTCTGATGTTTTGCTTCCTCCAGGAAATTATAATGTATTTATTTATTTTCCGTTATCCACACTTTCCCTCAACCTGGCTCGTATTCCAGTTAGTAATTTTCTCTGTACATTACCCAGAATTGCTTCTGACATTCCCCACCATGCTGCATTAGCTGCTGGTTCTACCCCAGCAGAATTAAGTTATCTTGACATTGGACCTTTTATACCCTCAAGGTGGACTGCAAATTGATGCTACACTTGAGTAGGCATTGCTTTCTCAACCTTCACCTATAAATTGCAGTCAAACGAGCTTCATATGGCATCATTTACTTGTCACTATGATAGTTTTGCAGACCTCACTGTGGACACTTTTCAGTATTCATTTTTTTTTTTTTAAATCAGCTGAAAATAGTTCTGTGGGTTATCCTGAGCAGAAAAGTCTCAGTAGCAGATTTATCACAGAACCTCTAAGATAAAACCAAAACCACCAGGGCTTACATTTGGGAAACCTTGGGGATTTTTGTCATTTTGATTAATGAGACTTTAAATGTACTGAGGGGTAAAAATAAATATCAACTACGCAGCCAACTTCACTGCAGTTTGTAGACTCAGCAGTGTCACAGCCATAGGTGTTATACATCCATTTGGAATGTGCAAATGTATGCAGGGTGAGTATATGGGAAGACTGCTAACAAGGGATTCAAAGGTTTCTGGGTCGGAATCTGACACCAACTTCAATATACCATCTGAAAAAGTTGGGGTTCTGGAGAATTAAGTTTCATTATTCAAATATGAGGGGAGAGGAACCATATAGTAATAGATTTAGCTTTCTTGCTACAAAACAAGAAGGTAATAGAAGCTACATCACCTATGGCATTCTTTTTAAATCAATGTTTTAGAGTGATATGTTCCTACCCTCTGATTGGCCTGCTTTGCCAACATTTCTACATTAAAGTTTCTCATCAAAACATGACCCCCTGATTCCTCGTCTATCATACAGCCTCATATTACAACTCAATGAATAATTTGCTAATCATTTTAAACTTAAAATGCCATTGAAAACAGTAGAAAGACGATATATTTATTGTTTAACCATCAACTTCATTGATTTTTATAAATCTATGCTTATTCTGAATTTGATGTTTCATTTGATGATGTTGGGACAGAAGCAGAAATCAGAGCAGGCTACATCAGGGTTAAAAAACAGATAAAGTAAGGCGAAAGGGCTCTGTCGTTCACAAGCAAGGAGGCAGCTAGGTTTACTACTGAATATAAACATGACTGTATAAAGGATATTACTACATGCACTCAAGAAGACTTCATAATGCTGTTGTCGGTAAATGCAGGTTGTTTGCAAATTGCATTTTGTTTTTATAAGTTTAACACAGCATCCCAACTTCTTTTTTTTTTTAAGAATCGGGGTTGTGTAAGACTTTTCTACCAAACTACTTGGTCAGTTCTTGCAGAGCAAGACTGCAGCTCTATGATGACAAAATGGATCATTGCTCCCGCTAGTGACTCCAATTCTCTCTCCACCAGACTGTGACGCTGTCATCATTACATGGTGTAAGGCGGCTGCTGCGACAGCTCAGACAGCATATAAAGTGTGACTTTATCGCAGGATCTCATAAGAGTTTTTCGACAATAATCCTCTGTGATACCATCGGAGTGACAGATAATGGCTGGAGGTGACTCAAAAGTTGTCTGAGAATAAAAAGTGCAATATTCACTGAGAAAGAGGCATCAACATATTTGACAAAACTTAGAGCATTTTCAAGTGAAAGCTGCACTATTGTGGGTACAGCTAACAAAATTCAAACTCCCTCAGCTGGCAATGAAAATAGTGTGACAAACCTCTTTGGTGATGTTGCCATGAAGAAGGGCTTCAATATGTAACCGTGACAACAGCTGAGGTATGAAGGCCTTGAGGCGTGGGAGAGTTACATCTGGAATACAGATCACAGACAACAACAATCAATCACAGAGCAATTTCCCAAGCTGTTATCAGGAGTGAATCAGGTAAAAAAACAGCAGAATAACTGCTGTTTCATCGTTCAGTATTCCTGTCACGAACAAGACAACAGTGGTCGTACGTTAGACAGTCGTGCAAGCCTGGTAAAACACACTTACACATTCAGTTACACACACACAAGAATCAAGTCTGTCTCGATGGGCTGGC
The DNA here is from genome assembly GCF_040436345.1 of Pagrus major. Taxonomy (NCBI): domain Eukaryota; kingdom Metazoa; phylum Chordata; class Actinopteri; order Spariformes; family Sparidae; genus Pagrus; species Pagrus major. Next base: position 15,799,183 of record NC_133229.1, on the reverse strand, counting down.
CAATCTAAATTCAAGCAACGTCTGACCCAGATTCAAGCATGAGCTACTACAGGGATACACACACAATTTATTTAAATGATTGTTTGACCGCAGCAACACCAACACACACACACACACACAGACAAACACTTGGAAAGAAGAGGCTGAAAGTGTCTCATAGACCCCAGACAGGGGACAGCAGGAGGGTAAGGGCACTGATAAGGGAACAAGAGGTGGTAATTGGAGGCCCCAGTGACTGGGCTGCAGGCTTCGACCCTGCAGGTTAATTAAGTCTCATGTGAATCAGAGGATTGTCTGTGTAAGCCCCGTGGTAAAAATATAACAATCTGCCCTTCAGGTTCCAGACTGGCACTGCAGCGAGGAAAGACTGCAGCTAGGGAGGCATCTGCTGGAGGACAGCCTCAGCATTCAAATGAGGATTTAAAGAGGAAAACACAAGAGGAGAAGAGACCTTAAGTGAGAAAGAGGAGCCCCTTGTTGACTGTAAGCCAAACTCCTTGAAACTTTAACCCAGCAAGTCACGCCTATGAAACTGCGGAATAGTGACATTTCTTACAGCCGTATGTTTTGTAACTAGCTACATCTCCCAAGCTTGACAATGCATTTACTCTGTAGTTCAGTGAACTCAGTTTGGCTCACAGTAGAAAGAGGCTACCAAGGCACAAGGGCTGGGACTCTGAGACAGAAGTAACTAAAGAAAGTGAGAGATAAGGAGCAGCATCTCACCATCCAGAGCCTCTCTGAGCTCATCTTTGGTCCAGGCAACCTCAGTCATTAGTAGACGGAGGTAGTACATGGCGTGCTGGTGAGGCTGCTCGGCTCTGAAGTTATTCAAAGACCTCATGTACTGCAGCGAGAGAGAAGGCAAAGTCAGTTCAACTTCAACACTTGAACTGGATTTTTAAAAAAAGAAGTACTGTATGTCAAAGCTACTGTAGAGCAAGAAAATGTGTGTAACTTTAATGCTCTTGTGTAGTGAGGTGAGGTAATGGGTTAAAGTTCTGCTGCACAAAATGCATCATGTCATTTCTTCGATAGATCATGACTCATAACTTTGTGCCGATGATGGAGTTGCATTCAGAGCTTACCGCCTCTTTGATGATGTCAAAGCGCTTCTCATCTATCTCAAAGGTGGCCATCTTCTCAATGATCTTCTTCAGCAAGATGTCCTGTTTGTCATTGTAACCTTTAACAGACAGCTGCGGAAGACAGTGACAGAGCACAGGTGGCACATCATCAACAAACAGAAAGATCACACTGTAGTTTCATTTGTTGATTTGAAGGTTCTGACCTTTTAATTTATAATATGTGACTCAGTACTGTAATTACTGGCTGACCAAATGCTTGTCAAGTAAAGTCCATCCCTCCCACGCTTAGGATGAGTCACCATCACGACAGCAGATGTCACAAAATATGTAACAGCACCACTATATTTGCCTAAAATGTCGATAACTAAAAAGGGGGAGGAATAAAAAAGATTCCCATTGACCACAAGGTTAAAAAGGGAAACAAAAGGCTGATCTATAACAGGAATAATCACTTAAACATCTCCTGCAGTGCAAACATTTCACTGTGTTCTTTCAGGGCATCAGAGCAGACCTAAGTGGTTGATGATAAAGTTTTTCGATGCAAATGAGCATTATAAAAATGGAAAAGAACACTCAAGGTTATTTAAAGCCTCCACTTTGCAATGTCATCCATTCCTTATGGCCCTTCATGATTCAGCAAAACCTCCAGCTACATGGCTACACTCTCACACTCATCCCATTCCTCCCCACGCGCTGTCGCCAGGTCCCTACGGTGACACACGTTAAAAGTAATCTCCCCTAACATCATTAACCTTGACAAACACCCAGCCAGCCGCACCAATACTGCTGACTCAGATCAATTTCATACAGGCCATCACACAACTACACGGGCAGTGTGTCGAGTGACTGTCTTTTAGGACACACCACAATCATGAATTCACTGGTGAGAGGAAGCTAACGAATGCAGGTTAGTAGGTCATATGACAGAGGGTGCAGAGCGTTGGTGCAGAAGTTAGAAAGCTTGAAAGGACAGAGAAGAACATCACCACCGCAAACCAGTTTCATTCAGATGTAGGTTGGATTAAATCTTTGAGACACACACACAGTTGAGAAAACTGCTGCATTCATAAATTGGGGTAACAAAGATGAGTCGCTCCTTGCCATTCCAGAAAAAAAGACTTGCAACATACTTTGTTTACTAGCATCAGCTGAAATGGGACTAAATACGTCAGAGAATCTGTATCAGTTGACTTTATTCTTCATGTCTTACGCTTTTTGATATAAGAACTGTATTAGACAGAAGCCAGAGAATGGCAGCCAAAAGACCGAAGAATAATTATACAGAGCAGGTAAAATCATGCCATGTAGTCCATTATTCTCCTCTCTCCTCCACACACACACTGCCTTAATACGTTACCCCCTGGCTCCAGGGTACAACTATTTTGGTCGCACATGTGCCTAAAAATCTGTCAAGTGCAACTAAAAATTTCCATTGGTCACACTGGTGTGGTTGATATTCAGCAGGTCGAATTTAAAAAATGTATACAAATATTTCAACACCAACTGGGCGTGTAGATAGTTGCCTTTGAACAAACTTTGGCTAATAAACACACTTTCCATAAATTATTATGTCATTTATTTTGCCAGCTCTTATAGCCTTTGATTTTAACAGTTCAAACTTTATTATATCAATTCATGGTTTTTATAACAACCCAAATAATACCTGAGGTTGATTATTCAACATCAGCATTTTGTAACTTTATCTTAACAATTAAGATTAGCACACTTTCTTGCTGTATGTGTTGTTATCTAAATGAAGAAAAATGTTTATCTACACCTTATTACTTTTAACAGTCATTTACATAATTAGTTAAGAAATTAAATTAAAATGTATTATTAGGTGCACCTAAATTATGTGCTGGTGCAACGTAAGCATACCAGTGTAACCAATATATAAAATAAATCAGAAGCCCTGTTACCACAAATTAATTTTTGAATTTTGGAAGTGAATCTGTGATATCAGTTCAGTTCATTGTACACTGAACGTCTGCACAGAGTTTTAAATTTGTCTGCTGTACAAACATGAGGGCCGAAATGAAAACCCATATATATTTGATTGATTTACTCAAAAACTTTTCTTGAAAAAGAGAAAGTCTTCTGACAATGGAAAATCTGAACGCGTTTCCTCTTCTCTGATGAAATCTAACAAACAGATTCTCTCAAACACAAGTCTTTGAGGGGAATGTACTCAGTTAAGTGACACATTAAGTTAGTGTCTGCAGAAGTAAGCAGAGTTTTCCTATAAATCCTTCAGGTTGGACAAACAGGACACACAGCACTTCACTTAATCAAATGGAGCATAGAAAACCAAGCCATTTCCACACTCTGCCAAAGCCTCAAATGGACCCTTCACTGGCACCCCCACTTCCCTTCAGACTTCAAACGGCTTACTTACGAGGATGGCATTCATCCCCGAGGCTATGCCATACACCAGCCCGGCCAGGCGGGCTGCATATGTATACTCTTTTAAATCATCCTTCAGTAACCTGAGTAACAAGTAGGTCATGTTGCAGTGGAGGGGATCTGCGTATAGGTAGCGACTAATGGAAGAAATGGGGAAAAAAAAGAAAAAATACATGTTTGTTGGGAATGAGGGGGTAGTCAAAAGAAATAAAAAAACACAATACAATGCAAGTTTGAGAAGACTGATAAGAAGAGTATGTATATGCAGCCTCATGACCAGCTTTTAGACAGCTATATTCTTTGGAAGACTCGTGCCATCACCGTCTTCACCTGATGTGAAGTACAGGTGTGCATTTAAAACTAATACGGAGAGAAATGACGATGACTCGATGTGCCTGACAACATGAGAAAATAAGCACATTAGTTAAGGTTTTCGCGGTAGGTGGGTGAGTATAGAGGGAAAAAGGACTGATGAAGAATGAAGAGGAAGATGCAGGTAATACAGAGGCTAGACCAGCCAGGTCTGGGTCGGAAGGTTTTTGCAAAAAATTAGCATTTTTTAAAACTGCGAGGGTGGGGATAAAGTCAAATTGTCAAGTCTTTTGACAGTACAAACCTTCCAATCTGCCCCTACAGATGGCTTAAAATTACCTGTCAACCCAGGCCTGGCTGAGCCACAGTAGCCAAGTCTGAGGATGATAAGAGGTCCGGGACGTAAAAGTTTGGGATGCAGCATGAGGGCGAAGGGGAGTGAATACTTACATACATCCCATAGACGGTATTTTGGAGGTCATAGTTCAACCCAGCTAGCTCGGCTGCATATGCATACTCGTTGAGGGAGTCCTTGAGGAGCTCCAGGTATAAATATGCCATGTTACAATGCAATGGGTCCACATAAGCAAACGGGCTGTAGAGAAAATGGCAGTGGTCAAACACAGCATAGAAACAGAGCGTAGAGATATGGGTCTCTACATCGTAGGAGCTTAAGGGACTACAAGTATCATACAGTACACGATTATACACACTACTGGTTTGGTATCTGACATGTTACAGTTTATTACAACCTACTAATACAGTTGAATTATAGTCCCACCCAGAATGGTTTAGGTGTATTTAAGTTGTTGACTAAATCAATCTATCCCAGTCTGTCACAGCTTATATAGTCGTATCTTCTGTGTGACATACACAAACACTGGAACAGCCTCCCAAGTTATTATGGCCTCCTCGTAAATTATAGCAACACTGGAAAAGCAAGCAGGTGCTCGTTTTCTTTTCCCATCTTTAAATTATGAACTGTTTGCAACTGTGAACATATTCCTAAAAAAATCCGGTGTTGGAATCTGTACCAAACGAACACGTGTTCTTACAATTGGAGAAAGATTGGTAAGATTGTAGACCAGGGCGTCTATTTAGCACTACAGTGCTTGGCAGTATTGCAATTTGGATGATATTTTGATGAATTGCTCTGCCCTGGAAATGGCCTTATAAAAAGATCAAATGTTCAGCTTCCAGTAGATTTAGAAATATAGTGTTAACTACAGGGCCGTAGTCTTGAGATTTGCTTTTCTCCTACATTCCTATTCCTGCCTTCATCTTAGAGGTGAGATCTTTTCTGACCTGGTCCGATTTTATATGCTGCTGGCGTTGTAAAGTTAAGTTACTGTTAATTAAAAAATAATTTACTTCAGCTCCTTTTATTGATTTACTGAGTAGGACCATGTGTCCAAAGTTCCAGCACAAAGGTTCAGAGCTAGTTACGCACCTGAAGAACTCAAAGTTCAGGCATGCCTTGGGCAGGAAGAACTTGTCGTCCTGCTTGAACCACACCTTGCTCATAGCAGTGTCCTGGAAGAAATGAACACAACACACAGGCAGCTTTTATTGTCATTTCATTAGAAGTTCATTCTGTGCAAAGATAGTCGTTTGCAGTCCCCGGAAAAGCCAACAAAGGCACACTTCAGCTACACACCACAAGCAGATAGTGTTCAACATAAATTAAACAAATTTACTTTGATATCAGATTAGCATATGTTCTTTTAGCAATAAAACAGAAAAGACAGGCTTTTATTCAGTCTTTCCTTCAGAGAACAGAATATGTGCACTGTTGTTAACAGCATAGCGCCTCTGATCTTGAAACAATGGTAACAACAGTACTAAATGCTTTATGTCTCGGTCACAATACCTTATTATCATATGAAAGCATAACAGAAGTTTTCAACAATATGCAGTTATGGAGGGATTGTCCAGTGCAGTTGGAAAATGCAGAGTGACAATACTTTGATGATAGAGCTGCACAGCAAAAACACTTGCCTTGATTGAAGTGGGGACTGATGGAGAGTCTTTCTCAAGAGGGTAGATCTCAAAGTTGGTCGGGATGAACTCGTTTTTCATGGGTAATTTGAACTTGCCATTCACGTCTGCACTGGCCCATTTCTGAAACACAGGAAGACAGTGAGCAAGCAGTGCCTTATAAAAAAAACGTAGCCAGTAATCATACAGTCATCACAAAGCAGAAAAAAGGACTCCCATTGTCATTTGACTGGAGCACTGTGACTGCAGTGATTCACCTCAATGGTCGCGTCAGTGATGGCCTCCTGTTTGTACTGCGTGCCATACCACTCTTCTGTCTTGTCGGTTTGCCCTTCAAATGACTTTGACACCACTGCAACTCTGGAGAAAAAAAAAAAATCTTACATCACATGGATACCAAAACTTCTCTGTCAGAACTGATTAGGTACTCTGAGTTTGTAACCACAGCACAAGATGAAATGTGAGTGCTTTTCTATTAGCATTGCATTTGGATCACATTTGAGGCAGTCGAGATCCATCAACATGTCTGCCTCTAACCAATGAGCCATGTTTAGAATTCCTATACGCGCCCAGTCGGCTGCATTTAGAGTGTGCTTCACTGGCACCTCAACATTTATTCAATCACAAAGTGGCAGGTAGGTTCCTGTTTGTTAAAAAAAACAAAACAACTAGAACTCAGTTTAAAAACAATGTGTATGACTTAAGTTTCTAGACCTTCAATGATGCAAACCCACTCACTATAACTTCACTTACACCCTCTGGACCGAGATTCATACGTAACGAAACACAGTCGTGAATTCAAAGTAACTTTGGCAAATCCCCAAGGTTAAATAGCCACTTCAGTAAAGGAAGAGACTGGCATGCAAACTGCCGAGGTCGGCCAATGAGGGCATGCAATCTCATCCTTGGTAAGCATTAAGGGATGGACCAGTTACAAGTCTGCACTTTGCTTGACACAAGTAGCATCCCATGAAATGAGTGAGTGTTAAAGCTACACTATGTAAGACTCCAAGGTGGGCTGAAACAGAGAAGATTGTGCAATTCCCCCTCAGATGTCAGACATTTGTCACATAGGAGATTATGAATTGCATTTAAACAGTCAAACAGAAAACAGCCTCATTCTACTGACATGGCTGAACCTCTTCAACTTCACAAATGACATAATTTAAGCTATAAGGTTTACCGATATCATTTTAGCTAATCACCTAGGGAGACAACAGACAATATTAAGGCACATAACTCTACTTTACCACAAAATAGTATCCAACAGGCCAACATCCTTAAACAACATGGGACATGTATAACGAGCTAGAAAACATTTCATATTGGCCAAATTGTTTATGCAAAAATCCTGTGAGACTACCAGCATTTCCAATGCAGAGAGCAAAACTTTTTAATGTATTCCTGAGCACACACATCCCTCTCCTGGTGTTACAAACTGAACCTCTGAGGCTACAGAGATAATCAAATCTGTGAAGTTGTCTGGCATTTCTTTTCAAGGCACAAAATTGAAAAGTCATTTCATCCAAATATCAAAAGCAGACCAACAGCACTTTGTTGCAGCTGGCAGACAACAAGAATGATTTATTATCTGAATTTATTATCTTCCATATTATTATCATCTTCTTATTATCTATCACAGATGCAGCAAACTCCCTGAGGGATTTGTTCGGTGTTGTGCACAAATACACACATTACAGCCTAGTCCACACATACACAGGTTTTTTAAAACGGGGTTTTAAAAGTTTTAAAACAAAAATAATCTCCATCCAGACCAGCCTGTTATCACCATTTCAGAAATAATCTTCGCCCATACAAACACACCTGAAAACACATATTGCATGATCATTCACATACACTGGGTATGCTTGTGCCAGTGTAAACAGGAAGGAGATTGTATACTCTGGTTGGTTGCATAGTTACAGAAAATGCTATGAATTATTTTGGCATAAGACGTAAACACTAAAAACAGAGTTTCTGAATATCTTCACAATATCTATGGAAACCATAGTTTTCCAAAAGACCCCTTAGTGACCTTAAATGCTGTTGACATGTGTACCAAGGGCCGAAACACATAGAACAAACTATGTTTTAAGAAATACCTGTGTACATGTGGACAGAGGCCCCATGTATATACAGTAAGGCTCGCTCACAATGCATCTATTTATCAATAACACCAACACTGAAAAAAACAAAGAAGTGTATACAATATACTGTAAATAATGTTACAATGATTTGCACTAATCACTTATTCAACATTTCAGTTACTGTCTGAAGCTGCACTTCAATTGTGGTGTGTTACAGAGACATTAGCCAAATGCTAGCGTTATCTCTGTTATACTTAGGAATATGAATAGATAGAAAGATTGTTATGGCATGTGCATGGGTGACATCAGAGACTGATGTTCTCATACTGACCTGACATGTTCTGGTCTCAACTTATCCAGCACCATCTCGATCAGATCTGGCCTGAAGTCCTCTAAAAGGTACTCTGCTGCTAGAACCTCTTCAAGAGGGTAGTACTGAATCACACAGAGCAGGAAGTTGTTAGGATTGTTCTGTACATTTGTGGTAAAGGCCAAATAATTAAAATCTTGACTGCCACTCGAGTGGACTGACATATCATCAACAGTTTAAAATAACTGAATCAAAGCCTGAAAACTGTTAAGAGAATAAGCATTATCTACTTGAGGCTGGCTGCAACAGGCAAACAACATCTGTGGAACATAATTTCCTAATTTTCTAACTGGGCGTCTGCAAAATCTCAATTCTCTCAATACAGAATCAACAGCAGCAGTAGGCAGCCATATGACGACAGCAGGCTGAGACACAATGAGCTGCACTGTGTCTCCCTGTAAACAACCTTTGCAGATGGAGGGGGACCTACGTGTAGTAAACCAGCAACTTTAGAGGTGTAGCCACGGGGTCGCTCCTTGTCCTTGAACCTGAAGGCCACTTTGTTTAAATCCTACAGAGAGAGAGACACAGGTGGATCCATTCAACACATGGACATACATTTATAAGGTGAAACTACACAAGATGCAATCTTCAAATTGTTTTTGTAAATTTTACAGTGTAGCATAGAAAATAAATACTATCCAGCTTCATTTGACCTGGCTACATTCAGCAGATAAGATTGTGAAAATGATGGGCAGGTTTGAATCCATCAGTCTATTCTGTCAGTGTTGCTCTATTAGTTCATTCACTAACTAGAAATATGTAGGTCACGTTTTCCCTGCCCCTCTGGCTGACTACACATTAATTACCTTGCACTCCTCAAACACCCACTCCTGTGGTCCCTCAGTGCGCAGTGTCTGGATGTACTGGAACATGTGGAAGATGATGTCCTCAACGTGCACTGCAATGACACATGCTTTCATTTAATTTCCTCACACATACACAAATCGGACCACGGCAGGGAGCAATCACATGCAAAGCACATCAGCAGATGGTGAATGAACTTCAGTACATGTTCTACTTACGAAGGCCCTCCTCGGTCAGGTCAACATTGATGATGAAGAACATGAATCCTTTGGCTCCTTCTTTTTGCCCTCCAACAAGTGTGTTCACCCAGCCTTAAAAATAATAATCATGGTCGTTTTCAGTAGACATTTCCTTTAATTTTAAGATCGAAAATTGAACATTTTATAGTGCGTCTTGATTGGTAAAGCGTTTCTCAGCTAGTAAAGTGTATAATGGTGTGCGGTAGCTCTACCTTCTATGGTTGAATAATTAATTAGAAGATGGTACATACCCTGATTTTTGTTATTATTTTATATTGCATGTTACATTTATAAAGTTTGGAGATGATGATCATGCCATACATACATTATACTTAAAGCTTGTTTTTCACCTTCTTGGGGCTTCACTTCATGTCCTACCTTTAGATTTTAGCTCAGATAACAAACTTCCAGGTCCCTCGTGACCTATCAGATGTCCCAGATAATGTCCTGGGTTGGATTTGTAGTACTTCTGCAGGTCCGGGATGGGGAAAGTTACATACAGGTTCCTGATGTCTTTAATGGGCACCACTTTGTAGAATTGCTGTGAGAGAACAAAACAGACAAAAATAAAATTGTTGTTACTTGTTTTGTGGGAAAAGTCATTCATATGATATTTTCAGTGCCAGAATGTTGAAAATATGTTTAAAAATATATAATAATATATAACAAATAAATTAATAAATTGCATCTCATTAAAACACTGGTAATGGTTTTATACTGCTGTAAAAGTGTAAAGAGCGCACAGTAAAGTGGGAGAAACGCAGGTGAGATAAGTAACTGGCTCACCCTGAGGTGTTCTTCCTGGAATGGGTGCTCAGGAAATTCTGGGATAGGCACGTTCTTGTTCTCCACTTCTCCAAATAGCTTAACCACCATGGAGGTCAACTCATCTAATGATTCTGTAGGTAAAGAGAAAAAAAAATAACGTTTATAAATGTATTGCATAATCAGCTTAGACTTACTTTAAAGTTATTTAACAACAAGTTGTTCATATGAGTACAACGACAATCAAATTAACTTGAGTGTTTAACTCATAATAATAACTGGATCTTTGACTGCACTCAACTAGTAAACCATAAACCAACTAAACCAATCAACTGAATTGATAAATACTTTTCAGGATGCACTGTTCAACTCCCATGTTGTTTTGACCAATAAAAGCAGAAGAAAGCTCACTAAACATTCAGCAGTAACTGAGCAACTGGAATCAATAATCATGTAAGGATGTGCTTATGAGCAATTCTGTCAGAAAGCATCACTTACAATTCAAGGTTTGGCACAATACACATTTCAGCTTAATGCAATAAGACCTTTACAAAGAAACACTGTATACAAGGGGATTGACAAAATTATTCACTTAAATAACTTTAAAATAGAAATATATATAGGTGGTAAATGGCACCCTAACATCAATAAACTATTACCAGTCATTCTAAGATATTGGTGTTATTATTATAATGACCATGAAGATGTAAGCCCATCTTTCAGAGACCCACCTGGATTTATTTTAACAAATGCAATATCTGCTTCAGTTTATTGGGAAATTTTAACTGTCCTTCAACACAGACACTCTTATGGTTGGCAAAACAGGAAGACGGTGCCTTTCTTACCACAAAGGAAGCAGAGGTCTGTCACAATGACATAGCATCACAAAGGTTGAAAGAAGTAAAAGGTCAATTTTTTAAATTAATGAAATCAATTAACTCCACCATGTTAGCAAAACTAAACACAAACATGCAAAAGGAAAAAGAGGAGTTGGAGGTCATACTGTGTATTGACTAACCTTTAAGAAAAGTCACAATCAGAAATACAAAGAAGCTACTCTGTCTTGACAATTATACTGAGGTAAAGCATCACAAATGATTTGCCAATGATATGTTGACGTGTTATGTAATAAAATGTAGGTAAAACTTACAAGTCATACATGACTTGCATTGTTTGTTCCTGTTTGCTATCTTGAGAAATTGACAGTAAAGAGGGTTGACAAGTTGCATGAGAATTTTGAGACCACATTTGTGAGAGATTAACTCTTACCTCTTCCTAACACACAGAGTCCCATGAGGTTGGAGGAGTAGTATGTAGAGTGAAACTGCAGGAGCTCCTGACGGATGTCAACCCCATCTTTAGACGGCCGGGTCTCAAGGGTCAATTTGTTACCTTTAAAAGAAATAAAACATTAGTAGTGAACAACTGCTTTTTTCTTTCTTTTTAAAAAAAAATATCATACTACAATTTCTCCATGAAAGAGCACAAATTTCATGATTAATCTTTGCCTGTTTATAGTTCATCTTCACTGTCCAAATGCAATTATCAGTGTGGTTTGTTTTGGAGCCAAAGGACACAGAAAAAACATCAGCATGGCCTTTTGGGGAAACTAAAATATGAAACTTTGTGAGTCGTTCAATCTAAAACACGATGGCCATTTTTTATAAAATCAATGTATAATGGCCCAGAAACAGTAGCCAGTCAGATACATGAACAATCTGCCTGCTGCCATATTTCAAATACAACTGCAGCTTACATCTGAGGCGAGTGAAGAGCCAGTTACTGAGGTTTGTTGAGACTCAGACAGAAAAACAAAGCATCAATCTCGAGAAGATTATGTTGGTCTGCTTACAGGGCATGACTTTCAGGGTCTGTCTGATCCTCTTCTATTCTTAACTGGAATAACGATTATATAATTCAAGACTGCCATCAGGTGGCTATTTTGAGCTTGGAGCTGTTCCAAGTCTATGTCACTCTAATCTGGGAATTCACTGGCACAGAGAACAAACTCCCTTAATGCTGTGAGATACTTTCCTCCATAACATTTAACGTCAGTTGAGTGAATGTTAATAGTTAGGAGCCATATAAATTGTTCAAAATATCACAAATCAATATATTTTATCTATTGCTATAGAACACTCCTTTTTGTTTAAAAAAATACACATAAAGCAGGGAACTTATGCTGCCTTATATCTCACAATATTCACTATGATGAAGTCACTGTCACAGTCCATAATATTTCACATTTCTGTGGGTCAAAATATGTGTCTTTAAACACTGTGCAGGTGGTGTAATATGAACTCCAAAATATAAAAATATTACACAACAAATTTCAACTTTGACTCTAATATGCAAAAAAGCCAACAGACTGGCCCAAAAAGGACAAGATCAGACCATCTACCTTATAAAAGGGCCTACTGTTTAAATATCTAGTGTGTTATTATGCTTGTTATTCCAGTGGTGTTCAGTGTACTTCCACACCGAGAGAGACAGATGGAGGCAGAAAGTCAGAATGAATAACAGCATCAGTGGCATCTCTGTGGAGATTTTCTACCTGTTCCAAATTTACTGAAGGGGTGGTTCGGGTTGCCAGTGGCCTTCTCCAGCTGAAACAGCCTCCAGGCATCATTCATCAGGTTCTTCTCGTGCTCAGAATCCACAGCATTCACCTCCCGGTCCTTACAGCTCTCATCAAATAATGGGCACAGGAAGAATTGGGCAAACCTACAGAGATTCAAGAAACATCCAACAGAATAGGTCACTATGCATAATGAAACTACCTATGTAATTTTCGACATTTTAAGATTTTGCTCTTTCAGTTTTGGGTTAAAAGCAGATTGTTGGTGTGTAGGACCATTTGTACACACAGAAAAGGAGCCATGATGAAAACCATTTGCATATGTGCAAAGTGAGAGCAACTGCCATGCAAATGAGGAAATGACAAGACGACACAAAATTTGAATGTTTTCAAAGCTATGCCCAAGGTCAGTCATTGAAAAAAAAATGTACCTGTCACAGCAGCTGGTTCTTGGACCAATAAAGTGTTACTGCCAAACTATCACACCTTGACCCTTTGTACTGAAATGTGTTTATATTTTGAGGGTTATTTTTTAGCTCACAACAAAATCGTGGGTCGAGAAAAAATCTTGCCATTTGATTATAAATTGGCAAATGTGCTAATTTCTTAGAGAGCAACAAATAATACATTCATTCTGATTATTACAGCAAGGGTACGGTTAAATTAATAGGGCCAGCTAATGACACACATGATACGCTCAGACACGGTGCTCTTCTACTTTCAAAAGAGGCAACATCATCAATATTTCAACACACTCTGCACTGTCCTTTCCTACTACAGTCCAGATGGCCTTCACAATTCACTGGCACAGGGGAACAATTAGCCTATGACACATAAACAGGTGCTTGCTAGACTATCATTCATTTATAAGTAGGTAAGCTCATCTCAATAGGTTCTGACCCTGCCCGACTGTCCTCTCCAAACCAGCACAGCTGACACGTGAGCAGAGCCCCCTGCAAGGATGAAGACATCAGTCTCACCCTGTGCTTGAGAGGGGGTGGGAACCCTGCTGGTGGTTACAGAAGACAGCACAATGAAGCTGCGTCTGGTAACCAAAGACGGACAGACAACGAGCTGGCAGCTCACTTGGATTAACACCTGGACTCCCAAGGGGAACACTGTATACTGATAACCAAACAACCACTTAAGAAGAGAGTGGCAAACAGTATTTCTTCATTGACCAAAAGGTATATCGAGCCTATAACAAAGAATCATAAAGTTTTAACAGATGGGGTGTATTAAAGATTTAAATATCAGAGACTAGTTGAATGAATATGACTATGATGAATATGCCTGTTCAGTAGTTAATGTCAGCCAATTCAACCAAGTCATATAATAGTGCCAAAGTCAACATAAATTAATACAGTCAAGCACACCCATAAAACAAAGATTACAGGACACACCAAAAATGTACCTGAGATATGAGACAAACTATTTTTAGCACAGAGCAAAATTAATCCCATTAAATGAATAGAAAAGTACCTATCTAGTGCTCCTTGCAAGTGCTCATGGGACACGTCGAAGTAATAGTTGGTATGCTCTCCGCTGGTGAAGGCATTGGAGCTGCCTGCGTGCTCGCTGAGAAACTGGCTGTACTCATTCTCCTTGGGGTACTTCTTTGTTCCTAGGAACAGCATGTGCTCACAAAAGTGTGCCAGGCCCGAGATGTTCCCCGGGTCCGATAATGAACCTGTGAATTTAAGAAAAATGGCCGCAGAAAGTCAGGTGATCAAGCTGCAGCTAACAGATCAATTCACAGATACAACATCTGCACTTTTCAGTGTCTGCCAGATTGGTTCGCCAGACTGGGGAGGAAAGCAAAAAGTGAAAAAAGAGGAAATAATCCCAGACAGAGGCTACATTTATATACACAGAATTTCATTATTAACGTGTTAGTTAAGCAATGGTTTTAATCAACACACAAAAACTGTATCTTAATAATATAATTCAAATAATTAAAAGCAAGCTGGAAAAGCTTCTACACTAAATGCCTCAGCCTCTTTCTGAGTCAGTTCATGAATAAAATTTTATTGCCCTCAGAAAACTTGGTAATGTGTTTCATTATAACTTCCTTATCTACAGTGAATGTAATCTACTACTGCTTAGTCAGAGAGAGGACTTAATAGGAGGAAGTCACAACAAATGGCACGCCAGGTTGTAAGGTTTTGAAAAGTATCAACACTTCCGATAACCCTAACACTTTTTCAATGCTGTGTTTAAACTGATATAATCCAAATTTAATAGTATTGAAAATACCGAAGCTATAGAAAAAACATTTCTACAAAAGGATTTTCAAGCTAAGGCTGCAAAAATATTATTATTACAAATGTGTTGGTATGTGTGCAGTGACTTTTTGTACCAGCACTGTCTGTGGTCTGTTAATCAAAAAGGAATAGGAAAAAAATATAAATTATAATTATAATACTGATATTGTACCTGGTGTTGTTACAACTTTACCAGATTGATTGACAGCAATATTATGTTTACGGGATTAAAACAAGTATACTGCATGACAGAGAGCCGTTTACCCTGAGCACAGGATGAATATTGAGGTTACTCAAGCAGATGTAAAAACATATATCTTTTCCCAATTGCTTTTCATAGTTGTGTAATAAGGGTGTGTGATACATGACTACCTGGCAAAACAATAGTGATGAAAGACATGAAGACATTCACCTATGTGCACATCCAAAGCAGCTGAGGATTTGTCTGTTGTTGGGTCACTGACGAGCATTGCCTTCAAGCCATTGGTAAACTCCAGGCCCCTGTAAACCCGCTTGTCCTCGGGAGAGCGAATTATTTCACCAACCACCCTGTTCTCAGCCGGATCAGTCATTCTGAGTGGCAAGGATGACACCAGCCTGCAGTAAAGGGAGTCAGATGCACAGTCAGTTTAGTGCAGTTGGCCAAGGAGACTGACCTGCTGTGCTCGGAGATTTTAGCACTGAGGGCAAATGCATCTTTTTTTTGGCAGGGGACAGGATGACTTGGGGACGAAAATCACAAGCGACATTGTGTATATCAAGACCGACAGATAGATTTCAAGCACAGTACATGAATCACCTCTTTGAGGTGACGCATAGGTTTAACAGATGCCACAAACAAGTCAATTCTAGACATTCACTCAGACTCTACAGCGATTAAATGCACCTGGTAGTTTACATCAGTATGACAGCTGCTGGCTTGGTTTGATGTGACTAGACCACCTTTGGAAGAATTTAATCGTGTTACCATTTCACTGTAAAAGCATAGCGTGTTTTGAATGGAAGTATAACCGACAAACCTGTTTCAAACTTGGATAAAGAGCCGGTTCTGCTACTTTGCTGTGCCGGTAACGTTCCTCCTTTTATGGAGCAAAGTACCAGTTAGCTCGTAAAATCATATTCATAAAGAACAAAATACTTTCGTGACTAACAACTCACTGACAGGTAGATTATTGGAAACATAAATATAACCGCCGTGGTACAACTAGAGGTTGGCTACCCTTACTCGTTAGAGGACATAAAATAATCCCACGGACAGCAGGCTGATAGCATTAGCTTGCTAAATTAGCAACAAAAGCTACAAAAACGAGAGCAGCCAAGTGGCAGTGTGTCTAATTCACTTGTTACCTTTAACTCCCCACTGTTGTAAAGTGATTTACAATTTTCCAATTAAAAAGAAGCTCCACACACAAACCGTATTAGCTAGCACCTTAAGTAGCAGCAAAGCTAACACTTTCGGTCTTGCTAGGGAGCTTAACTTAGATCAACAAACCGGCTTTAAGGGCCCGGCTTGTTAGCTAGCTAGCCTGCCGTATGGTGAGAAAATAACGCAATTACTTTTTAACGAAAAAATACGACATTTGCCCGAAAACACGTACCTAAAATCTTGATGAAGATAGAAACCGCTGCCTGCTGCCTGGAGATATCTCGTAAACTGGGCCTTTCGGTTAATGCACTTAAACATACTTTGCACCCATGAAAAACAAACCTCGGCTTTTACAGCGCCATATTTGTATAGGCAAAAGTAGTGGAGCCCAGATCGGACTGTAATTCAACACGGTAGATTATCAATTCTGCAGTGAAGCCAGGCTGATGCATGCGATCACGACAATGGCTTTGAGTTAAATAAATAAAGTTAAAGTGGCTGGGACACGGCTAATTGTCTGGCATGTTTTCTGAAAATTGCGTTGTGTCATTCACTCTGATATCGACTACGATGGTCTGAGTGAGGAGTATCAGGTGGTTTCTAGCGCTGTCCTGCGCACTCAGCTGTGGATACATTACATGGTGAGAAATTAACACAGCTAAAGAAAAACAAAAAACAATGATTCAAATCTAAACAGAAATTGGTAAAAACAATTAGACTATTTAGACATTTCAAATTTACTCCTTTTAATTAGCAGACCTCTTAACTGGATGGGCTGGAATTTTGAACTTGTATGGATTGTTTGTATGTATTTGAAGTTCTTGAATAAAAAATAAAATGTTAGAAATACCTCGATGACACTCTTCCCTTTGTGGAAAAATCTTAAACTTGCAAAAGGTATAATTAATTGTTGCTGTAATTATTGTAATATCCGTAAAACTTATATATATATATTATTAACTTATATATATATATATATACATATATATATATATATATATATATATATATATATATATATATAATATATATATATATATATATATATATATATATATATATATATATATATATATATATATATATATATATACACACACACACACACACACACATATATATATATATATATATATATATATATATATATATATATATATATATATATATATATATATACATGTGATGGCATAACTATATGATCACGTTTGTAAATTTGCTCTTCAATAAAAAATTCACTAGGAAAAGTAATAGATTTTTCTTTTGGAATAGTAAATACACTGAAACATGAATTGGAGAGGCTGAATATCCAGTGATTTCTGTGGATCACAGAGAAACTGGATACCATTTGATGTCTCATTGCATATACACAAAATATAGGCCGACAGTCTACTGGATGGATGCAGAACATTTGACATATAATGCGCTCTTTGAATTTGCGTGTGTGTGGATCTGAATGAGTTCTGGTTATGTAGCTGCTGAAAATGTTGTAGCCACTAGATGGCGACAGATTTCTTTACTTGAGCATTGCAATGACTTTCAGTATCAGTCAGCTGACACATGAGCAGTAATCTATTACACATCTCATTACTTAACATGCATTGCACATGATGCATGGAAAATAACCCTGTTGTAATGATCATTTTACTAATAAGGACTAGACACAGGTTCTTTTTCAAGAAGACTTTTAAAAACCAACAGCTGGTCATTTCAGTGTTTTTTAACTTTTGTCTTTGCATCTGCTGGCTTACCATCAAGGAAGTGGTGATTTTCTGAGACATAACTGTGAACCTCCTTCCAAAAGTTAGGCTGAAGTACAGAGTGAATGGTTTAGGCCTTCTGGCAGCTGAGCTGTGTTTGGTAAGTCCTGGGTTATCGATCTACTTGTGTTTGCTTTAAAACGGGAACTGATGTCCCGATGAGTGACATTCATAGGAACCCACCCTGCTCCTCCTCTTTTCAGTCTTTACCAGGCACTTCTGTAAATCACTTTGAACTGGACGGTGAGGAGGGTCAGAGCACCAGAGGAAGCACAATGGAGGAATCAGCCAGCGGATCAGACAAGAGAAAAGTTGTAGCAGTGGTGGGCGGTGGTTTGGTAAGAACAGTGCTGTAACTCAAAGTGCTGTGCCTGTTGTCTTCTGATCTCTGGATTGCACATTGTCCCTTACCAAGGCAACTGTGCTCTTTAAAAGGAGACACTTCCACACAGCCTTAGAGGACTTTCTTTCTTATATATTGCATCAAGTGTGTATTTTTGTGAATTTAAAAGTGTGGGATAAAGGAAATAAGATCACAAAAGTGGAGTGGGTGTTTAGGAATGGCTATGTCGTCTATATAGTGTTAATATTGTACAGTTAAAGGCTAATTATGTATGTATGATGGTGTAAATCACAGTGATTTTGGCAAGCTTTTCAAAGATCTGACCTTACTCCCCTTCGACCTCTAGGTTGGAGCACTGAATGCATGCTTCTTTGCCAAAAGAGGCTTTGATGTGCAACTGTTTGAAACTCGAGAAGGTAATATGAAAAGCTCTCTGAATAAATAATAGCCTCACATCACTCCTCTCTCTGAGGAATAGACCCACACATCAAACATACAATATAACTGAGCAGTACATATGAAAGTGAATAGAAACATTGATAACCAACATTCCACAAAGGTAAGACTGAAATATTGTGTCTGATTTCTGGTCAGATATCCGGAAAGCCAAAATTGTAAAGGGAAGGAGCATCAACCTGGCTTTGTCTCACAGGGGCCGGCAAGCACTGAAGCATGTTGGGATGGAGGACAAGGTATTCTCATCAAATGTAGTCACTGTTCAACCGATAAAGTACAAATGACGTACTGCAGGGACATAGTGATCCTATCTTGCTTGTTTTTGAAAAGGACTCCTGCCCCATAGAAGTCCTCTTCAAACCACATGTCATTGACTGACATAGAATCAAGTGGGTGGAAATCCAATATTTTTTGTTGAGCTGTATCTTTCTATTAATTAAATATTAAATACGTGGCCAGGCTCCAGGGAATCTGTCCACCCCTGCTGTCTTTGCCTGCAGTCCACTCAAGAGGTTTTTTTCTGGCATCTGAGGTCAGCAGTCTTTTCTGTTGGTCCACATTTGCTGCACTGACCATGTTATGTCCGCCTGAGAACACTGCATCAGACCCTTTTTTCCCTTTTTTTAAACTTGTGTGACTTGCCCTGACAAAACAAGGCTCACACAGACTAGGTGGACTGTCCATGGCTTGATACCGTGCACTTAGACCTCTCATAAATTGAGACTGAAAACATGGATTTTTCATGAATTATTAATCCTCAATGTTAATAATAATAAAAATTTTAAAGTTTGACCCCCTGTTTTACTAATCTTTCCTCAGATTGTCTCAAAGGGAATCCCCATGCATGCAAGAATGATCCATTCTCTGAGTGGGAAACAGTCCCCGATCCCTTATGGCAAGAAAGGCCAGGTAAGATGGCCAGTGTTGTAACGTGACATTATATTTGATCCTGCAAAACACAGAAAGTGCCAAGCTATGACTAAACTGACATATCATCCCATTTTTTGTTTGTTTTTTGTGATGTAAGAATATTCTAATGGCTATGCTAATAATTAACTAGGAACTGGTCTTGCAACGTAGCTGTACAATAAGACATTTAAAGGGGCACTATGTAGTTTTGGAGAATAAATTCAAATTCAGAATTTTAATATTTACAATATTAATGACGTAATAATACAAACTCAGAAATATTAATTTTTTCCATAAGTGAATAAACAAGCTGTTCTCAGAGGAAAATAATGTCCCCAGAAAACTGTTTGAAGCTAGAAAGGTGGCAGAGTCCGCCACATATAAACAAAGTAAAACAGTATTAAATTGTGTTGTCCTTTGGAATGTTTATTCAGTTTATTCAGTCATGAAAATGAAGATAAGATTACAGATTAACATTTCTTCCCCAAAACTACATAGTGCACCTTTAAATTAGTAACAAGCTAGGTCTCATTGTACGACTTGTACACTGAAGTCATTACAGTGTATAATCTCTAATGGTTGATAACATATTGGATTATTATTTGCATGGTCATATTGCATCTTGTCACCACTTCATTCAAGGCCTTGTCATATAGACAGTATTTTTCTAACATTTCCTACATATTACTGAAATAATATCCAGCTACACTACATCTAAGTTACAAGTTTTTGGTTGTTAGTTAACAGGCCGTAAGAATTGCCTCATGCATACTGACTCAGTCGACAGATTAAATATTAATTTGGCTGCTTGTTAGACTTCAAAGGCACCGGCATGGATGTGTTTGTAAGCACACAGATACAGAAACACAAAGAAACTGCGATATGTGAGCACACACAGAGGTCTGTGCAGGTACTAAATTGCTGTAACATATCAATAGAGGGCCTGATGAAGCACTCGAACATCTAAAGGTTGCCCTGAGAAGATAATAAAAAACGTGCAGACTTTTCTCCTGTGTGTGCGCTGCAGGAGTCTTTCGCTTGCAGTGTACGCACACTTGGTCCCTCCTCACATAACAATAAAGTCTAACAAAATCAGGTTTGTATGTCATCATAAAATGTGTTCCCGTCTGAAAATAGTCATTTTTAATTACTGGCTCCAGTTTGGCAGGGAGTCTTAATCTCACTGGGACTCAGATGGTTGAATAAAACAAAAATATACCAGAAAGACAGTGAAAGCATGTAGAGTCATGATTGTAGGGAGACAGAGTATAAACCACAGAGACTTCCTGTTCCCATTTAAATGAGCAGTGCTGCAGTTCTGCTTGTGAAGCTGTACCTGCGGAATTAAACTAAAATACAGACTGATCTCCTTTCAGTACATCCTGTCAGTAGACCGAGCCAATCTGAACAAAGAGCTGCTAACAGGTAAGAACATTTACAGTTTATGGTAATTTAACTTTCAAATGATGCACCTGCTCTCCAAGAAAATACTTCAAAATTTGACTCATAAAGAGTTTAAGCCCCTCTCAATCACTTTCATTATGTTAATATGACTGTAATTTATTTAACATGACAGACTTTGTTAGTCCCTGTGTTAATCCCAAGTGCTTGAGTCACTTTAATGTGAAGTTACAACAGCAATCTTACTAGGTCATAATGCTTACATGTGTAATCTCAATCCTCATCTCTCATGCATCAAGAAAATTAGCGGAATTAGCTCAATGATAACGTTACATGATGAAGCTGATGAGGAAACGTACAGTGGATTCACTACATTGCTATTTTTTTCTGTGGAACGTCTGTGTTGAGCTTGAAGCCAATCGTTAGTTTATGTTAGCGGACCCGATTTCTAGACTAGCGATAGCTACTGCTCTGATAGCTGGGCAAGGGAGGCACTGAGACGCAGGCACTCGAGATTCGAGAACGTGCATAAAGTCACATCTGTTGGACTGTTGTGGAAAATCCAACCTTCACAAAGAAATCCATGATCCAGCAGCATTAAACAACTTCAACAAATTGTCAACAGGCTCATATAGGCAACCGAGAGAGACGGGGAAGGTCTCATTTTTCGCGCCACATTACAAACTGCTCAGATATTGCAAGTAAGAAGGCAATCAACACATGTAAATTGCCACAAATTATTGCACAGAGCCCCTTTAAGTAACTTTTGCGGAGCTTTTCTACAGCATATCTCCACAATGGAACAACAAAGTTTTTGTCCCTGGCATGGACAAGCCAAATGCTAACAGTTCTTATGCATCTATAAAATAATGCTGCAAAATTATGATGTTTCATAAGTGTTTGAGATCTCACTACTAACTACTGAGAGTCCATTATATAAGCAGTAGCCTGCTGTGTGAGTGAACGAGGTAGTGGTTTTGGACGCAGCCATAAAGTCAGTAAACTGCAGTATGTACCCAAAGTTTGCTAACATTAGCTAACATCAGCCTTCATAAGCTACCCTGTAGTGTATTGAGTTAAGCAATTTTATTATTAATGAGTTCAACTTTGTATTTGTAAGCAGTATGTGTTATTTCTTCTTTCCAAAGTTACATAATATTGCTTTAAGGGAGAACCAGTCCACTTTTACAAACAGCATACTTTATACAGTACATTAAAACACATTCTTGAATTCTATGAACGCCTTAATAAAGTTTCTGTACCCTCAATGAATTCTTAATGCATTAAATCTACACAGGGCTCCAACTTAAAAGACTATATTCTTTCGTTCCATTAACTGTCCTATATTAGGCTGTTTCGCCAACATCTGAGCCTTATCCATTTCAGATACTCCGTGGTGTGAGCGCCATGCGAGTCTTTATACTGCACGAGTTCGTCCAAGGATGTCAGGGGATGTGTTAGTCTTTTCGGGCTAAAAGGATTTTTGCCTAATATTTAATGAATCGCCTCAGTGTACACTTGGAGATAATGTGCGACAGCATAGGCTCATGTTTAATTAGATTGCCCATGTGTGCTGAAAATGAGGCCGATTGTAAAGCCGTCGCTCTTATCAGGGCCAATCCAGACTCCTGGAATGAACATTCAGATGAGGAGATTTCAGAAAGCGTGACAACTTAAACATTAGTGTCCACCAAACCAGACTCACTGACTGCTGAGTTGTGTTGTTCATGCGATTCATGCTAATCAGCTAGAGGTCATTCCCCTTCAGTGGGGGATCGATTTAAGTGTTTGCTGACAGGCTGTGTCCTGACTGCACTTCATTAGAATTTTGAAGGTTTTCTGTGCATTTTAACAAGATGTGACATGTCACATTAAAGTGCTGATGTTATGTCACACCTGCATCGGTCATATATGATCCTTTTGTAACGTTTGACCCCCACAGAGGCGGAGACATATGCAAACACAAAGTTGAACTTTGACCGCAAGCTGCAGGACTGGAGTGCTGAAACAGGGCTAATGACCTTTGTCAGGTAAATAGTTACCGATCTTACATGTGTGCACCCCCTCACAGCACACAGACACAAACATGCATATAATGAGGCTAATCTCGGAGGAGGATCTGCTCATTTGTATTCTTTGTTTTAAAAATGGCTTTATTGATCGTGTTCCCTCTGTGCTCCTACGTGTAAACACATGTGGCCTTGTACATGATAGCTCTGGGGTGGTGATAAACATGTTGCCTTTGAAGCCTCTGTACGTGACTTCTGTGTACCTCTGTAATTGGTTGTCCTTGAGGAAAAGGTGACACACAATTTACAACCCAATTAACGCTGAAACACCTCCAGGTCTTTTAAGTTGTGGGAATTAGCGCACCCATGCAGTCAATTATTAACACCATATTCACACTTTTTAATTTGATCACAGAGTTTTTAAATTGAATTTGTCCTCATCTAAAACTTGTTGAAAGCCATTTGATTTGTAAATCATCTTTATTCATTCATTTATTTAGTTATGTATTCGTTTTTATGCCTGGTAGACCAACATGTACCTAGTGGAAAATGTGACACAGAATGAGTCACCGTGCAGTGAGCAAAGTCTGTCAGGCACTTTAATTTAATCAAGTTTTATGTAAAAGCTGTGAGTGTGCCTTGAATCCAGAAGTCACCTAACACATCCAGAACACATCCTTCCCTCTGCCCTGTAGTTGAACTGTGACAGCTCGTATTTGCTCTCTCCTGCTTGTGTAATTAAATGTACACAGACAGCCTTATTCCATATGTGATAACCAGTTTCCTCTCATGCTAGCCAGGCAATGTAGAGATAGACATCAGCATGAAATAGATGTACATGACCTGCTTTCTTTTTATAGTCCGGTCTGTAATCATGCTAAATCTAATAACATGTTAATGAAATATTAGACTATCTCTGAACATTATTCAATAATGAAATCTGATTAGTTTTTTGATATATAGTTATTTTTAGGCGGTGAGCTGGGGCACTGTTGTGGGCAGACACAATGTGAAATCAACATCCCAGGGTGCAAGCCCATGCATGTTACAAAAGGATTGTCACAGAGCTGCACAACACTGTAATTAGGAAACCACGTACTGTCACACAGTGCAGCAGGTCAATTTACAGATTTATTGGTCGATGTGCATATTTATTATTTTCATACATCTGTCATTTCTATGTGAAACTAAAGCTGGTCATTGAACTGATTTTAAATATAATTTGCTAAAATTGTAAAAATTTGTTTAAAGGAGACCTATTATGTTTTTTTTGTTTTTTTCCCTTCCTTAATATAGGTTAAGGAGGTTTTTGTGCACGTAAAAGATCTTGAAACTTAAAAAGGTCAAAGAAGCTCCTCTCTCCCACAGTAAACACTGCTCCTGAAACGCCTCGTCTTTAGTCCCGCCTTTAATTATGTGTCTTTGTGACATCACACTACCTCACCATGTCATAACTTTACATAATTTATACCTAGTGGTGCTGGGTCAGGTGAGCTGACCAATCAGACGATACTGAGTATTTTGGAGTGGGGCCTTAAAGAGACAGGAGTTAAAACAGAGCATTTCAGACAGAGGGGGAATACAGTGCTGCAACACTGGACAGAATGAGAAAACTGAAGTGTTTGTTAAACCAGTTAAACCTCTTCCAGTAGTAACCCAAAATAAAATTATGAACCTAAATCAGAGCATAACATAGTCTCCTTTAATACTCCATTCTGTAATCAGTGTAAAGTACTATCTCTGCTATCCTATCATTGTGAAGTATGAACATACAGACTTCCTAATAAATGATTTAAGTACCTGTTATTAGCCATGGTAGCATTGTGTCGCTTAATGGATGGTGCAGTAATGTGGGTCCCTGGGTCAACCACTTTAGTCAGGACTAAAATATCTCAAACTGTTTGATAGATTGTAATGACAATTTCCAATGCTTCATGTTTTGACCCATATCCCTGGACTTGTGCATGGTGATGCACATCCTCATACAAGATGTGACCTGAGACGCATGAATAAATACAGTAATGTTTATGGGGTCATGAATAATTAAATGAGTAACACTCTGCAGGAATGTTGATTGGTGTCCAAATGATTATGATGGTGTGTAAAGCAATTTGGCAACATAAAACACATTTGTGTCCCCTGTAAGGATCATTAAATGAGATGATAGAGTGCTGATAATACATTCAGATGTACTTAACATTTGAACCAGCGGTTCCACATGGGTCATTAATGCGTGCTGTTCAGTGAACAGAGTCAGATCTCAGAGCCAATATTTCACTTACAGCAGGAGATGACAAGAGGCTTTTTCATGAGGCACATCAGACTGGTCCTACAGAGGAAGAGGTCCCAGCCTACAGGTCATATTCTTTAAACATAGGGGAACAAACTTATTTGGTACAGACCCCAGTTAAAATCACATCATTTTTATATTTTTTCCAGTGAAATACTGATTCCTACTGTTTGGAGCAGCTTTTCATGGCAAAGAGCAGATGT
This sequence comes from Pagrus major, assembly GCF_040436345.1. Classification (NCBI taxonomy): domain Eukaryota; kingdom Metazoa; phylum Chordata; class Actinopteri; order Spariformes; family Sparidae; genus Pagrus; species Pagrus major. Next base: position 15,773,535 of record NC_133229.1, on the reverse strand, counting down.
GCCAAGCCGTAATTTTTTAGTGGCCAATGATGCTATCATCTGTGGCCATCATGACTGTGAGTGAGATGACTGTGAATGTTATACAGATACTGTCATAACCATTATTACTGTATATTTAGTGAGTAGCCTGTAAGTTAGTTAAATGTCATTATAAATAAATTATACTTTGATTTTTTTAATTAATAATGAAATGTACCATTTTTGTTTTACATTTTGTAAGGGCAAAAGCCAGGTGCCATTTAAATCTCCATGTGAAAACCTGTTATATATTAAAAGTCAGTGGTGTAATTTTCCATCATACTAAAAGGGAGAGTCAATAAAAGCTTCACCTTTAAAGGTGCAGTATGTAGAAATTGGCATCTTGTAGGATTCATACGTGAAACAAATTAACCGTTAACTGCTGCCTACTGATGTCAAAACTGTTCATTCTTAACATTCTGTTCATAATTTTAGTAATTTTTTTCACTTTTTCAATTATAATTCTCACGTATTGCACCTTTAAAGGTGCACTATGTAGTTTTGGGGAAGGAAGTTTAATCAGAAGAGAAATATTTTTATTGGCTGATTTTTTTTATGCTTTAACAAACTAAATAAACAAACTCTTTGTTTTCATGACTGAATAAACTGAATAAACAAACTGACCTTAAAGGACAACACAGTTTCATACTTACATACTTTGTTTATAATTGGCGGACCCTGCCACCTTTCTAGCTTCACACAGTGTTCTGGGGACCTTATTTTCCTCTGAGAACAGCTTGTTTATTCAGTTATGGAAAAAAATGTTTTTCTGATTTTGTATTACCTCATTAATATTGTAAATATTCAAATTCTGAGTTTGAATTTCCTCTCCAAAACTACATAGAGCTCCTTTAACAAAAGAAAAGCTGCAACTCTAAGTGAATTCCTGCAGAGGGACCTCCTGATGACTTTCAAAGAGTGCATGTTAAAAAGGCCAAGTGTGAGAGAGAGAAGCTCAAACATTCAGCCCTTGGTCTGCATTGGACTTCTGTCTAAATCAACCCTGAAGCACTGCCTGAGGGCCAAACACTTACCTCCTTCTCTCAGGCTAAACATCCACAATGGAACACTTTTGCCTACACACCCAAGTGTCAGCCTGGGTGACAGGTGTGTAGGCATCAGGATGTTGCCTCCAGGAAGCCTAATTCCTGTCTCCTACCGAAAAGTTGCCTTTGCTCATTCAATTATTTAACCTGCAGATGGCTGGTATTTTTCTTAAATGTTCAGGACCCTCAGGCAAGACATGAAGGTTAGCCTGTTAAATCAATTAAAATCTAGTTAAGCTAATTTCTTTAGCTTATATGGATGTTAGTATACCATACACGGAAGTTAATTTGTCTTGTTCCTGGTTTGGTCTCAGGTCAGATGGATCTGAAGAGGAGATCAAGGCAGACCTGATTGTTGGCTGCGATGGAGCTTTCTCTGCCATCCGCAAGCAATTCCTTCGCCGCAGCCGCTTCAACTACAGCCAGACTTACATCCCCCATGGCTACATGGAGCTCACCATGCCACCCATCAATGGAGAGGTCAGTCTGCAGTCTGTATAGCACCCTCCTTTTATGGAAGGTGGTGAGATGCTGCTGGTATAAAAGTCACAGTTTTAATTAAGCACCAGTCTAGATGTGTTTTTGTTTATTTCCATTCTGTTTGTCCCGCTTTCATCATCGCCCCCAAGTTCGCCATGAAGCCTAATTATCTGCACATCTGGCCACGAAACACATTCATGATGATCGCCCTGCCCAACTTGGTGAGTGTGTATTTATTTTCCTGTCTCCTGTGTTTTATATCTACTACGTGCTGTTGTGATTACCCCACATTTTTTGGCATCTACTAACTGTTACAGGAAGACAAAAGCATAATCACTTCAGAGAATTTCAGGGCATGATTGACCTCTGGGGTGTCCTCATAGAGTTAATTAGCCTTGTTTACACACGCTTCATAGCCAGTAGAGGCTTGCTCATCCGAAATCTTACCTAGTTTCCACACAGCAGTTGTGTCATCAGTCTCGCTGTGTCCTTTTGTCAGACATCTCTCCGTCTCTCCTGTGCTTCGTAATCTCACAGCGATTTTTCTGCATGGCTGACTCAGCACAACAGTTTTGCTCTCTTCAGTGAGACCAGGTTAAGACAGCTGACTTTGGAGAGCATGTGTGCTGTCACTCACTGCCCTAGTTCCCAGGAACACATTAGGGCTGGGAAAAAAACAAAACACATCCTCACCGCTGTGGATGCCATGGTAACAGATTAGGTGCTAAAAGGTCCTCGAGAGGACATTGTGAGGTTGATAGATGGCACCTGCTCAAATGGGCACAAAATGGCACTCCCACAACCCCCACTGCACTTTCATCCATCACTTGCACTGTGTGTAGTTGAGCTATTACATTTGCATTGATGATAGAATATTCTGAAATGAGTTCAGCATGGAGGATTTCTCAGAGCCATGAATGTAATGTGACTGTATTAAAATATAACAAATGATAAAATAGATGTTAAAACGTCTGGTGTCTGCAGAGTATCACAGGATGCAGCATGTATGAAAGGATGCTACTTTATTTATGAGAGCTGGGGTTCACTTTGACCTTGAGAAGACATCTGTGATTAACTATTATAAATGCCTAACCCTAACCCTCTGTATGACCTACATATGCAAATGAGACAATCAGCAAGAAGACTATATAACAAGACATCATAACATTACTTGGGAATGTTGATCATTTTGAATTTTAAAAAAGTTTACTTTGTTTCAACATCGACATATTACAGTTATTACTCTTAAATAGCCAGAAACGGATACATTACCTTATCACCAGGTATCCTGCAAACAGCTGTTTAAAAAATATATATGTATGTATTGCCTCTTTCTTTCACTACATTTGCTAGCCAGATCAAGATCCTTATGACAGATGCTCACACTGCTTTTCACCACAGGTGCCACCATAATCTCAAAAAGGTGAAAGTTCCTCGTCACTGCTTTAACTATTCCTGAAACTTTTGGCCATGTCTGAAACATATCTTTATAACTAGATAAGCCTGTTTTGTTCACTGAGAATTGCTTGCCTGTTTCTAGCTCTCAAGTTGACTTCTTGGGTAATAAGCAGGAAATTTACAATTTATAGAAGCTTCCTGACTATCCCACCGAGCTTCTTTAATCATCTTGCAAGTGTAATGTCTTTGTGTACACAAAGATGACTCGATTTAACTTGACAAGAGCTGCGTCACAATGTGCACTGTGTTTGTTTTCCAATTTAGGACAAGACATTCACCTGTACCCTCTTCATGCCCTTTGATGAGTTTGAGAAGATCACCACAGGAGACGAAGTCATCGAGTTTTTCCAGAAATACTTCCCTGATACCATACCGCTAATAGGAGTGTAAGTGACTTTCTCCACCCATGTCTCTCGCTCCACCGTCTGTCATCTCCCTCTGGCTTTATCTCTTCATCCAACCTGCCAAGCCATCCTCAAAAACACTTTTATTTCCTGTCATCCTGTCGACTCCAGCACATCCACGGCCGTGATCTGTGATGTGTGAAATTGCAGACTTTGAGTTACGTGGCTTTGTGCAGCGAGGTTTTAATTTGAGGTGAAGCGTATGCTGTGGGTGACGAGGAGATAACGGTGGCATGAGCAGGAGAAGAGCTCGAGGCTTTATTCACTCACATCCTCTCTGGATTAACTTTATTTGGAGTGCTCAGGCATAAACAAATCCAGCGCATGCTATTACTCCTCTGTTTGGCTGTTTAACTTCACCGGGGCAGACAGAGCATGGCTATTTTAGCTTACTCAGATGTGACAGATGCTTTTGTAGCAAGCAAAAACCAGAGTCAAAAGCAACCGTCAACTTGAATATCTCTAAGAGAGTTTGTAATTGTTTTATTTCCATTTGTACCTCGCAGTGATGCTCTCAAGAGGGATTATTTCCGATTGCCTGGGCAGGCCATGGTGTCTGTCAAGTGCACCCCATATCACATCGGCGACAAATGTGTCCTTATGGGCGATGCAGCCCACGCAGTGGTGCCGTTCTACGGGCAGGGGATGAACGCTGTAAGTAACACTGACGCGAGGAGAAGAAAAGGCAGAAAAGAATTAAACCGAGACTCATTCATCCATTCATGCTTTGTAGGGATTTGAGGACTGCATTGTCTTTGAAGAAATAATGGAACAGTTCAATGAGGATTTCAGTAAGTACTTTTAAATGAACAAAGATTAAACGGGACACAGCGAATAAAGAGACAATTCATTAGAAAAATCTTGCTTGATTCCTTTCCGTGTCCTCCCAGGTGCTGTTCTGCCCGAGTATACCAGAGTGCGAGTTCCAGACGATCACGCAATCGCAGATCTGGCCATGTACAACTACATTGAAGTAATGCATATTTATTTGATATCTCCAAATTAAGCCTTTACTTTAAAATGCATATATTTACACAACAATGTAACTAATAAAGTTGTCTTAAGGTATCTATTAGAAATGGAACAATCCTACAATTTTAGAAGTAGTGACTTCAAATGAAGATCTTTCATTTAAGGCTTTCATTTTTTATTTATTCACTACATTGTGGCGTTTCACAGCATTTGACATTAACAGAAATGAAACTAAGCTTAGTTCCTTTTTTACACACACACTGACTGCAACTTGTTCAAGTCCACGTACGCCATCATTCCAATGTCAAATAGCCATAAACCTGTAAAACGCTGAACTGCCAGAAAGCAAAACATTAGTAAAGGATAAAACTAAGGCTCACAACTTTTGACAAAAGCAGGGAAAGTGCAGGTGGAAAGAATAACCTTAAAGATGGCTCCGTTCTATTAAGTGTCCCAGTAAGCCGTGTCATTGAGTGAGCATGCACAATACCATAGCCCTGGAACTAGCTCACCTACATGATGCTATATACTCCACTTGTACTCTTTCTGCTTTGACATGTCAAATTATCTGCAGTGAAAAGTGTCTTATACTGCTTTTGACTCTTAAATAAGCTCTCTGAAAGGCATTCACAATCATAAGAAAGTCAGTTTGTGTTCTGGATGTGGTGAAGGACAGATGGTTCACTTCACTGACACATGTACGTTGTTTTGTTTTGCAGATGCGAGCTCATGTCAACTCCAGATGGTTCCTTTTTAGGAAACATGTTGATAACTTCCTCCACTTCATCATGCCAAAGACAATAATTCCTCTTTACACAATGGTTTGCTTCCTCATAAACATAAATAATCACTGTCACATTGCTCGGTGTACCACAAACTATATATCATTTGTTGTCTTTCTCTGTCTCTAGGTCACTTTCAGCAGGATAAGGTACCATGAAGCTGTGGAGCGCTGGCATTGGCAAGACAAAGTAAGATGCTTTAAGAAAATATGTCACCTCTACATTCTTTCATTTATCTTCCATGCATACGATTTATTTTCGGGGGGGCATATTTCATACCTTTGAACATTTGAGTATTGTAATTTGGAACTCTTTTGAAGTGGCAGTATTATCAGCAACACGCTTGAAAGGCGGATGTGACTCTCTCTGGGTAAACACTTCCTCTTTTAGAAACATTGAATTATTCCACCACAAACACAGGGCTTTGCTGCACAGAGAAATGTTTCTGATTTCTCCAATTTGGCTGCGGATGAGCCGGTTAGTCCTTGGCACCGTGCTGAACTGTCTGATGTGACCTGTGCTGATGGCTTCGGCGCTAATGGTCCACAGTCAGAAGGACAACAGGGATTTCGCAGCCTCCCTTGTAAATTGATTAAACCCGCAGGGATGTCTGGGCAAAGGGCAAAATGACCTCCATTCAGGGGAGAAAAAGTGCTGTATGAAGCAGCATATACAGAAGGAGAAGACGGATAAGGAAATAGCCAAATAGTGTGACACTGACATGGACAGAGAAAGGTCTGCTGCACACAGTAGTGTCGGGGGAAGTTGTAGTTATAATGTAAAGGTGAAGGTGAAGGATATACAGCTGTATGTGTTCATGCATTGAACTTTCTCTTACAATTACAAACAGAATAGATTTTATTGACTATATTTCAATACCCAAAAATTACACATAAATTACAGCATGTTAAATGTCTTGATATGTGTGATTTAACTCCTTAAAGGTGTTACTGATAACATTCAGTCACTAAATGTAGCGTTCCAGCTCGCCCCTCCACTGCATCACGTCACAACACCGCTTTTGTTCGAATCACCTGCCCCCTCAAGTGGTTGCCAGTACCTTCCAAACGTTTACGTCGCTTAACACTAACTAACGTTGACTTCAATATGACCTTTAAGCTTAATTTTTAGCCACGCTGCTTTTTTTCCATCTCTTTGGTCCAGACTGAATTATCACCACAACTACTGGATAGATTGCCATGAAATTTGATGCAGATAACATTTATTGTCCCCAGAAGGCTGACCCCAATGCTCGAAAGCTTCTAATGTTGACACAGTAATTGATGTCCAAATCAGTACTCGCAAGAAGGAGATGTTGCATTGGCTGCACTGAAAAATAAGCAAGACTGATTAAGAGAGTGAGAAATGGAGCTCCTCTGTGGTGTTTAAGTAGCGTCAAAACCCACGCACATAATAGCCAGCGAGGGAACATTTCTGCTCCGTGTGCACTAATGTGGCTGCGACAAACTCCAGCTTGACCCTTCACACTCGCAACTGCTCAACACCAGTGTATCAGATCTCGCCGTGTTGGTGTTGTTCCTGGAACGTCATCATTAAAGCTGCTGTAAGCGTTATTTTATTATTAAAATAAGTATTAAAGAGCTCTATATTCCAACAATAAACTGTTATAGAGTGTTCGGTCAGTAGCCCATATCTCTTCTACCCCTGCCCACACAGTAAAGGAGAAATTAAATGTTCATTTAAACTTAAGAAACAATCAATGACGAAAACCACATCTGGAGCAAGACTCAAACATAGGAGACTGGGGTTTGAATATCGTTTGGGACACGCTATAATATTTAGCACTTACTATTTTTACACTTCGTTGACTTATTATTTTCTGTGTCTTTTTGTTTAGTTTTCTGTCGCTGTTTGCTTAGGTTTAGGGAACTAAAATACTTGGTTAGATAGGTTTAGAAAAACATGATTTGGGGGAAAACACACACGTCCACAAACACTTGTTTGAAAGCAGAATTTCTCCGTTGTGTGTATTTTACCGGTCTTTTTTCCCCCAAGATACTAAGCTAAGACCCTACAAAAACACAATTGGTCAGTTTCAATGATGGTCCTGGAGCAACATTAAGGGTGTGATATGTAACAATGTGTAGCTAGCAGTATGGACAGGGAGTCCGGAGCACTGGGGAAATGTTGGTGTTAACTCTGCTACCACCCCAGAGCTAGCTGGTTAGCATGCTAACTTCAGTAGATACATTACAACACTATACATACTGTAGGTCAGAACTGCTCCATCTGTTGATTTTTTAAGAATTTTGTTGTTTTTTTAAAAAAAAAAAAAAAAATCTAAATCCTACTGGCCTTGGTGAAATGCTGATATTTATTGACTTGATTTGTTGAATGTCTAAACAACTATTGGACAGATTGCCATAAAATCTGGTTCAGACTTTCATCCACCTCGCATCAGGTCAAAGTTTAAATTTAAACTTTACCAACAAATACCAACAAACGAATGACATTTCCATACCTGTACTTGAATACAAGTGTACTTCTTTGTGTTTACTGCTGATTAGCAAGTGTTTGCATGCTAACGCGCTAAACTGACATGGTGAACATGATAAAAATAACACCTGCCAAACATCAGCACATTAACACTGTCACTGTGACAACGCTAGCATGCCAGTGTTCGTGTTTAGTTCAACACTAACAGTACTGTGCCCAAGTCAAGCCTCACAGAGCTGCTAACATGGCACCAAAGCAATAAAATGCATGACAGGATGTTTTCTTTGCAGTTGTGATGTGCTTTGGAGAAACTGATGTTCCTCACAATAGAATTAATGTCCAAAGGCTGATGTGAAGGTGCTTTTTATTTGCTTTTTGCAGGTGATAAACCGCGGCCTGCTGTTCAGTGTTACAGGAGCTGTTTTGGGAGCCTCCTACCTGCTCGTTAAAAATCCTCCTGATATCAACAAACTCACCATCCCTGCTGAGAAACTGTGGAGCAGGCTCATGGCCCTCAGGACCCCGTGAGCACTTTCCTCTGATCTGACAGATGAGAGCAAAGACTGGAGCATCAAACATGAGAATGAACAGAAATTGTCCAAATTTTAATTAGAGTTTGATTGAATCCTGTAATGAACACAATGAAGGCTCTGGCAAGTGAATGTACTATTATAATAATTTCCCCAAGTTATACAAGTCATTATGATTGATAGTAACATTTAATCAGAATTTAACTGGTTATGGTTTGTCTGAAGGAGCCCAACAGTAGATTGTTCAGTCTTTAGATGTGATTCTTTTCATGCCATCATCATTATTTGCAATTTCTTTTTTAATGTGATAACAAATATGTCAGTATTGACCTCACAGGCTGTGGCCAGGGTACACGTTGTATGAGTTTATGTAGACGCTTAGGCATGAATTGCAAATAAAATGTTTACTCATTGTTACTGCCAGATTTTAATTTTATCTTCAGCTACATTCCTACTTTATGCAGAATGAGAGACGTATATCAACGCTGTATCAACAAACTCTCAAACCTGCAATAACTGTTGAGCAGCAGAGACCTTCACCGATACCATTTTCATATCAGTCCTCAACAAAATGAAATGAAAACTTTTTTCTAGGTTCAGTTTTTATGTCATGACAGCGCTGTGGTTATAGTCTGGTTTGTTTAAGACACAGAAAACACTTTGTTGGGGTTATGAAAAGATGTTTCGTCTTAAAATACTTGTTTTGGTTGCCAAGAAACGCAGCTTAGATGTCCCAAGGTCTCGTAGAAAATGCCCAGTTTTAGTGCACCAAACACGGCTGGAAATTGTCCCAATGTCTCCTTAAATATATCCAGTGGTTTCACACTAGCAAATGTTGAAACTCAGCCTTGAACAGTGGTCACTGGCTCGGCAGCCCTAACTCCACCACCATCCCCTCAGTCTTCTGATATGAAAGTCAGGTCACAGACATGTAATGTGAATATAATATCTATGTATATATAGAACATTTTACTGGGCTGCAGTCCTTCAAACATGAAGCTACAACCAGTGGGCAGTTAGCTTAACTTAGCATTAAAACTTGAAGCAGCTAGTCTGACTTTCCAAAGGTGATAGAAATATGTGGCTAGCAGCACCTTTCAAGCTAAAATAATTTACATGTTATATCTTGTTTATTTAATCTGTTTCAAAACTGAAGTGTAAATGTGACAATGTTGGGTTTTATTGAGGGTTACCTGTTGGTGGTTTTCTACATGTTAAACAAGATATAAATATCCATTTGCAAGATTTGGGAATAAGCAATAGAGCAACAGATTTGCTGCCTTTATTTATACAAATGTATTCTGAAGATGCACTTTAAAAATAGAGTTCTCAATGCATATGAAGCCTTTAACTCTACTAAGAGACGCTGCAAATCAATTGATGTGCTCAAGTCCCTTTGTATCCCTCAGAGGTTGGCTGTCCTCGAACTGGAAAGCACCAGATTTAGCTGCCATATGCAGAGAAGCCTGTTTCACAGCCAGGCTAGCTGTTTTCTGTCTTTATGCTAAGCTAAGCTAGCTTTGGCCTGGCTACAGCATCATATTAATCACACACATGAGATTGGTGTGAATCTTCTCATCTAACTCTTGGCAAGAAAGCCAACAGGTGCATTTTAGACACAATCAATCTATATTTTGAACTGAACAGCTAAAAAAACAAAGACCACTCTGTCACTCAGTCACACACCCTTAATGAAGGATCTTATCAGCTATGGAAATCCATTCATCAAGTCTATTCATAGCTGACAGCCCAGGAGGTTATGAAAGGAGTGTCTCACTGGAGCATACTAAGGTCCCAGTTTCATCTCCTCTTATCTAATTACACTCCTGTAATCCTCATACATATAAGTGTCATTTCACAGTGACTGCTCGTCACACCGGAGATTTAGATTGAAATGAGATAAAGTACACAAGCTTGGTAGCTTAAAATAGGATCTCTTTATTTGAATCCATACACAATAATGTCAGTTTGTGTATTAATGGTTATGGCTAAGGAGCTAAGGCTTATTTTCCATTTTACACACTTGCAGTTGGGTACCAACCAAAAAAAAAAATCACATGTTGATCCAAACTCAGGTCCATAACACCGCTGTCCTCTGAATACTCTGCTCTTGTTACATATTGTATACTGTGTGGCATATTTGACAAATAAGTGTGATCTTTTTTCCAAGAGAAACATATTACTAGTTGTTAACTACATAAGTATGTACTATCTTCTATCACCACAGCTGATGTTAGATGAGGATGTCACACATTCATACTACCTGCTGAGACAAAACACTGTCAGGAAATATGTTCAGTTGAGATCTCGGGCTGACAGTTGGATATTTACAATTAGTGGTAGCGAGTCTGTAACCGTGTGTGGACGCAGAAATGTCCAGGGAGGTCAGACAGGATTATTTTGGCTTGGAATTGCATGTTAGGTCCTAAGGCATACTGAGTAGTGGGGAGAGAGAGTCCAGTCCATATGGCTCACAAGGGCCTCACTTGGATGACATTGATGTCCGTGGAATCTGGAGTCTTAGAGGTCATGTCCAGGCGGTGGAGGTCGTCGCTAGTGATGATGAAGACGATGGAGGAGGAGCTGAAGGTCACCTTCTTCTTGGGTCGGTCCCTGCTGCTGCACGGCCGGGACATGACGATCGGTCGGATCGGGCGCTGGACCGGAGCGAGCGGGCGCTCTTTGAGGGTGCACTGCAGCCACGTGAGCCGCGAGCAGAGCAGCTGCAGCAGACAACGCCGGAACTGTGAGAGGGGAAGTACAAGGATGGTGTTTAACACAGGGAAAAAATAGCACCCTTCCCTCACTTATTTGTCCGTCAAACACGTGGATGCCAGAAATCTAAATGAGTGACAATTTCACTCCCACACATACAATACACACAAACTGTACATATAAGGCTTGAAGAAATGTGTGAGAACATACTATGATGTAGTTTCTCATTTTTTTCTTGCTTTTCCATCATTTTTACAGAATGTCTCTCATCGAAAAATCAAATTCTGCACTATTTTTTGTGAACATTTTCCCACAACTGCTCCCTTGTTTCTTTTACAACCACAAACTGAAGCAGCACAAGAGGAGAACAAACCATCACCCCTATTGAGATGCTATTGATTTGCCCTATTTGTCCATATTAAGTTCAGCTTTGGTCACTGGAGGGGAAAAAATCGACTGAACATACAGGAAGTGGCCAATCAGAGCTCTCCAGCCAAACATGTAATATATTCTAGAGGCAGCAAAGCCCGAGCTCAGCAATCATGGTTGAACGTTTCAACTGATGCCACCCTCACCAGTCACACAGAGCAAGAAATGAATGCTGGTATCTGATATCTTATTACTTGTAGGTGTTAGAATGACCCAAAATTCAAATCTATTATTTTCAGAATGTAAGGACTACAAACCTTTCTGCTCATGAACACGTAGATGAGGGGGTTGTAGGCTGTGCTGGACTTGGCAAAGAACGAGGGGATGATGGCCACGGTTGGAGAGACCATGCTCTTCCTGCCAAAGGCCTCCATCATGGACACAACAGCATAGGGCGTCCAGCACAACAGGAAGCAGGAGATCATCAGGAAAAACATGACGGCAACCTTCTTCTCGTACCGCAAGATCTTGATGATCTGAACCGTCTGTAGGTCCTGGATGGAGCGCAGCTAAAGGAAAGAGAGAGGAGGATGCTGTCATGAGGGGTATAAAGGATGTTGTGTGAACACATTGCTGCTGGTTTGGTGTATATGCATGTGAAGAAGAATGGGAGAAATGCCTTAATGCCTTCATCTGATGTCAAGATGCTGCTAGTCTGATTTGTATTACATGGGGTTTTACAGTCATCCCATAATAATCAAACACCATTTGTCAGGAATAACTTAGATCACTAGTTCCCAACCTTTTTGACCTTACAGCCAAGTCATGACGATTTGTAATGTCTTGTCACCTTTTTAATAGTATTTAATGTCTTCAAAAGGCAAAAATCTTCTGTATTTCACAAGAAAATTTGAGAAAAGTCTGAAAAAGTCTTTTATCTTTTTCCCTATCCTGTTAGTCATCTCGGGACACCTATGATAAATCTTAAGACCCGTCGAGGAGTCTAGTCCCCAAGCTTGGGACCAACTGACTTCAATGACCTTGAGTGCATTTATGAACACATCCTTGAAACCGTGTTGAGAACCAAACAAACTACAGGGGTGGCAGCAGGGGTGATCGCTCCTGAAGAACTGGAACTAGGAAACTATGAAACATGTACTTTGTAATTTGCACGATGGACATCAGGGAGAATATATCTTCTCGCTTTGCATGCTATTTACTATGCAGTTACCTTTAAGGCAAGGATATATAACAATTTTAATAAAAGCAGCATTAACAAAATGGAGAGACACCTGGCTTTGAGAATCTTTCTGTTTAAAAGGCATATAACTGCTTGTAAGTGTTCACTATGCAGTGTTATTTCCATAATCTTGGCTAACAGCTCATGGAAACAACACTGTGAATACCTCAATAGATTTGATGACTGACACTATAGATTATATTAGACCCTTTAGCTAAAGGGATGAGATAATAGAGCATATGGCAATTTTCTAGACTCCCTCAAGACAGTCTACAGCAGCCGATTGAGTCACTGCAACCTTCTATTTTTATTCATGAATTCACAAGGTCTGTTTTTGTTTATGCTCTTTATTTCTGAAACAATCTATTTCCTTGTTAATTTATGTTGTTCTCCAGGTTTTCGTGTGTCTAAAGTGAGATTTTCTGGCTTTGCCAAAGCGTGCCAACGGCTTTCACAACAAGCCAAAAATACTCTGTCTGGTTCAGAGTACTTGTCTTTGAAGATTTTCATAGCATCTCCCTGAACACTGTGACGCGTGATGAGTCCTCCCAGGCCTCTGAGGTGTTCAGGGATTTTTTGTGATGCTGCTCATATTTCCTACAAGGTTGTGAATACTTAAGAAAGGGAGAATAGCAGCAGCTGCACATTGTGATGCAGACAGACATCTGGCTCATTTGATTAGAATGACATTGTATTGTTTCTCATTTACACATTTGCTTACATACTGTTCTGTTCAAACACTTCAGTGGCCATCTGTCCGACGGTACAAACAGATGAAGATGATACAAGCACGATGATAATCTAATTTTCCCCAATTTCTAACACTCAAACTTTCTCCATTGTTTTTATGCTTAACTCTCATCCTGACAACCTGCCTGCATGACACATATTACCAGGCTGTCTTCAGTGACTAATGACATGAATGACACCTCTATGGGTCCGGACAGCCACAAGGAACAATGAGCTTTCCACTGATTCCCACTGTACAGGACAAACCCAGAAGGCACCGCGGCATATTATGGAAATGGTGCCTGTAATGAAAGAGGAGTGAAAGGCAGCACTCGACGAGTGAGGGTTGAGGGGTTTCTTTTCATAAAAATGAAAACCCAGAGGAGTCTGAATCTGTACAGACTATGGCCGAAAGTAATAATGTCCAGGATATATTCTGCATACTTGTGATCCTTTATTTCACCTCTCTGATTGGAAAAGGGTAGATGTTCTGGGGAAAATGTTCGTGTCTTGCTTAAATTTCACAGTTATTATGTAGTAATAGTATGATTTTTTTGTTATTTAGTGGCAGCGGAAATACAGATACTGTAAGAAGTTGAAATGGAAGTGCTGAGAGAAGTTATATTTTCAGTTTGACTGGAAGCAATGAATGAAGTCGAAGTGTCGATTTAAGAGTAAGCTCAGTGACGTCAGTTGCAGTGTAGGTGATAAATTGGAAGTCAGTTGAAGTGGAAGTCCTGAGGTAATGCCAGTTCAGGAATATAAATGGAAAGATATTAGCCATGAGAGTGCTGCTGAATGAAGTGGAAGTGTCAGTTTAAGTGTAGTAATAGTGTTTAAGAAGGAGTTGATATGTCAGTGGCAGAACAGGAGATAAATTGACCTGGAAGTCGGTTTAAGTTGAAGTCCTGATATAATGCCAGTTCAAGACGATAACAATAAAAGTGTTGCTGAATGAAGAAGTTGAAGTGTCAGTTTACATGAACATACAAATAGAGTGATGCAGCCAACTAGATGGCCATGCTGATTGGATGAATAACTTCACGTGGCACTTCCTTGTGTGACATATTGGAAATAATGCAACATGAGTTAAAGGTAGTCGCATGGCGGATGTGGAGCTTGTGCCAAAAAAGAACTATTGTTAATGCAATATTGTGGTTTAATGGTGCAAATGTTGCCGCCATTTGCATGTTTCACACTGGTGTCCCATATTCTGTTTTTAATGGACCTTTTATGCATTTGAGTGTCTACCTTTATCTTTACCTGCTTCTTTTTAATTAAATTTGTGTTGCTGTTTTTATTCCTTTTATGCCTCTAAACCTCTTATCTTAACTTTGTGTTTATTCCTTTTTTAAATGTAAAGCACTTTGAGCTGCAAGTTTTGTACAAAAGGGGCAATAAAAATAAAGTTTAATATTAAACTGAATGGTAAAAGTAGTTGAAATTTCAGTTGAAGTGGAGGTGCTGCAGACAGTTCAAGTGTGAGCACTGTGAGGAGTTGAAATGTCATTTGTGTACGATCCGAGAGCTGTTGGAGAATAACAATCATCTCAAGTGATAGTTGTAAATAATTCTAATAATATATAACACTTTTTCTGTTACATATTTCATGAGAAGCAGCTCAAACGGGGCAGATCAGTCATAACTTTCTTTTTTTAGTTGTGGACGAGCCCTCTTGTCAGCTGCTACAATCATCTTTAATGTTTCCTTCCCTGATCCCAGAAACCCTTCACTCACAAGTCTGTGTAACTCATTCTGTTTATTCATCTAACTCATTCATAATTTATTAACTATGCAAACAACTAAACAGAAAAAATCTGCATGACTTACAACTTACCATTTGCACTGTATAGAGGATGTTCCCATAGCAGTAGATCATGATGCCCACAGGCACAAAGAAACAGGCCAGGAGGAAGAAGAGGATGAAGGAAGCATCATTGGGGTCCTTAGACGTCCAGTCGAGGGAGCAGCCCAGCTGATGGATCTCCAGCGTGTAGCGGTTCCACCCCAGCAGCGGAGCCCCGGTCCAGGCCAGGGAGTACATCCAGATGTGGCCGATTGCCCGCCACGCCCAGGGGAAGTCCACCACCTGTGCGTGGACCACCCGGATGTAGCGCTCATAGGCCAGGGCAGACAAAGTCATGATGGAAACAATGCCTGGCAGTGGAGAGAGACAGAGAGCCACGCTGAGTAATGCAGAGCACTCACTGCAGGATCTGGGTCAGTGACTACTCAGCGTCTCTTTGGACTGAATGGGTTTCATCATAATTTCAACAGAATTCTGGACATCTTGCAGCTGAAAATCGCATTCAAGCATTTTGTTGTGGAAAAGACTCTTTACTCCCCCCCCCCACACACACACACTGCTAAGACATGCTGTCTGCATCATACAGCCGGCTTTTTCCACACAAAGTGTAGTGGGTACTGCTGAATGGTGTGTACATCCTAATTAAAAACATTTGCAGCTCTTATGTTGCATAAATTTGTTCTCATTTTTACTGTTTATGGCATGTCAGTTAAAGCCAGAGTCATGATACGGTATAAAAAATCGATTCTGCATCTTTCAAGTCGATGCACATGACACACATCTATCCAATTACACACTCCAATACCCGCTTCATCGCTGTCTGCAATCCACTAATCTATTAATTAAAGGTGCCCTATGTAGTTTAGGGGAGAAGTTTTAATCAGGAGAGAAAAATCTTCAGTGACAGCATTTTATGGCTAAACAAACTAAATAAACAAACTCCTTTGTTTTCATGACTGAATAAACAAACTGACCTTAGAGGACAACACAATTTCATACTGTTTTATTTTGATTAAATTTGGCGGACCCTGCCACCTTTCTTCAAACAGTGTTCTGGGGACCTTATTTTCCTCTGAGAACAGCTTGTTTATTCAGCTATGGAAAAAATACATATTTCTGAGTTTGTTTTATTACCTCATTAATATTGGAAATATTCAAATTCTGAGTTTGAATTTCTTCTCCAAAACTACATAGAGCCCCTTTAATGGGATCAACACGAAAACCGACACATGAATTACAAACACATGATACGGTGAATTGTTTCAGGATGTGCTCTCAGCTTGGGCCACACGTCTACCCAGATAGGGTTTCAGCAGGACTGACAAGCATTGACAGAACTGCCAGGGCTTATTGCTGCAGCCTGTGTGGCCCCTGTGTGTGTGTCTGTGTGTGTCTGTGTGTGTCAGGCACACTGGCACAAACCTCCTCTGAGTAATACCTCTGATAAGGCGGAAGGATGACGGCATGTTCGCGTCTGGAGAACTAGAGGACACAGATAGAGCTACGCCATTTATTTTTGCACACTTCTGTATTATAGCCTGTGTCAGCAGGGAGTTGTATCTATTTGAGTCATTTTCTCAGGTTCTCCAGATTTGTGATCCTGCCATGGCGAGGTGGGTGACCTTGGGGTTTCACAAGTGAAAATGCCACCCAGTAGATGTGAACATTTTCAGCTGCTGTGCCGTTCTGTGAATGACTAGGGGAGGGGCAGGTGAGCTCTCAGCATGTGAAGTGAAATCTCCATTATGTGCCAGGTTTGTTCTGCCCATGTGAGCGTGGGCCAAAGCAGCAGGAAACCTCTCTGCTCAATGTCACTTCAATTATGAAAGAAGGCTATAATCTTGAGTAATTCTGAACGCAAACACCAACTTTGCACAGCTTTAATCTAAAATCCTCATCTGCAAACAGATGAATAAAGTCAGTGGTGCCACACGACAGAGGCAGACAAACGTGTCCTTTAGATCATGTGCAGAGAAGCCAATGTCAACCAAAGGACAATGAGACCACAGAAGAAGAGGGCGAGCGTCCAGCACGTCTTGTGTTTAGACTGCTGATAAAGCAGCAAAAAAAGGCTGGAGGCTTTCGCTCTAATGAGCTCATTATCACACATTCATCCTCCCCAGCTGTAAATCCTACAGGAGTGGGACCTGGAGAATGACCCTGAGTGTTCATTCACACGTCACCGCCAGAGACACTTATGCAGGTTATAAATGGACAATCATGTTACAGTAAAAGAAATGGAGGCTGTGGGTGCGATGGGGGAGACAAAAGGATTCCTCTGCATGCAGCAGGGACCTGCACAGTAGGATCACTTTACATAAAAAACACACATACTATCTGACAGGGAAGTATATAATCAGCAGGGATTCAAGGCTGTTTGCAGCTCATTGTTTGGGAGACTAAAGGGTCAGTTAACTGTTTTTTGACAAATAAAGTGAGGACATCTGCACGAAATCTAATAGAAAAAGTGTTCAAATGAGGCTCAGCTTGAATCTGTATTTTCATACATTTTATAGAAATCACTTCCACGTGGAATATCCATTTTTTGAATGCTTTATAATGAATTTTATACAGCGGATGAGCTCGTATCTGCTTTTAACATATTCACATTACATTCGGCTGTTTGCTCTTATTCAGATATAATATTTCTGCCTTCAGTGAGGAACACGTAATGAAGGGAACAGGGGGAAAACAGCTTAACACACTCACACACTTGAACTATATTATCTAAAAAGTTTAAGTGTAGATATTCATAAATGTAAAATATATTGTTAATTTTTTTTTATTTCTCTCACCGAATAAGCTGTTGCTGAAGCCGTCCCAGACGCATGTCGCCTTGCTCCAAGTCCATCCGCCTTTGACGCACGCAGCAAACGTAAAGTTTATCCCGACCAGAGAAACCAGCAAATCACTCAAACTTATGTTGACCAGTAAAAGATTGGTGGGCGTCCGGAGTCTCTTGAATTTACAGTAGAGTATGAGGACCACCACGTTGTTACAGAAGCCGAGCACTCCGATAGTCCCGATGGTGAAGGCGAGAAGTTTGTAGGTGCCAACTGCAAAAATATAATGTTCAGCACTTCTCTCGGCTCTGGTTTCGTTGGCGGGATTCATCGCGTGGATGAAAACTTGGTTCGCAGCATCGTGGAGTGATGAGGGCGCGCGTCCTTCGCACGAGAGAGGCTGCGTGATCTCCAGGGGCGCTCCTCCACGCGCTCCCCGCGCCGCTCATTCAAAACCAGCCCGAGACAGACTGCTGTTTGAAAGTGGGTCAATGTTACACTGTCAAACCTGGCCGCTTACAAACGTCATATTTCCGCTACAACTTTCAAAGTAAAATAGTTTTTTGACCCACATGTTCGGCTTGGAGACGAACACAGGCGTTATTGTTGTATGGTCAATAAAGCTACGTTTGAATAAAATATATGGAGCATTTAAAACCACCTTTTCTAAAAATGTCACCTGAAAAACAAAATACGTGCAGGTGATGGAGTATGTCACTTGTATTCCAGGCTGTATGCACCTGAACATTTCATGCTTTTAGTTTTTAAAAAGTTTCCAGGTAATATCCCATCTTACTGGGACTCACTTTGGCAGAATTGATGTAGCCTGCAGTTCAATTGTTGTAACAAGGTAACTAATTTAAACCTCTACACAAAGACTTCATATGTATTTTACCTGTTTTATACATTTTTTGTGTTTTTAAATGTTTAAATGCATGTAAGACCGCAGTTTACATTCATTTGAGGTTTATCGGTAACATTTTACAATAAGGTACACGAAAGTGTGTGTAGTTACTGAGGAGCAAGTGAGGAATGAATCAGGAACGACTTGATAGTTAATGAATCACTAATGAGTAATTGATGATTTGAGGACTATATAGTAGTTAACGATGAATTACCTGAGAATAAACTGGGAGATAATCTATTAATGAATCATTAGGTAATGATTAGTTCATAAATATCTGAAGTGACATTGTGACCACTTTCTTCATGAGCTGTTCCTGATTAACTATGAACCAGCTGCTGCACAAGGTAGTAATGCCTCATCACAGTTATTCAGTAATTACTCATTAATGAATCATTAACCATCAAGCCATTCCTAATTAATTCCTTACTCATTTCTCAGTAATTTCTTATATTTTTGTGCACCTTACTGTAAAGTGTTGTCGGTTTAATCATGAGCACTTGAAAGCTGAATAAGATGCTTATGTATGAAGACACAACAAGGACCACTCTTTCAAAACTGTTCCCTGCTGAAAAGACTCAACCAAACACTGAACGTCTCTTTCCTTTCTTTTTTCTTTCTTTTTTTTTTTAAGCTGCAGCACAAATGACCCCCAGCTACTCACTGGAACCTACAGTTGAATCTAATGATGCTCCTGCATACATTAAACGGTACACATATGATTTATATCTCTTTTTATTAGACTAGTAATCCCTTTTTAAGTAAGGGAGCTGGAAAAAAAAAATAATTGAGTGTTTGAATAACAGGAAATGAGGCACCGAAAGTAAAAAAGTGCGTTTGAAGTATCCAAAGTGTCATGATTGTGTACATTTTTTGCTTTGAGAACGCCTGGAAGTGGTCGAGTCACTCACAGGGCAGATTTTTATTGTGTGTCAGTACCTTCTGTGACATTTTGTGGTGCTCTTCGTCTCTAGTTTTGTGTCCACACAGAAAATGTCACTGTGTTGAAACCTTGGATTCCTGCAGAGATGTTTGTTTGTGTCTGACCTCATTTCTCAGTGCCTACAGATTGATTCAAAATAGCAGATCTCTCCCGAATAACCCAAGAGATGAGAGCACACGCCAGGGATGTGCATGACACTCGAGGAATGTTTTAATTTTACGCTGCGGCTCCTCCACTGACACACTTGTGATGTTCATTCATAGTCTGAAGGTATTTCACTTGAGGTATAGATGAATCTCTATACTCAAAGCCACCAGGATTAATGGTGTAGTCGGGCGCTCTAATAAGGGATTTGTGAAAGGGAATTGGAGTAATGTGGTCAGTGGTTCCATTTCATTGTTGCCCATGTTAGCACACATCATTAGAGGACAAGTTCATCCAAAAATAAAAGGGGCACTATGTAGTTTTGGAGAAGAAATTCAAACACATAATTTTTATATTTACAATATTAATGAGGTAATAAAACAAATTCCGAAAGTTTTATCTTCTCATAACTGAATAAACAAGCTGTTCTCAGAGGAAAATAAGGTCCCCAGAACATGTTTGAAGCTAGAAAGGTGGCAGGGTCCACCACATATAAACAAGTAAAAAAGTTTGAAAACAGTTTGAAACTGTGTTGTCATTTAAGCTCAGTTTGTTTATTCAGTTTATTCAGTCATGTTTGTTTATTTAGTTGGTTTAGGCATAAAAACAAATTGTCAATTAAGATCTTTCTTTTCTGATCAAAACTTCTTCCCCAAAACTACATAGTGCACCTTCAAAATTCAGTCATTATCTACTCACTCCCATGTCAACTGAAAATCAGGTGAAGTGTCATAGTCCACAAAACAGTTCTGGAGCTTCACAGCAAAACAGAGTTGCAGTATTCTCATAAACAACTGAAGACTTGGACTGGGACTTGGTTTAAAAAGTGAAAAAAACAAACAATAATAAAAAAAAAAAAATGGCTCCGTATAGATCGTCTGGCATTATCGAAGTTTTGGAAGATCCCAAATTGATTTGAAAAGACGTTATTCACACCCTTTTTAAAGCCAAATCTTTACTGTAGCTATGAAGCTAAAAGCATTAGCATGCACTGTGTCAAAAGTGGGTGCACAAATTCAACAGTGCGTTGCGGGTGTAAATAACCTCTTTTCAAATCACTTCAGGATCCCAGGGCTTTTCTGAGACTTGGATTGTACCAGCTAAATTGTATGGAGCCATTTTTGTCTTTTTTTCTTTTTTTTACGAGTTAAAACAAGTCCCCATCTACTTCACTTGTTTAGGAGAATGCTGTAACGCTGTGCAGCTGCGCTTTGCTGTGAAGCTCCAGAAATGTTTTGTGGACTACGAAACTCACCTGACTTTTCATCGGCATGAGAGTAGATAATGACTGACTTTAAAGTTTTTGGGTGAACTCATCCTTTAATATTGACGTCTCAGTGCATAGGCTGCTGCAGACGAACAGCATATTGTCCCTATGCTGAAAAACAGTTGCATCACCAGCGATCCATAGATGAATTGTTCAGGCCATCAACACTTTAAAATGAATAACCAAATCCAATGAATAAATAGGTCAACGGCTTGCATATATCAACAGGAAGAAGACTATATTTTGTAAATGTCAGAAATTGAACAAAGCTTTATTGACAAGAAATTAGCCAAATGTAGGTCAAGGTTGTTGTGTAGAGGCGTCACTCTTTTATTTGTTGTATAAATCAATTCCGTAATCTTTGTTGCTGACATAATTTCTTCAAGTACTGAAAGACAGATGCTTCTATTTGAGTTTCCCTGTTGTGCTTTTTATTTCTGGTCAGAGTTTGTGTAACTAGGTCAAGCTCCCTATCAAAGCATTCCTCAAAGTCCTTCTATCGGTCTCCCTCCTCCTGTTAGTTGTCTCTCTCTCAATTTAATAAGAAGCGATGAGCGTATTGGGTCGAGTCTTATTAAAGGTAATCTCCGAGCGTACAGTATGAGCCTTCACTCTTTAGCAAAACACATCTGCTCGCATACACACAAGTAACTGCTGCTTTGCCCCCTGAGATGCAATTACCGCAGCATTATACTCACTGTACTGTGAATTGGTTCTATAATGAATTTTTAACTGGCTTTTAACTGTCACAAACATCAGCGCTTCAGACATCTCACAGCTCTGTACAAGCTCTCCTGCACATCTTCACATAATTCAATATCATTATTCTTTTGCTGTTAGTCTGCAGTCATGCTACTGTCTGTCTCTTGTGAGCGAGCTGCTGTGGAGCTTCAAAGAGGAGGTGATAATCACGGCCCCGTCAGCTCATTCGATCATTACAACCACTTTTATGCGTGGCCACAGAGCTGCAGGCAGAAGTAAAGGTGTTAATTGTTGACTTTTTCATCCTGGCGTTCTGCTGGAAAGGAAAATCAAGTTGTAAACATGTATTCATCATTGGAAATTAAAAGCTCAATCCTTATCTCAACTGGAAAATGCAAAGTCCTGCACCAGAAAAAGCCAGAACAAGGGAGTGAGTCATTTCTGAGCTGTCAGAGATCAATGCAGAGTGGGGGATTAAAGAAACAGTTCAACATTTAGAAAAATATGCTTCTTCTATTTCCTTCCAAGAGTTGAAAGAGAAAACTGATACCTCTGTCATGTTTGTATGCTAAATATGTAACTACAGTCAGCAGGAGGTTAGGTTGGCTTAGCAAATAAGACTAAAAACAGGAAAAGGGTGACCGACTGTGACCGACGGAGACAGCCGAAGGTGTTAGTATGCTCATTTTCAGACATCAAAGTCTTTGATGCCACAAAATTGCCTGAAATTTTGAAGAACTGGGAATTTATAAATCTTTTGAAAAAAGAATACTGATATAATCGTCTGGTTCTAGGTTTGGGATTAAATATTTTAAAATATCTTTAGATATGTTTCATTGTCTTTTCGGTCATGTCATAGTTACCAACTATATCTCTTTACTCCTTAAATTCACCCAATAATTAATTATCAGGGCAAGACTTGCTGGCAGTGATGACCCTAATGAGCTCCTCCACCAGCACTTGAGGGTCTTGACTGATTTCCTTCCAGCTCCAGAGAGCACTCACCTGAAGTTGCACCGTAGAGCCTCTTAACTTACATTTAGACCATACTCTTGCTAGAGCAGCTACACGTGCCGTTTTAAAAATCATTTTTAAGAAGAAATAATGCATGTGCCCAAAACCAGCCTCTCTCAAATTGTTCCGTTATAATCCCTGCTCTTACTGAGGGATTAACAGAGAGGAGAATTTGGAAGTTGAGGACAGGAGCTTTAATGCACTGCTGTAGACAGTCTGTGCATGAGTTAAAGGAAAGACTTCTTTTAGCTTCTCACATCTGTTTTCATCCTTTCATAGCAGCTAAAATGCTTGTGCATTTTCAGCCTGGTGTTGGACTACAACGGTTTCGTATCATGAAGCTAAGTAGTTAATGTAAGAGAACATTTCCCTCAAACAACAGTGAATGTCACTGCCGTCATCTCACTTGGCATTCAGTGATTTACCTATCATCATTCCTCATCGCTGTCGTTGCAAAGTGTCTTTGAGGATTTGCCAAAGGAGCTTTTCTGTCTGTCTGTGGAATAAAAATGTATGAATGCCTGAGTCCTGCAGTGTCTATGTCTTTGACAGACATTTAATGGATACATTCACGGTCATTGCACGGAAAGATAAAATAGACAGGTAAACAAAATCTGCAACAAGTTATGTGGTTATTGGATCAACCAGAAAACAAAGGCTTATTTTTAAATCTACTATAATAGAATAACAGAACAGAGATAAATATTGGCACATAATGTGCACGTGTGAGTTGAAACGATGTCAGGAGATTCACCCTGAACTACTTTAATCACTTTGTTTTAATGTTGCACGAGACCCGAGTCAAATTCCATGCAGCTGCAAGGGCAGCCAGAATTACAAAGTAATCAGCGTGAGTCACAGATTGGTGGCCCAATTCTGCCGCCGTAAAATACAACTTAATTATGGCGGGCAGTGATGTCAGCTGAATTCAAGAAATAATCTTTTAAAGGGATTCAGAGCAGCAGACTCCAGATTAACAGGCTAACCTTTGTGTTGCATCTTTATCAAGTTATGAATAATTCATTCCAGTTAAACATATCTTTCTCTGGCAGTAATTGGATAAGATAGAATGGTGTGTACGTCTGACTGAGCATGATTTCAAAGCTGTGTGTCATAAATGTAAACTACAACACGTGTTAACATGCCATAGTGAGAGACACATAAAAAGGTTATGACTGACTCTGAGGGCTACAATTCTCAGATCAGCAGAGGAGCGGTGGAGGTATTCTTGGACGCTTCAGATCTATTTTCCACCCCTGGAGGTTTCTCTCCTCCTGTGGAGGCACGGATCCAAAAGGGTTTTGTTGTCAGGCTGGTGTCGAGCCTGGCCAGTGTTATCAAGTGTTGCCAGAGGGAAGTGGAGGTAATTCTAAAAGCTGCAGTGATGTGTATTGTGGAATGGGTTGCTTATAGTAATTAACCCACAGAGAAGTATTACCTGATCATAAAGTTTTCACATTTTAGCCTCCTTTAGCCAATTGTTTTGGCTTTCTGGCACCCAAACTCAACACTAATAGCCCTCCCTTGTGCCGCAAATTAGAAAAAAATGCAGCCGAAGTGCCCTCTTGGATGCCTCTATTGTAAAAAAATCTACCTGGCCAGTACTAAAAACCTGACAGACAAAGTCAGCAACTAGCTGGCAGCATAGTGGAGGATTAATTAGCTCAACAGCCCCATTTCGAGTTAGTGGAGACCAAAACAGAGCTAAAAAGAGAGTGAATAATGTACTTACATTCATCTGTTGACTGAATGCATGGCTCCAAATGAATGTTACTGTTGCAGTGTCTGTTGTGTGTATTTGTTTGCTAATAGATTAGCCATAACAACTTAATAAGTGTGGTGGAAATTATTGAATTTCCTTGTAGAGAAGTGAACAAATAAAGACTGGATGAACAGAAGGTACTCTTTTGTGTTATTTAAGTGATAAAACAGAATAGAGTACAGAGAACAGAGTATAACAGCAACTATTTCAGCTGAAAGGACAGAGCTCATACACTGGAGTGCACTTGGTGAGTCTGACAAAGAAGTACAGTTCATAGGAAGAGCAAGAAAGGAATCTTAGTTGACATTGAGCACAATCACAGCCACCTGCTTTGAGCTGATACGTTTCATAAAAACTGAATGTTCACCTATCGCCTCACGCAGCAAAGCTTCTCACACACAAATGAAACATGCCAAGGACACCAGTTTACTTCAGGTCAGATGAAAACTTATTAACGATTTGTTCCTGCAATATGGTGATAACATATCACTGTGTGACTGTTTGTTCTGCTGCTCCCAAGTGGCCAAAAAGACATTGATGCAACCGAAGCCGGTTGTTATTTTCTATTAGTGGAGTCCATTTCTAATCTAACGTTAGCTACTGTTGCTCTCTGTTAGCAGAGCGGAGAGAGGCACTGATACGAGGCTTAAAATCACATCCTTCAGAGTGTTGCAGAAAATCTGACCCGACTCGCTCACAAAGAAATCCAGAGTCCAGCAGCATTAAACAACTTAAACTAAATCGTCCACAGGCTTCCACCGAGAGAGAAGGGGAAAGTCTCATTTTTCACATCACCTTACAATTTTGCTCACATATGGCCAATAAAACAGTGATTGATACATGTAAAATACAAATTCCCCTCTAATCTTAACATCACACTTGCTACCCACTCTAACATGTAACATGTAAATGTTACAAGTAGAATTTACTGTATTTTTGTGTCATAAACACTTTTTCAACTACTTTACTCCGAATCTGTAATAAAACGCTTAATTCTGTTCTTAAGCATGGTGTTAAAAGAATCATAATGAATAATGTTAAAGTGTACAATTTCCCTATACAATACTACGTGTAAGAGGCTGCATGGAGTGTTCACACATGTTTATGTAGCTCCACATCCCCAGCTTTCTTCCCCGACCTTCATGTTATGTGTTTACAGTTGCCTTAAGATATATCTGTGTTTCAAAAGTGATTGAAAAGATTTTGCTTGGTTTTTTTTATCCAGACACACTCCTGACCTACATCTCTTTCCACAGTCTCACGCTATTGTCAGTGCAGCAGCGCTTGCTTTTGTGCATCTCTCTCTCTTCCGTTGCTCTCTCCTTTGAGCACTGACATTCCTCTCAAATGTTTTTCACCTTTCTTTCTGATGGTACTGACATCTCTGGAGTTTTTTTTTTAGTACAATACTGCAAAAAGGTTTCAAGTCAATACTGAATATAACACAGCACCACCACTCCTCCTGCACAAACGCAGACCATGACTGACTCACGATCAATGCACGGCAAAAGTATCATTCTATCCTCCCTTTTTGTTGTTTTTGCTGATGCACTCTTTATGCGGGGGTTTTGTGCACATTAAAAGCATTCACCACACACTCACCCAGTGGGACCTGTCAGTGTCAGCTGTCTATTTTCTCCTCGACTCAATCAGCCCTGTCTTCCCACCTCACCGCTGGGTAATCTCACGCCAGTCAAGTGCTGCTGTCTAAATCTGCCAGAGGAATAAGAGTGTTTGAATTTCTCTGTGGCGAACTTTCCTGCAGTGGTCATCATTATATAAGTAATAGCTTTGCAGACAGTGTCCCCTCACCTCACTCTGAAACATGCACTGCAAGCAACCCTCAGTGTCATCTTCAATGTCCTTTGCTGTCATGGTGATAAAATGCTGATTCATAAACAAGTGGTGTTCTTCTTCATCACATTAATTGGATTGATGTCCCCCAAGACGCACAGGCATGCGCACGTTATTAGAATAAGCATCTCGTCAAGACTTAATTTACAAAAAGTAATTTGCGGATTCAAAAGCAGGAGTGGTGGGAGGGTGGCTGGTTTTAAGCAGAGGCCAGAAATGTAAAGTACATACTGGGAGTCTGGATGAGGCTCCCCTGAGAGACTGTGGCTATTTTAAACCAATTGATTGCGATTTTACGATTGATTTGCATAATTAATGTCCATCTGGATTACTTTCTGCCCTGCAGCCGAGGCAATCACAACACCCCAGTTATTATGTTCGATGTGTGTTATTTGCATCTAAAGCTCTTCACCTTGCTCAAAGCAACTAAAGATGACTGTATGTGCAGACACAGCAACATATAAATGAACATGAAGTTAGAGGAAACATTACAAAAGTATGTAGAAATAAGCTATTGCGTGTAGTTATTGCTCTATTAGGGTATAATTGCTTTGGTACAAACCCTCTGTTTGAACTGCTGGTTTAATGTGTCTGTAAAACAATAACATGGGGAGGTTTAGTCGATAATATCAGCAATAACAGTCACAGCATATACACTGGAGCTGAGGAAGTAAAATTCTCCTTTATTGGCAAAAGATGGTGTCATTACTGAGGGCAATACTGTACGACTCACCATACATTATCCTGTTTATCACACCAAATAATCTCATTAATATTCTGACACAAATGAGTGTTACATTACACTTAGCAGCTGTGTGTTGTATGGTATGTTGGTGGAAACAATGTCTAATAATGGATGAGAGACACGTCCCTTTGTTTAGCATTCAGCCAGTGAACTCATAATTAGATGTATAGTTTCCCGTACACATCTTTGAATGCACATAGAGAACCCTGCATTTATGTGCTGCAGTAAATTCCCGGTATTTTCTTCCTCTCGCTTCATTCATACAGAGTACAGACAAGTGAGTGGGTGTTCGCTGATCGATGTTGACTCCTAATTAACAAGTACTGTAGCTGGCAAGTTCATGTTATTCATAGGGCTGTCTGCTGTCTCAAATGCCTTTAAAAGCTCCCACATGTATTTTTTATTTTTTTTTATGCCAAGACAAACATCAAATATTATGCCGTGGTTATCAAGTGGTGACATGGAGCTAAAACCAGGACTGTAACTGAAAAATGTAATCAATACGTCTCTCATTAACAAAAAAAAAAAGACATCACTTTACTGGACAGCAAAACTTAAGTGTTACATTGCTTATTATTACTTTCATTACTCATTCCAGCTCTGTCAAATGCGACTTAAAACGACTCCAAAGCCTCCAGACGTTCATCTTCTGTATTAAACATGAATTCTTGTAGAAATAGGAAACATTCATTTTCAACAACAACAAAAGCTAGTATTAACTGACCACCAAAAGCTAGCCTAACATTAGCCCTTGCGACTGCACACAGCACTCCAGCAGGTTATTTCCTGAATGTATGCTTATCTGTGGATAACATTAGAAAGGCAGCTAACAAACATGTACAGAAAATAGGACAACTATGTGATATTAATTACTTGTTGTTTCATTTCTCATTCCTTCTTATGTGCCCTCCATTTTGAAGATTTCCCACAGTTTAAAAGAAAGCCAAAAGACCCTACAAATGTAATAATTCACCAACAACATTAAAAAAGCCGAAAACAACATTATTACAATGTTTTACTCAAAGTACAGAATCTGGTTTGTCTGCTGTAGTGATGGGTGTAATCAGAGAGCCAAGTTTTTTGCTAGGAGGCATAAGCAGATGGTATTTTACTGCATATTTTATAGTTGTCAACATTCTCTCCATCGAAACATATTGTCAATGCGGCACTGAGGAATTGAAAGACAAAAGGTCACAGCAAAAGAGATGAGAACCAGCAGAGCCCTGGGACTGCAAAATCCAGGATTCTACTGTATGTCAGTGTCAGACAAATATAGTAAGTGTATTTTATTCTCAACCAGTACAAGCAGACGACTGGAAATCCGTGTGAAGGTGGAATCTGATCTCTAAAAGTCAGGTTAATGTCAGACAGCGACTGAAGCAGGTATTGATACAGACCCTGCTCATACAATATTACTTGCATTGATGTTTCATGTGTACATGTACACTCTGTATTCAATATTATCATGTAGCACCTTTAGTGTGTGGTACCTGAGGTTAATTATGCCGACTGAAACATCATGAAATAACATAATGAAAGATGATGAGCTGTGAATGCTCATTGATTTTACTTGTTAACTTGAAACACTAACAGACAGCCCAACACTGAGGCAGACGCTTGCTGTCGGCCCATAAAGTAAAGTTCCCTCTAACAGCCGCAACGGACACCAGCAGACAGACATCTGATATGACAGTATTGCCCCTGTGGTGAAGTTGATGATAGATGATGAAAAGGACTGTACACATCTTCATTCTCACTCTGCAGGGCCTGAAAACTTATAGACATGTGGGGGTGAAACCAGATAACATAGTCGGGGCAGGGTGACAATTTAGAGGCCATCGGATCCTCCCCGGTTCATCATCACTGTCCAGCTTATCTCCTCACAGTGAGAACAGACCTGGCAGAGCCCATCAGGGTGGGTACAGTTACTTTGGATCCTTTTAAAACAACTTTACTTCATCACCTGCACTTAACAGGAAGTGATAATTATCTTCAGAAGTCATTGATTGGAGATTTTTCAAGGGCACAAACCAATTAGCTGGTGAGATTTTAAGGTTTAATATGACTAAGAAGCAACGTAGCATCATGGCTGAGTCTTGTCATGATATCCAATCCTCAGGATGTGTGTACATGGACGCAACATTTAAATTGTTTTTCTGACTCAGCATGAGTATCTTTCATGCCTGCACCATGTTTCTTTGACTATTCTTCGAGGTGGATGATTGGTGTAGGAAATCCAGGACTGGTACACCACAATCCAAGGTTTGCATCCAGTCTGTGGTTAAGTTTAAAGGCCTCAAAAGCACTTTAGGATTTGTGTACAGGGAAAAAAATCCTCCATTTTAAACTTTTGCTGACTGTCATGAAAAAAATAGGCAAATAAATTGTGCCTATGTATTACATTTTGGCAATATTTCATGAACTGCTGTGATAATGGTTTGAAAAGAAGTGTTTAATAACTCATCTTTTATGGCCATTTTCATTGCAGCATTGCAGCATTCCCTTCAAATGTACATAAAAGGGATCTGCAAGACTATTTGACAAGATACAGTGTTGAGTATAATGACAAACTTCCAGTAGTGGAGCCCAAACACTGTGATATCCCTTACCTCCATCTGACCCAAGGAGGGTTCACAGAGAGCCAAATCCTCACTGTTAAACAGCCACTCAGATAAATATGTAGGTAAAGAAATGTCAATCAGTTAATTGTGTTTGTTGCTTAACAATCCTTGTGAATTTGTGCCATTACAAAAAGACAATTTGTGTTCTTTATTACGGATTCTTTGAAATGCCTACGTACGTTTTTGGTAGTATTTTCTTTGTTTCCAGGATTTGTGCTCAGCTAAACTAGCCTGTGGCCTTCTCATCCAAATCTCAGTCAAGAATTGAATAAGCATATTTTTAAAATATCTCCTTTGCCTTCACAGTATTGAGCTAGCCGGGATTAGCTTAGCTTTTCAGAAAGATTGAAAGCAGGAGGGAAACAAGCCCACCTCTAAAGCTCATTATTAACATATTGTATTTTACATTGTTACACACTGCAGATATTTCTTGGCAAGATGATTCAAAACAAAATGTTGAAAAATAGAACAATGCTTCATATATTAAGAACTCCTGTCATGATTTGCTCAGTTATCGCTGAAGGAGACTGAAAAGACCCTTTTGCAAATCACTCATGTACATCCTGCATGGCTGCCTCGTAATCAAACTTCAAAGAGACAAATTAATTAGGTGCTGCTGTGGTGGTGAATGAGTATGTCTTGTTGGGGTTTGATGGAAGTCACACCAAATTTGCAGCATGAGTGAATTTGATTATTTATCATCCTATCTTGCGGGAAGATTGAGTCTGTGCCATTTGTGTGATTAAAGGCCTCAAATCTAATTGAAATGTACTTATTTTCGTACTATTTCTCATGATGAACATGTACTCCTCCTCCGGTAACCTTGATCCATGAGTGTGTGTGCTGTGTTTGTGCATTTTGTGGGCCGTCACTTCGATTGTTTCACAATGCAGACACTGGTCAGATTACTGAAATGCCGTCATGGCCCAGTATTTATGAATATTTATATTGTGGGTAAAAATCTAGTGTTTCCTCAAATCAATGTTTGCCTCTGCCTGAGTATCAGCCTGAGAAAATAATATTCCCTCTCCAACTTCATCACTCCCACCGCCTCAGCAGTGTGCTTTATATTATGGTGAGCCAGAAAGACGTGATGGACAGACAAGGAAAAAACTTTTCAAAAACTTGATTTGAGCTCTTTAAAACTGCAGCAGAACTTCACATGCAGAAACCCAAAGTGCATCTGCCAGAGTTTCCTTATGGAACACCAGCAGAACCCTGAAATGTAGAGGAACCGGTCTTTTAGCTGTACTGCAGACTTTCAGATAAGCTTCAAAATTGGGTCATGGAGGTGAAAGAGGGAGCGTCTTAAATCCACTGAAGAAAAGTCATCGTCAAGTAAAGTTCACATCTCAATAATGTGCAGCTCTGCTTTACTGGAAGGCCTATGTTCAAGTGACGCTCATTTAGAAGTAACACCTGAAACAAAAACTTTTCATAACATCATTACTTCAATACTTGGTGCTTGATGTACATTACATTTTAATTGTGTCCTCTTAAATCCTCCTCCTGGTGACCTCATTTAGGTATGAGGCTGTGTTGGTATGCTTACATTTTGCCTTAACAATGTGCAATCAGTATTTCATGGAAATAACCAGAGCATTTTAAATAGAAATAATAAATAACGCATAGAAAAGTCATTAATAAACCTGACCTGAACACAATGTACAGCCTATCAGAAGAACAAATCGCACCAGGTGATTAGATCAATCAGCGTAAAAGCTTTAGTAAACCGTACTTATTACTGTGTTTGCCAAGTATCAATACAGTGGAATGATTCACATTTATTAATATATTCAAATTTCCTTAAATAATGGTTCAAGTAGCACCTTGAGCTACTTCATTCTCCTCACTCTCAGAGTATATTTTGTAATCCTGTTTTTACACTGGACTGTCTTTATTTGCTTGCCAGTTGTACTTTCAAGCAGATTTCAGTGAGTAAACTTGGTGAAGTGAACAGTTAGGTGGTAAAATACAACCCTGGAGTTATGGGTAAAGTCCAACAACACGTAATGAGCAGTGAGGTAACCAAAAGTCTATTCAGCAGCAGTCTGCATCTGTCTGATGTAAATGTTTGTGTTCGTCTTACTGCAACCTGTTCCCAGTTACATAACACTGGAAAACAGCAAAACACAGGAAGCTGGTGGAGTCTTTCAGAAATAATCTGCTCTCTGGAATCTTATGAATGAAACAAAGAACCGGGTCAAAAGTGTGTGTATGGAGCTTTTACTGCGTGTTGAAGTGCAAAGACAGTGGCAGGTATAAGACAATCAGCTCGTCTCATCTTTAATACATTGCTCCTCGTCTTCGAGGGAGCAGGGCTGAGTCAGAGCTGTTTGAAGTCTTCAAACCTCATTAGGAATCGGTTTGCTGATGTGGGATGAGGTTTCTGTACGTCTTTGAGGGGTAAGACCCTCAAGGAGGAGGTTTGGATGCTTCTTTGATGTTTTCATCAAGGGATTGTGTGTTTTCTGCCAGCAGACTGGTCCCACGGTGGCGTTGGCTCCATCTTTTCCGAAACTCATTCACACAAACACACACATGCATGATGTTTGATGTCTCCAAGCAAGGCTTCTGTCATGAAAACCAGCAGATAAAAAATACCGTTTTTATTGTCTGTGACTCTCCTCACCTTAATTCCCCTCTGATCGTCCTACTTGTCCAGTGTCTTTGTTCACCTCCATCTACCTAGTGATTGCTTCAGGTGGGGGCTCTTTCATCCATGTGATAACAGCTGACAGCCCTGCTGCTGCCTGTCTGACATTCAACCAAGTGACTACCAATTACTTGCTCCTTGCAATCAGTTGCAAATGGCCTTTCATGGCCACACAGAAGATTTTAGGTAACTGTTCAGGAGCAAAATCAAAAACCAGCGTAGGAGGCGGAGCCCTTTCCTATAAAAGCTGTGGCGCAGGAAGTCAAAAAAACTGGTTAACATCCGGTTTAGCGCCTGGCTAACTTGAATTGAAATAAAATGATTTAAGCGTGAGGCTCTGCAAGTCTTTTTGCATTTTAGTTGAGTGAACGGCTCAAATTATGAGGGCTGTGATGCTCAAAAATATCCATGGTGTTAAAGCTGCTTCTTTCACAATGTAAGCTTATGGGAAAAAGTGTTTTTGGGCCACAGTGCATCACGTGAAGTAATTACACAGTTTAGCTACCAAGAAAGCCTGGCGCTGTGCCTGGGGGTTTGTGCCACCCACATCACCAGGCAGAGGGAAACGTGTATCTACTTATGGAGGAGAAGCTTGTGACACCTGGGGATGTGAACATAAATGGCATCCTCCTCGGCCGAGCTGTAACATTTGCTGTAACTTAATTGGCTAGCCTCTCATCCATTAATAGATTCATGCTTCCTTCTGTGCAGTTATACAGGGAGAAAATAGTACTACAGGACATGTGACTCCTCACAACATGGGTCTGTGGATTTCTTTGGCACTTTGAGCACCACCAGCTGAGTGCCACCTAGTTCCATTATATTCAGATATCTCCAAACCAATCTACTTTGATAAATAGCACTAGAGGCGAGAGGAAAGATATGTATTGCTGCTGAACTTTGTCTTCAATGGGTATGGTCATCTTTTTTTCACCCCACATTTATTGTATTCATCCCTTGTGATATTTATTGAAAAGTAAACAAAGATCTAATAAATAGCTAGATGTTTTTCCCCATCAAATGCAAAATGCAGGGTCATGATGTCAGTTTTGAGACTGACATGGATCTGTTGCATTACATTAACAAAAGGGAGGGTCTTTCCTTTTTTTATGAATTGAAATATTATAATCAATTTTATGCCACCTCCTAATTAAGCCCCACATATTAGTGCAATGTGATTTTGTGTTGCACGAAAGGTATAATGTGCTGTGAGTAAAGGCACACTCTCTAACAGGAGGTGTTTGAATCTTGCTGTGCCTTGGAGTGTGTTCACGATACAATTTACACCCTGCTCGCTGTCAAAGTCGCAGCTCTGCAGGAGAAAATCCTTATAGGGATAATATATCCTCTTTATGTTCAGTAAGGGAATACCTGTTTGTGCTGGAAATTGCTTGTCCATGCTGTGCAGTTGAATGTGCAGAGGGTGATTGCAGTGATCATGGAGCAATGCAGGCAAGGGTTTTCTTTGACCTTGGAAATCCATAGTTCTTAAAGTTCTGTATTATGTGGCCGCTCAGTTTATTGCTTTGCTTCAGTGTCACCAAATGAGTCGTTATTGCTGTTCATGTTATGTCATTAGAGGAAATCAGTTAACAAATGTCCCTGTGTAATCATAAAATGACATTGACAATAACCCCAACAAGTTCCTTTCATTTTAAAACCTGCTAAGGGATTCATCTCACGGCCCTGTACGACAGTACGTCATTTGAAACTGAGCCTTAGTTTCTGTAGGAAGGATGGCTTTGCTCACTGTAATAACCTCTGCAAATGTCGCAGAGGTTTATCGCTATTCAGAATCTATTTCAACGTTAGGGAAGATAATCTAAGCGCTGCATCAATCTGCCATGTTCTGTCAGCAGGCTTGAAGCTACCAGAAGGGATACAAGCAACACCTTAATGATCCTATCTGCAGCTGACATTCTAGCATCCATCCTCCTATTCATCCATCCATCCATCCATCCATTCATCCACCTGCACGCTATTCACCTCATTCTCACATAAAGGAAGTGGCCTTTTCCTGAGATAAAATATTTAACTTTCCTCAGTTTGTGTCGCTCTGCAGCTGTGAGAGGATCGGAAATTTGTGCTGAAAGGTTGTGTTGAAGCCTCGCTCAAAATCATAAAAAACATAAAGACACGCTACCCAGGAAAGTGTGATATTACTGGGATGCTGTTGATTTTTACGTGTGAAAATACAAACATAGTGTGAAACCTGTTTGCTCCAGTTTGGCTTTGAAGACTTTATTGGCATTATCTACCAGCACAAGTGGAACCTGACAAGCACTAGACATTTTTTTCATTTTTCAAACTCAATATAAACAATAAAGACTGATATTTAAAGCTATTATTATTTATAACATTGGACAGTGGACAGTTTATGTGTATGGAAGCAATATAGACATTTTCATAGTTTTATATAGGCTTTATATATTACACTATACAGGCTTTAGAGCAAAGACTGACAAAATTTGCAGTTAAAGAAATCCAGTCACACTGCTCTCAAGAGAGACAACTCTGTTTCATAGAAATTGTGTTTTCTATGGCTGTATCTGCAAAGCCACAAACATAACCACCAAATGTATCTGAAAATGTTGACTGACAATTAAAGGTGCATTATATAGTTTTAGAAAGAAAAACTCAAACTCAGAAAGGTAATATTTATTACATTTAATATCATTAATATGGTAATAGAAATAACAGAATAAATAAGCTGTCCTCAGAGGAGAATAAGGTCCCCACTACTTAAAAGGGTCCAGCAAATATCAACAAAATAAAACGTCATTGTTTGAAAAAAGTGTGTTGTCCTTGGAGGAAAGTTTGTTTACTCAGTCATGAAAATTTATCAATTAAGATCTTCTGATTTAAATGTCTTCCCCAAAACTACATAGTGCACCTTTACTGTTTAATTTATTTTCCTGACATTATTATGGTCAAGTTCAAGCGCTCACAACACACAGTCTAGAATACATCAACAGTTTAGGCCATAGGCTTATCTAACCTTATTTTTTGGTCTTATTTATGTCCACTTGCACAATGTAGTGGGACATACAGTACATCTGCTTTACAAACTGTAGGTCTCTACAGTATATGTCTACAGTTATCTCAAGTTTTTCATCCAAAACTTAATTAAAATACTTCAAGTATTAGTATTCACAGTTCACTTTGTATATTTTGTTAAATTTCACAGTTTTTGTTGATTTAGATAATCACGTAGGTGATTTTAACTAGCGAGGTTAGCCTGTCAGCTAGCCTAGCTGGCTTCCGAGCTGGCTGTAGCATCAGAACAAGTGTCTTTGAAAACTTTGCATACAATTCATATAAGCCTACCGACTACTGTGTGAGCAGAGGAGGAGATGGACACGTGCAGGCACCTTCAATGAGCTTTTTATAGCATTATAACTTTCTCACCAGTCCTCATATGACCTTTTGACATTCATCCTATAGACCATTAGTGCCTCCCATTATATCGTGTTCCTTTGTGCCATACTCTCGACATGTAACTGCTTCAGAGCGGCAGGCTTTGAGGTGCTGGAGCTCTTATCTATAAAGGTAACACCTGACACAGAGTTGAGTGAATTTATGAGGCTTCAGTTCCTAATTGAGCGAGAGGTGCTCATCTTTACTTCCAACCTGTATAATCACAGTGTTGGTGTGTTCATCCCTCTACCCACCAGTTTGGTGCTGACTGAAATATTGATTCAACAGTTGGATAGGTTGCCAATTTTGTACAAACATTCATATTTCAGTGATTAAATCCTTATGACTTTTCCTTTTTCCTCTAGTACCACCATGAGATGGACATTGTTGCTTTTCAGTCAGAAGTCTTGACAACCACTGGACAAATTGTCATAATATTACAGATATTTATGAACCCCTCCGGATGAATTGTAGTTAATTTGTCAACTTCTGATGTTTCTTTTAGCACCGTCATCAAGTCAAAAGAGAGCTGATGGCATTACCATCAGATTCGTGCAAGCTACTTTGTGTTTAGTGCCGGACAGCAAATGAGAAGGCGATGAAAAGGAGTCTTCCAGGAAAATCAGAAGGGTTGACAAGTATGACTCTGACTGATCTCCTTTCTCCTTTCTCCTTCAGTCCTGCTCTCATACCAATCTCAGCTTGGCTTCATGTATCCTGAGCAAATCACTGTAATGGAGGCTTAAGATGACCTTTCTATCAGTCTCCTCATCTGACACCAGGTAAAATGGCAAACAAGTTCCTTCAATTATTTGTGCGCTCAACATATAAACTGCTGTATTATTACTCTCATAAATGTTTTTTCCTTTCAGAATATTCGTCCCAAATTTGAGTATTCTTTCAAATTTTGAGCTCTGATTCTGTGATGTGAATCTTTTCCAAACGTAATGATTTCTGTGATGCTCTTAATATTATAGATGGCACAGATAGATTTCTGTTTTGTTTACCTTCCTGCAAACCCATCAATAACTGTGCATACAGCAAACGTATTATTTAAGTCACGTTGGAGCTTTCATCCATTATAGACTGCACAGTATTCCAATGTACCTGTCTTTGTTGGATAGGTCAAATCTATGAGCCATTACCTTGAGATGCAATTATAAAATACCACAAGGACCATTTGTAGTCAGCCCTGCAGCATCATTGTCATTCTAATCACGTCTAATGAGCATGTGTGGGAGAACAGATGCATCTCTGTCTCTATGTCTGTGTGTTGATGTGATGTGATTATGATATATATTTGAGATGTGAAATTATGCACATTTAAAATGTAACACTTACATCTATATCCAAGTTGTATAACTATACTGCAATTTAAATTGTCACAACATCTCATGTGTTACACAACTGGAATAATTGATTTACTGTGATTGGAAATTGGGAGCATAAATCCACCGTGGCTCATGCTCAAATGATTTTGGCTTTATTTACAGCCACCAGCAGTCCCACATTGGTTTCAAACACGGCGGAGGCGGACAGCCCGCCTGCATCAGCTAATTATTCTAAACAAATAGCAACCAACGCTGAAAATGTGTCGAGATCAATGCTGTGCCCTGCTCACAATCACAGCGACGTATCGTGGTGAAGGTCTTGTAGCGTGTTGTGGCAATTAATGTCAGTGCTGCAGCGGGAGAGGTGTGGGGGTTAATGCCAAGGACAAAATAAGAGAAACTCACAGAGAAATCAATAACATTAGAGATTTCATTTGATGTGATGAGGTGAATCTGATGTTTTATGTGTACCTCTTTTATGTGCCAGCTCATTTTCTTATGATCTTTGTAAGAAAATAAAACCATAGTTGGATTTGTTTTCATATCAAACAGTCGTGGGTAACACTTAATTTTACAGGTCTGGAGATGTCATGGTAAGTAGGTGGTAGTTACCAAGCAACATATTTCCACATTAATTACCTCAAAATGTATTTCTAAAAGAAAGACCAACATCATTTAATGATAATAATCTGCTATTTCCAACAAGCAGTTTTTACAAATAGCTGCCTATTTCTTCAAAACATTTCCAGAAAACTTCCAACTGGTTTCTGCTTAAGTTCTGCTGATCACGCTATTTTTCACTTTTGAACTGAATTCAACAATCAGGCTCTTTCTTTCTTTCACTCTCTCTGTGTCTCTGTCTGTCTCTCTCTCTCGCTCACACACACACACACTCATAGTTATTATATGAAGGCAGTTCAATTGTTATAAATATGAACTTTTTCTGTTATCGACTGATTTGCTAATGTGTTGACCCAAAATATAAAAGGAGTGACATGTGTTGTGTGAAAACATTTTCATGAGGCCACAATAGGCGACACTCAAATGGGAAATTAGTCACTTGTTTCTTTATAATTAAGTTGTATTTGTTTACACCTGCAATGAGCTTTTTATAGCATTATAACTTTCTCACCAGTCCTCATATGACCTTTTGACATTCATCCTATAGACCATTAGTGCCTCTCATTATATTGTGTTCCTTTGTGCCATACTCTTGACATGTAACTGCTTCAGAGCGGCAGGCTTTGAGGTGCTGGAGCTCTTATCTATAAAGGTAACACCTGACACAGAGTTGAGTGAATTTATGAGGCTTCAGTTCCTAATTGAGTGAGAGGTGCTCATCTTTATGTCCACACTGTATAATCACAGGGTTGGTGTGTTCATCCCTCTACCCACCAGTTTGGTGCTGACTGAAATATTGATTCAACAGTTGGATGGGTTGCCAATTTTGTACAAACATTCATATTTCAGTGATTACACACACACTCAAAGTTATTATATGAAGGCAGTTAAACTGTTATAAATATGAACTTTTTCTGTTATCGACTGATTTGCTAATGTGTTGTCTCAAAATATAAAAGGAGTGACATTTAACTTGAGTGGTGTGAAAACATTTTCAGGCCACAATAGGCGACACTCAAATGGGAAATTAATCACTTGTTTCTTGATATTAAAGCTGTACTTGTCGGTATTTAGCAATTTATGGTGGATAAAAATTGACATTTAGGAAAATTGCTTCAAAAATGAACTGATGTGCTGAAAATAGAAGTTAAGTTAAATAAAACCTTAGAAAAGCTAAGGAACTTCTGAAAAGGTCCAAATAAATCATCTGTATCTTACAGCTGGCATGGCCTCCTCCTCTCCTGTCCTTGACCCTGCATGCTCTCCTCACTAACCCTAACTACGCTAATTATCTTAGCGGTAGTTAATCATCTTAACGGCAGCAGCTACATTTAGCAATTTTAGACATTTTAATGCAGAATTGATAGATATTTCACTTAAAATGCCATGATCAGCAGAAGTTAAGCAAAAAAACACTTGTAAGTTTCCTAGAAAGTACCAGCTATTTATTAACTCTTTACTGGACAATCACGTTGAGGTGATTTTCATTAGATTTGTTGTAATTTTTGAGATAATAATTATGTTACTTGGCAATTACCACCTACTTACCATGACATTTGTGGACCTGTTAAATGTAATAAAACAGAATAGTAGGGATTCTCATATCCTATAAAAGGATCCTCTAATATGAAGTTTTCCTCAGATTCCCAGACAGAAAACCTTCAGCACAAACATCTACTGGGGATTTCTTGGTGAAGTGATGCTTCAAAGCAGTCAATATCGTCCACCATGTGCCAAGAGAGGCAGCACAATCTGTTCCACAGGAGGGTTTACAGGGAAATGCCATCAACGGAGAACTGCAACCACTGAAGCGATGAGTCCAGCTGCTGTGCAGCACTTCTGCTCTGCCTGAAACTACTGCAGATATGAGGAGCCCCAGAGTCAAGAGATTTAGGAGGATATTTAAAAAGGAAGAAGTAAGAAGATTTGGTGGGAGGACTTTGAGACATTTCCTCTCTTTAAAACTTGCACGCCCGGTTTATGCACAGTACACACAGTACGGGGTTGAAATTAGAATTAAAGCTGCTCTGACACTGAGCTGCTAACCTGCGTTCTCTCTGCAGCAGTGAGGTTTGGGATGTGACTCTGAGCTGTAAGGGAGAGAATGGTGAACTGCTGCATGTAAGGCTTATTATTAGGGTTTATTAATGAGGTTATGAAACCTGATTATGTTGAATAATACAAGTTTCTTTTCATTAACAAATGATATGACATGTAGCTATGGAAACACATTTGTTTACAGAATAGTGTCCAATTTTGTACAAAATGCCCAAGAAAATCTACCAGCCTAACTTTGTTAAAGGATAAGTTCACACTAAAATGAAAATTCAGTCATTAAATACACACCCCCATGAAGGTGGAGAGAGCTTGACAGCAAAACAGTCTAATGTTTGGTAGACTACAAAACTTCACCTGACTTTCCATCCGCATGCGAGTGAGCAGATAATGACTGAATTTTCATCATGGCGAGTTTGTCCTTTGGCAAGTTTAGCAAGTTTTTAGATCAGACCTGTTGACTTAATTTCCCAAACGACAAAGTTAGCTCTTCTCCAACCATGAGGACCAATACTCTGCTGTTGATGCCAACAGGCATAACTTGCTTTTCTAATCCAAAGATGTACTTAGTATGCTCAGTGTATCCCCTCTTCACTGAGACTGATGAGGCAGAGATACTGATTGTGGTACATGATGATGCTTCCTGACTTCACAGGTCAACTCCCAGCTGCTTTATGGTTGCAGCTCTGATTGTGCTGACATTTGATTAGCTGTTATAATATTTCCATTTGCATTTTTTTTGTTTTTTTCAACCAGCATGAAACATGGCCAACATTAACATTAAAATCCTTGCCGTTTATGTAGATTATGTGTATTTTTTGATGATGTGTTTTCAACATGAATACACATCAAACCCATACTTTATCTACCAATATTTCTGGATACTTACTTCAACTTTGCTGGGCAGCCAAATGGAAATAACAGGCAGGTGGTGTGACTCATCTCTGATGATGCAAAATGATGGTCCACAAGTGTCCTAAATCTCAAAGTATTGCTCAGTTTAGCGTGAAATGAAGTCTATTATATAGGGTATAGTGAACAACCTATTTTTTTCGCACAGCTCCACTTAAAAACTGTGAATTATTGTATTAAAATTACAGGCACACAGCATTTTGTCTTAATATTTCATGAAGCTCATGGGCAGGATCATGCACATGCTCCCAGGCAGAGAGAAAGAAAAAGATGACACTGGGCACACTGTATTTTGATGTCAGACCCAGGGAACAAAAACACGAAACACGAACATGACATGACATTTGAAGATAATAGCTACTTTTACATCAGTTTGACATCAGCGCCAATATGTAGCTGAGTTGATATATGGCAGAGTTCACGTTCAGATCAATAAAGCATTAACAATTTCACAACCATTGCATTTATGCTGTAGAATCAATGAGTTGACGTGAGGAAAAAAACAATACATTTATCCAATAATCTTATGTTTGTTTATGATTAATCAATAAGAGTCTCTGCTTCGATTTTTCTTTGCAGCAGACAGGGTATTGATTAGACCCCATTTATTATCCTCATGCCTGGCTGCAAAACATTTACTGCCTATTGTAATATGAGGAGAATCAGAGTGCTGCTACAGTAGAGCCCTACAGTGAGCAAATACAGAGCAAGGTGAGATTAAACCCATCATGGATGGTCATAAATATTCTAGGACCATACACTCAATACAATAATGTCCTTGATGTGCATGTACTGTACACACATATAAGATGTGAACATCTCTGTAAAGTATTTTGATTCTAACTCAGACTTGATTAAGCTCAATGTTAAAAAAAACAGGAGTGTTAAACTGAGAAACGACAGATAACCCGCAAATAACATTTGTCAGTATGTGTCCAAAAGCTTCCTCAGCAGATTTTCTTGGACGGGGTGCGTGTGTGTGTGAAGAAGGTGGATGAGATGGGGTTGGGTGTGTGAGGCGAGTACAGTATCTCAAGGACAAGGTCGGTGAGATAAACCCAGCGGGAAGAGGGGGGAGGAGGAGCACAGTCGGAGAAACAAATGTTCAACGTGCACAAAAACATACATCTACAGTCCTATTATGTAGCCTCACGCAAAGAGCGAAGATGCCATGCTGCCAGGCACAATGTCAAAACTTCCCAGATGCCACAACAGCCACCATTAACGCTGCAGCAGAGCAGCTCGGTCTCATATGCCACTTCTATCCCTGTGACAGTGTAGGTGGGTAACTGTGGTCAGTGACAGCGGGAGAGATTATTCATCTACATCCATTACTTCTACCTCCGTTTCCAGCCTCTGAGCTGAGTCTAGTTTTCCGTCTCATTTGCCACTTTGGCTTTCATTTCTTTCCCCTCCCTTCTCCTCCCATGGTCATCCTTCTTCATCACACTACAGTGGAGGTAGTAATCGGCACAAGTGCAGCGAGAGAAGGCAAAGCCGAGGAAGATAAGGCAAATGGAAGACAAATAAGGGGGAGACTTGTGCTGAAGCTGCAATCTTCGTACTTCGAATGAGCCCAGACACACACAAAACACACAGAGACTGGTCTGGAGTGCATCGTTTGGTCTGTCTACCCGTACAGACAAGATGTCAAAGCCATGGTGAGTGAAAGGAGAGTTGTTTTTGACAGAAACCACAGTTTTGTACTTGTATTTGAGAAAAAACCTTAAGGCACTATATAGTCCCTGATGCATGATACGTAAATAAGGTGATTAAAGGAGCACTATGTCATTTTGGAGAATTGTTATTTAAATGAGGTAATAATACAAACTCAGAAATATTTATTTTTTCCATAATTGAATAAACAAGCTGTTCTCAGAGAAAAATAAGCTAGAGAGGTGGCAGAGTCCGCCAAATATTAACAAAGTAAAACAATTTGAAATTGCGTTGTCTAATCTTTCGGTTTAATCTTTCTCTTCTGTTTTAAATTTCTTCCCAAAACCTACATAGTGCTCCTTTAAAAAGGCCAAAGTCTGCACCAACAGAAGCTCCTCTCTCCCACAGAAAACACTGCCTGAAATGCCTCATCAGTTGTCCTGCCTTTACTCTTCCTTTGTGACATCACACTTCATCACCATGTCACACGTTTGCATGATTTATGCCTAGCAGCTAGTTTGACAGGTAAGAATTAATTTAGCACAGCTGCTCTGTTGTTGTTAGCGGTGCTGGCTCAATCAGAGCAGACTGGGGGGCCTTAAAGAGACAGGAGCTAAAACAGAGCATTTCAGACAGAGGGGGAATACACTGTTGCAGCAATGGCCAGTATGAGTACGAAACTGATGTGTTTTTTGAGCATTAAAGCATGTAAACCTACTAATAAAACTAAAATAAAATTATGAACCTGAAAATGAGCAGAATATGTCTCCTTTCAAATGCTAAAATGCAGTCATTTGGTGAATTCATGTGGGCCAGTGGACATGATACAGATACAGAGGCAGGAAATGGGAGTGAGGTGATGCTGAAGATGCCAGCCTGTGTTTGTGCTGCAGAGCACTGGCAGCTGATGACCGCGGTGCCTGCGGATCAATACAAACCACTTCTCCAGCAGCAGGCTGTTTGAGGCGCGGTGAACTGACAAGCCCGAGCTCTGCTTACCCTGAGGATGTTGCGC
The DNA here is from genome assembly GCF_040436345.1 of Pagrus major. Classification (NCBI taxonomy): domain Eukaryota; kingdom Metazoa; phylum Chordata; class Actinopteri; order Spariformes; family Sparidae; genus Pagrus; species Pagrus major. The sequence goes on along the minus strand of NC_133229.1, from coordinate 15,730,126 downwards.
CTCCCTGCTGCAGCCCATCTGAAACAGTCATAATTATTTACTCTGTTGACTCATGGTGTCTGGCCACCTGTGTGCATCTCTGCTCAAGGGTGGCTGAAGTTGGACAGTTTTTACTAAATGCATTTATTCAGTCAATTAACATATAGTTGTTTGAAGTTAATTCTTTACAAAGAATGTTTTGCATGAGTTGTATTTTCTTTTTCATTATACACATGTGTGAATTGCACCCGCTCTAGCTGAATTTCAAAACACTAAACAAGACAAAATGTCATCCCATGATCTGTGTTGATGTATGATCTTTTGTTGCTAATTGGCTACAAAGAGTAAGATTTCATGCAATTCTGTGTTTTTCTTTTTCAAAACTCTTGAAATGCACTACAAGGACATTTTAACTGATAATGAAGTGGAGTGCTAAGGATGAATTGATGGCTCTCACAGCCTGAGAAAAGAAGCTGCTCTGACAAAACAGCTTGCTTTTTATTTCAGCACCCATGTAAAGAGGTGTTTAAAATATGTTATGTCTTTCGTTTACTTGCTTCCAGACAAATGCCTGTGCTAGTCAGATCAGGATCTTTACCACAGGAGGCGGTGGTGCTCATACCGTTTTTGTCTAGGGGCTGCCAGAATTAACAAAAACTAAAAGCTCCTTGTAGCAGATTTAAAAGATAAGTTTGTGGGTTTTTTTTTTTTAACATTTTAAGTCACCATCTACTTCAGTAGTTTGGAGAATGCTGTAACACTGAAATGTGTGTAGACTTCGAAACTTCGCCCAACTTTCCATCAGCATGAGGGTGAGTCGACTGAAGTCCAACCATAACTCTCCTCTTAGCTCAGTCCTGACAGAAATATGTTTCTTTTCAGTTGCCAACTTCATCTGTGTGCAATTCAAAACAGTGAGCTAAAAGACTCTAAAATGCTTTATAGAGCAGATATATAGAGGGAAACTTTAAATACATGTATTACAGTTTTAATAGATTGCAGGTGAATCGTGCATGCTCATCCACTAAGCCTATCAACTCAATGTGCTTGGAAGAGTAGCACGATATTCACCAAAAACATATGGCACCATGTTTCCTCCACAGATTCACTCTGACTGCAGCCAAAAGCTCGGAGCGACTTCTGCCTGCTTTGGGATGGAGGAGGAGGAGGAGGGGACCTGCTCACACATGAACTGTGCATGCACTAGATTTTATTATATGATGCCCACGGCTGCTCCCACAATGCATATATAATTGTGTTGCAATGGTTCAATGACTTTTTCCGACCACCCTGTGGCTCAGGAGAAGGGTGGCCACAGGAACGGTCACAGGCAGAAAGGACTCCTTGCACTGTGACAAATTTAACCCTGAGAAAGGTTTTTTTACTGCTGACACAGCTGCAATACTTTTCCCTTATTTATACACTGCTGTACATCCATTTTATTGAGCTGCAATGTGCAATTCTGCGGTTTTTCTTTGAAAGTAAAAATTGCAGTCTGTCAGAGACATTTTTTATTCTCTCATAGTAGACGTTGACAATCACATGATGAAAAATAAAGTGGAAAGAAATGAGTTTTTCAACGTATTGATTAAGAAGCTTGATGAAAGCCAGGAAGTGTTTTCTTTTTTGTATGGTGAAAATAATCATGTGCAACAGAGTCTGTCCAGCCTATATGCCCTCCCTAGAAACCTTCAACAGCCAGTGAGTGATCGTGTAAACAAGTGACCCCCTCTCTCTTCTGTCTCCTCTCTCCTGAACTACTTACACGCTGGCCTCCAGATGATTGATGCTTCATGTAGGAAATGAGATTTCAAGTCCAGCAATATATTATTTATTTTAATTTTTAAAGCCCTGAACTTGGAAATTATGCAAGTTTATCTAGTTTTATGCGTTTTTCTCTTTGAATAGGCTGTCTTTCCACCTGACCACTTGTTATTGACTCTTTTAGTTGCATAAAGTTAGTGTAAATCAGGAAATAAAGAACGATAATGAGTTTTTGCCGGTGTGACTCTCAGGAGTGTCTTGAGGTCACAAAATGATTTTTTTTTACCAGGCACCTGAATATTTCCTTAGAAAAACATGTTACATGTTTACAATTTGAACTTGGACCATGTAAGACTAAATGATGTGGACCCATTGTGTTTTCTAGCTAATAGAGGCAGGTACAGGTCATCTGCAGGCTTATTTTTGCATTTAAAAATTTAGGCGAGAACAATAAATTAATAATTCAGTCTGTTCAGACTCCTACAGATTACTGCCAGAAGCACTTACAGAGCTTCTGACGGCTTGGGAAAAAAAATTCAACTTACAATCTTTCAAATGAGCCCAAAACCATGCCTATACTCCAAATGGAATTTGAATTTACTTTGTGCTTGACTGGGATAGTCGTTTTAGGATAATTTTACATACATTTCCAGGAATAAGAACAGAATATACTGTAGACACAATCAGCTGTACAGCAACAACACAGATCTGTAATAAACCATCCAGCTGGCAGGTTAACATCGTCACTGCGTTTTTAAAAGGGATCGTCTTTGTTTGCCATCTGCTTCCACAACAGCTGTGAAGACTTCCCTGAAGCACCACAGCCACCGGCTGGATACGATGTCAAAGCAGACAGTTTATGAGGATGAATGATGCTGTTTAGATATGAACTCTGAAGGGCAACAACAAGCAGACTTTGCTGCCTGAAGGCACATTTGAAAGTTATTGTTGCTTTAAGCTTGATTTCTGTCTTGAATTGACATTTATGATTAGGGACGTGTCTCGTACTTCCTCTACTCTCTGTCCTGTTCAGCTTCACAGCCCTTGAACTGTCAGTCTGTCCCACTTACTGTCCCACATGTCTGGGTGAACCCTTGACCCTTGTCGTTGAACCCATCACTCCTGAATTACCTCTGTTCAGGTTAGTCCCCTGCACTGAGGAATTGGCCCAACTCTGATTAAATGATCTTATCTCCTCCTCTGCAGTTCTCCTGGCAGGCAGCTGACAGACTGTTTCAAGGAGCTGTTTCAGGCTTTAAAGTGGACTGGAACATTGCTCTCTTGTTTTAAGCACCTTTACCCACTTTCCTGCTCAGATTTTCATCTTTTTATGCAGCGGTCGTCTGTAGCAAATCCTCTGGCACAAGGTTAAAACACATAAAAGACAAAAGGAGAAAAATCAATGACAGAGTGTGAAGCATACATGGGATCTTGCAGCATGTCAACAGCATTCATCTTCATGATAACCTTCCCACTTAACTGGAAAAACAACAGCATTTCATTGCAGAGCACTTTAAAATGACAAACTGTGACATTTATTTTTATTTTTTCCCTTTGACGCTTGAAAGGTCTTTTCTCAAGATTAAAATTTCTGCATGAATACCAATGAATGATTGCCGACAGTGGTGACATAGTTCAAAAGCAAGCTTTATAACTTGACCCTGATTTCCACGCTCTTTGTTTTGAGTGAGACATTTTTCTAATCTGCTTTCATTAAATAGCTTCAGAAGTAATCCATCAAAAGTGTTTTTCACGCCTCCAGACGGCCATTGTTTTAACCAAATGCTTCTTGATGATGCACGAGGCAACGTCATCATCATCCTTGTGTATTCATTGCTTGTTTTCTCTCTTGAGCACTCAAATCCATCTGCTGACAACTTTGAAAGAGCCACTTTGAAAAACTTGCACCTTTTTTATTTTCCACAGTCCCATCAGTAAAGACACGCTCAGTCATCTTGGTCCTCAGAACAGCTTCACCTTCATTCGTTTAATCCGTTTAAATGTGAAGTGCAAAAAGCGACAAACTGTGGTTGTAGACCTGTTTCCAGTCTTTATGCTAAGCTAAGCTAACTGTCTCCTTGCTTCATATTACTTCAAAGTTAGAAGAGTGGTATTGATCTTCTCGTCTAACTTTTTGAAAGAAACTGCATAGACGTATCTCTAATCTAATTGAATAGTTGCCTGTTGCTTCATGTTTATATTGATTTTGTTAATTATTCATATTCTACAAAAGAAAAAGAAAAAAAGATTGACTGCCATACATTTGAATGCTGGCAGGAAAGCCATAACATGGTAGGAATACATAATGTTTTGTTTAAACACACTCCCTCTGATAGATTGTATTACTGCCAATTGGAAAGAAAAGGGACTTTAAAAAAGCCCTATATTTGCTTTCCACTGCACTTGATAAAATATTTCTTCAGACAAGGAGCTGGATAAAAACAAACACTGCTCAGAATTGTTCCTATATTTCAGACACCCTGATTAAAAAACATAACTTTGAACGCAAATTCACAGAAGGGATTAATATCAAAATGATATTATGCAATGAACAGCGACAGGAATCACAACTCTGCATTGCTTGAATTGAATAAATAATGGTGGATATGAATTTCAACCAGGACAGACTAATATGAAGCAAAGAAAGTGCTGATTGCAGCGGACGCTATGTGATAATGAGTCTTGGTGGCTGATGATAAATCTAACTCTAACCCTGGAAGGCTGATGAAATGATGAAGCTGGTGAGTCTGTGAAGACTGGGTGGAGGTGCATCTACAAAGACTGGGCAGTGATGTGGAGGTGGAGGAGGCGCACAAGACAGCAGCATGAATGAACTAAAAGCAGAGCGAGACACATTTTAAAAGACAGCAGCATAAATGAACTAAAAGCAGAGCGACAATCATTTTAAAAGACAGCAGCAGCAAGACGAGAGGCTAACAGTGAAGGTGTGTGGCTGTGCTATTGGTAGATGTGATCAGCTGATCTCATTTGAATTGTATAAATAAAGGGAAAGGGAAACCAATGAAATTTAATCAAATATGGGCCAAACTCGTGAACAGCACACATAAAGAAACACAGTTGGCTTGATAGGGAAATGTGTTTTTGTACGTGAAATGTGGCTGTTATGGATTGATTCACTGATATGTGTCTAAGGATGGGGCTATCAGATGAGTAAATGTGCATTTTCTATGACTATGCAAAATAAAATAAAAATACATTTAAAAGAAAAAAATCCCATTCCAGTTTAGACATTGTTTGATTTAAGTAAAGTAAAATTTACTTTCTGTTTTTGTTGCACTTTTTTTAACGTGGTATTAGCTTAGAAGTTCATCTATACAACTAGGAATTTGGGCAATTTCACCCCAAACCTCACAATCTTCCCTGGTTACAGTAGTTGTACTACTGTTCTGTAATGAGCTAATATTTGATGTCTTTAGAAATGCATTTTGTTTCATACTATTACAAGGCAAACCAAAACTCAGCATATTTATAACCCGCCATTCATCTTGAATGCAATAAATAATAATTCTTCATCTTCCCTGCTAATGAGAGACTGTGAGGGCCAAATAAATGGAAGTCAGAGAAGCAAAAAACAGAATGAAAGGGTTAACATTTGTTGCATTTCACATCCTTCTGCATTCATCACATGGAGGTGTAAGTCAGTTTGGCATCAACTCCAATACTCTATCTGTAATAAAGTGAACTGTGGTTATGCATGAGAATAGCGTATTTCATGGATGAAGTCTAGTGCCGTAGCAATATCTGTGTAGGATGTGTGGGAGAGTGTGATTGGCATTTGAAAATAGCGCTTAAAATAACAGGGAAATGACAGACTGTGATAATAACTCAGGTCAGTCAGTCAGTCAAGTAATTTAATTTCACATTTCGACTGGCATGTGAAATATTATATTTCATATTTCACCATCAAAGCATGAAAGGAATGCTCAATGTGTGTTTTGCAAAGAACACAAATGTATTTTAAGGTTTAACATTCAAACAGTGAAAACTTACAAATGATTTCAGCTAACGAGCAACAGTTGAGTATATTTAGAAAAGTACAACGACAAAGAATCCACAAGGAAGGACAATGAGAGTCGTGGTCACCATGGAAGCAAGAAGTTTAATTTGTTTGTGTCCTACATTTCAGCCTCTTCTTCTGCTCTTCCTGCTGTGAGTCTGGGATTTAAAAAAAAAAAAAAAAAAGATTGATTGCCATCTCCAGCACAGCATTTTAAGCGCCCTAACAATGTTCAGAAGGCCACTGAGATTAAAGGCAGAGCAGATACAGACACCAGGCTTCCTCTGATTTGTGTCATGTCTGAGTTCTGCCTTCCTCGCTGGATTTAAATTCTGACATGGAAGTTGCATGCTCGACGGTCTGTTGTCTTGAATTTAAATGAGGTGTGTGACAATCACAACAAAGTCCAGACCAGACAGGGATTTATAATGACAGTGAGTGTCAGCACTCAGCACTAAACTTTTCTGAGGATTTGACAAATTTAATTTTTCTTGAAGACATTTGACGAGCACTGGACAGGTAATTACTGAGCAGGTGAAGTGTTTTATAAGTGCTGGACCTTGGGAGTTGGGGGCTTTTATGGTAGTCACATGATGAGAGTAAAACTGTGTGACAGAAAAGCTTTGAAATGCACAATTTACTTTACTTTGTTTGAAGTGAAGAAAATGACTGACGCAATAAAAAATAATTCTATATCCATTTGCAGACTGAGCCCTTGTTTGCTTAGCCAACAGATAGTGTCTATTTTAATCCATCCAGCTGTCTACACAGGCTGTGAAACAGCCCACGTTTCACCATCACTATATGCATGTAATCATGAGCCAAATCACAATTGTATGCTTCATGTCTATTTTATGCCATTTAATGTGCGTAACTACAGTGATTATGGAATTGGCACCTACTGTTACCAAAATGTGGGTGAATTATACACTCAGTACTGTGCCTGAATGCATCCAGTGTCCACACAGACGGTGGACTGAAGCTGCTGCTGCTGCTGGTGCACTGCCAACGTACTGCATTCACTACTAAGCCTTTGGAGACATTGTGTAAAATTAGTGAAACTAGATTAAAAGGGCCTGTGGCTAGAAAACAACCCAATAGCCAGAATAAAGTGCTGGCATTTTATATGTCTTGCAAACTACATATCTGTAGTTACAACCCAGTCTCACATGAAAAATTATTACCCTTTTGCTGTGATAAAGTGGTTAAAACTCAAAATAAAGACGTTAAAGTCAACCTTTTTGGTCTGGTCTATAAAAATGATTTTAAAAAATTCATTCATTCAAAATGAACGACCGAAATGAAACTTCACTATCATGATAGACTTTTCGGCTGTATCACCCAGGCCTAGGAAATAGTAGCAGAAAATGCCATTGAAATGCTCAAGTTATGTACAAGTACCTCTAAATTGTACTAAAGTACAGTACTTAAGTAAATGTATTTAGTTACATTCCACCACTGCTCTCTACTGGATTACTCATTCTCCATCAAGCTAGCTATGAGATTCATGCTGTAGCTTTGTTCTAATTCCAAACCATTATTTTAATGAATTTTACATCCTACAAAATACAGTTATTAATGCAGACAATTTATTTTCAATGTTATTTCTCAATTTTTATTGGTTTATTTTTTTTTTTATTAAAACTGTGGGACAAACCGGAGCACCCGGGGGAAACCCACAGTGTGACATGTACCACTATGCCTACACACAATGCATGATAACATCTGCGTTGAGAGTGTCATAATGCGCCTTACGCCTGGCTCTTTTGCAAGGAGAGCGATCTCTCAGCTGTGAGCTTAGTGGAGAGCTCATGGTTGAGCGAGAACTGAACGTTGAGCTGAGTTTTCTGCTCCTCCAGCTCTCTCAGATAAGATCTCTCCCTCTCTGCGGTGTTTTGCTGCAGGACATTGATCTCCTCTGCCATCTTTTGACGAAGGGTGTCCTGCTCAGCCCTCAAGTTGTTGATCACAAGCCAGCCTGCGGACACTGTGTCTGCGTGAGACTTGACTTCCTTTTCAAGCTCACGCTGAAGAGTGTCGGCCTGCTGTCTGACAGCGATGACATCAGTTTCGTATCTTTGGCTGACCTCATAGTATGACACACATGTCTTCTGTAGTTCTTCTTGGAGAATCCTGTTCTTCTCTGTCTCTGCACGGAGCTCAGCTGGGAAATTCTCCTGGCTGATCGTACGTGCAACACGCTGCTCCTTGTAATCTTTTTGAAGGAGTTTGTGCTGCTGGACTTCATGTTCAAGCTCACGCAGAAGGTTGTCAACCTGCTGTCTGGCATTGATGACATCGGTTTCGTACCTTTGGCTGATCTCGTTGTTGATCCTGTCCAGTTCGTCTTGGAGGAGCTTGTTCATGTCCTTGTCCACCTGGTCTCTTGTCTCAGCCAACTCTTGGCGAAGTTGGACTGTCAGTTTCTTCAGACTGACAGAGTTGTTCTTCTCTTCACCCAACTTCCTTGTCAGCTCTGCATTTTCTTGACAAAGTGCAAGGCACCTGTTGGACAGCCTCTCCCGAAAACCGTCTCTGAGCAGCCGTCTAGAAGTCCGCTGGATGCCTCTCGTGTTCCTCACAGACCGCATTTTCGCTGGCTGGTAGAATCAGTCTCAGAGTAATGCTCAGTTTGACTCTGATGGATAGATGTCTTCTGATGGACGGATGTCTTCTGATGGACAGATGTCGTCTGATGGACGGATGTCGTCTGTATCAGTGATCTGCCTGTTGAATCGTTACTTTGCTTTCCCTTTTTCTCAGTAGTGTCACTTGTTTAGATGGTTGTTCTCAATGATATGATGGTCTGAAGAAGAGCTGCTGATATAACTACATGCATCATGGAATCTTCTCATTCCATTTGGCTTCGATCTTTTGCTTTCATTTGTACAGTTCCATGTCTTCTTTTCCTTTTTTTCTAAATGTTTACACTCAAAATCACAATCTGTGCATAGAATGAAAATGTTTGTTTTTCTTTTTTAGTGGAAATAGTGACCATAATAAGTAACCTTCAGAGCTAAACCTGTTGACAAACAAACATTTTCATTTTATATACTGGGCCCACAAAGTCCTCTCTGAAACTCTACCTCCGATGGCTTTTGTCCGTGACATGAAGACATTCTAACTTTGTCGTAGAGCTAAACCAAATATAGCGTTGGAAAGGTCTTGACCTGGAGAGTAACATATGTCAGTATAGCTCTTCATGTCTCCTGCTTTGAAATACTGACCTTTGAACCTTGACCTGGGTGCATGCTTAACAGTTTATAATTCAGCAACAAAAGGGGCTACAGATATGGGACCAACTCTTATAAAGAGCTCTTGATTTTTTGCCCAAGCCCTGCCTGCATTTTTGCCAGAGTTTTTTGGATTTTCTAAGTTTGACCTTTTTCTTCTGTGGCCTGTGCCTGGCTTGAACTGCCTATGTTTGATGAACTGCCTTTGTTTGATGAACAGTAAATAAATTGACTAACCATCATTCTGCTCCTGAGTCTGCTTCTGGGTCCACAAACTTTTCCGGCCTCACCGGCCCTGACAACAAATGTGTTTAGCATCCCATTAAACTCCCCACTGTACTCTCAATTCAGTTTTTACAACTTCCAATTCTAGGAAAAACAGTAATACCTAAAAACTACAATTCCCTTGAGCCGCACTATGCGGCTTGTTATAACTCAGGACTGGAAGCTGTAGTTTTATTGGATGGGTGCCCAGCCAGAGACCACTGTAGCAACAAAGCAATCAAGATGGGTGCCAAGCGAGAGACCACTCTTGGAAGCAGTGTTTCAATATTTGTAAGCACGAAACCACTAGATATTTTTAATGAGCTGTCAAGACATTTTCCATGCGTTTGTTGCAACAGAAGTGTCCAGTGACAGTACACTGTCCAAGGCAGCAGTTAAACATTTGTAAGCACAAAACCACTGGAGCAAAAGCAAGAGCTTTTCTGAACCCTAACCAAGTGTTTTTTTTTTTTTTTTGCCTAATACTAACCAGACCATAAGCACAGCATTGTGACAACATAACATTGAAAATTGAACCTAAATTGAACATAAAGTTGCAAAGTAAAGAAATGTAAAGCTAATGTAGTTTAGCCTAAGCAGATACAATTTAGATATAAGAAATGTATTTAATTCCTTTTGTTACTGTAATTTTTTGCATTCTCAAGAATTTCCTTTGGGATTTATTAAGTTCTAATTTACCTCTATGTTATGATCAAGCAGCTGAGTATCTGCACTTTACTTAGGCAGGAGAAGTATTCAAAAACTTTAATGTTTTTGGTCAAGGATAGAGAATGGTGTCACCTGTCAGAGGTGATTCATGATGGCACTGCCTGACACTACTTTTAGTAGTCTCTCATTGGAATTCTCACCCAACTTATGGCACATTTTACCGTGGGTATTGATACATTTCCAGAAAATGTATTTAAAAAAAAAACATGTGTGTCTTCCTTTTTACTTCCCCACTGATTTGTAGCCCTGTCCTACATGCATTTTATGCTGTGAAACTGTTGTCTCTACACCCATGTAGTCTGTATAATTTACAGACTGTGTTATTGACAGTTAACTGTTCTGACATCACAGTTCGCTGCATGAATTTCCTGGTAGGTCCCTGTCCACTGTGCTGGATTTAGGGCTCAGCTGACAGGCTGATGATGGCACCGCTGGCGCAGCAGACATGTTTCTGTCTCCTAATTTATCTGAGGTGTAAATCAACCTAAGTGTCACCCTGAAGCACCATTTGAGTGTGCAGCCCAGGCCCAAATGGCTACGGATGTCATCGCTTAAATGCGTCATAGCGCTACAGAGCAGTGATGTTGGGCGAGCAGTGAAGGCTGGCCTGGAGGTATATCGCACTGCCTCACCTTGTGCACACTATCCCAGAGCGTCGTGCTGTCTGTCATCTCTCATTTTTCCCGCTGCCACGAATCTGGAGTTGAAGTAGAACCTGAACTTCAGGTGGGCAGATGGGGATTTGTTGTAGATGTTCAAAATGGTTTCAAAAAGCAGTTTAGGTAATTGATTGTCCATGTTTCTGTCATCGCATCCCTCAGGTGCAGCCTCTCTCTTAAATCCCTGACAGCTCTCCCGGAGATATGAGAACACTTAAAAAAAAACTTGTTGTCATTACATGCTACTCTGCCTCTAAGAGAGGACAATAAGAGTATTACACCAGAGAAGAGAGGATGAAACCCTCCAGATGCAGATGACACCTTTGTGTCTACTCAACATGGAGTTCTACAGAGCAACCATAATTAATTAAATGAAAACAGTCTTAATTTGAAGGGGCGGGTAAACAAACAGAAATAATGGGTAAAACATACAAATTGTGCTCACCGGGGGGTGGTGCTCAAGGGGATTGCTTAGCACGAAATTACAGTGCGTTGAAGTGAACAACCCCCTTTCACAGGCAACTAGGCATCTACATTAACATCCATCTGTATGTTCTCAAGAGGACGTAGGTCTAGATTAAAATTCAACAGAGGTGCTTAAGCAGACCTTGTGATTGTGACCTATTAAAGCTGCTGTGTTTCTATGTTTGTGTCTCAGGATTAAGGGAGTTAAAGACTGAATTAATCAACTACTAGTCTTGTTTTTCACTTCTTTCTTTCAGCTTTAGAATATTGGTCTGTTGGGATAATGTGTCTGTTAATTCAATTAAAGGTTGGATAGGAAAAGGTCTTGATGGCAGTCGGTCAATTCTTTCATCATGGTTCCCAGGTCAGATCAGTGCTGCAGGGTGAGACTCAGGCTGACAGTTCTTCACACAAATCAAACTTCAAACAGCTCTCCCCTCATTTGCCCCTTTCTCTCTTTGTCTCAGCCAGCCCTCGCTTTAGAGAAACTCAGCTACAGACCATCCTGGCAGTGCCCCAGCACTGAGGGAGTCACTTTGATTGCTTTTTTCCTGGGGGAGGCAGCTGGCCATGATGTGACAGCAGAGATTCACTGGTACAGACAAATATCTGTAATTCCACCCACATTCACTCTCCCACCTCTGGGGGATAAAAAATCTCAGCCGGCGGGCAAACTGTCCAAATGTGGGTCCAGGGAGATGTTTAGCATGCTGCGCAGAAAGCAGCTATATATATTTACATACATATTTGTATACAAATTTGTCACAAATTACAGTTTTAGTGCACATATTTTTACAATTATATTTGTTTATCTAAATAAACATTTAGTACTGCATTTTATTGTGTCTATTTATATCTTCTTTATATTTATGGTGTGATATTTCTATTCTAGAAGGAGCAACTGTAACGTATCCAATTTCCAAGATCAATAAAGTATTTCTGATTCTGATTTGATATTTAAAGGTGTGTAGGATTTGGTGTCACCTTCGGGCTTTTCTTTCATTGATTTAGGGGATGTGCAGCGATGTTGAGCTGCAAATTTGTTGAGATTACTCAGCTGAGATCACTCCCATGTGTGAACACATCTAGATTTTCCAATCTTCCACTCTTTTCAGAAAAAGTTTTCCTCCTCGATCGACTATGGAGAGCAGCGACCACAGGAGCATCACCTGTTTCCTGACGTAGGCCTATGCTGTCTTTGGGGGGCAGTTAGCATAGCCCTTAGTCAGAACAACTAAATCACCAGAACAAGAATAAGGTTGAGAAATCCTGAAAGTTCCCTTTAAAGGTGCATCGTCTCTCACTGATGAAATCATCAATCCTGGTCGGATTACGACACATAACCCTGCATCACTTATAAAGCCTGGTGATTTATGAGACCAGAGTCATGCTGGGTCAGCAGGGGTGGGGGATTGGGGTTGGGAACAGAGAGTCCTGGCTGATTGGAGGGTGTCACCTCTTACCAAAGTCTCATTGTTGCTATGGATACACAGTTTGATGGATGACCTTGGATTGATGGGGTTGTAACATGCTCTTCTGCCAGCGTTTTTAAAAGCATTTAATTAAATTTCGCCGCATGCTTAATGCCATTACGTCCCATCCTATAGCAAAGTAGCTGTACGTCTGATGACCTCTAACGAAGCGGTACAGCGGGAATACATGATGACCTGCTGCAGTGGATGCCACACAAGAAGCACTTAATCATCATATAAATCCATTTGTAATTACCAGTTGCTCACCAAATAACTTTCAACTGGGGTTTGACTGGAGTTGAAGGATTCAAAGTTTAAAGGTATTATTGATATCATTCAGCCACTTATGGGGCTATTGGACTCAGTGAAGTGACGAGACACCCAATGCAAGCCAACCAGAACACACACCGCCAGACACACAACACTCCGTATTACTGTGTTTTTAGGGAGTCCCCCCTCAAGTGGTTGTCAGTTTGTTGCACAAGCTAATATTGCTAACGCTAGCTATCAAATGTTAATGTTACTAGCTAGCTAACATGAGGGCGGTTCAGTATGCTGGGTGCATACTGAATATAGAAATAATTTTTACGGGTTTTTCCCCACAAACTGACAACTACCAAGACTCTTGATCACTGACGAAACACAGATACCACACGATACCAACGGCGTTATACTATTGGCTCACAAACCTTGTTAGAAGCTTGAACCAGCTGTCAGAATTCTTATACAGAGATGAACAAAACAATTACTTTGGACCTGAGAGAGGTACTTTATTCTGCACCACTCCTCAAGCTCTCCATTATTCGTAAAAAAAAAAGAATAAAAAAAAAAAAAAAGATTTCTCTGTATAAAAATAAAAATCAATATGACCTTTAATAATGTCTTGGCAGAAGAAGTTGAAAACACTCAGAAGAGGTTCCAGAGAAAGATAAAAACAAGGGAAAAGAAGAAACACCCACTGAACTAAAAGTACCAACGAATGATAAATGATGGAGAGCAAAATGTTGCCCAACTTCAAACAGTCAGCAAAAAAGTTCTCTGTAATATACTGAACAATGCTACTGCAACAAGAGTTTATGTGCAATGTTTCTTTCACAGTGTTACTTCTTACACTGTGCTGTACATCATTTCTACAGGAACAATGATAAGATACTGTACACTGAAATAATAAAACTGTTTCTATAGGTTCAAATAACAGATTTTTACTTGTGTGATTGTAATACTGTTGGTACCATGATATCAGAATTCAGGTAATGCTCAGGGACATCCAACATACTATTATGCATGAAGTACTATGCATGCAAGCTCTCTGTCGTACAACAAAAACAATTCTAATAGATGTTTGTTTTGGTAGACACAATATACTTGTATTCATCCTCAAGCATGCACCTGAAAGGAGTAGGACACAGACAGACACACACAGAGACGTCTGACAAACTGAAGTCCTGTGATTTTAACCAACGCTGCTTTGTCTGTAACTTCTCCTGCCCATGTACCCTTCGCTGTGTCATTATTGATCGATGGCTATTTGTATGCAGGGCGCCGGCACACAGTCAGACACCAAACGCCTGACTTTAATCCCAATCACTTGGTTAACACAGAAAGTTGTCATGAAAAGTCACAAAGGATCGCAAAGCCAACAAAACAGCCACACTCACAGCAGTCCTGTATCGCCTGTTAATCAAGTTATTGCTGGCTCCCAGATATTCATTATGGGTTGAATAAACCACTCAGCTGTGATAGTGATGAAGGTGTTCAGTGCAATGGCAAACATAATGGAAATTATTTCAACAGTTAAAAATAAAAATGAGGTTATTTTTAAACGTACCAACTTTGCGTTATCAATCACACTGATAACTTTTCTGTTGTGTGAGTTTTGCAGGTAAAAGCACCTGGTTTATATACATGAAGTAATTAAACATATTTGCAATGCAAATATTTTCTCTGAACAATGCGTAATACTGGAATGTACCTCAGTACAATGAATTCTAAAATTATTATCTAATTTCCAGTTGTACTTTTTTCTGTATGATGTATGATGCCTAAATAGAGAGAAAGGCAGGCAGTCACGAAGATGATTGATGAATAAGCAAAAAAAAAAGTTAATAAATGTGATTTCACAAACATAACACTGATGATCATTTGTTATTTATCAGTGTTAAAGACCGACTGGGGCACCACTTTATTTGAAGGGCCACAAACGTGATGAAGAAGACATAGGATAAGAGATATTTCATTCTGCACCACTCCTTGAAGCAAGACAGGTGGCAGGGTCCGCCAAATATAAACAAAGTAAAATAAGATTATTCTCTCCTGGTTAAAATTTATTCTCCATAACTACACAGTGCACCTTTGAGTCAAGGATCTGAAAACTTCCTCCACCCCTGCTCGTACTGTACACAGACAGCAGTTGGTGTTGCACCATGTTGATTTTAACACTAGATGGCACATGAGGTTAAATAATCAGCTCTGTCCTGCAGTCAAAAATGATAAATACAACCATTTTCCCAGCACAGTTTTCTCACTGTGATGCGTTCACTTCCTTTGAAGTCTGAGTTATTCACATTTATTGGTGCATTGCTTGTGCTACATAAAAAAGCAGCAGAGTATTTCAGACAGTTGACACTTCAGACACTGAAACTGTCTGTTTGACGGTCCAGTCTGCTTTGAAAAGTCTTCTTTGATCTCGTCATCTTTAAACAAGCAGCTTCACTTGTGGATTTACAAAACTGTTCTTTGGAGACAGAAAACTCATTATGGCTTCATCACAGACACAGAGGCTGTCAGTCAAAAGACATTTTGAATGCAGTACGTCAAATAACAGCTCAGCTTCACCTCAAATCACTTTTCACTGCAAACACTGTTCAAATATGCAGACGTGAATATTGTACAAATGCATGCCGGGCAGTGTTACACATGCAGTAGATGCACAGAAACACATATTCTTGTGCTGCAGTGGCCATCGGCACAAACTGAACCGTGACCACTTAAGTCCAAACAAAAACTTTCCACATGGCTTGCTAAGTCAGTAAAATTGGTTTAAACATGAAACAATAGGTTTTCATATGAGATTACAGACGAGATTTCAAAAACAACATCATTTCGTTCACAGATGAGATTTCAGTCATATGGCGGCTGTATTGTGACCGCTCCACTTTCTGAGTTGTTAAACTCTTTTAATAAGGTTTATGTAATTAAGAAAAGCTGCCTTGGATCGGATCATTTTAGGGCTTTAATGGATCAGTTAGCATGCAAGGACTAAGCGGCTTGAATATTCCCTCATAATTTTCTGTCTCAGTGCCAGCCAGGGGCCCTTCTTAATACAAACTCAGGGTGCAGGTCAAAATGAGACGGTGCTGAACTTGAATGGTTCATAATGATATTTGACAATAAAGTCACAAACACTATGACATGACTGCAGCCTGGTGAGAATTTTGTTGACCTCAGCACAGGACGATGACACAGATCTGATGTCTATGTTTAGTCTCTTCCTTAGGGTGGAGAAGATTTCCCATCAGATTCCTTAAGGACAAACATGGCATTTAGTTTCTCAGATAATAAAGATGTAACTTCACTTTTGTTGTAAGATAAATCTGAGGACTCACTAGATGCTTTTAAATAACGTTGCAGTTTCCTGTACTTTTCAGTTTTAAAATTAAATTAAAAAAAGACTTTCAAAATCTGTCAAATTATGTCAACTCTGAGGCCCTAACCTATCAAAAGGGGTCACAAGTGGTGAGTACTTCGTTTAGAGTGCACACAAGTTGAAAATGTTGGGAGTTGCTTTCCTAAAGTGCAGCTTTAAAGGTACCTTGTGGACATTTTTTAGTGCTATGGAGCAATGTCTCTGAAGGTGGCTCCTCGTTTTGTTGTACTTACGAGGATGCATGTGCACCAACAAGGCAGTGAAGAGGACTGGATGCAAACAGGTCAAGATTTTGAATATTTCAACATGTTCTCATTCCTAACTCATCAAATACAGCAGCTTGGTCAGTGGCCTTAAAATGATAGTTCATCACCAACTTCCAAAAAACAAACCAATTTTGACTGCTGGTCACACAAGAGACCCTTTGTCTCCCAAAGGAGGGAACATCCAGTGTATGACCCATCTAACTACCCACCAACTCTGACTTTTCTGCAGAGACATTTCAAGAGGTGACGCTAGAGGGGTAACTACAGTTTCAAACTTGTATTTGACATGTTAGGAGTGAGAAGAGGCTGAATATGTAGAAAAAACAGCCATGCAGATCGATACAGATTAAGAAGAAGATGATGAACATGGTTGTTCGAGTGAATGAAACTCTTGTAATAATAAATGAACGACTTGTTTTAAGTTTCTAGCTTTATTTTTGTCGTGAAGAGGAGAACTTGCAACGTGGTGCAACTTTGTAACTGGAATGATGAAAAGGAGTCTCGTTTTTTCAACAATCAGCTCATCTATATGGGGAGGAGTACATGTCGGAGCACACACATGATGTGAGCGCACACATGTACAATCAGAAATATTAAGAACGGCCATATACACATGTGTAAAAATTAAAAAGATTTTATTTTTAAAGGTGCATTAGGTAGTTTTGGGGAAGAAATTTTAAAATTCGTTTTCTGAAATGAAAAAAAAAAAAATAATATCTCTGAGTTTGTATTATCACCTCATTAATATTGTAAATATTAAAATTCTTAGTTTGAATTTCTTCTCCAAAAATACACAGTGCACCTTTTAACAAAGATCTTGAAAACACACCTAAGACAGAGGACACTAATAAAACCACCAGCCCATAATGAGTCCACATTGTCCCGTTATAGTCAGACACTCAATCTCAGTGTTTTGGGGATATGTGCCATGCAGAGAAAGTTTCATGACAGCACAGAGACATGATCATCTGTTGTCAGTTTTAGAGTACTTCATAAGGCAGGGTGCCACCCAGTGGTTCCATGTGTTCCAGAAAAACAACACAGTGAAAGAGGAGACACTTGGTTGTACTGTATCTGTTTAGCTCTTTACCACAAAGTAATATGATTTCTGACCATAACTGAGTTTCCATTTCACACATGACAACAACTAAATATGTAAAATGTGTTTTTAGGAAAAATGATTATCACAGGCACTCCATTGAGCAAAAGAAGAATCTGCTCTTGTTTTGTCTTCTCTTCCTGTAAATCAGAAATAGGCTTTAAACATTGTGTTTTGCTTGGGAAGACTCCCAGAAAGAGAATAACTGACAGCACACAGTCAGATTTACAGTGCGTCAGAGGCAGTGTAGATATTATCCAATCATGACTCTCTTTCTTCTGCTCTTGTCTTTTTAGATTCACATCTGCCCTCAAGTTATACAGCACAGTGGTCTGAAGTTGTAGCACGTTTCTTGCCGCTATTAATCTTTTTTCACTCAGAGGATTTCCTCATATGACTTCGCTGTTGAACTGATCGATCACAACTAATGACACTAGAAGAGCGACATTTAAACCTACATATCCAGAGGAACAACTGTACATATTGAATTTCACAGCGGGTACTGTAAATATTTCTCTGTTTCATTTGTTTTTACATGTCATGCAGCCACATGTGTAATAATACATACAGTGCAGTAGCAGAAAGAAAACAGTACTTAAGTAGATAATACTGTATAAGATACACTGTAAGTCCATAACTAGAATACCTTCCGCTTTATTATCCAACACTGTCTGGTTGTGTTACACACTGGCATCATACTGGTTGAACATGTCGCCTAAACAGTCTATTTAATACTGATGCCTCTATGTGACCTACATAAGAAAACGAGCAGTGAAAGTGAGCAGACTGGGTCAGATTCAGACTTATTCCTGGTTGGAAAGGTCATAAAATCAAAACAATTTTTTATTGCAGAGTGCTGAGGATGAACGGAGGAGTCTCCTGATGATAGAAGCTGCTCTGTCATCCGCTGCTACGGTACTAAAATAATCACCATGGTCATTAAGGGGCCACCAGAATCAACATAAAATTGTACTTCCTTGTAGCAGCTTTACCTTAAAATCTTAACATAATTGCATATTTATAAATATATATATATATATATATATATATATAAATTATAAAAATAGTATTGGGGTAGCAGTAGAATTTTCAGCAGTGGCAAATATCTCGAAATCTCAAAACTGAAATCTATCTCCATGACAGGATACCAGTAAGGGAAAGTTTTGTTATTCTAATTATAATTTCCTTTAATATTTGTAGCTTCTTTAAATTATCTTTATAACAGTGATATTATACAGCAGATGGCCAACAATGATCTCTTCTCTTTTACATTCTTTTCATTTACGCGACTGCAAAATAAATCCGTCTGGTAACCCCTTTCAATGACACACTACTAGTTTTTGTTATAAAAAGCGTCTTTAAAATGTGTATTTAATGGTTGAGAAAACACTGTGATCAGTGTGATCATACAGCAACAGGAAATGCATATGTTATCTATCACAAGATTCTCTGATAACTACTGTGTTTTTCCAGTGAAGTGTTTTACCTACAGCATTTTGTAAATCACTGTTCACCTGGCGACTTGGATCGAGAGCCACATTTTAGTGGTTTTATTCGTCTATGCCAGGAATAATTAAACACAAACAGTAGCCCTAACTGCGTCTAATAGCCTTGTGCTTCTCACGGCCAATTTATTCCCTTCTTTCCCAGTGTCTTGGCTGTGTGTCTCCTGTCCACCCCTGCTCATGCCCCCAGCACTGGGCCCTGAACAGAGTGACCGGGGGGCCATGTGACAGGTTTGGTGACCGTTTCTGACGGGGCGCTAATGATCGACTGGCACGCAAGCAGGTCGTTAGCCAGCCGGACGAATTAGCAGGTTGCATGCAAAGGACTTGGGATCAGGCCAGACCACAAAATAGTTGAGTCATTTTCATTCTTCCTCTCCCTGCCCTCGGAGGGAAGTGATAATCTCATTAGTAAAACATAACTTTTGTAAAAGGGCTTTAGAGTAACCCTTGGTTGAACATTTTCAGTAGCTGAGAACTGATGCAGCTGCACAGAGATAGATCTAAACAAGTCTAAATGTTATCATTATATCTTCCTCATGTGATAGTCTTCACTGTGTACTCCAAGTGGTAAAGTTTATCTTCCTGTTTCATCGGACACCCACCCACCCATCCAGCCCAGCCTGGGCTTGTTAGCTCATGTGTTGACCCTTTGACCTTACCCTGCTACGATGGATGGACGTTGGGTGACCCCGGAGGTGTCCCGATCAACTTAAGATCCTTCTGATATGTGGGGTTAAAGCGCAAAAATGTTGATCTGTTTTGTCATCTGCAGGCTTTGATCGTTCAAACACTTCCATCAGAAGTTTATTCACAATCCAGTGACAGGCTATGACAGGAAAAACAGAACAAAAGCATTAAACAGAACCCCGTATATGATCGACAGATTATCCAGAGAGAGTTTTTAACTACCATCGCACAGATTAATGTCGCTACAATAAGAAGATCTTGGTCTCAGAACAATTGAGGACATTCAGTCCTAATTGTGTTTGACATTCATAAGCGACTGGAGGAATGTTCTCGTCAACTGCTGAGACAAATCTGGGTGGTCTGGAGATCGGCTAACAACGGAAAAATCCTCTTAATGAAGTTAAAGCTATGATTGTTAAAGCTCTGTGTTTTTGCTAAATGTGGCTGTCTTTTAATGGTCGTGGGCCGCAGACACTAACTACTGTAACAGTAGAGGGTGCTGCTCACCATTTTCTGATTCTTTGTGCATGTGACATGTTGAAGAATACGTCCTTAACATTTGGTTGATAGTTTGTGTTTCCTAGATTGTAGCTGGTAAATCATAATCTTGCAAGTAAATGGATAATATTCATATTTAGAGACAACAACAACAACAACAACAAAAACAAAAGAAGAAAAAAAACACACAAACACATGAAAGAAGAACAAAAACGAAAGGGAGAGACTGGGAATGATTAAGATCCATTTCTTAAAAAACTGTTGATTTATTTACTTAAATAGTATGACCACCTGAAATGTCTTGTTTTCTCCACAACCCAAAGATGTTGGGTTTACTGTAAGAAAGATGGACATGCAGCCATACTAGGCTGTGGGGACACCACAAGGTTTCATATATTTATAAAAGTAATGTTTGATACTTACCTTTGAACACAAACCAACCATACTCTTAAAGCCACTGAAAACTTGGTTTAAAAATGTGAGTATTGCTTCATAGACCAAATCACAATAACAACAAACAACAACAGCCACTTTCAGGTAGAAAACGGGCAGTTGATTCACATTACGGAGATATGTGAAGTAGGGAAACTTTTATCTCTGTTGTCATTTGAAGACATCTTCAGTTAAACATGTAAGTCCAACCTATCTGAATTTTCAACTGTGCTTATTTTCTGTACTGTGTTGCTTTGCCAGTGACTCTGATGCTAAACAACAGTGACATTTCAGACTAACTGCTAGTTTTGGGTAAAATCAAGCTGTCCTCCTAAAAAACAAAAGTAGGTCTCTGGCCTAATGTTAGTAAAAACTAAAACAAACTAAACAGGTCAAGTTGTACAAACTTAAACACATAATTAAATGTAGCAGACATATTTAGTTTACATTAGTGGGCTTTCCTCAAAATCATTAGTCCACATAAATCATTTCTTTTCAGGAGTCTAAATTGTACAAAATAACCATCTTAAGTTAAATAAACACAAATAAAATAAGATTTATCTGTAAAGAACTATCCTTTAATTTACATATATTAACCATCAGGTTCCTATGAAAGTCTCTTGAAGAGTCAATACAAACTATCAACTTGCTGATATTTACTTTGTTCCAGTATTTGAGCACAAATAAAACCATTTTTTCCTCCATATTTTCACCTAATTGTAAATATATGATTGAGTCAAGACTGAATTCAATAATAAGCTTCATCACGGTTAGCGATATCTTCATTATCGTAATATTTTTTTATATTGAAATGTATTAAAGGTGCTATTTGTAAGAAAAGCTGATTGTTGAGTGTCATTCTCAGGTCATCAAATACTGACAGTCTGGGTTGGTGACTTTGTCTGAGCCCTTATCGTTCATTGTTGAGTCTCCTTCCTAGGTCGTCAAGTACAGATGACCTGCAAATGAGACTCAACAATCAACTATCTTTCTCCAAAATCGCTCACCCCACCTTTAAAAAGTCTAAAAGTGCAGCTTATCTGCTTCATCCAGACTGTTTTGGTGTAGTTTGATCAGATGTTAATGTGAATATAAAGTACTACCTCCCAGCTGTCATCAGTTTTCGATTTAAATATTGCTTAACCCTAATTAGTACATGACAGTTTGTGACATCATGTTCCCGAAAGAGTCCCATCCACTTCAAAACTGTGAAAAGAGCGCAGAAAAAAACAGATATACATAAATCTGTCATGTGCAATAACCAAAACTATTCCAACTGTGCCAGTTTGTTGTGTTTACATTGCTCATAGTGAGTAGCTGATTGGAAACAGAGATTGTCAGCACCATTAACAGGCTACATATTTCAATGTTTGTCATGTGCTAGACAGAGTAAATAAATCACACACAAATAACGATGGGAATCCTCCCAATGTATGAGAAGGAGGGCTCCAAATGCACATAATAAACTCTGGTACCATTGAGAAGTACTGCGTGTGATACAGTGATCAGTCTCATCAACAGGGTGAAGGGAAAAGCAGAAACACGTTCCCAGAATCAATTAACCAGTCCCCAAACCGTGTGAACAAATCTTAATTATAATTTTTCCACAGATGTAATGTACTGTACAATAACAACAATGTTTCTTCAACTCCTTCCCAGCTTCTCAAATAAGTATCTAATGAAATAAACTCAATAAAATGTGTCTCATCGAGTTACTGAAATGTAATCATTTTAGCTAACTTCCACAATCATATAAACAAAAGGCAACCTGGCACAACAGTTAGCCTACTCCTGACTGCTGTAGGTCAGTGCTTCGTGCTAAGTGGGTTAGCCGCTGAGCAAGGGCTGTGTACTGTGAGTGCAGAGCATCGTTGTCATCGCTAACCATGTCCAACTACCTCATATCTCACTCACATGTAAGAAAATGCCTCAAATTGTCATAACATACATAAACAATGAACATGGCTATTGCTTGTACTCACTGCTGTCAAGCTAGCACATTAGATTTGGGAGAATTTGGCTGCACTTTGTCTTCCATTCTTCTACGACTAGCTTGCTATTAGCTTTTGCAAATATATATGCTTAGCCTTTTCTTATTAGAGGCCTGCGACAGCGAGTTTTTTCCTGTTATTTGTCAGAACAGTTGCTGTCACGATGTTCTTCAAATATAACAAAAATTGCCTCTGGAAAACCATGCCAACCCTAGTTTTAATTTGGATGGAGACCTGACAAATTTCGCCTGGCTAATGGTGTGCTGATTGTTGCGTATGTGTTTCCAACTTTGGGATCACTGAGACACTACTATCAGTGGGAGTTGTAGTTTCTGGTATTAGCAGCAATTACCCTGCTTCTGTGTGTGGACTCCTTTTTCTGAATAGCCATCATTAATTCATCAATTTGACATCTTTCAAAAACTGGACAGCAGCTCCCGAAGGCCATGTTCACCGAGGTCCTCAGAGGACATTAACTCTGACCTCAGTGATTTGTCTTTGGTTGGGAATATTCCTCACAAAATGTCACGATCTTCAAACTCTCTGACAGCCCAAAAATGAACTTTGCATCTGGGAGACTTCACCGCTGGTATTTCCCCTCCTGCAAGAAGAAGACCCTGTGACCTGTGACCCTGGGAAAGGTCAGTTATGTAAGAGTTGTTGTGTGGGATTAATGAGGTTGTTGTGCAACAGTGTAGAGGAGACGCCATCAGCAAAGGAAACCTGAGGTTTACAGGGAAAGTGAACATTCAAAAGTAAAATTCTCCATAGTGCGTACAGTATTTCAGTGTTTCGGCAGAACTTGCCGATAGAGGGCTCACTGGAGTAACTGTTTTTCTTCTGTCAGCTTTGTGAAGAATTGATAACTCGGCTCATGGGCCTATGGGGAAGAGATTATAAGGTATATTATTACAGCGAAATATTTGAAGAAAACATGACATCCTGCTTTGAGTTATTGAGCCATCCTTGCTGATCCAGACATTGACTCTTATTGTACTGTTCAATGTTAAAACTCTTGGTAGTCATTTAATGTTGATCCTGATGCATACCAGGAGTCTGTCCAAGACATTCTTAAAGTTGATGGGGGTTATGAAGAGAGCCAGGGCTCCTCAGTCCTCACAGATGATTGACAATCCAGTGAAAGAGGCTGAAGTATAAGCTGTTATATTGCTTTACTCCCCGCGGTGTCAAATGGAAATGAGATGAATTTCGCAGACGTAGCTTGGTGTTTTTCAGGTGGAAGCACAATGCGGCTCTTGAGAGAGCAGGACGGAGGTCACAGCACAAGATCATCGACACTCATTCATAACTCTGCCTCGTTCTTTTCTAAAAATTAGAGGTTTGGAGATTCGCTGCCTATCTCTTTCACCATGCTGTGTTGTTCCGCTTTACTGCCTGGCTGTAACTCAACTGTGCAAACCTGAAGCGTAAAAGCCCCTCCAAACAAAGCGTAAAATGAATGGCCACCAGCTGCTGTTTCTTTTTATGGTCCTCGGAAAAGGAACCTGCCTCGGAAATTTCCTGCAGATGTGATCGCATGACTGGCTGGTGACAACTTATAAAAGGAGACTCTGGGGCACCCAGTGAGCCCCCGGGAGACAGAGGGATCAAGCTTGCATGGGGATAAGGAGAAACAGAGTGGGGTCTTACCTTAAAAGGCAGAATCCTGAAGGCTGTAGGCCATAACAACAGGAATGTAGTCCTCTGACCTGAACGCTTAGTACTTTCATACACTCTACCTTCTGTAGCTGTGTCATTCCATACAGGTAGAACTCACATTACATTCTTAACAAATAAACCTAAATGAAATAAGAATATGGTTAAATGGCCGACACTGCTAGATGGTCTTAGACAGTTCAGCACTGAGTCATCCCTCTTGTAGATATAAGACAGTCAGGAATTCAACATGATATCAAGAGACCAGAGGCAGTTACAGTGAAAATAAACAGCAGGCTAACTTTCTCGAGCCAAGGTAGTTTTATGGCAATGTGTAATGATTCGCTTTTTGAGAGTTGTAAGCTTTACGAAGGCCTTTTGAGAGTTAAAAGCACTAAATAATGCTCATTGGGGTTGAATTGGAGCAGCTGAAGGATGTTACTTAGCAATAGTTCAACATTTTGGAAAATATACTCATTCTTTCTGAGAGTTAGATGACAAGATTCATACCACATGTCTGTACGCCAAATGTGATGCAACAGTAAGCAGCCGCTTAGCGTATCATAAAGACTGGAAACAGAGCATTAGCTAGCCTGGCTGTGTCCATATTTAAAAGAAAAATCTGCCGAGCAGCACTTCTATGGTTTATTAATACACATGTTGGTTGAACAAGCTGGGGCAAGCTGGTTAGCAGGCTTACTTTGGTAGATAGCTCTGCAACATAATAATCAGAAGTCATAATGTCAGAACTGTAAAGTAAAATTCTTACATAGTGCCCCTTTAAGCTCACCAGATCTGTCACAGCTATTTTGTTGTGGAAGAATAACACATTTTTATTTGTGTATGGCTCAATATCCACAAATTCGTTCCCTGCAAATTAACTGAAATGTTGAAAAAAATCTTGGAAAGTTTGATTACCAAGCTAGCAGTGGTGCTAACCATGTGTGTGAACACTCCGAAGTCCGAATAACAAAAGGCTGGATAGTTAACCATTGAATATATTAATAAATTGATCAACAAATATAAACACTTAAAATCACAATGCAAAAATGTTTTGCATCTAAATCTTGTAAACGCTCTCAACTATTCTTAGACGTGTCACAAATGCGCCAATAAACACCACACCCAGGGCAACTCGGTGACCTGGCCTCATTGAGTGACTGAGTACAGTCATCTTATTTGGGTGACAGAGATGTTGTTGACCTGCAAGAGGAAAACATGGTAAGTGATGTCACCCCCATCTATAAGGGGAGACACCCCTAATCCCCTTCCCCTCCCTCACCCTTCCCTCAGCTTGGCATTAGGAATTCTCAGAGGGTTGTCTGGAGGAAATGCAGCAAAGAGCACATATATAAATACCTCCCATGGGTGAATATAGGTTGCTGGCCCTAGGAGAGCACCCGACTGGGTAGTTGCTGCCTTGGGTTGGGGGCATGCCATTTGAAAAGAGACAAAATATAGACAAGGGTGATCTTAGAAAGACTCACATGACGACTGCCTTTGGTTTCATTCCCTTGTGCTGCCTTAGAAGGACAGCTCAGATACAGAGCGCATGTTACTGTCCCATCCTACAGGGCTCAGTCACAGTCTTCTTCATTCTTCTCAGGCTGGAATAAATATGAATAAACATGAATAATTCATGAATTTATTTGCAGTGTGGGGGTTGTTGTAAATTAAGCCGATTAAAATGGCAAGCACAGACTTTATGCTAACCCCCGTGTCTCAGGGCAGCCTTGTATTTATCATAAAGCTGACATGACAGTGAAAGTCACTGACTGCAGCCTGATACAGTAATGTACAATATCTAGTGTTTATCTGGGAAATACAATAAGACGCCTGACAATAAGATGATTTGAATGACTCAACAAAACAACAAAAAATAGAGATTGTTGTTAAATCCACAAGTTTATTCTTAGGCTATTAGGAAGTTTGTGTTATTTCCTCCTTCAAAGGTTGCAGTCTTTCTTTAAATCCAGTTTTTCTTTTTATCATCTTTTCTTAGCACTAACTGGGAAAGGTCCTGGACCTTATGAACAAAGCGTGGCGCTGCATCAATAAACTGCTGCTTTGTTGCCTCTACTGTCATCCTTATCTTTCTACATGAATATTGCCTTTCATAATGATCAATAATGATGATGAGGTGATTTCCTTGCCCTTGTTCAGCGGAAGAGGGGGTGAGGGAAAGAAAGGGAGAGAGAGGGAGTACGCCAGAAAAATACTGCCGTTCAGCTATTTATATTTTTATCCATATCGTGATGGATAAAGACATGAAAACTGTAGTGAAACGTTGGTATGATGTCAATATGACTATCCATCTTTCTTTAAAAAAATGAATGCATGTGCTGGCCAGACTAGGATGATGGTGGTTCTCCGACCGCTTTAGTTCACAGGGGCCTACAGTTCCTTGTAGCTCATTTGATGCCAAATTATACAAATTTATAAAGTATACAAATTAAAAATAAAAAGCATTTCATACTGTAATCAACTTTAAAAATTACACTTAATAGCTGTAACTGTATTGCATGTAGGCCCACATGAACACATTTTGAATGGTACAGTTCACACAAGACCAGTTATTGTGCTGAATACTGCCCAATATAAATCACCCTGAATTATGATTCTCATTAGAGATAAACGAAAGGTACGATTAAGCGTACAGTAGCTCTTGTTTTGCTCTACATAGCGTGACAGCACCATTAACCGGGCCTGTGTTTTGTCACAGAGGTATTCTGGTGCCTCTGAGGTGACACTGCTCTGTTTAACTCTCGCCCTGTCTCTGCCCTCCTTTCAGCTCGGCCCTCACGTGCTGAAGATACAAACTCAACTCGCCATGGTTACTGTCCGCCAAACAACAGTCAACAGTGCAGTGAACCTGAGGCATGCTTTGCCTGCCAGACCAAACTGCATGTGAGCTCCCTCGTATCTGCACTGCATCAACCCCTGCTCGGACTCATTTTATTCACCCCTGAGAATAACTTCTCTCCGCTCGCTCCTCTTGTTGTCTTTTGAAAGGGAGCTGCAGCCCGACGCTGCTAAATCAGCAGATCTGCAGAACACTTGATTCCAAGCTCCATGCTCAGCATCCCAAAGTAAATGTTCCCAAGGAAGTTCTACTACTGAGGCCCTGATTATCGCAGTCATGGCATTCAATTTTGGATCAGGTACAGTACATATCAACGAGAGAGAAGAGAAATATTTAACAATAATATTTCTACGAAAGGCTGTTCTCATACCTCAGACATTTCCTCCTGCTTTCCTCCTGCTAGAGGGAAAGTACTGTATCTGTGTCTGGGCTCATTTTGTGCTCTAGGACATTTACAGCAGGTGAAGACAAGAGGAGCTTTATCCTGCTTACGTCTCTGCTGTCTCCATCGAGGGCCAGTGAGCAGGGAAACGTCTTATTAAAGTTTCCCCTCTCATCCGCCTGACACAGCTCAAGTCCGGCTACGAGGGGCTCCTTCCCCGACACCTCTATGTGGGAGACAGTGTGCACATTATGCAGCTCTGTTGTGGAGGTTGGGTGGAAAATTTTGCAGGGTCTGAGCTGTGCTTTCTTTGGCACTGGTGGCCTCTGGGCCAAAGCTTATTCATCTGTGAACTGACAGCTTCACCTTAGCCCAGGAAACTGAGGAGCTAGATCCCCCGGATCACTGATCTGCTGGAGGAAGGTTCATGAAATGTTCTTGAATGATTTACCTTGTAATGTAAGGGCTTTTGTGTGCCTTTTTGTCTTGATATCTTATATTTTATTGTAGAATATGCCTCACAAGCTGTTTTAAGTGTGCAATGTCTGGTTGCTAAAAATTCTAACATGCTTAAATAGTTCTTGTTTTTTTTCTCATGTTTTTCACCATCCTACCAAACCACGACATCAAAGTCGAAGAGGCAGAATTCAGCAATTAGGCTTTTTCTGTTTTTGTCAGGAAAGCAACTGGTCGGGAAATTACAAGGCAGCAGGTAGTGGCAACACCCGTGTCTCCTCCCTCACTCGGCTAACATCACCAATTTGGCAGTCACTCCCCTGTTTTCAGTAGTAACACCCGTTCAGCTGCATAACAAACATCTGAACAAAAGTGACATTCATTTTGAAGTGAATTTATTTCGAGAGAGATTCAAGACAAACACGAAGCTGAGCTACACTGTGACTTGCTCGTTAAAACAAGTGGAATATTGTTCTTTCTTGTGAGTCTGTGGGAGTCACAATGAGCTGCCTGATCGCGCTGCTGTACGGCATTCAATATCAGAGGCTGCTGGAGTCAAGGTCTCATCGGGTCAAACTTCCACCTTGGCCCTGTGGTAATGAAAAACAGTCCACCAGGAGTATTTCTACCTTCCCTCTCTGGTATTTTGTCGTTTGCCCCCAGGCCCTTTGGGAAGAATTTAGTCAGAAACAAGACAAGACATCCTGTGTCTGCCCGCTTGCTGTCTTGGCTTTGAAATAATCAATCTTACTTAAAGGTGCAATATGTAAGAATTTTAGTTCATTCCAAAGTTAACTAATATTATCAACAGAATGTAAAGAAAAAAATATTTTGACAGCTATGTAATGTGTTGAAGAGATACCTGCTAAAGTTAGCATGCTAACCAGCTACCCCAGGCCTGAAAACCTCTTTTTCCCAGTGGTCCACATCTCCTGTGCTAGCAGTGTAAACACCAATACTGCCCTTGTAGTTCTGCTAGCTTCACGGCTAACTAAGCTAACAAGCTAACAGTAGCTACAGTCATGGATGTATAAAAAAAATACAGTAAGCAGCAGGTAGCACTTATTCTGGGGATATGTTACCTCTATGTGTTGGGAGCATGAATTCAAGATGGCCAAATCTTACATATTGCATCTTTAAGACATACCACCATAAAATGAGGGCTCAAAGCCATCCGGTCGCTCACACAAACAAAAATCATTGTGTATTTCATGTGAGAGTGTTGAACTCACAGTCAGAGAACATGGAGGCAGAGCTCAGGGTGTAACATATGTCGAGTATTTGTATTGGATTTCACAAAACACTGGTATTTCCTGGTATTTCGTGTCCGGGAGCTTTGGCATCCCCACAGAAATTTTTCTGATATGTTACACAACACGCTACAGTGCTGTGGTCGCAAATTCTTTTGTAAACCAAAGGCAGTTTGCTTGGGGTCCATGCCTGTCAAAATGAAGGCTGTCATCAAGTCAATGATGTACCATTGCAGGTAGAAGCATAGTAATTACCCCGACAGCAAAGGTTTTCATTACTCATACTCAGAAGTTGTATGCTTCAGCTGAGCTTATGCAAACTCTACAGCTCTAACTCTGGGATTTTCCACGGAGCGTCTGCCATGACATGGGTTTTCATGTGTGGGGAAATGTTCATGTCTGCTCGAACATCTGGTTTCACGGCAGCTTCACATGCCTTGGCCGGACCGGTTGCGGTTGTTTACGGACATTCTGAAGCCTTTGAGAGGTTGGCCACATTGGCCCGCTCAATGACAGAAGTGAAACCAAACCCCAGATAATTATTTGCATGTGAAATTAGCCTGCTAGCACAAGTACATTTGACTCTGGAAGTGAGGAAGTCCGGCATGGCACAGTGGCACGTGGGTGACTGGGGAAGCCTGCCATAAGCCTCCATAAGGTGTTGTTATAACTTACCCTTTATGTGTCTACACTGAAGGGCCTGAAGGGACAGAGGATCATGACAAGGGAGGCGAAAGGGTTGTTGAGTTCAAGAGGCCGCATGTATGGGTGATCACTGTCCTGCTCTTTCAGGCTGTTGACTCTATGCGAGACTATCATTCAGCACTGGACAAAGTTTGCCTTAAGCACATGTTTTATAACCTCGTCTCAATATAAACATTGTGGCTGAAGATAGTGTAGCTCTAAGACCGAAGCCCTCCCTCCGCACTTGAAACAGCTGATTTATGTCTGGTCCTGGACACTTGTGCTCTGTGGTTGGAATGCAGGGAATTTCAAAGACCCCTCCTCTGCATGTCCCGTCCACACGCAAACAAATGGAGCAGGCGCCTGGTTGGGCAGATGAAGGCCCACCGGTGCTCCCACTGCAGGGCAGGGAGGCAGAATGTAAGGAATGTCAGAGGCGAGAAAATAAATCCATTCTATCCTTCTCTCTGTCAATCTGAAGCGCCTCGGTATCTCTCTGTGTGCTACTTCTTTTTCCAGCATTATTCCGATTTCCAGCCTCTCTTCAGTTGACTTACTTAATCATGTCTGGAATTAAAGGCGCTATATATAAGAATTTGGGTGGAAAACATTCAAAACTTAACTAAGATTATCAACAGAAGGTGAGGGTATAACAGTTTTGACTTTACGACGTCTATGTATTGTGTTGCAAAGCATGTTTGGCATGCTAACCAGCTAGCTCAGGTCCATCACACTCCAAAGCTCCTATGCTAACAGTGTAAACTCAAACACTTTCTCCCAGTGCTCCGAGCCCCCCAATCTGAACAGCTAGCTGCATGGCTAACTGAGCTAACTAGCTAGCAGTTACCTGCAGTTAGTGGCTTATCTGGTGTTGCTCCTTATTTTTATTTTTATTTTTATTTTGGTTTTAAGTGTGAATTCAACAGATAATGAATTCTTACATATTGCACCTTAAACTCTCAGATCTGAAGTATGAACACATTACCTGCAAGAAATTAGCCGGAATAGGACAAAATCAATTTATTTGTGTTAAATCTTTAAAAACACAAATATGCATAGTGTTCTGTCATGTGGCAAAATGAATCATGTGACAATCAAAATAATGCCTTGTTAAACACACTTAAAGTCACAAAATGCAAAATGTTCAAGACTGTGTAAAAAAGCAAAAGACCGCAAAGTTATTGTGTGTATACCGTGGAAGTCAACGTAAGAACACAAATCTATCATGTAGCGTTTTTACAGTCAGCGGCACGATGGCCATGTTTTAACTGTAACTCAATAGTACATGCATCTTAAACATGCGGCTGGCATGGCAAACAAAAAGAAGAAGAAGAAGAATCAACACTCCATAGAAGCTAGAATAGTTATATGTTTTGACAATAAAAACATAAGCAGCTCTGTCTATTGTAGCTCATTCTCATCTCAATGATATATCCAGACACCATTTTGATTGCTTTGTGAGTCTTTCTCTCCTCATGGCTATAGTTTAATAATTCCCTTTCTCCTCCTGGGGCCTCTGCGCAGCTCAAGGCCTGCTCTTCGCTGCGGGTTTATCCATTATGTTGAGCACATCGTCCAGGATGGATGGGCCCAGATCAAGTTCGAGGGAGAGGAATGACCCCGTGATCTGGGCGAGGGAATCCTGCGACGTGCTCTTCTCCTTGGAAAACTCAAACTCAAAATCACAGATGCGGCCCTCCTCCACCCCACTGTCTCTGTCCACCCACTCTCCATTGCACTTTGAGAGCTCCTGCTTGAAGCCCATGGTAATGTCATTGTTAAAGTGTCCGTAACCATTGCAGTTGCCGCTCCTGTTGAGACTCCTGCTGCCGTTGTAGATCTTGTTTTGGTAGTCCCCTTTACCACTGAAGCTTTCAAAGCTGTCGGTGCTTGTGTTGCTGTTCAGGCTTCCGTTAGCTTTGAAGGTGCTGTTGCTGTGACCGTTGATGTAATAGGACGATGGCTTGTCAAATCTGGTGTCACTCTTGTTTAATTTGTTGGCTTTGGCAACTGCCTTAGAGGTGGACTTGTCTGTGTTTTCCAGCAGATCCAAGAGGACGTCAGGCTTCAACTGGATATCTGCCGAGGGAGATGAAGGCTCGCTGCCGAAGACGTCCATGGAGCGCAGCAGAGCATCCATCTGCAGGATCTCTACCTCCTCTGTGCTGTCAGGTTTCATGATAGCTGTAGGTCCAATGATGTCCTCCAATGGCTCTGGGGGCATGGAGAACACAGTGGAGGAGATCATAGGAAGGGTAAGTGCCTGGCAGCCGCCAATAGTTGGGAGAGAGATGGCGTTCTTTAGCACCGGAGAGGGTGTTTCGGCAAAGGAAGCATCACCAGTGCTGTTAGCTCTGAGAAACTCACTTTGGGCACCATACTGAGGGTGGACCTCTCCCTTCCCAGGTAGAAGTTCATACTTCCCCTGGAGGAATGACATGTCACCGAAGGCATCTCTCTCTCCGCCCTTGCCAATGTGGATGGTGTGGCGGAAGTCCCCAAGCGGTGGACTGATCATGTCTGGGGACAAAATATCTCTGAGGCGACATTTCTTTCCCTTCTTACTGTTGTTTGGTTTCAGGTATATTGGTGCTTTCGCTGGCATGGCTGTAACTAAAGAGATCTCAGATATGCAGGATAGAAAAGTCGGAAGTGCTTTATAAGTTCTGGACGTTACAGTTCCCTTGGGGAAAAGCTCGAGTTACATTCTCAGTAACCAGTCATGCAGGACTCCAAAAATAATCTCAGCAATTGCAGCATCGATCAGGAAATGGGATTCCAAGCAGGACTGTAGACGTCCGGCGGTGTTGAAAGGTCGAATGGCAACTGTCCTGAAATCAGAGACAAATAGAGAATATATCAGCATCTTTTTAAAAACACAAACTCAGCACTGACAAATTCCCTGAAGGTTACTTTGATGAGTCTTTCTACTGTCCTGCCTTCCAGAAAAAGAAATTCAGTCACCAAGTCCCACAAATAAACTCCGGATCTTGCAAGAAAAAAATATCCTCATCTTGCATCTGGCAAGCTTAAAAGCCAGAGCAGAGGAGGATGAGGCCTGGGTCGAAGGCGTTCTGCTGCTCTATTCACATTTCCACACATGAGCCTCCTTTGGCCTCTGCAGCTCTGGATGTGCTAATGTGGAACAGCTGGACCGCAGATTGGGAGAGGGGAAGCAAAGCGGGACTTTAGTAGGATCAGAGCAGGGCAGCCTGTTTTAGAAGCGAGCTACTGCTCAGACACGCACAGAGATAGAAGGAGATGGGGGAGAAATAGGGGAGGAAGGGGGGGTTTTAGGGGGATTGTGCGAGGGAGATAGAGTGAGGGATTACGGAGCAAGTGGATCTTAAGAAAGAAGGTGATGCAGAATGTGAATTGATTTGATGGGCAGAGGGTTGGCTTCGAGTTTAATAAAGGGCTGAGGTACCAGCTAGGGTGCACAATGCATCAGGGTGGGTAAACATTATTAAAGAGTATTGGATTTGATAAAAGGTGCCTGATTGCATTGAGCTTTTCCATTACGACCCGAGCAAGAATGTCACCACGTTGGCAGCCAGCTTAGTGTAGGATGAACTCAGTAAAAAGAGGAGAGAACCGCTCTGACCGTTTGAAATGACATAGCAACCGGGGAGAAAGGGAAAAACACTCGGTGGAGGGAAGGGAGTTGACAGGGTGTGTGTGTGTGTGTGTGTGTGTGCATGATGGGGGGGTGGGAGAGAGGACCAGTGAAGAGAGAGCTTGCCCATTTATAGACATATTTACTTATGAGAGGTCTGTCAGCAGTGACCGTCTGACAGAGAGCACCGCCGCACAGAAAGCGCCTGGGCGGTCAAGTCCGCAGCAAAAAGGTTTCACAGAGAAAACATCCACATTCCTGCTGCAACCGACCCGTAGAGACGCACTGCATCAGCCTTATCAGAGACACTTTAAGTAGGCTATGTTTATTCAGCAGGCACATTAGTGTGGAGCCACAGAGACAGACACTTGCTGCGTATTCGAATCCAAAAAGCAGGCTGGGAACCATTGCACTGACATCCATTTTGGATTCTTGAGCTTCCAACCTGTTTGATGAAGTGCCACAGAGCCATTGTCTGCCGTACGAGAGCCAGAACTTCAATAAACTGTATGTGATGTGAAGTAGGGGACGCCATTACAACACAAATAAACCTGTCACCCAGCAAGCACTATGGGGCTATATATAGGCATGACAAACACTGAGGGATGCAGAACATGTGTGAGTGTGTTGAATGGCAAGAGTCCTTGTGTATTCGAGTGCTGGTGTGAGTGCGAGGCGCCTGAGATAGCACTTTTGAATCCACGCCATGTGTGCGAAGGAGAGCGTGTTTGTTTGCTAATAGTGAGGGAGAGAAAGGGAAAGGGGGAGAAGGAGAGAGGGAGGGCGAAGAGGAGTGCTGCAGTGTTTGATGAAGGGGGGGGGGGGGTTACAGCAAAATCCCTGGCTTGTTTAGTTCCAGCTATTCTCTTATTTTTGTTCTCTTCCTCCCACTTCTTTTCCCTTGTTGTATTGTCTCTCCCCTTCCCTGCTGCGTCTTACTCATTTCTGACCTTGACAGCTGATGCTCAGATGCTGCAGTGGGAAATTGGGCTTGGATAGGAAGGGAGACAAATGCATGCAGCACGCCAAAAGCTGCTTCCTGTGGGCTCAGGGTGCACATATCCATATCTGTGTTAACTTTTTCCTAAGAATAGAAGGTCACTGCTGCACTGCTGGCTGACACACTTCCCATCAAGCATTCCTATTGATTATTGGCTGCCCTGATGAAATTATAACATCCGCCTGGTTTGTTTGGACCCTCTGCTCTCCAGTGGCACGGGAAAGCGCAAAGCTCATGCATTATAATAGATGATAATGTTGGCTGGAATCAATAGTATGGACTGAACTTGTGTGAACTTGTGTCTTCCTCTAGAAGAATCCAACTCAGGGGGACATCTGCTGTGCATCCTCAAGGTCAACACTTGTAGCCCGTGAGAAGTCAGCTGGTATGGTGAAAGCCTGGAAGTCTGACCTTCACGTCAGCCGTCCTGCTGGTGGCTCAGTTTGGCTTCTATGACAAACATGACTGGAATTCCAAAGGCTGCGAGAAAAGCATGAGGAAAACAATATCCTCATGTCTACCAGTATGAGGGTTAATTTAATGAGGGCTTATGGAAATTAGCATTGATTTGAGTATATGTAGAGAATCTCAAGAGTCATAGTGATGTTAGTTAAGCTTCTGTTGGACCAAAAGGAAATTAATCAATTACAAGGGCTCAGTATGCCCAAAGACGACTGACACAATCAATCCATTTGTGTATCTGCAGGCTGTTAATAGTCAAGCAGGTGTATTCTGGTATATCTCAAAGCCAAGGCCAGATTTGCACCCTCCTTTTGGAAGTGCTCCAAATAAAAGGCGTTGTGGCACGTGTCGACTGGTACGAGGCCCAGCGGCGCCAACCTCCGCAGAATGCGGTCGCGGGTTTCATTTACACCTCCGGGGAAGTGCGGATCTGATGGCACCTTCCTTTCAGAAGTGCTTGCCTGAGCAGCCATCCAGTCATAATGGGAGCTGCAGGGATAAAGCCACTGTGTCATTGGGTCAGCAAGAGCTATCTGTCTGGGCATGAAGTGATCTGGAGCCACTCCAGCCTCTTTAAAAATGGAGCTTTGCCTCATCAGCTCGTGCTCGGAGGGTTAGTTATAAGCGAGGGGGGCAGCAGAAGGACCGAGGTGATGAAAGTTTGGAGCAGATAAATGCGGGGTTGGTATCTGGTAATTAAAGTGACGACTCGCGATTTGTCTGGGTATTTCTGGACACCTCAAAGTCACGTGCGATAGAAGTGGGTCAGTGTATTCTTAGAGGAAGTGTCACTAAACAAATGATGCTCTGCAGTTTACAGTAAACTGCTCCAAAGCCGGCGATGAGGGATGGACAGCGAGAGCAGCTGTTCAAAATACGACCTGCATACGACTTCCTCATTCTTTAAAATAGAAACCGTGCATCCCCTAAATATTACTCCTGTGATGGGATTACTGTGCTGACATTTCACATCAGTGCCGTTGAAAAATAGCATGCTCTTCTGCACTGTCATAGTTGTGGTCAGTGTAACATCATCATCCTCTCACTGTGTCTTCAAAGCAACTTCATGGAAGTTTGAAGTTTCCAAATACTCCTCTGACATCTAACCACGGCCTTGACTTCTGTCGTGCCTTTGAATAGCAGAAAGACCCTCTCTTTGGGGCTGTTATAAAAAGCACATACCACAGAGTTTAATGGTAGCCTTACAGAATAGACCGAGCTGTTTGTTTCATAAAAAAAACCTCAATTATAGGCAAAGGCCTAACTTTCGGGGGCCTGGTGGCGGTGCCGGGACCAGGGCGAATAGCAGGGTGGAGTATTTGTTCTGTCTTTCTTTCTCGCTCTCCTCGTGTGCCACCCGCAAGCATGGCCGGCACTTGCCAGAGTTATCCTTGGCAGAGATGAGCAGGAAAGCGAATGGAAGCGCATGAAACATGAAGGGAATGTCAACATATACTGGCAAAACAAAACAAAAAAAACTCCTTTCCTTCCCCAGAGAGATAAAGGCAAAGCCAGCTCTGCATTTTTTCAGAGGAACATGCCTTAAATGTGTAGCTGGACTAAAAATGTCTCCCTTGGAAAGCGGGGAAGATATCATGTTGCTCTTACCAGTTCAGCTCTTGTGTTAAATGAAGAGCGTCTGTGAGAACTTACAATGCATGCTTCTGCACGTTTTACTGTTACTAAGCAATATCATATTCTGGTCTAGACATTCACAAAGAACCCGGACACTTCCATGACAGCAGGCAAACTGCAGCAACATCATCCGACCTACTATTTTAGATTACTGTAACACATCTCTGATCTCACTCACCTCAGATATTCCGATGAGATCTTGATCCTTCCCAGGTATCGCCGGTGCTCTCCTGAATGCTGCAGCCCCAGGTTGATGTGTGTGTGTGTCAGTATGTGTGTGTTCAGTGGCTGCTGTGCTGCTCCTGTGGCATGTTGACACTGCTCTGCCTCGGGGCTGCACTTCTGTCGACTGGGACGTCTGCCGGACAGCTGTTTTGGAATTGCGCTCCGGCTCCTATTCAAGTCAAGTCTCCTCCTACGCCTCCCCTCAACTCCCCCCTCCTTCTTCTTCCCCTCTCTCTCTCTTTCTCTCTCTCTCTCTTTCTCTCTCTCTCTAGCGGCACCTGTGCATGTCTGTCCTCTCTCTCTCCTTACCCAGAGCTGAGATTTTTTAAAGCAGCTCTGTGGTGTTTTGAGGATCCTCCTTGCTTCCTGCGCCTTGGTGGAGCTGCGGTGACGAGTGATCACAAGCTCCGGCTCGAAAAAATGAGCACTGCGCGCCTCATGGGATGTCTGGCTGTCTCTCCACTTCTAAAACAGTCCATGATATGTTCACTAATGTGTGTTCTCTCTCTCCCTCATCTGCCTCACCCTGTCTGACTTTTGCGACTGCCCAAATCTGATAAGAGCTATTCTGTAAATGCAGCCGGCAGACACTTGACTCGACTCTTCCTGTCTGTATTTCAAGCCTCTCCTCCACATCCTTATCTGTCTATCACACATGCACACCCACCCTTTAATTATTTGCCTCTTCAAAATCGCCTAATTCTGTTCATTTTGTGCACTGGTCTTTATTTTTCGAAGCTGCAGCCGGGGCGACACTGTGTGACTAATTGTTGCAGAATACTGCAGCACTGCAGCACATGCAGGGGACACTTTAAAACCGGCTGATGGACAGCACGTGGGTTGAGCTGCAGCAAAAACAGACCTTCTGAGAATTGTGTTGCTCTATATGATTAAAATTCAAAGACAGAGACACATTTCTAACCTGATGCCCTCAAGTCAAGGACACGGCAAACCTCGCCGGTGCATCCATTTTTTTTGGTTCTATTCCTATGTAGTTAAAGAAAAAATCCTGTCACCTTGGTAACCAGTGCAGCCCAGAGGTGATGTCACACGCTGCTGTGTAGTTGCCCCCCAAAGAGGCTGGGGAAAGCATAGGAGAGGTGTGTGTTTCTGCCTGTACAGTGGATTACAAAGGGGCAAAGACGACACATGTGGGGGGAGGGGTGCTTGTATTTTAAATCAATGTGTGTGTGTGTGTGTGTGTCTGTGGTTAAGAAAGGGGGTGAATGCATGTCCTCACAAGCCGGAGTCGTACCTTAACAATAATCCTGCCTTGTCGGTCATATGAGGCGGCACATCCCTCTGCAAACACCTCAAATTCTCACTTCTCCTTCCTGCTAAATCTGGCCCGGGTAGCTCACTCTCCTTAATCTGCTTTTCCCCCGCTGCTATATTTCATGTCATGGATGCACCACTGTAATAACTAGCCGTACGAGATGCTTTGCAAAGTCTTCCACTTAAATGAATGAATGCAGTGGTTGTGTGTGTTTGTGGACAGCTTACGCTGCTGAGACACCCTCTATTTAACTTGCACAGGCGTTATTTAGCACCAGCTAAACAGCAGTTGTGAATGGAGCCCTCTTAGCATGGTGTTGTTGTGTCGCCTGGGGGTGATGTCATCGCGGCGTCCATGTGGCCGGCACATGATCTGTAAGTAGAACACACAACACTGTCTTCTCATTTAGGAGGACCATTGCAACCATGGAAACTCCAGAGCTACTGCTGGAAAAGGGAAGTCTATGTACTTTCCCCCCCGAAAGATAAAGTAGTAGTAGGGATGGGAAATTCAGTGAGTGAAGGAGAAGTTGTAATTACTTTATAAATGGTTAATCAATCTTTTAATTTACTTATTCACAAGGGTAATGCACATTAATCATCTTTCTAAGTGCGTCAGTGTTAGCCAGCTGGCTGCAGTCCGTTGGCAAGATATTCTAAAACTTAATAGGTCTTCTGACTTGTTATAGTAAGACATGCACAGGTGTAACATTAACAATGGCTCTTTAGTGACCTAGTAAACTATGACAGTTTGACCGCATGAGCCAGCATGCAAAATACCATAACCGTGAAACTGATGCAGCTAAATGGAATCCAGCCATTAAACATTTGCTTATTTTCACATGTGCTTCCTAACTTACTGTTATATCAAAATTGCATTGTAATTTCAGAGTGAATGAGGCCAGAATTCCAAAGGTAATATTCATACGGCTGCTATTTTCCACTGACATCATGTCAGGGTGGGAAGGTGAAATCTCGTACTGCTGTAATCTGACAAATCGTTATCACTTCACTGCTTCCTAATGATCAGCAACCGAAAAGACAATGGATAGTGAAAATCTGGAGGGACATCGAGCCACTTTTTAATGTAAAACAACATATTTGCCATTAGCTTCCGTTAGACAACAGCTAACATTAGCATTCAGCCACTTCCTAGCTAACTTTACCGTTTGATAGTGTTGCTGATACGATAGGAAAGGCATACATTATTTCTAAAATATCAAAGCACATCTTGGATACTTTTATTTGAGCCTGGAAGTGAGTTTTCACTTTCCATCACTCTTTCAGTTGCAGATCAATCAGGAAGTGGTGAAATTAAATTAATTTGTCAGATTCAGAACACAGCAACATAACATGATCACAGCATTCAGTGTCATTCTACAGATTATTCTGCATTATATCTACACACTGATGGCAACGAAAGGTTACATTTTTTTAAGCTTTGATCCTTGTTGTGCTGACCTTTGCTACTACTTGTGAATTTAAAATGGAGGAAAATATAATGAGGAGTGTTTTTGAATGATGAACCATAAATCATGATCACATTAAAAACAAAATAAAAACATCGCCTGAGTAAAATATCACCAATCATACTATCTACCAGGCAAAATGAGCTACATGTGGCTCATTTTGCCTGGTAGCTTCACCAGAACAGATCAGGTGAGATTATAAAACTTGTTTAAAGGTGCTATAAGTACATAAGTTTACTTGTCAACAGCTGTCTCCAGCAGTGGAAATGCCAATGTTAGGCCAACTGTCGTTTTGCTTCATTTTCTCATGTTGGATTTAGGGCAGACCAGACGCTACCGTAAATGACATTAGTGGTTATTTCTTCAAACTCTGGTGATTATATTTAGTTAATTTTAAACAAAAACTCTTACATAAAGCTCCTTTAAAGTGTTTTTACTCATCCACACATATATTTGCAGGTACGTTAGCTGCCACAGACTCCTCACAACCCTGTGTGGAGCAAATGGTGTTTTTATTTTGCTACGTTGTGGATGTGGTTTTACTCACTTTCTAATAAGTCATCAAGTCTTTACTTACATGTTAGCAAGTCATTAACATATAGACATACACATTTCACTTTTTAATTAGCCATAAAGTCTGTACTGTCTGCTAAAAACGTAAGTTAGGTTGAAAGTAATACACCAGACAAACAGATTGTTTTCAGCCCAGCAGACCTGGCTTGTTACTGATCTATAAAGGCTTAATGAATGATTTTCTGACATTTATAAAGTCATGGGTCACAACTGACATTAGTTTTTCAGTGTTACCAAAGTCACCATTGAAGTGAATGAGTTTTTTTTTCCTCACTCAAGACACTAGCATAAACTGTATGCTGTGTTCTGTTGAATATGGAAGTATTTGCCAGGAATATGCTTGTCATCTTATTTTTGTTTTTGGGAGAAATGACACTCGTTTTTTATTCCAGTTCAAGACTCATTTGCCTTGGCCTGCTTCGGCCCACGTCTCTGCCGTTTACACAAGGAGAGCTTTCTGTCTGAGGTGTCCTGTCTAAACTGTTCCACTGAGGTTACTTTTCTCCAGCGGACACATCACGTGCCGATCTTAGGTCAGGTAAACAAGCCTGTCCTTGTCTACTAAAGTAAATCAACTGAGA
Source organism: Pagrus major (assembly GCF_040436345.1). NCBI lineage: Eukaryota > Metazoa > Chordata > Actinopteri > Spariformes > Sparidae > Pagrus > Pagrus major. Next base: position 15,689,289 of record NC_133229.1, on the reverse strand, counting down.
AAAACAGGATTTTAAAGAAGCAGGTCGCTCTTGCCTGTTGTAACTCACAAGGTGTAACGAGCCTGCAGTAAGCGTTGTTGATGACTTTCTCCCTTCTCACAGATTCAGTTCTAATCTCATGTTATCACCTCACTCGGTTGACACATCAGCCGACTCCACCCTTCCTCCTCCAGCTGCTGCGACGCATGTGTTCACACCCATTATGGAGTAAGCTACATCATTATCACTTGCTGTCTGAAGTGGCCCATGTGAGTGAGGTGAGGAATATGAAACACTGTAACGAAGCTCGACTATAGATTGTCTTTTAAAAAGGTTGCTGCTCCTACTGCTGGATTTTAGTGCAGTTATTTGAAACCGGTGACGGTCTGATGGAAGTTTGCCCAGTTTTTACGTGCTGCAATCATCTAGTGTATGATCACGATAGCAAGATGGGGAGTATTTGCACATATGTGTGGACACTGCAATGTCAGCTTGTGAACTCTCATTTTTATGATTTAATCTAAGGAGGGTATTGAAAAGGTTAGTGTGAGTAATTCCACAGGGAACTCTAAAATAATAAAGATATATGTAGCAATAACAACAACATTCCTCCCTACAACTCAGGAGGAGTTTCAGTGGCGTTTCTCAACGTTTTTCACTGTTTTCATAACATTGAAATGAACAAAATGCTCAATATACATTGTTAACAGTTTGAGACTTGACGCCACATGTTGACAGCCTCGTCCATAACTGCCCCCTTTACAGTCTTATCAAAGCGCTCTCTCAGGGTCGCACTATTTCACTGTAGGTCCACATGCGCACATTTATTTTCATCCTGACAGTAAACATTTCACAATGTTCCCAGCCCCACAGGCAGCACACAGGGAGGGAACCGATCATGAGGGCACTGGCCAATGTTCTGAGTGCAGGAGATGTGCAGCCGAGCGGAGGGAGTGAGGGAGGAGGGGATTGTGGGTAGTCTAAACACTGTCTTGCTCTGTGGCCGTATCCCAAAATGTTTTTTTGTGTGTATGCGCGGGCGATGCACCCTCCTGAATTACAGCAGACCACACACACCAGAGGTAGCACCTCAGCTTTTGTACCTATTTTAGCAACTGGACAAACTTGGCGTGAGGTGAAAGGTGGAGTTCAAAAGCGAGGACAGCAAGTGGTCAGGATTTGAAATGCTGGTATTCAATGTTGGATATAGTCATCAGATCTTTTAAAGGAAAAATAACAATACCACTGTGTAGAAATACTTTGTTACAGGTATAATACTTAAAAATACATTAAAAATGTACTTGAAAACCACTGTACATTACTTGCCCCACATGTCACACTGAAAAAGTAAGCAACTAGCTAGTAAAAAAAGATCTGTAGTAACTAAAGAGCCGGATATATTCCCAAGGAAGGAGTTGGTGAAGACCAAAACAGCCCTAAAAAGACAGTAAAAGTTGGACTTACATTTGTCAAGTAGTCAGAAACATGATTCTATATTATGATAATGTTGCTCAGATGTAACTACGTAGCTGTCTGCGAACACATTTGCCCCAACAACGGTCCATGTTGTGTTCACGGCTTGTTTCACAGTCCCTTAGCGGCCGGAAAATCAATGCCGCCTTAAACAAACTGACATTGACAAATCTTCATAAACAAGGCACATACCAACCTTAGCACTTTACCAATAACGGCTTCAAAAGACCACAATGCATTGCAACCACAGTCATGCCTCATTTGGAGTAAGGGGCACTCTTCAATCTTGTTAAAGGGATAACTTGCCAACACCCACTCATTAATGCTGTTGCTCACTATCTTCACTGCTATGCCTCTCGACGTGGTTGTGACGTCCACGTTTAAACCACAACTGATTGCAGCAAATTGAGGCATGCTCTCTGGGAAATGGGAAAAGGACAAACTTTGAGGGAAAATACAAGAAAATGTAATTTAATGTTACACTTCATCACATGATAACTCCTGGAATGCATTAAACATCTCAGATTGATGATGGTGTAAGAGTATCTGAGGTGGATTTTTCCTTAACCTTGAAGAGACAAACTCTTGTACAGTACACTATCTGACCACATCTACGCTGATGTGTCCATGTCTGGCTCACATCCTTGGAAAGAGAGCAAGTGATACATCATTTGCTAAGTAGTGAGTCTTCCCACTGGAATTCCAGTAGCCGTGCCATAGGACCGTACTCTTGCAATCAGCTTGCGGTAGTCCATTTCCACCAGCCTACATCCTGCTCCGTCCACAACCAAAGCGTTATTATGTCCATGAGAACTGGCAGGTTGCCCTCGCCTGTATCATGAGGGGTGAGCGGAGTAGGATACCAGCTGGAGTCACGTTGAGGCCAGCTGGAGGCCTGGACCTGAGCTGTGTTCACATCATTGGCTGGGAGGAAGATATTAGCACCAGCAGCAGTCATGGATGTCTCAGATTGTGCTGGTGGAGATCTTTAGATACCTTGAGGGACACAACGTACTGTACAGTTCTTTGAGTCTGTTCTTCATTAGAAATAAGTTTCAGGCTGTGAGAACATGCTCCACCAATTTGGAATTTGGAGAATGTACACAGCCGTGGTTATTTAATGATTCACATGTAAGGATATAATGTGCGTAAAACTGATGTTTGGATGCAATTATCGAGCAATGACCCAGACAGTAAAGATTTCCACTGGTCACGTGGGGAAGAGGAACATTTTTCAGCATTCCTCGTGAGATACTGAGTGAATGGCTGCTCAGTTCTACTTTTGAACCTGGTGTGTATTACATGGGTGTTGCATGACAACGTTGGGAGGGTACTGACCTCAACTGAAACCCATCGCTGTCGGGTTACCTCCAATCTGATCGAATGATTACTTCCTGTTTTTCTTCATGCCTACTTGGATGTCCTTTGGGAATACATGTGTCGCTCCAGTTTGGTTTATGAAAGTCTTATCTGTTGGGTCAGTAAATAACATTCCAGGGCTGAAGAGAAAAGTTTCTGTTTGTAGCTGGCACTTTAAATCTTGTTGTGTCCATTAAAAGAATCACACTTTACTGTTGCTGGAAACATGAGCAGAAGAGAAGAGTCCTAAATTAACTGACAGAAAGTTATTCCTTTGATTTATTTTCATTTAACTAATAATTCTAATGATAATAATAATAATAATGAGTATTTATGATCTCTGGGAGTGTTTTGGAGCACTCTACATTATTAGAGTGAGTGTGTGTTGGCTACTTTTCATCAGCTTTAGATAGAAGTATGTGTGGTTTTAGTTCCACCAACAGCAATGTGCTTTGTAACATCTGGTGAGATTATCTCCAAAAGCTCAGTTCATTGGAAGTGTTGGAGGTTTCCAGCTGTCGTCTTAGAAGCACTTTGATTGAGTTGATTGCATTCATGCTTCTTATTAAATTGCTTAATTGTGTAATTTGAAATAAGAAACGCATTCCTCGGGAATTGTTGCTCATTGTAGCGGCAGCTCCATGTACGGCACGCAGCCCACAATTGGTTCCAAAACAGTGTTGAGCACGGAAAGGCAGAGAGGCAGACACGGGAAGATTTGAGCCAGGATTCTTAAAGACACCATCTGCTGTGCTTTTGATCGCAACAGTTTTAATTTGAGAATTTCATTCTTTCAAACAGTGAATGCAACTCTTATCTCTACTGAATGGATCCAATTAATCTCTGTCTTCTGCTGTCCTTTTTTTCCAGAGGATGTCGGATAAAACCTTGTGACAGTTGACGATGAACATTATGGCCGCACACTGTCAGCGTTCTGTAGCAAAATGACATCTAACTCCATTTGTGCCACCAACTATTAACAATCTATTTTCTTCATTTGGCATTTAGATTTTGGTGAAATGGTTCAATGTTATTTTCTATACCACCGTCAGAGGGATCCCCACTGCATGTTTCTACATCTACAGAAGTGTAGCATAATCAGATTAGCTGTGCTTAATTAATGAGCATCTATTGGAACATCAGCAGCTCTGTTCGAAAGCAGCGAAGCGCACCTCACCAATACTGGTTTACTTCATATGCATTAGCTTAGCATTAATAATCTTTCATAAACATTTTCAAAGCTACATATAAGTTAAGGTTTTAACAGGTTGTTATTGTTTGGAATCACAGTATGGCCTGTGGTTTGAACAGGAAGTGGATATTTTAAGCTGCATTCATTCATTTTGTACCTGGTAACGTTGTTATGGCTGACATATTAAACAAACAACTGCCCACTTACAGCAGATACAGAGCAATATTTGAATAATCCAATATTGACCAATATTCACTCTCCTCTTTTGATTTCTACTTTAGCAACTCCCGATGTAAATATCTTGCTCTTTATTTCTTAAATGCTCCAGTACAGTATGTTCACCAGGTTGTCTATCCACACATCCATCCATCTCAGTAATTGTAAACAAGATATCTCAAGAACGCAATTTCTTTAAATTTGGTATTGTTCACTTCGACTTAAGGATGGCCCAATAAGATTTTGGTGGGCAAAGGTTCTCCACCTCTGATCGGTTAGTTTGGCGTTGTCTACGCTTGACTCAAACTGTCAACTCATGCAGTAGTTCTGGTTATCCCAGGTTTATGAGCTGTAGTTTCCCCACCTCTTCTGCCTTTTCTCGTGGTTTACTGCTGCTCCTCTCGGGGTCACATCCTCCGGAGCCGCTCTTTGCAGCGAGAGTGTCTCTGGGCTCGTTTTGTAGAGCTCTACCTAACGAGCACATAGACGCTGCAGTTGCAAAAAAGTCAAATTGGTTGGTGTGTTTACTGGGGAAACTACAGCTCACAATCCACTGTATCAGCTCCGCCGCTGGCCGCCTGTTTTGAGAACCAACCACGAGAAAAACATTGACACAACCCAATGATACCAGACAACCACTGAACATACAATTAGGAAATGGCACACTACTTATTTCTTGTCTCCTTTGTGGTCTGATTAAACAATAAATTCATCCTGGCCCACTGACCTCCCTCCCTCTCTCTGGTTGTCCAGCAGACTACCAGGGCACCCAGGGGTGTGTGAACAAGGGAGGACAGCTGGGAACAGTCACTCAGCCATGGGCACAGGCACCACCGATCTCCCTCCCTCTTGTTTTCCAGTGGACTACCAGTGCCATGAAAATGTCCATCAGATTTATTCAGTCTTTTCGATGGGAAGATGGTGCAAGCCAATCAGAGGCAGAGTAGGGCAGGTCTTACAAGAAGTCAGATGGGATCCATAAAAACGCAGGTGAGACAGTCTACAAACAGCAGATTTGAATGATCATTTTTCTCTTAATTTTGTCAGTACAAGAGACCCCTTTCACATTAAATACTATAAAAAAATATTCATCAGTGCGACTTTAAGTGAAAAAAATACATTCTTAATTTTGGGACTATTGGGACCACCTTCACACTGCAACACAGACACCAAAAGAAGAAGCTGTGAGAGAGACGGATAAAGGGCAAAATTCTGAAACAGTATTTATTTGGATAGGTAAATAAATCTATTGGCTGATGGCCTGGCAATTTCAATAAGAGAAGCAACCTGATTTCATTTACATATTTCTAAAATGTTTTCCCCAGAACAAAGTTGTGTTAAGTAACTTCTCAACTACTATCTGCCTGATTGTAAAGCTGAAACTGTAGTTTAAGTGGTAATGTGGTGGTGATCTGTCCAAACCTGTCCACAGAAGGGAAGAACACTGCAGGTATTTTAACTTGACACCCCTTCAGTTACTCTGTTGAACTAAATGTCCACTGACCCTGACATTCCTGTCAACCTGTGTTCAACTTCACAAACCAATCCTTCACTTTATGTAATGGTAATACATGCCACACACAGTATCACACTCTACATTTCTCAACTCAAACATAGGAATTAGCTCAGAAAAGGATTGTCCAGAGGCCTGTAATAACGGTCTGTTCCTCAGAAAGTCGAGTATGTGTCAAAAGACAGAGGGAGCTGCTGCGGGGGCTAGACAAATACCAGGGATACCTCAGGCTTTATTGTATTCAGAGCCAGTGAGCGTGTACAGAAGTACTGAGACACAGAGCGTGTGCGGTGAAACTGAGCGTGTGCAAAAGACAGAGGCACACAAAGGCCACAAAAGAGCTGATCATGTGAAAGGAAGGCCATTTGATAGCTTGGACACAAACCGTGTGTGGCGTCAACACAGAGACCATCAAAAGAGGAACTTGATTGGAAGCCAAGCTGATAATTAACTGATAAATTCATCTCACCAGTGAGGAAATTATGTTTTCAAAATCTTTCAACTGAGGTTAGGTAGGATCTAATGTTGCCTGTAAGCATTCAATAATCTGGATTACAGGTTTAGATAATGGAAATCTCAGATACAAAAGAATACCTTAACATCAGGTCAAGACTTGTAGCAGGCCTACTGAGACCAAGCTAATTATCAGTATGTTGCTGTAATTTAGCAGAAGGCATTTGTATTTCCACTGCCAATCTTCATGTGCTAACCAAAGCATTTATAAGGTGCAAAGTGCATTGCACTGAAAAGCTGCCAACCATAACTGAATCTGTTCAGTAGGCTACTGATTAATGCATTTCATTTTTTCAACTCAGAATGATCCAAGTTAAACTTCACAAGCTTCTCCTTTTTAGCCAGGCTAGCAACGCCCCTATGGATGCGAATGTCTGTCCCTTAATTAACTTTCTTAACTCCATCATCAGGTCAAAATTTGTTCAATACTTTGGATTATGACCTGATATACCTGATAACATTCCCATCAGCCTAAATTTCTTTTTGCTTTGTGCTAATTAAGAAATGTAAGCATGCTAAAATAAAACTAAAAATAAAATAATTAACATGATAAACATTTCTCCTGCTAAACTTTAGCATGTCAGCATGCTAAAATAAACTGAAAGTAAAATAAACAAAAATAAGGAATATGATAAACATTATTCTTGCAAAAATCTAGCATGTCAGCATGCTAAAATACAAATAACACTAAAATCATCTAAAATAACGAACATGACAACACAAAATTATACCTTAGCATTGTTACTGTGCGCATGTTAGCACTCTGACATTAGCATGTAGCTCAAAGCACTGCTGTGTCTAAAGGAACCTACTGTACAACCTCACAGAGCCCCTGGCGCGGCTGTAGACTCTTAGTCTTGTTTAAACACTTTTTATTGTCTCTGCTAAACTTTGACACCAAGTTATTTCCCTTCCTCATCTTTAATAAGCAGTACTTCTGCTAGAGCGCAACGCTTTGTTGGTCCTCCTCTCCCCAGTGAGCTGCTCACAGGCTAAAACAACTCATACATCATGTAAACCATAATGGTAGCATACAGCACTTTAGGCATGAACTCCTTAAACATCAGTTAAGATAAGAGGTAATGTTTCTAAACTATAACAGAGCTATTAAGGTTAGATTTAAATGATAGATGCTGACAGTTTGGCTCAAAGAATGTGGCTTATCTTTAAGTTATCTGTAATATATTGACTTTACTGTGTGTTGTAGTAATTTAGGAAGAAGTCTTAATGATGTTGTGTGTGAAATGCACGGGCTTGGGATGTTTCTGTAAAAGCTGTTGTTATTGGCATAGCTCTCCTTAACAACCACGTGTCAAAGAGAGCTGATAAGGATCAAGCTCAACTCCAGACTTGTCTTCACTGACTTGTAATCCATCACAGTTTACTACAAAATAATGGATAATTATTATGTGAGTATAATTCCCTTCATGCAGGTCAGACAGAAACACTTATTCTTACATGACAACATTGGCTACTATTACTGCGCCGTCACTCATCTTCTGAGTCATGATTAGCAGCCACTTTTTAACCGAATCTATTTCACTGCAGCACAATGTAATGCAACCTCCTCACCTAACCAGTCAGAAGGGTCATGGAAGGAGCCAAGATCAACCCATCAGCTCTCATCTGTGGCATAATGGGCAGCCATATATTTTATCCATCACAATTTACTGCACACTAAACCATCCCATCCTCTCTGGCTGCCCGCGGTAGCTGGGTCATACAGAGGCTGAGGACAGAAACACACCAGCCCTGTCTGGATCTCCTGATTCCCCCAGAGGACAGATCAAACGGTGATCTACACCTCTCCCATGTGGTATGTATTTGACATGGGGAGGGGGTGGGGGGTGCAAGCTCAATGCTGGTCCCCTTCACTGTCCCAGACTCAGGGCTAAATCATGTGGGCAGACACATCCGACCTGCCCCATCTGGGCCTGCTTATCTTTTACTCTCTGGAGCCAAGGCTAGCCGTCAATCAGAGCCTTCAGTCTCTGACACAGACAGAAGTGTCTGAGCTGAGATGTGAAGACAAGACTGGGGTGTGTCATGGGAGATGGATGGCGAGGGGATTTCTTTACATCTCTAAGCTAAAATGTGTTGGGTTTGACAGTGTGGGCAATTTAGGTCACCAAACCATAAAGAGCGGACCTCTACTGTTTGTCATGTAAAATGCACAGTAGAGAAATACAGCAGGCCTTGCTGGCATGTTTCCAGGCCACTAAGGACAGTAAGTGTAACGGTGGGAGAGAACAGAGGGGGTAGGAGTGTTTGAGTGGGAGATACAGCAGCGGTTTAAGTTCAATACAGTGTTCAGCGGACGCATTCTTCCACAGTGAGCGTCTGTGTTTGTGCTTCACCAGGTGCCTGGAATGCATCTGCACAAACAGGCAATATTTCACCCATATGGCCCTTTGTGTTGCTGAACACTGCACATTTAGAGAGTCACAAATGTTAACTCAAGGTCTCCGTAAAACAATACCATTCCCTGTACAGCTGAAGAATTCCCCAGCAGCCTGTCATTACATTGTTTTGAATTTATATTCCCCAGCAGAGCAGTTCGCTGACACATTCAGATACGGGAACAAAAGGAATATTTCACATTTCTTTCAGATTAAACGTCCCTGCCTCGGGCTAGCTAAACATTCATTAGTCATTGAATTAGACACGATTAACCCAGCATAATTGTGTGATCAGCAACAGTAACGCCCGAGGAATGTCGGTGTTATCATTAAAAGTGCATTTCACTCTGATGACTGACGCTGTGATTAACAATTCCATGGGGTGTGTTTATCCGTTTTCCCGTACTGCTTGTATTTTTTCAAATCCAGAAATAGCATCACACATTTAATTCATTGCATATCTTATTATCTCCATTTACATGTAAACATTTCCTTCTCCAGAGCAGTTTACGACAGACGGGAAAAATAGATAAATATTCTTGTGTCACCAGTATTGTATTACAGCAAACCGGCCAAAAATAGGACGTGCACAGTTCAAAACAGAAAGTATGTGGACTGAATAAGTCAAATACTTCCCCTAAGAGTTATTTAGCTCATAATAGCAATTGTAGAATAGGAATACTGGGAATAGTGGAGTAGAATAAGATATATATTTAATGTTTTGGTGGTGATCATGTGGAATATTTTCATACTCAAACTCAATTTAATTTCTGTGTATGCGTCCACTGCATTTCCAAATATTTTATAACTCTGAAAGGCAGCTGTATGTGAAAAAAAGAGAGGGAACGAGGGAGAGACAGAGAGCGAGAAAATGAAAAAGAGTAAGAGTATAGGACAGAAATAGTTGAGGGTGTGTAGGCCGGGCTCTGACCACTGGCATGCATGAGGAAGCAGCCTCCATTCCACAGGCCAGCGGATGGTTTAGAGACACTACAGAGCGCACAGCTCAGCAGCCCACATGCAAGTCCCGCTGGCCTTCCACACCCTCGGCTATTCTGGGCCTCTCTCTGCCACTGTGGTGGCTTTCACTCAGCAACCACACAAATAAAGCCTGAAAGAGAAAAACATGAGAAATTGGAGCTTGAGGCGAGGAGAGGAGGAGATGCATTGTTTACTGTTTGTCTTGTTTTTTTATTACCTCTTGCCATCATATGGTTTGTGAGCTGATTTATAGGACTGCGGCATCACCGAAACAAAGACATCCGGCTGCAGTTTACAATATGGTGGCCATAGAATCACCAGCGCTCCTGTTTAAAGGATAAATGTAGTTTATTATAAAGTGGGTTTTCCTTTTGCCGCGTTTGCTATCAGTAATGATAACATACTTACCAAAGTAAGTGTCAGGGAAGAGGGTGCCATTGATACAACAAAGTCCATCAGGGCATGAAACATGATTTTTCAGACAATCAGGCAGATTATAAACAAAAATTAATAGTTTGGCCGGATTACTGTTTCTAATCCACTTCATTTAGGGATTAAATTAAACGTGAGCCTATTTGGAAAACTGTGCACAATCAAGGTATGTTTTCAGCTTTCAGTTAGTTTCACTTTTACTGTGAATATAGGCATATATTATGCAAATGTGTGTGACATGGTGACGTAGTGTGATGTCAAGAAGTCATGGAATTAAAGGCGGGGCTACTTATGTGGCACTTCGGGCATTTCAGAAGCAGTGTTTTCTGTGGGAGCTCCCATTGGCTTGGATTTTGGGCTTTTTAACTTTCAAGATCCTTCATTTGTACACCAACCAATATAACACACCGAAGGAAAGAAAAGAAACAAAAAAGCAAAATAGGTGTCCTTTAAAACTTGTTTGTTTTTGGTACTGTAACATTCCCAGATCTCAACAATGTGAACAATGTTATTATAAGGTCAGGTTAAGGTGGCCAAACCAATGCAAATAAGACCCAAGATGTAATAATCCAGAATGATCCATTAAGGAAGCACCGCCCAAGTAAAAACTACATTGAGTAAGATTTTGAATTTAAATTCACACACAGTGAGGACATTAAACATTAGAGCAGATAACACAACTGACACTCTAGTGTGTGGTATGGTCTGACCTTTCTACAGACATGAGACTCGACTGCCCACCTTTTGAACGGCTCCATTTACGTATCAGATAATCTCTCTACAAAAAGTTTTAAGCTTGGAACCAAGCCATACATCTACGAGATAAATCGAGACACCATGATAAAAAGTTTGATGTGGAGCAAAAAGGTATATCACAGTTTTTAGAGTCCTTCCTGACTGAAACATGAATGACATAAAAAAAATAATCCGCTGGTGCCGTTATCTAAGTCTTTTACGTCTTTTTTGCACAGCGTGAATCAAATCCTGATAAAACAAAGAGCCATGTCAGAGTATTTGGGAATGTTTTCATCGTTTTAAGGGCAGCACCAGAATTTTTTTCCTGCTAAGGCTGGTTGGGGGCCGAAATATGTATTGGTAGGCTGGAATTTGTAATATAGCAAAGAATAATCACGGCTAGGCTGGGACATGTGGCCTTTGAAAGTCAATTCCAAGCATGACATGACCATTTCTTCTGGTGTTTCAGTCAGAACAACAATCTCAGTTTAGATTAAAAAGTAAACCTCTGACCTTTGTTGTCTAGCTTTGTATTCTTTGTTATAAAGGACACACAATGGCTGACTGAAGTTCAAGTTTTTCAGCATCCTTGCTGCCAGTGTCAGGGGCGTAAATATAGACAGCGCAGGCAGTGCGGTTACGGTGGGGCCCATGGGGTGTAGCATGGGCCACAGAGAGAGTAGGCCCTCCAACAATGAGAACAGCCCCTTTAGAGAAGGTAGGCTTACCTTCCACGGGCACACAGCCACCTGCTGAGCAGCAGGAGAGAAACAGAGACAGTGCAAATGCTTCAGGGTTTTTATTTTATTGTTGTGGCGACAAAAGGAAAGGAAAAGACAGCAATTCTATTGCTTTAATTTGAATTACTTTTATGAAAAAGTAACTAAATAACGGATTACTTGAATTGCAGAACTAACGAGTACTCTGAGTACTCTAACAGATTACTTTGTAATGTGGTACCCCCAACACTGGTAATGTCATGTGCAGTATCTGAGATGTTCCTAAAAACAATGAATGGATTCCTTCTATTATATATCATATATATATATATAAATATCATATATATAATATATAGCCACTTCTGAACCAGAGTATAACCCTCATAACTACAAAGTACCCTCATGTGTTCTTCGAGCAACTTTTACTATCTCACGTTTTGGAAATAACACAAAGATTTCCTCCTTTCCCTGTAAGGCCTCACTGGCTTCAGACAATACAAGCCTGTGCTGGAGCAGTTCATTGTGTCACGGACAATAAAGCATCTTCTCAACCTCCCACAGGTCTTTTTGTAACTTGGTGACACAAGCCCTCTGCAGTTTGCCTCGTTATCATGACTTCATCTTTGTCTGTTCTGAAGAGGCTGATCAGCTCTGCTTACAGACAAGTTCACAATAATTCACCATCTGAACTGGACCTGCGTTTCCCATCGGGGACTGCATTAATAGCAATGAATTCTGTGACATACTATGGCCTGTTTTTAAAAGGATGGCACCATACACACTCTTAGGTGTATTCCTCCCTTGTTGTAAATTCACTTTTATATGCTTTCCTACACTCACTGTTCCCCCTTTGGGAAATCATTAAACATTGATCAAAAGAAAAATGAAGAAAGAGACAACTAATCAGCTGCTCTTTGAAGCTGATGGATGTTCTACAGACGTGTCTCCTGGGACTACAGACACCGAATTGTTGTTTCTCTCTGGCTTATTTTATATATCTTGGTTGAAAGGTCTGACTGATTGATGTCAAGAGGCAGGTTATAGGCTATCTATTTTTATATTTCATTATTTCATAATGAAAGCCTTCAGGTGCGCAACTTAGAAATGGAGAAAGTTAGCATGATGACCTTACCATTTAGCTCAAAGCACTATTTCTGTGCATAAGCCACTAGCATGTTTAGGCTTGTTTTATGTTTGCGTGCTAATACACTAAACTAGGATAGTCATGGTGAATATTGTACCTGCTAAACATCAACATATTAGCATTGTCATTGTGAGCATTTTAGCATGATGACATTACCATTGAGCTCAAAGCCAAAGTACAGCCTACAGAGGCTAAACTAGCATGTTTTAGCTTGTTTTATTAGCAGTTGTAGACAGTTTTTTTTTTTTTAAACGCTTAAACTCTAAACCTTTCCACCTTCTGATTTTTGGAAGCTTTTATATAATATATTGGTTATACTTGTTTCAACAAACTTTGCAAATTTTCCTTCATTGTATATGTTTTGAACATATGTGGAGTCTTTTTTTGGCATTTGGTAACATCTAATTATCTTGTTCTGGTCTACCTGAGGGGAGCAGACATAATGTAACGACACATATAGACATGACTCAGGCTTTCCTCACCTCCACACACTCAGATGCAGACTGGATAATGTGTCTGGAGCTGTCAACATTAAGCACAGACTGTGTTTAGGAGCAGATTATCTTGATCTGTGGCTTATTCCGGCCTCAACCACAAAGAGCTGTTGTGTCTTGGACAAGGCAGACTGGTGATGAAACTCATCTGGTTTGTAGCACAGTACGAAATCTGCTGAGGATAACAATGAGCAACATCTCTGCTTTATTGTATCCTGTCAGAAGTCCTACCTGTGCTCATCACCCACCTCATCCCCTCAGGAGGATCTGAATACTAGTACTTTAGGCGCCACCTGCTGGCCATGTTTTGCCTGCAGCTAAAAAGTGGCTAATTCAGTGATTTATACAACATTATGTAATGCTGAATCATTTTAATGAGATAAGTGGTCACATTTAAACACAAATTAGGATTAACTGTGTGACCGTTTTATGCTCAAACTACATTTTGTAGGTGAAGTTCATATATCTTGTAGAAGAGCTAAATGTTTTAAGTTTGAGTGTTTACTTTGCGGAGGAAAGGACATTGGATCAAAGTTCAAGGAATGTGTTGCACTATTTAATGTTAGGGAAACATGTGTTCTTACCAGCTATTCTGTCCTTTTGGGAAAAAAAAAATCTTAATTCTTCTCTCTCAAAAATTCTGCCACATTTGTTAGTGATGGGTGAAGCGATGTGTATCTGCTCTGGGAGGAATGCAAACTGTCTGATGGCATGACTGATTGTGTGCCTGAGTCACCGCCGAGGAGGACAGAAAGGAAGGAAGAAATCATTAGACCACAAAGTCAAAAGTCACACAGAGGTCTCTGACATAATGTGGCTGCTTTAGATTTTCCCAGCATATGTCACATGTTAGATTAACAACATCTAGTCACAACCTTAATCACTCTTTTAGATTCTGTGGGTTGCACTTAGGAAAAAAAACAACGAAATCCTTATTTTACCAAAATGCCTATCGAGTCAGACTCATGCACTATATCACATGCATAAATATTCTTGTATATTTCTTCTCATCAGTGTGAACTTAAACACATATACAGAACATACTTTATATACTGTGCACACATATCTGTACAGTGTGCGTTTGGGGACATTAGTACTGTCTGATGTATTATTAATAAATGGGTGTGGCAGGACCACCTATGTGACTGCTATATTATAAGTGGTGTAACTAGTTAAAGATACTAATCTGGGATTAATGGGACTGATACAGCAAGTTTTTACTAATGCTTTGCCCAAAATATCTTCACAGTATTGTCTAACTCAGTGTCACCTTGATGTCTTTACACATGCAGCACCATGTCCTAAGTGGCAGGTTATCTAACATATAATCATCTCTGCATACAAATACAAATATGTTCCAGCTGAAAGAAAAAAATGTTCGAAGTCTCAGCTGTCGAAATGTTATAATAAGACTAAATATATGATTTATTAATTATTACATGGTTATTGTGACTGTTCTTGTTTCAGGATATACATCTGTATTTTTGTCTGCCACAGCAGAGTGCAGAGACTGTCAGACAGGGGGAACTGGATTCTGCTGTAATAAACTCTGTGAGGTGGATGCGTATCTTTGTGTGTGTGTGAGTGAACTCATTGTCTGCATGCTAATGAGCTGTATTCTCTGGATCCAGTTCTTGCCTCTTTTACTATAAAGACCTTGTTTTCAAGTGGAAAACCGACACTGAACAGTGGAAACTGAACTTGTCTCAATTAAATAACAATGGTAACTCACCACCCGGGTAGATACCTGAGCTACTGCAGAGGTGTACTGAGAGAGCAAAAGTGAATGTGGATGAATGCAATGCCAAATTGTCTGTGCTAGAAGATTATTACTATGATACTTTAAGCTGCTGCACAAAGCCTACTTGGAGCTAACATGATCAGACTCATTAAATCCTGGTTTAAACTCTTACTGGACATCTAAAATCGGTTTCTATGCATATATTGTTTTAGTCCTATGTACATTTCAGTTGAGAAACAGGTCGTCTTGTGGTGTTGGTGAACAAATATATGACAGAAAGTGTTCTCTGTAGACTATCTACACAAGACAGACCAAAAATAGACTCGCTAATGGTCTCATAATGGCTACGTATGGTCGCTAAACAAAATTTTTAATCTTGCATAGATGTTGTCTTTGGTGCCTCATTAAAACCTTTTTGACTGCTTTTATTTAATTTAAGTGTTTGTTGTTGTCAGACAATTGTGTTGTTGTTTTCATTGTAAGTTTCTATCACCTAACTATTAATATGTAGACTTGGTTCACATATGTTCTGGTCTTATCGTTGGTTGTTTTTGTGTGGACCCGACGTTGTGTAAGCCAATGTGGATCCGAATAAAGAATAAAGCTGGAGATACGAAGCACAGATCATCATTTGATAAGGAAGATTTCAGACAGACAGCTATATTAGACATGTGGTTCCCATCTTAGGGGTGCCACAGAACCCTTACAGTAACTGAACAGAACTTTTTCACAGCCCACGGGTGAAATTAATAACACTATTAATTGCTCCATTCCAACTAATCTATTGTCCCATATGTGCTTTTCATGCAAACTCCCATCCACCCCTGCCTTTTATTCTAGCTTTATTTGATTCGTATTTATCTTTTCCTAATACTGACTTGTTTTAACATGCTGACTTGTTTTGTGTCTGTGTACAACTACTCCACGTGCCTTAAATTGGCCCCCGGGGACAAATAAAGTATTTTGAATTGAATTGAATTGCCAGATGTTGTCTGCTATGACAAAGGCCTATAAATCTGATTCATTTGGCAATGATAAAGAAAGAAGATGGCTTATAACATAAAATGAAGGAAAAGAAACATGCTCTTCATGTCCTTGAGTAATATTTCAGTCTTATTCTTTTGGGCTCTTTTCATTTCCCAGTATGGTTACCAGCTGATAAAAATACAATTACCTGGGACCAGAATATCAAGTAAACCTGCCATACAGCAAGTTATTTTCAGGGCGTCAGTTGCAGTTCAAACCCAGGACTCAGACTTTCGGTGAAACTGGTTTTTAGAAGAGGAGACTTTCTGTGAGCCCCGTTTTTGAAAACAGCATTTCCTGAATTTCACTTCAATAGATCCATTTAGCTTTCTTGTTTGTGGAGACTGAGCTTTCATTTCTGTAGCCCGACCTGTACATGTAAACAAAACATTTTGAATTATTAATCAAAGAGGCGAGGCAGTGAATCATCACTGTAGTGCCAGAGAATGTACTCGACAGTTTCTGAAGGAAATACATAAATCACCCTTGCGAATGGAAGTTGCTTGAAGGCAGAGCTCAAATGCAACAGCCTCATCAGTCACAACTTTTTACTAATAACTGCTTCTGTGAAATGCCTCTCAAAATTATATGTTGCTTTTTGTTACAGTTTCGTTTCCTTGGTGACGCACCCTAATTCTGCAACTAGCTGGGTCTCCTAGGGATAAGCACACTGAGTGCTTGCAGCTGAGATAGACATCAGTGAAGCAAGTGTAGGCCTATGAGTCGGACTTCCCCAATTCCTCACCAGCTGAGCGATACTGTGTCCTCGACAGTTGCCACATCTTCACAGTCGAATGAATCTCTAAACTATCTGTAAATGCGGCACGCAACTGATACAGAAGTTGGATTTCCTCACGCACGCAAGTAGAAAACACCCCTGCAATACTGACAGGGAACCACTGAGCTTCACACTCTGTGGTCTGTCAGTAGTGTCCTGATAGTGATGCCTTATTTCACCCTGATTCTTCTCCCATGTATTGTTTGACAAGTGTGATGGGCATATTTATGTGCACAAAGGCAAATCTGAGGCTGCTTTTCTTCCTCCCCCTGTGGTATGAGAGCCTGAGCTGATGTGTGGTGGGCAGATGAAACAACAGTGTTGACAGTATCTGCTTATCTGCTGGCTTTGACCCGACGGGAGCAAGGCCATGGCTGGATGCGCCTCCCTTATCACCATATCTACGTCTGCGGGGGCCAACCCAGGACCGCTGGCCAAGCTTTTTTTTTTTTTTTTTTTTTTTGCACCACCATGGCTCCGGGTTTCAGGTGGGCTTTTTGTTCCTTGTGCAGGCAGAATGCAGGCTGTGGGCTAAGGAACAATACTGTGTTCACAGAGCAGGGAAGAAACTGCACGTAGCGAGCTTCCCATCATATTATGCAAGGGAACTACATGTTACCTCTGTTTCCAACCCAAGTGTGGATGTCTTCCTCTGTATACATGTCGGCAGAAAGAAACAACCATTCAGAGTTCATGTGCCTCTGCCAAATCAAATAAACGACAGCATTTATGTAATGAACTGACTCTGAAGGTCATCCAGGTCATTGTTGTTGTTTTCTTTTTTGTCAGTCGGAAAGTTTATTCAAACTGTTAATCATGAACTTGTCTCCATGAGTACAAAAAGTACACAAGTGTCTGACAAAATTACGTAAAAATAAGGAAAGAAAAATCAATTAAAAATGGTGATGTTGCATTTTAAAGGGACACTATGTGGTTTTGGAGAAGAAATAATGATAATAAAAGAAATAAAATATACAATAATCTCTATTATATTGTAGTATCCTGATTTACTGAGAATATCTTTACTTGTTGCTTACTATGTACTTTTGAAGAAGAAATTCAAAGTCAGAATTTTAGTATTTACAATATTAATGAAGTAATAATGACAATATAAACGATGAGAGTTTGTTTATTTAGTTTGTTTAGACATAAAACAATGAAGATCTTTCTCTTCTCTTTAAATTTCTTCCCCAAAACTACATAGTGCACCTTTAATTGAGGTTATGCAACTGTACAAAAAGGAAAACATGAAATAAATCACTAGTTAACCATTCTAACTCCTCTCCACAGAAAATTTCATGATGTGTAACGCTTGAATAAAACCAGTAAGGTCTACGGGTCCAAGGTTGATGTGATAATACGTGTGTGTAGTAACTTTTTTAATCCTGGTGCACATTCTGTTCAAGCTCACAGCAGAGACACATAGAGGAGAGGAGTGAATCATAGAGGTAGGTCCCTGTTTGAGCTTCTTATTATAGAAAAATTACTATAAGCTGCAGACCATTCATTTATGTTTTATTATAATATGCAAGAACATGATATTTTGATATTCTTTAAGAGCGAGGTAGGCATAAATGCACCACATGCAAATGGGAATGGAAACATTCTATCTGAAGTTAAACTCGTACAGTAATTTATGACAATTGTTGATTTCCTTTAGAGGCAGTTGTTATCTGTCCATACAGCTAGTTTTATGTCACACACTCCTTCCTCTGCTGCAGCTGTGTGTTGGACTTTGCTCACTGATTATTCACTCACATGTCGTGCCAATAAGGTCGACAAAAGAGAACTCTTTTCCAAAGATGTTTAATGATTAAGTCTGCCAGTAGATTTTATCCCCTTCTTTTTTACTAAAACTTAAAAAGAACACAACATGTAGGCACTAAATGTCAGATAACAAGGTAATTATTAACCAATACAAACCAAACTTTGTGTGTGCAATAACCTGATGCTTTATGACTGCTTATCATACTGTGATTGATAATGGAAAATAGGAATGAAGACACATGATTTCATAACAAAGTGTACAACCTAAACAGTCTTAAGGACATGTCTGTTTATCATTTCAGCTTAGCATCAATAATATATTCTGAGAGTTAATATTGCTATCAGATAACAACATTAGTTTATCAAGGTAATAAGACAAGATTGATTTTAAGATGTTATAATGAAAAATCTGAAGAATCAGTGATCAATGTAATGTAACAACTCATACAGTTAACAAGAGCTCAAAAACTGGCTTTCATTCTTCTAGATGGACTAGACTTTAATGCAGATTCTCTGTCTTACAGCAGAAGGCCTGGGGACAAGTAGACAAAAACTTGCAAAACAGTGCAACGTCACTCTTAACAGATTATCAATATAAAATTTCAGGATGCTGGGGCCTGAACCCAGTAACATGAATTTGACATCCATCAGTTTTGGAGGAGGTCACCCAGAGAGAAATGCATGTCACAGAATTTCATTGTAATGAAAAAATGATTTTTAAGGTTTCATTTGCGCCAGAATAACAAATCAGACGTATTTACAGTGTATTTTGAGTTTGACGCGTATGAAACCCGGAACCTTTTCGCTGTGGAGACTGAGCCCGCACGGTATGTTTTGACGGTTACACCAGCGAGCTGTCAAGCCAGCAGAAGTGGCTCCCTTGCTTCTTACCTGTGCAGTAAGGTCTCTATGAACAATTTTGTGTTTATTTAGAAAGAAAATGTTAATGTTACGGGTTGTTGTGATACCGTAATGCTTAGACTGAACAATGAAATGTGTTTTAACCGTTTAACCTTGACAGGTAACTTTGTTTTGAGTGTTAGCACATCGTTGGGGCGACTTTCGGCTAGCACCAGGACTTTGTCATTGGCAGCTAATTAACGTAATTCATCTTGATCATGAAAACGTGGTATATTTAAGAATGGTGCATGCTTTAGACCCCGACTGATGTGATGATGTGTTTTGGTTTCATAGAGCTGCTGTTACTCTGTGACTGTTGGCTAACACCCTCGCTTAGTGATTACTATGTTGATCCAATCATCTAAGCTAGCTGGTCAGCCAGTCTTAACGTAGTTCCTGGTAAACAGCATGCAGCAGATAGTTGACTTTGCAGACAGACACTCCTTCTCTTATCAAGCAATCTATTATGTTAGCCACCCTTTATCATAGCGTTTGCTTAAGCAACAGTGACCCAAAAATAAAAGCAGGACAGAGGTGAAATGCTGAGTTAAAGGCTATGGTCACTGTACACACAGCACAAGGTGTTCTCGATTCACACGTTTCGAGGACACACAGGGAGCATGTCCAAACATTGATTAGAGAATGTTTTCTTTTTAGAGAAGCCACTCTTCGCTGTGTCCTTGTACTTCACATTGAGTCACCAGACTCTTTACAATCTGTATTTTCTCTTAGTACGTTTTTGAAACCAGTGAAGTCTTTACTCACCAACTGCTCCAGTCTGCCATTGAGAAGTTCCTATCTGTTTTTTTTACCAGCTGTTTGTGTCACTAACTAATTGTTTTTGAAATAAAACACAAAATATGTCCATTTTTCATATTTGGACTGGTGTCAGCTTATTATGAGCTAAATTTTGTAACTGAGTTAGTGTTAATATTTTACTCAGTATCATCTGATTGTTTCTTGTTGCTGGTCATAGTTATGCTACTTAGGAACCATGATGAGAGCACGGTAATATTTAACTCCAACACAGAATGTTTATGAAGTCATTAGCTTAAAACTTGTAATTTCTGTCCATTTCCTACAGGCCTGCAGGATGGCCCAGGCAGACAGCAAGGTGCTGGTTCTGGGAGCGTTGGCTGGAGTGGCTGGCATTAGTTTGGCAGTAGTGTGTTACCAGGGCTTTAGGTCAAGACGAAGAGCTTCGTGTCCAGGGGTCTACCTCAACCGCTCTAATGGCCAGGGGACTGGACTCATGATGGTGGATGGTCCAGGTCTGCCGAGGGGTCAGGTCGAGGTGCTGGAGCGCCTTGAGGCCCTGATCCAGTGCGTGTCGGAGCTGAAGGATGAGATGAAGTCGTTGAAGAACGCTCTGCCAACACTGCAGGACCACGTCAGGGAGGAGCTGAGGGGACAGGATGAGGGGCGTCGAGTCAGCCCTCACCACAGGACCACACCAACACGAAGGAAAAGAGCTGCAGGAAGCCTGGCTGGACCCAGAGCTGGGGGTCGGAGCTCAGAGGAAGCAGAGAGTGAGGGAGGGTGA
The DNA here is from genome assembly GCF_040436345.1 of Pagrus major. Classification (NCBI taxonomy): domain Eukaryota; kingdom Metazoa; phylum Chordata; class Actinopteri; order Spariformes; family Sparidae; genus Pagrus; species Pagrus major. The sequence goes on along the minus strand of NC_133229.1, from coordinate 15,668,385 downwards.
GTACCTTAAAAGTTCAGTATCTTCATGCCAACTGCAGTCTATTTCTACACTATTCACACATTAATTTTTACATACATGGATATGAATTTTTTCCCATTTCAACATGTAACTTTGATTCTGAGCCAGTCCACTGCCTATACACATGAATGACAAGAAAATTATACCTTTGGTGGTTATTAAATATACAGTATATTAGAAATAACATGGCTGTATAGTATTGAGTCTATATGAGTAACTCTGAGTTCTGATACTTGAATTTGCAAAATACACAGATTCACTAAGCTCCCATGCTTAATTTTTAAAACCTGTCTGTTGTCTGGTTAAAGTGCTTTGTCAGCCAAAAAGAAGAACTTTCACCCTGTGTCACTGTTATCTCAAGTTTCTGCAGTTTCCACAACACAAACAGAGGGATATGTCTTCTCTAGTATAATGCTCATGCTGATCGTACTTGATCAATTATGTAAGGTTATCGGCTGAGCAGTTCAGAGTCAGGACATCAAGTCAATAAGCTGCTGTTATTTCACCGTGCCAGATCAGATACGTACTGTGTGTGATCAACATTTCATATCTCCTGGTAATATGAACTGTTATTACCTTCGTCAAGGAGGTAACGTTTTCCCCCGTGTCTGCCACGTATTGGGGGAAAAAAAACCTGCTATTTATTTGTATTGTGAAATTATAGCTGACAAATAGAGACCATAATATGAAGTCACATTGCTTTGAATGACTTAATAAGCACAGCATCTACATACAGTACACTAGGTGGTGAAATGCACCTTTATAGCTCCAATCCGCACAATACACTTCGGTATGAATTTGTTTTCCTATTACTATCAGGAATGATACTTACACATCTATATAGTGAGGATACAGAGAGTCTGTGCGATTAAGAAAAAGTTATCATAGAGGTGGATTTGCTGTGCATGACTGCTTGTACTGTAGGTAATCCACTTACCAGTTTCTCTAAACTCTTGACTAATGAGTAGTTCATACCCAGATGTGAACGTCAAGGGGAAAATAAGTAAGTAATTGAGGGTGTGTTAAAGCCAGTCAGCAAAGGAACCTTGATGATAATATGTTGGTAAAAGGTGTTTATTGCTCTACAAAGACACATTTTACAAGACAAAATGCAGCCTGTGGTTTTCTTTGGTCCTGTAAGTCTTAAGATTTGAACTTAGATCAGAAAGATGTTAGATCAAAGTGTGAAGATTCATCAAATGCACCATTTCACATGCTTAAGATTTTTACTTTGATCAAGTTTAGAGTCGGTCACATGTTATATTAGCATGTAGATGCTCATATTAAATAAATGCAACTTTTACGGCCATTTTGCCAAACAGAGCTTGTAATACTTCAAGCAACATTCAGTAGAAATTGGCATTTTGTGCGATTTGGCGCCCTCCAGAGTGCAACACCACTGTCGTAAATACAAATCCCATGTCTCTAACAATTTGTCAGACATAGTATAGGCGCTAACTACAAACATTACTCATTACATCATAATTATGTTAGGTCTTGAGAACTTGTATTTTGAAGTAAACATGTATGTAACGCAGAAACAAGTGAGTAGGGGGCGGAGTGGCTGTGACAGAGACACCATTCACCATATTACAACATATAACAACATAACACATTTTACCATCAACATGATTTTGAAGCTGTTATTTTAAGGTGAAAAAGTTACATAATGTTGCTTTAAATAAATACATTTTTTAGGTCATTTTGCAGAAAGCGAGCTTATAATAATGTGCTTGTCATCGTTACAGTCTGTCCAGCAGACTTCACAGTTTATGGTACTAAGCTGCTGCTTGTAATTTGGCAGCGTAACAGCTGAGCAGATGTTGTAAAGGGTTTTAAAAATAGCTCTATATATCTACCTCTGGTGTATTTTTGTTACATTCTTTTGAAAACAAAACTCCTATAGATTTAGATCAGTATTCTGAATCTTTTTTTTCTTCTGTGATTTATCAATATGAGCATCAGCCAAAAAACTTCAGCAGGCTCCATACGTTTCTCAAGATAAACACAAAATAGAAGAACCACAGATGACTATCTCAAGCGGTGGTAAATTGTAAATTGAGCTCGTTAATTCCCTCTTTAGCAATATTATCTGTTGATCAGTATGTGCGTCAAAAATCCTGTGGCCCTCCTACTTTACCGGCTAAACTCGCTTGCTCATTTTATGTGCTAAATTACAGCTCTGGCAGTATGTACATTTGCCTTAGGTGCTGCAGAGAGCAGCAGACTAATCAAGCACCACATGCCCAGTCATCCACCTCCATCCTCAGCCAAATGCCTTGAACTGATGCCAGCCTTGGATAACATAAACAACAGATGTGTTTCTTTTGAATGGACTATCATTTTGAATCTCATGTCATAAAAGCAAATATCAATGGTTAAATGATGATGATTAAGCTGAGGCTTTAATGTTGTTCTTGGACGTGATTGAATATATTTTAAACACGCGATTCAAAAATTGTTCCAGATCAGAGACTGCTGAGTTTGGATACTGCAGCACTTTGCAACGTTGGATGGACATTTCGTCTTAATTAACCTGCATTAATCTATACTTTGTTTGTGTAGGAAGTAGTAGGGCGTGTGAAGTGCCAAGAAGACATCAAAACAATGCGTGCAGCCGCTTTCAAATCCTAACCACACAGTTTTTAGGTGTGCAGTGAGCCTTAGATCAGAGCTGTACAGCTCCTCCCCATCTCTGTTACTGTCCTCGCAATGATTAATCAGTTGCCTTGGAGCTATTTTTTTCAACTACACCAACATCAAGTAGGCCACCTGAACATCCAGTGCAACCAGGATTATTAATCAGTCGTGTGTTTTACAGTCTGTTTCGTCTAAGAATCACATTCCACGCAAAGGTTGGGTCAAGTCAGAGTTGTTTTTTGTTTGTTTTTAGTATTTTAACTATTTAAACGTCAGCTGTTATACATGTGTCCAGAAACATATATTGTTTGAAAAAGATGAATTGAAAACTTTCCTCAGTACTGCTGACTTAGCAAAACGCGTGACATAGTGACATTGAACTGAATATCCGGTATTTCAAGTCACGGACGTTTGTTGGCATTAGAGGTAAGACAGCTCGCAGACAGGTAATGCAACCATATCACATGAGTCGTCTTTCATTTCAGGTCGGCCTACCTCTACTTATGTTACCATCAGCCTCCTCATTGGCTCGAGGAGACGATGGAAGCGTAAGACTGCCCTCTAGCAGATGTGGTTCACAGGTTTTGAGTGACAGACGTCGGCCGCATCAAATGCTTTTAATTACAGCCCAGGTTATTAAGCTTTAGAAGAAATCACATCACGCACACACCTCCCATAATTAAAGAGCCCTTCCTGCCGCTCTGTTATTTGTAAGAGCAGTGGGTGTGAGGGGATAGTGGGAATGGCTGCAGTGAAAAAAATTCAGGCCCCTAGGGAATGTGTAGTGCTCCCCAGAGGAGCCAGTTACACCCCTAATCCTCACATCCATTTAAAGGGCTCTTCATGTCTGCTCTGCTGGCTGTGAAGTGTTCGGAGCACAATATCTCCATAAGAACTCAGATGCTGAGGGTTGGGTAATAGTCATTGCGTGTTTGTTGAAATCTAAAGCCTTAGGAATACATTTAAGATTAGCAAGATTAGTGTATTTGTGGCTTGATGCTAAATGCAAGTTTGCAAACATGTTGAAAAAGAAGAAGAAGCCATGTTTAGGTGTTTAGGTGTTGCATACAGTCAGCTCTTATAATAATCAGCAAGTGATAAATTGATAAATTAGAGAAAAATCTGAATTTAGGTAAAGAGAGGCTTTAGTGGGGCAGCAGAGTTCCAACAGGGGGCATCATGCAAGTATGAACAGAGCCTTCAACAAATCCTAATGCAAGCTCTGCTGCAGAACATGATGGATGCACATCACGAATAGGCAAAGGCTTGTGTTTAAACCCTTCTGGAGCTGATTTCTTTTGCATGCTTAATGGTTTTCTAACATTTGTGTTGAAATGTTTTTGTAGTTGCATAATTGCAGTTGATTAATGACATATAATAATACAATTTATTATTTTTATAAATCAGCTGTATCCTGTTTGTTTGTTAGACATTTCAAGTGTGACCACATTTTCTAAGATGACACTCTTCAACCTGAGTTTATGTAACTTCTGCAAAAATGTTCACAAGCAACAGAACAATTAGTGTGACATAATGGCAAAATTATTGAGCAGGGTGGCGTCGATCAAAACGGAAGAACATGTCACCCCACGCACTGAGAGGTTGAAAGTTCCAGCTGTTTATTCACTCTTCATGTGTCACAACGGCTTCCTCAGAGCTACCTCTCTGCAACTAAGGAGACCCATCAATCATCCTGTCTGTGCGCCAAGCTGTCAGAGGCCTCATTTAAAAGTGTCTTGTAGGAACTTGTAATTCCTAGAACAGTTCCCACTGAGTTTATTCACATCACGTCGCCGTAGCTCAAGGACATTACCACTTCTTTTTTCTATTTCCAACAAAATGTATGTTATTGGGTAGTTGTTGATTTAAGTAGATTTAAGCGGGAGTCTTGTTTAGAGACGGGCAAGCCTGATCAAACACACAGAGAAATGTTTAGAAAGAGAGAAAGGAGCTCATTGTCTGATTTGCGATTAAAAGCTTTAGTCTAACTTCCCTGTGACGTCATGGTACATGTTGCTCCACAGCTGTCTGTATCCAAGACATTCACGTCTATATCCTCAGATTCATACTTTACTGAAAGGCTTTGAGCCAAACAAACACATTTATTGAACTGCACACAATGTATACCGTGCATAGCAGCCATGTTCAGCTGTCTGATGAGTCAGTTTGAGTCTGACCACCCACACCTCCCAACCACAACCTCAAGTGCAAAAGGATCCCTCATGTAAGTATTGGCATCAATGACTCGTTGATATTGCCCCCCTGAAATGTTTTCTATTTTCTGTGATACATTAAAGCAGCTATAATCAATATTTTTTAGCAATGAATCACATGCCTACATGCATGTCTAATGGGTCACTCTTAATGGAGTGATTTGTAAGATATGGCCAGAGGTTTTGTACAGTTTAAAACATTCAAAAGATAAGCTAACATTGTCAACAGACTGTGAAGAAAGAGCTGTGTTGATGTTATGTTGAAGACATTTATGTACTGTGTTGCAGAGAAGTTTACCGAAGTAAACATGCTAACCAGCGAGCCTCAGCCCATCCTGTCATATATTATCACTTTGTACAGGCAAGATCTGATGGCACCTGTAGTTTCAGCTTGGAGATATTCGACCGCTATTAGTGTAATAAACTCACAAAATAAACTCACAAAATGTCAACAACAAAAAAATTAACGTACTTCTATTTTCATTTCTTTGTTACCTTCTGAATTCAAGTTTCTTTTTTTTACCAAATTAAGATGGGCTAAATTGCCTCATTAACTCATCGTAAAACTAAATAAAACTAAGCAAAACAGTCTTGTTTTGTTTTCCACATCACTACTGGTTTTGTCCAAATAAATCCTCAATTCATAGAGTAAGATGTGAAAATATTCCGGGTCTACACGGCTTTGTCACCAGCTGCTGATGTCCAAATCTCTTTCTCCTCTGCTGCTTCATGCCTCTCCTGTCCCAGCCTGCCATTTCTTCTCATCCGCGGATTCACAGTCCTTGTCAGAGCCTCTGTTAATCGCCTCTGTACTGTATCCCCTGTCTTCAAACTGAGCCATGAGCTAATTAGCTAACGGTAGCTAGCTACCACCAAGGACAGCTAGCAAAGAGCAGCAAATGTCGATTACTCTGGTGACATGCTGCCCCCTATGTTTTTGGAGCTGTGTTCGAATTCTGTCCATATTTTACAAATACACCTTTAATGATGAGAATTGTTATCTGAGTTTCAGCTCTACGGAGCTCTTTAGCACCTAGCTCATTGTTTTGGTTTTCTGGTTCACAACTTTACTGTTTTGGTTCACTTTCAGTGAGTGTTGTTTTCACCTGCTGCTGCATGAAAATTATGAGCTTTCGTGTCCTTGGATGTTTGGCTATTTTGACACACAATGATATAATATTATTACCATTGTTAGAGGTGTAAACATGTCTTTAGGTCACTCTCACCAGCCATGACAGCCATGACATTTCTAAACAGGTCTCATCAGCATCCCATCTCCTGTTCACGTGTATTTTTTTTTTTACTTTTGGCAAAATACCAAGCCTAACGTAACTTGTGTACAGTTGTGGACAAACCCAAAAAAGTTTCCAAACTTGTTTCTTCCTCTTGCTATTTTAGGAACAAAGTGTTACAACTTCCTAACAGAAGTGCTATTTATAGATGAAGATGTGAGATGAATTCATGCATTCATTTTTGAATTTTTGTGTCGTCATGCGTCAGTGACAAAGGAATAACAGGTTATTTTCTTCCACACCCGTAGTACCCACTGCAATAAATTCCATAAAGTTTGGCGTTGTTAGGAACGTGTAGTCGTTGTCAGCTCGGTGGTTCACTGGTGGTGATTCAGTGGTGGTGGTTCAGTGGTGGTCGTTCAGTGGCTGATCAGTTAACATGTGAAGAGTTCATCCCTGTCCAGCCTTTTGGGAGGGATAGAGAATAAATAACTGGACTCTCTTCAGTCAGTCAGCCATTGTTGTAGAGCAGGCTTTCATTAGTCCTGTCACCACAGCTACACGGACTGAATAAGCTGCACTGCATGTTCCAAGGCCCTCTGATGTTGGGATGGTAACTCGGGTTTGTTTTGAACGGTGTAACCGCGGAGACAGCCATTGCTAAGCTCTATTGAGAGATCCCTTCATTGCCCCTTGGGGTCTGAATGGCTGATCTCCTCAAGTGAGCACACAGGCTGATGAAAATGAAGGTTAAAACTTTCCAGCTTTACATAACCCGTAGAGTGTTACAAGGTTGGACACAGCATGGGTAGATGTATTATACTGTTACTGTGGCAGTGTTTTCGACAAGTGACACAATTATTTATTCTGGCACTGACTGAGTTTTCCTTATTCTTCAGGGGTTTCTTCCAACTGTCAGTGCTGAAATACCTGTAGTATGTAAGAACAGCTATATTACTGGAATGCCATATTTAGAAAGTGTCTGCAGAGTTAAATACTGCATCTAACTATTATATTCATTATCAATTACCAGTAAAATACCACAAAATTACAAATTACCAGACCCCAAATGGATGTGATTTGGGCCTTAGACTCTCTGTTGGAACAAAACAGAACAATTGAAAAACATCACATGGGGCAATTCTTACAGAATCTATTGACTAAACAGGGCCAATCAATAAACTGAAAAAATAACTGACATATTATTTGAAAAATAAGATTTACAGTGATAGTAAATAGAGAAAAGCAACTCCTCTCATTTGATGAACAGATTGTTGGTTAGTATCTGACAAATGCTTTGACTACACCTTTCAATACAACAGAGTTGATGCCTGAAGAAACTGCATCAGCCTGCAGAAAATAAGATCATTTCTTGTCATGTGTGAGTCACAGGGGGGCTGTAGGTATATTATGTACCCAGTCAGTGTTCAAGTGCTAATGACAATATTTAGACCTGTTCTTTTGAAGATGGGCGCTCCTGCACTGCTTGTAAAATTGCAAGGATAATGATGGCTCCTGCACAACTATATATACACTACATGAACATGAACAGTAATACCAATAGATCCTTGGCTTCTTTATTCTTTCAACTCAAGTGATTCATGAGCCGTGGAATGGCGTGACAGGAATGCGCTGATCACTCAGTACTCTGCTGCCTGTCTCTCCAGCTCCACTGAGTAAATAACTGCAGGGAGGGAGGGAAAACGGACTGCTGAATGAATAAAAGGACAAAAGGATGAATGAATTAGGGAATGAATGAATGAATGAATGACACCAAGTCCAATAATGCATTTGTCTTGACAAAGTTAAAAGCCAAGTCTGGTTGTTGCAAGGCAGCGCTCTAGACTATGGTGCGAGCAGACGAAAAAGGAAGAGTAAACACGAAAGCACGTCCATTCAGATTTTTTTAAGCTGGGGTGTATTGGCCAATAAATGGTTTGAGCCTTGCCTTCAGGTTTTAGGGTTTACTCAGGAGTTAGTGCAGAGAGCAGGATTGTAGAAAGGCTTTGCACACTATCTCCAAATGATGGTAAAAAAAACAGATGGAGATTAAAATTAAGATAGTGTAAAGTCTAGTTTCTCTCACAGTTGCGGTGATTCTCCATTTCCTACAAAGCTACTGGTTTTGAATGATGTACAGTCCTTTGAGTTCTTATATTTCTATCACTAGATGTCTTGTCAAGCTCGCATTAGTTGGTCTTAAAAATGGCAGTTTTGAACTGACTTTTATCAAATGTTTTTGAAAAGAGAATATGTTACTTAACACAGTCTTACTTTTTACAATAAAAGGTTAAATACTAAAGCAATAAAATGCACCATTGCTCAGTTTGATAGTCGGGGGTAGTTGCACAACAGCCTCATTTGGTCTGGTCTTGGTCCGTAGCGACAAGCTTCTGCCACACAGCATGCTGTTGTGAAAATGGAGTGGTGGGTGAACATAGTCAAACTTTTAAAGCGATTCTGAAAAGAAAGTTGTTTTTTGCGTCTCATTCTCAGGTGACGGTCATTCTCTGGGAAACACTGTATGACCTGCAGTGAATGGAATGTCAATATTTTCAAACTTGACATACATTATGCTGTGACACTACTGAGTCAGATCCCTAACAGTATGACTCATATCTACAGTATTTGTGCTGCTGTTACACTTTGTTTTAGCATTTACCATGTGGTAATTATAACTTTCGGCCATAGTTGCCTCTGTTATATAGGCTCACTGTAAACCTGCATTAACTAATGTTTTGGCCACGATGGAGCAGAAAAAACAAGTCATTTGATCCATTGTTCATACTAGAACAACTTTAAAGCAGATTTATTTTCATTTAAACCACACAACCCTGGCATAAAATCACCTTTAACTTGCTTATTTACACACCAAGCACACAACAAGCAACGTCATATTCACTTTTCTTTTAGCTCTGTTTTGCTCTCCATCCACCCTGGAGGGAAATATCTGGCTGTTTAGCTGCTAAATACTCCACTTTGTCCACTTTGTGTGTCGCTAACTCAGTCCGTCTGCTTTAAGTGCTGAGCACGTGCAGTATTCTGCTGAAAACAGCTGCTTGCTGCTGAAAATGACATGAATGATGTGAAAGAGTAAAGCTGCCATAAAACCAAAACAATGAACTGAAATAAATTGAATTGCTCCATAGAGCTGAGATGTGCACGATTGGGTTTATTTCTCTTTTGGTTTGTCATTGTGAGCCAAACGTTCCACATTTACAAAGTCATGTGATCCATTGTTTATATGAAATTATTTAATCTAGCTGCTTAAAAGTATGTTTATTTTCATTGGCGTTAGAATGCAATTGGAATTGCAATGATATACTATGTTCTGTAAAATGGGACATAATTCCTTCATCTAACACACGGTTGCGGCTTTAGTTGAGTTGTTGACTTTGTCAACTGCGGTACGTTATTCTTGACAGTTCCCTTATTGACTGCAGCTCAAACGCTCTCATATTCCTCCTGTAATCACAGCACTCAGGGTTGAAGGTGTGTGTTGTGGGTGGGGTCAGGAAGCAGCCTCCGGCACGAGGCACCTGTTGGGTCCACAGTGTTTCTATCTGTGGCCCGCTCTGACACATCCCTCCAGAATCATGGCTCGCAGCCCAAAATATTCCACTAACCGCCAATGACGCACATGCAGCGGCTGCCAACACTTAATAGAGGCTTTTCATATTTTCACCCTCGTCTGTGTCTTTCATTTTTACCCATACTGTTAGTATAGCTGTTTTTTTACTGCTGCTTTTTAAGTGTTAGCTTAGGGTGTTTGTAGATACTTACACTGGTTGAAAAGACACCATAAAACATCTAATGCGAGTGTTGCGTGCCTCGCCCTGACAAACAAGTCTGCCTGTGTTCCCTGAAAAGCCTTCAGGTATTCACGTTAAGACGTCAAGCATTTCTTAACAGCTAGTGTTTATAAACAATTAAGTGACCCACATATGTAAACAAACTCTGTGCCATTTGTGTGTAAACAGTGAAGATTGTTCCTGTATAATCATCACCTGGCAGCAAACTGATTTAAAAAAGTTCTCGTTAAGACAGGATTTTGATTTATCTGAAAATCTTCTCAGCTGAGGTGTTTTCACTCTGCCTCACAAGTAGAGGATGGTTTTATGCTGAGTAAGTGGGACAGACTCCATCATCTTGTTACTGCCAACATTTAGGCTGTTTATTGATGCTTCCTGAGGCCATGTTGCACATCTTGCTGATGGCAGGATGGAGACAGTCTGGCCTGATAATAGAAACCACCTAGCTTTTCAGTTCTGCTTTCTAATCCACATCAGTGAAGTTTAATTGCACATGCTGACAGCTGACTGAAACTACACGTTGTGCCCTGTGTTTGCTTTCAGGTACATAACTGCACTGACAGACTCTGAGGAAGAAGAGCTAGGCAATGTAGAACAGAGGGATGAAGAACAACCAGCAGACAAGTTGTCCGACCTCCTGGAGAGGATCGACCGTTTGCATCAGGGCTCTGAATCTGACAAAAGGGAAAGTCTCAACGTGCTTATGGAGCAGAGAGAGGAGGTGTGTAACTCCTTTGATACATTCAGATGAAAGATGCTAGTAATCCTGTATCATGTCTTAACACTTTGATGTACTTCTGTAGTTTGGACAGAACTCAACATTTCTTTGGCGGCTAACCCGAGCGTACTGTGACGTTCATGACATCAGCTCCACTCTGGAGGAGAAGAAGACCCACGCAGAAACTGGTAATAGACTAAACCTCATATTATACCTCATTTACAAGGCATCCCTGTCTATATCGTCATAACCACAGCGGGTATACTGGCCAAACCCCCAAAATGTCAGTGTCTCATCTGGAAAACCCAGATCCATGCAAGTCTGTAATCCTGCAATGAGATCACTTGGTTTCAGTTGTCGGCCCACAAATGAATGACCGTAACAGAAATTATGTTTGGCAACTAACAAATTGCCTGTGGTTACAGTCTACATGCATGAGATGATTTCACTTTACATAGATTCCCTGTCCGTGCAGATGTTCACTAGAAGTGGATCAAGAATATTATAATTATATTTGAGTAATTCATGTTATTAAAGCAACACTATGCAACTTTTTACCTTTAAAATAACAGCTTCAAAATCATGTTGATGGTACAAGTATCTTGTAAGAGGGTGAATGGTGTCTCTGTCTCAGCCTCTCCGCCCCCCTATCACTTGTTTCTGCACTATGTAACTTCAGTGAGAGGGTAGGATCACAGCGTTACATACATGTTTACTTCAAGATACAAGTTCTCATCACGTAACATTGTTATCCGTATATTTCAGGTGAAAAGTGAGGATGGTCAAGTTTTTTCTCTATTTCTCCATTATTTATTCCGGCTATTCTCATAACCAAAACCTAATATGTCAAAACTGACTAATGTTAAGATTGCTATCCATTTAAGGTACCTTCATCAGTAATTGGGGGTCACTACTAACATCTTAAATCCAACTACACATGCTGCTGTCACTGTCAGCAGGCAGCAGCAGACACTAAGTTTCCACAGCAGTAATGGCAGTGACACTAGATGGCAGAACACACAAACCGGATTTGTTTGTAAAAACACAGTGCAGATGCTAAATGTACAACAACTGTAGAAAAGCCCCACATTAACCATCACATTATGTCCACTGATTATTAATTGTGGATAGATGACACTAATATTTACTGTCAAGTTACAAGTGAAGTCCTTGAGTGTGATCACCCGGTCTGCCTCAACAGATCCTAATTTTTCTGACGTTTTCTAGACTATATGATGAATTGATGTAAACTTTAAACTTGAAACTTTATTTATTTATATAGCACCTTTCATACATATGAAATGCAACACAAAGTGCTTTACAAGTTAAAATGTATGTATGTAAAACAATTTCCCAGACCAAAATTGGCAGTCATGAGAGACAGGTAGTGAAATCTTTGGTGGTCGATCATAAACAGTGTTCCTCGATTGCACTGTGAGACAACAAGTCCACTGACCAGCAGATTTAGAGCTTCAGCAACCAGAGCATCAAAGCGTCAGAAGTTGAGGACCAAAATCTTATAATGCGACCGATGTTGGCGTCCATGTTTACAAATCATCCTATTGAAAAAGGTTCTGTATTCAAATTAAAATCACTTTGAAAACGTTCTTTAGGATTTTTTGCAGTGTGTTTTAATGTGCTTCAGTGTGTCAGCTCTATGGCCAAAGCTTGTCTATTGTTTGACCACATCTGTGTTTGAAAAGTTTATATTTTCATCATAGCAATCCGATTTACCAAACATTCATCTGGCACGGCTCAAAATTGATATCCATCTCACACAGTCTGAAGGCACCTTTTTCCCTTTAAAAGCAGAGGACAAGTTCATTGTGCTTTTTTTTCCCTCAGACAGAGGCTGTTTGTGATTGTGCTGAAGTTCAGACTGGATTGACCTGTTTCTTTGTATTCCTTCCTCATCCATGTGCCTCTCATCAGAGGTGGTCAGGTACTTCCTACAAAGACACCTGTGTCAAAGCATTTGACGCTGTTAGCAACATGGGTATTTAAAGCATCAGGGCATCATATTTAACATTCATTTAGTTATTAATAGAGAGGATGGAATGTGACACTTTCCACTGAGTGATGAAGGATTTAAAACTGAGCTCCCTTCTTGGATTGTGTTTCATATAACTTATGTTTTTACCGCTTTAATCCAGTGCCTGCTGATGTTTCTTGATTTATGTGTATCCTGTTATGTTTTCTCAGTCAACACACACTCCACTAATCTCTTCTTTTGTCGTGTGAACAAAAGCATCTGGGGTGAATTGCGTATGTTGAGTTTGTGTTTCACTAGAGCATCATCTTTTCTATCTTCTCTTTCCTCCTAGGGAAGAAAGTTGGTGAGGAGGCAGTGACCCTGAACCCGACATGTGCTGAGAGTCATCAGTGGTAGGTTTGAGTTGTTTTTCCCTCCTTTCACATGTCATGGTTTAAAAGTTACTTTTTGGTCTGTTCAATTAAGTCTTTAGAGCTGCTATTTCGAAAAGTAAAGACACAGTTTGATCACCTGTGATTTGCCATCATTGAGTTCCAGTATGTGAATCACATATGGTTGAATTATAATCCGACTATCAGTGAATTCAGTGAGACAGAGTGAAAGCTTAAAAACAGGGACTTTCCCCAGATGAGTGGTGTTTTGAGTGACGTGTCGGCCTGAAGCAGCTGTTTGAGTGGATGTTTGACTTTGTTAGTTTAGCAAATGTAACTTGAATGAACCCAGAAATTAAAACACTTTGACTTAAAAGTACACTTTAGGGCCGATACTGATACTGAGCAATGGTAATCAAGAAGACAGATATTTGGAACCAGTATACATTTGCAGTAATAATGGAAATCTTGGTTTCAAAATCTAGAATAACTTGGTGCAATTTACTCGATTACGCAACTTACTCACTATACAATTTTGTCTGCCACGAGAGAAAAGGATGGTTAGCTGGCGATCCATTTCTATTATAGACTAAATGATTGAATAAGCTCACGTTTTGTCCTGTATTATTTGTGACTCTGAGGAAAACGGAAACAATCATTGCGCCAACAATAATACCACTTGGAAGAGGGTAGAGTCATATTCCATTTTCTGCTACCACTACATTTATTTGATAACATTAGTTACTAGTTACTTTACAGATTCAGATAATTCAGTGTTAACAGGCTATTATTTGTGACGTGTAAGCCATCAGATAACCACAGAGTGGTGACAACAGACAGGGAGAGGATGCTGCATCTGTGCCAAAGTAGCACATTTTTCTTTGTATTCACAGATTTGCCGTGCAGTTGCAATCACCTAATGACAATGCTGTTATAATAATCGGGCATATTTCCCAATGAATTTTTTAGGTACGTTGAGTGTTGTTACCTATCCATGTTATTTGTTAACTAATATTTAGTGAGTTGTCAAGATTTGTAGGATAATGTGCACTATTCATAATGCATACCGCAATGCCACAAAATTCAGTGGGAGTTAAAATCACCTTTGGTTATTGCAGAATGTGAGTTTACCTTATGCACGACTTTGTGCTCAATTTTGACTGTTTTCCTGAGTGTTTCCTTACCTTTAGACTAGCTTAGTTGTCTCACTTTAAACGTCAAGGTAACAAGCTGGAACATCTGTGGTTTTCAGCAGTGTTTTACAAACATGCATGTTTGACAGCTAATAGTAGCTTACCTTCACAAACATCTCCTTCCTGCAAATCACCCCCTCACCCCCTCACCCCCTCACCCCCCTGATAGCATCACATCCAGTTTGAGGAATGTAAACACAACCTGGGTTAACTTTGCTCAGATAGACTGACAGCTACACTGAAATAACTCATGTGATATATGACCTTCTGTTGTTGCAGTTGCTGTCCCTGTATGTTGGTTGTTGCTGCACAGCACGAGCTGTACATATTTCGTGGTTGGGGTTATGATACTGATACATATGGTGCCAAGGCATTGTCGTCCAACTCATAACATTTGTCTGCATTACTGTGTTCTTGTGGCTGTGGTTTATTGTCTGACTTTTTCCCCAGAATTTACAAACACAAATCTTCATGGTGTTTTTGTTGCATCGATCTGATTCTAGTGGACATTTCAAAATGGCTCATAATTCTCTCTCTGATTGGTCCTTCAGTTAAGGGGATTTTTTCCGATGTAGGTCATTCTCAGACAAAGGAAATCAGGCGAGCCTCCTCTCCCCGTGTATACCTCCCTGGCTGCTCTGTGACTCAGGGAAAAATCCCCTTGCTTTTAATTAGTTGTTCATAGTGGGCTTGATGGCACGAGTCCCGTTTGTATTTGTGCAGGCCCCAGTGGTGCATTCCTCATCTGAAACACTGCTCATGTCAAAACTTGACTGCTGATCATACATGGAATCCATGGCTGGAATAGAGAGATGAAGATTGCACCAGATGCAGCTCGGAGATCAGCTTGCAACTTCTGGGGGTTAAGAAACAACTGTAACATCTGCTTCAGATGCAGCTACAATAAAACTTTACAAAGCCCCTTTTATTGAACTCTTTTTGAGTCATGTTCAGCACTGAGCATATATGTATTCCATACAGTAAACTGCAAATGCTTATAGTTTCCCCAGTGTACATATTTGTTACCCTTTATTGCATTCCCTAAATGAGTGTCCTGTGTAATTGAGATCATGTGGTTACTCAGTAGACACGCGTATGAAGTTTTCTCATGGAAAACAGACCCAAACAACCTGCTCGAGCCAGCAGCCCTGTTTGCTCTCTTCGTTAGGGAATAATTAGCATTAGCTCATGCACATACCACAGCACTCGAGACGTCAAGTGAAATAGAAGGCCGTGTTTGTTTAGTTAATTAAGAGCAACAGCTTTAAAAAAGCTTAATGCCTAATCCTATATCCACTAATGGAATTTGTAAGATTCTTAAACCGAGCAGAAATGCTGTCTAAATTGAATGGACAGGGCAAAGTAGGTAAAGCCACACTTTGAGAAGGGAGGAGGCAGGGACTGGGACGGAGCCAGGCAGTGCTGCAAGGAAGTTTATGTCTGAGGTAACTGTTTACTTAGTGTACCGATGCCGTGAGAAAACTTGTCACCTGTTTTCCTGAATCCCGCCCAGCTTGTCACAATTTGGCAGATGTTTAGACGCACTGCCAGTCACTTCCTGCTCTGCCACTGAAATTACTGCATTAACTGAGACTACTTTGCATCGCCCAAGTGAATAGATGGCTTTTTTTTTTTTACTTTGCTTTGCCATCTACCCTAATTTTAATTATGTAGAGTTTGGAAAGGGTTTAAATGAATTTATGTAACAGCTTTTCTAGATCTACAAAAATAAAAATAAAGCCTGCACAACTGAAATGTGCACGCAAGAGCATTTTAATAAATAATTGGCCCAACAAAAAATTATTGTAGTATCAAAAATATATGCCGATACGATTTAACACCCACACATACTATAACTACTGTATGCTGTGTACTGTAAGTGCAGAGCTTTCACTCTTCTCAATCTTCCAGCTTGATGAGACAATAAAAAATGAGACCACAGTGTCCTGATCTGTCCCTGCATGAAGAGACCTGCTGTCGGATGCACTGTAACTAACAAAACAATTGTTTTAATGTGTCAATTTTTACACACCTAATCAAATGTGTTTATATATCGTCAGTATTGGTGTTACCAAAACAAGACCTGCACTGCTGATTCATTCTCAGTCTTCATGGTGCATTACCACAAAGCTGGCTACAGTCCTAGCAAGGCAGGTATAATTGGATGTTTACTTAAACCTTTAAATCAAAGTTACACGACACTCAAACGCTGTTGTTGTAAACCAGTTTTACAAATCTCCAATTACAGTGTCAAATCACAGCAAATTAATGTGCAAGTATATTATTATAGTATATTATATATATGTATATATATATATATATATATATATATATATATATATATATATATATATATATATATATATATATATATATATATATATACATACATATATATGTGTGTATATGTGTATATATATACATATTCATATTCATATTCATATTCAGACATTGTAGCTGGTAAACCACAGTGAACTGGTGCATATAACACAGACATCTTTGACTGACAGCTTAACAGGTAGGGTGAGGAGGACAGGCTCTGAAACCTGCTCTGTTGTATCTGTAGCTTGCAGGGCAAGTTGTAGATGTTGGTGAATACACTGTGTCTCTGTGAAAGGAACAGCCGCTTAAGGGCCAATTTAGTTTGAGTTTGGACCAATTTTTTTTTAACAGGCTCATGTAGCTTGCCAAATTTTTGATGAAGTGTTGAGGGACACACGCAGTTTATACTTTGTACTCATTAGTATTAGAGCCCGACCGATACTCAATATTAGGAGGTAAAAATTTTCGATATATGCACAGATTTACACACATTTTGGCAATGATCCCCTCAAATGTGGTTGTCAAACACTTAAAACAAAACGACAGCATGATATATTACAGTTAAACAATATAATTTACTGTCTAAAATGACAGCAGTGCACTGAAACAATAAACTTCACTAGGAATTTAATAATTCTGAATAATAAAGAAAGTTTTTATGTCAGCACATATCAACATATAGGCCAATACCAATGTATCTGTGATTCAATATCGATCGATAATATCACCCAACCAGATATCAGCCGGGCTCTAATCAGTATCACATAATTCATTGTGCATTGGGTGTCCTGCTTTGAGAGGGGGAGCAGGTGCAGCCTGGCCGTCGGGACCCTCCTTCGTGGGTTTTGCCCCAGCAAGGACCCAGCCTGTGGCACAACTAATGTAGTTACACAGTCATTGCATACTGTGAAGCATAACAATCCATAATTGATCACACTGTTTGCTAGTCAGCGCTAAACAGAAAGTACCACTGAGACTGATGAGAATGTGATTAGTTTCGGTCATAAACCGCAGCACTGACAAAGTGATCGTAATTCATACCACATTACAGGTGTGCTGCACAATGGCACCTTGTTAATCCTGAAGACTTACGATTATGATCATTATAATGATGTTATTGTGTCATGGGTTTGTATTATCTGCCGCACTATAATACTAAGAGTAATTGCCTTCTTTGCGCAACAGCTGCTTAAGCCGATATCTGCTAACTAGAAATATACTTTAAATATATCTATATCAGCACATAGGTTGGCTAGTAAGTAGCAATGTCATTTCTGCCACTACTAAATCAAAACGAAACAGAAGAAGTAAGTAGTGTGAAGTAAGTTGCTGACTTCGTTGGTAAACAACTGGTGTAATGCCAAAATATCCCTACTTGACTTCAGCAGAAACGTTTACGGATTGGGTAATGCTTTAAAGTTTTATTCACATTATGTTTAGTCTTGTTCATCGACTTCCTTCCTCACTCTGTGACTCTCTCTCTGAAGTTATAGCTACAGGCGACCAAATGAAACACACTGATACCTTGAGTAAAACATGGATTCTTCTGGGTTTTAACATTGTTGGAAACATCTAATGTAAGCGTAACAAAGGTTTAGTAATTTTCAAGCTGCACTGTGTAGTTGTGGGGAAGAAATTTTAATCAGAAGAGAAAGATCTTCATCGACTGATTCTTTACGTCTAAACAAACTAGACAAACTTTCTTAATTTTTCATGACTGAATAAACAAACTGACCTTAAAGGTCTGTTGTGTCCGTATCCACAAGAATGTGTATTTAACTACAAGTTGAGAAACTGTGGAGCTCAGTCTTTGTTTGTTTTTATCTGTATAACTTCAAGTTGATGCCCGTAGTGAAAGATCTCAGACTGTTATCATAGAACCAGGGATTACACTAAATAACCAAAAGCTTTTAGTCATTAAAAACTGTTGATGTGCAGCTACAGTTTGTGAGCCTCACACAGTCAGAAACACGCAGCATCCTCTCTGAGCCCGCACACTGGCCGTTTGAAGACCTGAAGTGATGAATGAATGTGATGTTCGTGTAACAGTCATCACTTCACAAGAGATTATGCATACTTTCCCACTCTGTCATGCAGCAAATCTCTGTACTTTTCCCAGGAGAGGTGAAGGAGGACTCTTTGAAGCTGGAGGTGTCTTGAGGCACTGTTGAGATCGACGCTATCAGCTTCTCCACACTGTCACCTCCTAAATTTTTTGATTCTCTGTGGATGTCAGAGTGAGACGCCTCCTCCTCTCTCTTCTCATGTTTCATTCTTTAACACACACTCTAGTGGTGTGTGTGTGCCATAAAACTTTCTATTACACCAGTGTGCAAAAGAGAGCTGATGTGTGGACCACATGGGATGTAGTGTAAGATGATGTTTTTGTATGTAGTTGTATGAATGTGTGTGAGTAAGCCCACAGTATGTACGCATTGGGTTACATACGGTGCTTTCGTGACAGCAAGTGTGAAGCCTATTTGTATAATCTCAGCAGGCTGATGTGATTGCATTCTTGTATCGCTGGCTTTGTTTATAGGTGCGTTTTCAATGATCCCACCGTGTGAATTCAGCCCATGTAAATCCCCGACTATAGGGCCTCTCTGATGGTACAAAGGCCTGCGGATTAAGCACGGAGCCTGTGGCAGTGCCAGTCAGAGGAGGGGGGAGGATGGGGTCACTTTGACCTCCACAAAGACAACTTTAATTTCAAACACGCGCCTGTGTTTGCTGCAGCCACTGTTGGTGTCACCGTGGCAGCATTGTGCTCTTCTCCCAGTAACCCTAGAAACCCGATGTCCGTAAACTCCAGACCTCACTGTGCTCAGGTTCATCACTGTGGGAACACATGATTCACGGCCACAGAGAAAACAGCATCAGCTCGTTCTGTCATGGGCTATGAGCGCACTTCACACACCCCCACACATTGTCTCACACAGGTTGTCCTTGAATTCCTCGAGTTCCTCCTCCTGTTTCTGTACAAGTTTTAGCCTGGAGTCCCGCCTGGCCCTCTCTTTCTTGAATGAGCTCTCTATGTTTGGATTTGAAGGCTGAAATCAATCTGCTGTTTCCGCCAAGCAGCTGACACTTAGGCCCTTTTGTTTTTGCCCAGTAGAGTGGGGGATTTCACTGAGCTGCGATAAAAACACAGACTGACCTTGCGCAATTAAGTGTTCTGTCCTCCTCTCATCTTCCCCCCATGTCATGTGTTGCCACCGCCCACCTTTCCTCCTCGTGTTGATATTTCCCTTTTCTTGCCTTAGACAGGCAAGGAGAGATAGTATTTCATTTCAGAGAAGAGAGGAAAGGATAAACAACAGCACGTTGGCCCCTGAGGCCTGACACACCTCTCTACACCTCCACATACCAGCTCCTTATACGCTCCCTTCCTCTCACTCCGCCTCTCCTCTGAAAGGCCTGGTGCTGTTTTACCCAATGACAATAGATGCGTTTCATAACATCAAAAACAACACACACACAAAAATCTGAATTTTTAGATATTTATTTTTGGAATTTATACATAGAAGTAGGGTTGTCCCGATACTGATACTAGTATCGGAAATGCCTCCAGTACAGCTTAAGATGCTGGAATCAACATCAGTAGGTACACAAGTCTATGCACTGATCTGATACAACATCATATATTTGTTGGAAATGAGACCGAGCTCCTTCCCAGCAGCACTTATTTAACACACTGGTACTGGATCAGTACAGGAATCAGTTTTGGGAAGGGAGACATGTTATTGGCACATCCTTGAATAGAGGACAGAAGCACAGCTGAGGATGAACAATCACAAATAAAACACTGTTATATGCGGGCCGAATCATGAGCAGCGTGGGCCAACGTACCTCTCGGTAAACACTGCCAGAATTGCTACATGTTGAATAATGTTCCAGTTGGCCCATCAGAGGGAAGTAAAACAATGTGTTGCGGTAGCCTGGATGTTGAGCAATCTTCTCCCACACCTGGGCATCGCTCAACCTCAAATAGATTACTATTACCCTCTGGTATGCTGCTCTGGTCGGCTCTTCTCACCTCACCACTATTAAGATTAATTGCATTTAATCACATCAGCATATTACAGCATGCTCACAGACAGAGAGGAATGACTACTTGGTTAGTGCAACTAGTGAAAGAAGATTGCAGTTAGCTGAGATCTTGACTAATGACTTGTGGAGCAATTTGCAAGGAATGAAGGGAAGTAGGGTTGCCTTGTTTGTTAATCAAGGTAAGTATGTCATAATTAATTATGTTCATCAACATATAGCGTAAGGCTGCAAGTAAAGTTTATTTTCATTGGCTATTAATTTGCAGATGGTTGTGGATAATTTCTCATTTATTTGTCCCAAACTATAGTAAAATGGTTGTCACAGTTTCACACAGCCACAGTGATTTCTGCACATTGCTTGTTTTGTTCAATCAGCAGCCCAAAACATAAATATATTCAATTTACTTTATAAATATATAAAAATATTGATTATATTAATTCATTAATTGTGAAAACATTGTAGTAGTTTTTCTTTGACTGGCAAATCCTTTATTAAACTCGCTATTATTTCAGCTATAGTGTTATCAAGAGTTAGAGTTTACAGCCATGCTAGCAGCTCTGTGAGGCTTTGAGCTAAATGCTTGTGACAGTCTGCTAACATGCTCACAATGACAATGCTAATACCACAGTCTTAGTTTAGCATGTTAGCATGTTAACCTTTGTTAGTTAGCTCTAAACATATGGTCCAGCTAAGGCTACAATACCTCATCTCAAGTAGGTTTTTTCTTATTTCAGCTTTTTAAAGGTGCTTCATTTGATCACTACTTTAATCTGCTCAGCTTGCTTTTCCCCTCAGTTCTTTCCACTTCTGGTCTTTTTATTGTGCACACCATCCTGCCCCGCCTCGCATCTTTCTGTTCTGTTCATGTGTAGGCCCTTTTTGCCTTCAGTTTATTCATTGCAAATGTTTGTTTTTCTATGTTTTATATGTATGTATGATACCCTTATGCTTTGAAATTGAAAACAAGCAAATATCCAAAATAGTCGAATGTTTTGACTTCCTAATTGGAAAGTGAAAGTTTTTACAATTCCTCATGATAATCCACCCAATAGTCGTTGAGTCATTTCACTGCAGACCACAACTGTACACCTCCTGGTGGTGCTAGAGGAAGAGTCAGGGGATTGCGAAAGTTAGCAGTCTCCAACCTGTGAAAGCCATTTCATGGCAATCCATCCAATACCACCAAAGTGGTGGACCAACCAACATTGTTGCTTGTAGTGTGGCTAAAAGTGTTTATTCAAGCAAATGGTTCCTTGGCTTTTAAGTGTATTTTTATTAAATGCTCCTTCAACACACCAGCTCCACATGGGACTTGTTCACACTCCTCACTAATAACCTTTTAGCCACTGTTGCTTTGATTTTCATTCATCCAGATCATGAAGCCACTGGATACTGTGAACAACTAAAATGAGGCGGCCAACCACAAACTGACTGTGTCCTGGCTGTGTTTCCTCACAGCAGATATTTAGTCTCCAGTGATGGATTTGCTCAAAGCCTTTACATCCAGCAGTCTGTTTTCATTGGAAGCTATGCAGCACAACTGCAGACAGATAGCATCTCTGCTCTTGTGATGTTGTGGAGCTCTCCACTCATCGGGCGCCAACCAGCGGCAGCGTGGCCGCACCCTGCGCTACTTTAAGAAAATAAACACAGACCTTTTTGGTTACACTTGCACACGATTCATCGGCCTTTGTTTGCTTTCCAGCAAATATTTAGGGCACTTAGAAGCGATGTGGTTAGTACTTGTCTTATGATTGTTAATTTTACGCCTCGCCCACACGCTGTTGGAAGTGATGATGGTTAGAACAAAGATTGATGTTTGCATGATGTGTCACCCAATTACAACCACCTGAATAATCTTTTTAATTGGACTTTTTGATGAGTTAATGTTTGGAACTTTGTCAGCTAAAGTCAAATCACTTTCTTCCATACTAACTGACGTCATTGTACCTACTTTATCGTAATTTGGTAATTACCTTCTAATCATATAGTACATCTGACATTAGTTGGTTTTTTTTGTCCTAGTGTTGTAATCTGTGTCGGCTTGCTGCCCCTGATCACAATCCAGAAATCGAGACAAGAAATAGTCAGAACAGAGAACAGTAGCCCACCGCCAAATCATGCCCTGTTAAAAAATCCGTCCACACATACCAGACACCTCAGTACACACACGCACAGTTGCAGATTCCACCTACCATCAGCACCACCATGTCAGACGACACTGTCAGATGACCTCTGTACCCGCTGATCCTTCATGTAAAAAGGTGTTTATGTCGCTCTGTGGTGTTTGACAGAGTACCAGCAGGATTAAAGCAGCCTTGCGGTGAAAAGACTTTGATCAGCTCTCTCCTCTCCTCTCCAAACCCACAGCGTCATGCTGACTTACACATCCCGAAGCTGAAATCGCTCTTTGTTTCCCCTCCACCTGCCCACTGCTCCAAGTCTGTCTATTAATTAGTGAGTGAGGGAATAAGGTGAAGCAGCTTATCTCTGCTGATGTCTAATGAGGAGTCTTGCTAAAGAAGGTTGAGTTTTGGTGGTTTGTCCGTTCCCCTTTGGTTTCTTAGTGGTAGTGACCCAGAAGAAAGGTGGTGTGACTCAAAGGTAATGCCCAACTTCTCCCCACCTATGCCAAACTGTTGCTATCATTGAAAGTTCATATTAATTCCAAGGTGTTGAAAAAGGTTTAAAATGTTTGATTCTTCCAGTTGGGTATTCTCAGCTAACGTACAGCTACAGTTTAAACTGAGGGTACTAAAGTCTTTTTGTGATCTAATGGTACAGTGAAAGTCATTCCTGTCTTCTGCTACTTTCTTCAACAAGTCATTCTGCTTTCAGTCCAGTGAATCCCACTGATAGTCTATCTGCACTAGGAAGAGGCACAGTAAGGACAGAGGTAATCTTATTAAGTACGTGGTTCAGTGGTTCAAATTTCTGAATCAGCTATGTGGGGGATTAATTGAAGGTGTTGAGGTGCCCCTGTATGAGACACACGATCCACAACTGTCCGGGAAAAAAAACTGCCAGACTGTTTTGTTGCCTCTCGTTGCCTGTGTTTTGGCGGCAAAGCTGCATTTGAACAAACCCCAAAGACTTAAACCAACGTCGTACTAGCTCGTACATCCTGCTTTCTGATTGCAGTAATCTGAAAACGTCATTCAAAAAGAGAAACTGGAAGACTCAGGACTGCAGCTATACACATTTTTGTAATGATAAAGCAGTATTTTTTCACACCACTCTAGCTTATATACCCACTTCTACAGACAAACAGACAAAATGGGCGAAATCATGGATCCATTTCTTTTTCCATTTCTCTTCTTGCGCACTGATTAGCTTAGCTGAACAGCCAATCCCAGTGATTTTTCTCACCGACTGCTCTGCAGCAGATTTAACATGTTCATTCAGACAGAAAAGCCGCCGACGGTGTGGGACACACCACAAAAACTATGGCCATAGACGCTCACTGATGTAGCAATGGCCGACAGTCGACCTGGTGTGTCAGGGCCTATAGGGCAAAGGTTTTAACCTGTTGTGAACAGCCAAACTCAAAGACAAGGTGAAAATAATTCAAGTAATGGCATACAAGTGCACACTTTTGTTGTTAAAAATATTGTTGAGCAACTATTGTATTTTTGAGAGCAATGTTGTTCAAACCTTGCCACTTTATCGCCTCCGCACGGCTGGCCAATCACTGCATGAAGTGGGTGTGTTTGTTGAATTGTAGGTTTTGGAAAGTTCTTATGTCAGATGCTGTTCAACCGTCCAACAAACGCTTCTGTTGAAGCAAACTGCCGCCTTTAATCTTCTAATGAATGTGAAGCAAATGCATGCTCCACTCAGTTTGCCAGAATAAATACAGAAAAAAATGGCTTTGTGTTCAAGTCAAGCATATCGATCCCAATAGTGCATAATCAGAAGTCATTATTTCCTCTTTCTGTTTGTGTTCTATTTGTATAAAAGAATCTCGTTTGTGTTTATTTTAGTAGTTACAAGTCATGATACAAGAGACACTGATAGAAGATGCAGTTTAACTGCCAGTTATGCTGGTAATTGTCTTCATGAAGCAGAAAACAGAACACCATTTTTTTTTGTGGTTTTCTTTTTCAGTTTTAATAAATCTGTCAATTTTTTTTCCCTCTGCGAAAATCATTAAAACCCCAAATCGATGAGCCCCAAGCAGTGACCTGTATACAACCAATCAACAGAATATTATCTCTCCACAGGTATGCCATCATGTGTGGGATTATGGCAGAATACGACACAGTACAGAACAAGATAAAGAACGGATACATATTTAAGGTAAGTTGTCTAACACCGACAGTACTCTCGTCCTCTGAAATGGATGTGACTATTGAAATGTTTGCACAATCTATATGTATACATTTTTCATATATATATTGGGCATTGCTTCTCCCATGAACTTATAGTAAAGGGGAATGGCTACTCATATCTTAAGTAGGCCAGTAGGCCCCTCATACAGCCAGCCAGTTGCATAAGATGAAGTGTGGAACAACGGCACGTAGCATTTTATCTTCTGTCAGCGGCTTCCCTCAAACACTGTGTACCTTCAAAACTCTTGACAGGTGAACGAGGGAGAGATAGAGCGCCAAAGAGGGAAGATATGAAAAAAAAAAAAAACACCCTGAATCAGAGAGAGGGAGAATGGAAAAGAACTAGGGAGGGTGTGTGACAGCCGGGAGTGTGTGGTCGCTCTACGAGATCGCGTGTGTGAGAGGTGTTTGTGAAATACTTGTGGGTTGGTGAAGCAGGACAGATCAGGTCAGAACAGAAGGCAGTGGAAATAGCAGCCGTGTCATGAATCAACAGTGAAAATCTTCTCCCTGTCTGTCTGCCTGCCTCCCCTCCCAGGATCATCTGGATAAAGCCATCGAGCTGAAGCCTCAAGACCCCATGTCCTACTACCTGCTGGGCCGCTGGTGCTACGCTGTATGTGACCCTGCCGACACACTGCACAGCACACATATCTCTCCCATCTCTCCTCTCATAGGCAAACAGTGAAATTATGGAGGCTGACATGTTGCCCACCCACCCACGGCTTCCCCTCATTCATTCCCACTGTTTAGGTTTCCCTGAGGTTTGTTTTCCCCTCTGCGATATTCGCAGAAAGCGCTGCAGGAGGTCAACACCAGCCATTGTTTGCTTTAAATCAGATTGTACCTGAGAGATATTTTCATCCTGTTTCTATTCGCCTCATGTTCTTTCAGCACCGGCAGCTGTTTTTGATGCAGCCGATGATTGTTTCTTTGACTATCATGTCTCGTTTGTCAGTCATTTAATTACCTCTGATTTTTTGATTATAATGTTTGATGATTATTACATTCATTTAGATTTAAAGGTTTACAGATGTTCTGTTGTTTTGTGAGCTATTTATCACGTAACTCGGTGCCAGTCGTCAAGCTAAATGCCTTAAAGGAAGGAAGCTATTACAGAGTGCTCTGATTTAAATTTTATTATACTCACCTCCACCTTTGGTACCAGAAAATGAGTGCAGGACTGTGCTAATTTAGTGGAGCAGCAACACCTGATATTTTTCAGGGATTGAGTTTTATGGGCTGTCTGTGGTGTGTTCATACTCAACAATGATCTACTGTTTGCATTCAGCCAGCGGATCTGTTTGAAAGGTCCTGCGATGACGCCAACGCAATGCTACACCTGCAATTAGACGTTGCTATGATGAATGGTGCGAGGCAGGAACATTACATGTTTGACCCAGGCTTCTCCTGGCCATTATCATCTTCTGTGAAAAGTGTCAGTAGAAAAGTATCAGTGTACGAGGGGACCTGTGGTCATGGAAATACTGGAAATGACACAGTCGAGAGAGTGTGTTTTTCTGGCCTGGAATTGAAAAACGATATGTAACCAAACCGGCTAGGAAATTTTGTGGGTACTCGCTTATGGGAACATATACCCACAAAATTCATTAACTTTGATTCCATTAGCTGTTAAAACACTTAATTTTACAATTGGTTTCTCTGAGACGTACAGTAATTACCTATTAAGGTCCAGTGTGTAGGATTTAGTAGCATCTAGCGCTGAGGTGGCAGATTGCAACTGACTTAAAGATGCGATATGCAAGAATTGGCATCATGTCGGATTCATACTCAAAACAAATAGGAGGCAGTATATCACAAGATTAACAGCTAACTGCTGCTCACTGTAGCTGCCATTAGCTAGTTAGCTCAGTTAGGTGTGCAGCTAACAGTGCAGACTGGGAGCTTGAAGCAGCAGGGCGGTGGTTAGCACACTAACTTCAGTAGAATATATCACATTGTTAACTGTTATTTCTTCACATTCTGTTGGAAATTTAGGTCATTTTTGAACGTTTTCAACTAAATTCTTACATATTGCACCTTTAACACTCTTTCTAACTCTTCCCTGCGGTGGCCACTAATATGCAAAAAACACAGAAGGCCCTCTTTAGGGCCTGTGTTTGGTTTGTCTGGGCTGCTGTAGAAACATGGCGGACTCAGTGGGAGGGGACCTGCTCCCTCTGTAGCTATACAGTACAAGGCTCATTCAATGTAACAAAAACATAACAATTCTTAGTTTTAGGTGATTATACACTATTGAAAACTCTGATAATAAATATTATATTCCATTTCTGCCAATATATCCCTCAAATCCTACACACCACATATTTAACATACAAAAAAGAAAAAACCTCTACATTACATTAAATTAATGTTGATAGATAGCAGCAATATACTCAAGCAAGATCTGATGAGAAAATCTGATTAACATTTAACAGTTAAGTATAATTTGCACTTCGTGTCATTGAAAAGTTTTTATTTTGGAAAGCCGAGTGGACTTCCTGTTTGGAAGGACTTGTATCAAGAAAAAACTTGGAAACTTGGTGATGGCCATTGGTATCCCCAACAGCTACTTCTGATGTCTTAAAGAGTAATTTAACATTCCCAGAAAAATGTTTTTGCTGACCTGAGTGATCTAAAAAAGGCTTGAAACTTTGACGAAAGAGGGAAGGTAAACGCTGCATTTTAGCCTGGTGTGAAGTTACTCTTAAACTAATTGAGATTTGTCTTATTATTTTGCAGGTGGCTCAGTTATCATGGATCGAGAGGAAAGTTGCTGCAACATTATTTGGAGAGCCTCCAAGTGCTACAGTTGAAGATGCACTGAAGAATTTTCTAAAGGTACTGTGATTCATTCTGCAGGCATTCTCCTCTGTACTTTTTAACGTGTGATTCCTTAAGGCCAGACTATGCTATAAAGGAACTAGTTCTTACAAGTGTCTCCTCATTTAAGTGAAAAAATGTAGCCGTTTTGCCCGACATTAAAAACTCAGTGTGAACAGCCTGCTGTCACAAAGAGGGTCAATCAAAGCTAACCATGGTACTGAAGAATAAGAGACGTTTAAATCATGCCTATTTTATCACCGCCACACATCTGGACAAATGCTGCATTGATTGAGTGCAACTTTTGGTTTCAGAAAGTTACAGAAATTGACATGCGTAGCCAACTGATTCCCATGTTAGAAAGAGGGAGTTTCAGATGCTGTTTGACGATCAAACAAGCACCTTATTTGAAGCATACTTACGCCTTAGGAATGCGTCCACAAAACAAAATTAACTAGAAAATAATTACACAGAAATAGGAGCTATTTACTACTAGTACTGTTTACTTGATTGCACGTTCTCTCCTGAGTTGCCCTGAATAGTGAAACATGTCGTGCACTGTTCTTGTTTGTCTAGCATTCAATAGCAACTTGCCTCCAGGTCGCTCCTGTACCAGTCTTCAAAGACCTAACGCTCCATATTGAGAAAGGCTTAATCTGTGTTCCCACATTTCAAATGTTTATATAGTAGAGAAATTCATTTAGCTTCTGGCCAATATTCCTGCGCATGCCTCTTCTTCTTGTCTACGTGTATCTCACCCGTCAATTCGATCTAAGTGGTCCCTGTTGCAACATGTCACTTGTGACCTGAAGGAGAACCTCCAGTGTGGCTGTTAAGCTTTAACAAAAAACATCCTGCAAGATTATAAAGGTCCCAGCCTCTAATCAGTGGTTATCTGTAACTGGCTAACTGTAGGGGAGCTGCTTTGGTTGTCGCAGCTGCAGGAGAAAGAGAAGCAAGTAAATGAGTCAGTAGAGTAGTATAGCGGTATATGCATTATGAACAGAAATAAACTGTCTTCAAAAGCTGAAAGAAAACTTTTTTCTTTATCCAGGTTGAGGAAATCCAACCAGGATATTCCAAACTCAACTATGTGTTTCTAGCTAAGGTCAGTACTGGAAACTTGAAGTTGATTTTAAATTTTTGTTTGTTTTGTTTTTTGTTTTGTTTTCTTGTTACGACACAATGTTCTGTGGGATCATACTGAGACTAAACAATCCATTAACAGTTTTTGTCCTTTTCTTTGGCAGTGCTACAAAGACCTGGGGCAGAGTCAAAACGCTAGGAAGATGTGTGAATCTGCTTGTTCAATGAATGCTGTGTCCAAAGAGGTAGACCTCATCACAAACTGTATTTATATCCATCTCACTGGGATATTCCATCTGACTTTTATTGTCTCTCTTTATAAAATGCATCCAGAATAAAAAATGTTAAAGAATATTTTCAGCAAGAAATGAAAATTCAGTCATTATCTATTCACCCTAATGCTGTAGGAAACTTGGGTTAAGTTGTGTAGTCCACAAAACATTTCTTGAGCTTCACAGCAAAACAGTGTTGCAGCATTCTCCAAAACAATTGAAGTTCGTTGGGACTTGTTTTAAAACGTTAAAAAACAACCGGAAAAAAACCCATAGAATGGCTCCATACGACTTGTCCGGCATAGTCTAATTCTCCTGAAGGCCAGAAATCCTAATTTTATTTGAAAAGACGATATTTAAACACTTTTAAAGCTGAACTCTTCACTGTTGCTGCTAAGCTAAAAGCGCACACCTGTCTGAAGTGGGTGCCAAAGCTCGACTGTGTGTAGACGGTGCAAATAGCGTCTTTTCAAATCAATATGGGATCTCTGGGTTTACAGATAGTTGGATAATGCCAGACAAGCTGTATAGCACCATTTTATGTTTATTTGTTTTCTGTCGTTTTTTTTACGTTTCCAAACAAGTCCCCATCTACTTCAGTTGTTTAGGAGAATGCTGCAAGGCTATTTTGCTGTGAAGCTCCAGAAATGGAAATGGAAACATGACTTTCCACTAGTATGGGGGGGGAGTAGATGATGATTGAATTATTGTTTTTGGGTGAATTTATCCTTTTAATCCAAGTTAAGGCAAAATAATACACTGCTGATTACTATTTAATTTTAAATAATCCTTTTTTCCTCAGGATGAAGAGGCACAGAAGGAGCTGGACATACTCTGCCCGGCCCTTGGAATGTGACGACAGCAGTCGCACATTATTTGGGAAATGTGTTTTCCATGTGCTATGGACAGCGTGTGTGTGTGTGTGTGTGCGCGCGTGTGGATATAGTGTGTATTGAGAGGCCATCATATTAATTCACTCTGTGAGTGGAGGGAGGTGTGCTGTGGCATTATATCATCAATGGGAGCGATCGGCTACCACAGTCAGAGCCGTTCTATGTAGTTTTAATTCAGACTTGTATTTTACTAACTGTAAGGTTGTTTTTAATAGTGGAAAACTGTTCTTACCTGGTTGTACCAAATCGGTGAGATAAGTTATTTTCCCCTTCATCAATTAAATTGTTGATTTTAATTGTTACAGCAATTTGATTAATCATAAGTTATGGTAAATTCAGTGTGACTGTTAGTATAAATACTGTATATTCCCAGTTGATGTGTGTGTAGCAGACATTCTCTCAGAGGTCTGATTGCTCTGATAGCGACAGTCTCAAGGATACCAGGTTTCCTTGACAACAAAGACTTGTCACTTTTTGGCAGAGTGACCCACAGGACTTGCTGTTCCATCCTGTTCCGTCCTGTTTTTTTTTTTTTGTTGCGTCTCCCACAAAAGCACATCAGACAATGGTGCACCCAAACAAAGATCTTGGAATGCCGTGACCACTGGACGAACTCCTGCCCTCTTCACTCTGCCGCCATTCAAAACAGTGTCAGTGCTCTCTGACTACATTTAAATGCAGACTTTGTAAAAGTTAATCATGTGGTTGACACGCACAAATGATCTTTTATGATGTCTTTTATGACATCTGATTGTTGACTTTGGCGTCTATCCATTGCAGACGATCATTATTTACCTCCTCTGTTCCGCTCCTGTGACAGTAATGTCACTCCAGTATAACTGCAGTTAATCTAATGATCCAACATGAAGACGTAGTAGACACGTAGTGTTTTGGAGCAAAGACCCCTTTTTAATTGTCCTTTTTGAACATTTATATGGAGCTCTGTCTCCCTTAGATTTTATTGGTCTTAAATTGTTTTTCAATCTGAAGTCAGTTTTATTCAGACGTCTGTTTTATTAAGAACTTTTCCAATGTCAGAGAAAGTGGAGAGGCATCTGAAGCATGCCAAGTTAAAAAAGGGTTTTAATATTTACAGAAGGGTCCCGTTACACTTTATATATACTACACTTAATTATCCTGGTTATGGTTCAATTAAGGTTTTGGTCAGGTTTCAGTTCACGTAAAAAAACATTCCACCCAATTTTTCATCATAAAGACATAAAAAAAAGATCATCATCATTAGGCCTCATCAGTTCACTGCGGTTCTAATAACACAGTTATATTGAGGTGTTTAAAAATGACCTTACTGGTGTGCATGTAAATGGAGTCATTGACTGGGAATCTGGAGAGCAAGTTGTGGATTTTCATCATCTGTGTTTCTCTTGTTGGACCGACAGCCATCTAGTAAAACTATAATGAATACGGCAGAGCTTTGGCATGATGTGATGGGGCACACGATTGTATTCCAGGTTACTATAATGACACTAAAATGTGATTTGATCACACTGAAGAAATCTTTAAATGTTTCATTTTATTACTGTCTCCTGCATTCCTAATTATATTACACGTGTTAATGTTTCCACTCATTCTTGTTAAGTGTGATGCTTTTCTGACATGCATATCGAACGAAACTGTGAGCGTTTAGTTTTGTTTACTCTTGAGATTTGTTTGGGAAGAGCCTATGGATTTACAGTGTGATCAGTTTAATTTAATTTTATGTTGTTTAGGCTACATGAATTGTGAAAATAACAAGAAGATTTGTTTTTATGTCACTTTACAGGTTTTTGTACCAGCACTGCGAATGTATTTGATTATTTCTTTTCAATGCCAAAACAAATACAATATCCCTCCTCCCTTAATATCATATTTGATACACTACATAGAGATTATACTGTACAGTATCATAGGCCGTGTGCACTGAATGCTTAATGGTACTGAAGTTTATAATTAAATCTGTGCAATTGTGATAGAAGTCCCTTTTCACACCTGGTTGTACCAAATAAGTGAGATTTATAATCTTCCCCTCTCAAATAATCAAATCCATGAGATGGATTTTCTATTATTTAGATTAGATTCATCATAATACACACTGTATATTCCCAGTCGATCTGCAGTATGTGTAGCAGACATTCTCTCAGAGGTCTGATTGCTCTGATAGCCAGTGTGATATAAGTTGTGAATGATTAATGGTACTGGAGTTTATAATTAAATCTGTGCAATCAGGGTATAATTTGTCAGTTTGTCATCTGTGTTGCTTGTTTAAGTACCTGAGCATGTTTGTGTGCTTGTTAGTTTTATTGCTGTTCATGAGCAATACACTCTCACGTAAAGTTTTGTAATCTCTAACTTATTATTAAAATGTTCAGTATTTTTTTATTTTATTTTATTTTGGTCATAAAAAGTAGACTGATCTAAATCCAAAACCAACTAAAGATGTAACAAGCAGGCTCTTGCACGACTTTCAATGGTTGTGGAGTTTTTAGGTACCTTCCCTTTTCTCCAGACTGTACAGTTTGTGCCAGGGCAATTGGGAATTTGTTACTGGATCAGATTCAGGCCAACCTCCCACCAGTCTAGTCATGTTTTAGCATTTTTTTTTCTATGGTAGAACTACTTCTAATGGGTGCCTCCCAAACGAGCACAGGTGTTTGTTTATACAGTCATGAAAACTTCAACTTTCCTTGACTGTTTTTAGTAGCCTCGTCTGCACTTTATTAAAAACCTCAGCTGAGACAACTTCAGAATTCACTGAACAGCTGTTTTTCCTTAATATGAATGAAACTTTTGATGGTTTATATTTATTTGCAGGCAG
The DNA here is from genome assembly GCF_040436345.1 of Pagrus major. Taxonomy (NCBI): domain Eukaryota; kingdom Metazoa; phylum Chordata; class Actinopteri; order Spariformes; family Sparidae; genus Pagrus; species Pagrus major. The sequence goes on along the minus strand of NC_133229.1, from coordinate 15,635,606 downwards.
AGCCACAAACCAGGGGAAAAACAGGGGGAACTGTTCTTGACCCAGCTGCTCCTTTCAGAGCTGTTTGTTTTGATAAAGAAACTCCCAAGGGCAGAAGTTGCATATTGTGCATTTAAAACAACTAAAATAATCATTTTACCTTTTTATTGCCTTAGTAAAATGTAGATGGATTTGTATTGAAAACCCCTTCTCCTAAAATTATATCATTCACATTACATTACCACGAACATAACTAGCCAAGACATAACTAACATTAGTGAAGGAGCCACCAGCAGTGACAAAAAGGATGGTGTCAATAATGGCTATGTGTTGATGCATTTCCATTCTGCGGGCGGGGCTGTTCACAGGCATCATACATGCATGTTTCTGCCTCTGATTGCATCTAATTTTGATGTCTGTACATGCTGTCCTGAAAGACAGGATCCTATTTTGTATAAGAATTTAGAGGCTGCAGCCTTCAGATTTTCTTTCTCCTGACTACTGTGTATGTTGGTTCTATTTGGTGTCAGTCTCTGGAGCTCTCGGACTGAAGAGGGTTTTTTTGGTCCTCAGTGCTGCAAACACTTGATGTGTTTCCAAACAAGCTGGATTAAAAGAATAGCTTGACATTTTTGGGAAAGTTGCTTAGATGAGAAGATTGATACCACTCTTATATACCCTTTAAATATAAGGCCACAGCCAGCAACTGGTTAGCAGAGCACAAAGACTGGAATTGGGGTAACGGCTAACTTGGCTCCGTCCAAATTAAATAAACAAACAAACAAACAAAAAAAAGCCAATCAGCACCTCTAAAGCTCTCTAATTAAAAGGTTAAGTGTGAAATTAATTGTATTGGGGGTTATGTGCCAGACAATTATTGGGGTTATTTAGCAAATTGTAATTTTTAAACTTAACCAACTATACTCAGATATTTTAAGGTAAAATGGTTACACAATGTTGATTTACCCCTGTACATTGTATACATAAATAACAGTATTTGGTAGTTTGTGGTAACTTCATTTACCAAAAATGTAAGGTATACATGCAATGTAAGCAAAATATACCCTGAAATAAAAAATGAAAGCAACAGTTCACCAAAAACGAAAATTTTGTCATTCTCTACTCACCCTCATGCTGATGGGCATCCAGGTGAATTTTGGTAATCCACAAAACATTTCTTGAGCTTTTAAAGCAAAACAATGTTGCAGCAATCTCCTCAACAACTGAAGTAGATGGGGACTTGTTTTAAAATGTAAAAAAGTGGGGGAAAAAACATAAAATGCCTCTATACAGCTTGTCCAGCATAATCCAAGCCTCTGTAAACCCCTAGATGCGGAATTGATCTTTAAAGATGTTATTTACACCCTTTTTCAAGCCGAAAATCTTTACTTTAGCTGCTAGGCTAAAAGTGATAGCACACACCATGTCAGGAGTGGGCGCATGAGCTCAACCGGGCCATAACGAATGTCTTTTTGAATCAATTTCAGATTTTGGATTACACCAGACATGTTGTATGGTACCCTTTTTTTTCCAGTTTTTTTTCCATTTTAAAATGAGTCCCCATCTACTTCAGTTGTTAAGGAGAATGCTGTAATGCTGTTTTTCTGTGAAGCTCCAGAAATGTTTCACAGACTACGTAACTTTACCCCACATTTCACTGACGTAGGGGTGAGTAGATAATGACAGAAATTTACTTATCCTTTAATCAAATTACCACAAACTAGTTGACGCACAGTGAACCAGTGATGCTCTGCGGCTGTAGAACAGCTGCCTGCTTTACTAAACGTTGTGTGTATACATTGATTACTCAGATGTAAAAGTGTAATGTATATCTTCATGCTTCATGCACTGGTCTTGACCTGAACTCAACCTGTTCAAGCAGAGTAGTCTTGACCCCAGCCGGCCTGGACCTGGTCTTGATAGTCCCTCAGATTCAGCTCAGATAGTGTCGACCTGAGCCCTGTGCTGGCACTTCGCTGCGATTGTTCCTTCATTCCTGAGCTGCTATCAGTCGGACTCAACAGTCAGTGAACTCTCTGAATGTCACGTCTCTGCAGTCTTGCTAACATTCATTCAGATCTCTGTATATCCCTCCATTCACAGACTAAGCTCAGCTATGTCTAAGTTACACAACTTACAGTCTACAGCGATGGATCTTGTGTGTACGTGCTCCTCGGTCAATGCAGGATACAAGTTTAAATACAGAGATTCAATCTAATCTTGTTAATGCAGTCTTGACAGGTCTAAGCTGTAATGACATAGGATGTGTCTTACGACGACTTCATGTGATATTTCATCTTTCTCAGCAGGCTCATTCCACCACAGCTGTCCTTCTTCTTTTGCCCGTCTGCCAAACTCATACACCTGCTTTACTGTATCATGCAACGCATGACACTTCTCCATATTTTGCAGAATATGACAGGTTGTGCTGTATATTAGGAAGATTTGCTTCCTTCTGCAGCTTCCTGTAATGCAAGAAGGGAAATGCAACAAAGGCAAGGACCCCTGAAGGCTGATATTATAACTCAAGTCATTATCACACTGAATCGGGCGTATTAACTGTGACTCTGTGAGTGTCTCTGCACGTTTTAGCTCATTTGCGTTTGACGATCTGTCAGCTCAGTTTGGCTCCTTATTTCAGGGGAGTAGGTGCAAAAGCAAATTCAGTGTTTTCCTTCCGATTCATAAAGATTATGCTTGGAGCGTTGCCACACATGACTTCACTGGCATGACTGAGTCTTGAGATTTAATTTTGTGCTTGAAAAAAAGGAAGAAGGGAGCACGGAGAGAGAGAGAGAGCCATATCAGTATCATCTACTGTAGCTTTATCTGAAATTGTCACGCACTCGAAAAGTTGGCTGGCTGGCTGCAAAAAGTACAGGATGTTCTGGCAGGGCGAGATAAAATGCTGCACGGGGAAAGGGATCTCCCAAACACTTCCCTTTTGTTCCCACCTGACATGGCAACATGCCAAGACTTCATAGCATTTTTTTTTTTGGTATTGTTCACATTTGAGTTCAGAGACAGTATGAAATGTCAATCAGCATCAGGTATGGAGGCTGCCAAAACAAATTTACATGTGTTATTATTAAAATGATATTGTTCAACAAAGAAAACTTCACCAGTGAAAACAAAAAGAATAGTTCAAGTGTCCGTTTATTATGTAACTATAATGTCATTCCAGACAATTTCTGGCAAGCAGATTGAAGAAATACTCACAAGAGCAACATCACAGCTGCGGTTACAGTATGTGTAGTCAAAAGCTTTAAAAGTACTGTGTTGCTAAAGTGAGCAGTAATTAATATCTTTAGTTTAATTAATGTTTAGTATAGTTCTATATTAGACACATATGAGGTAAAGACACTGTAAATGTTTGGATTTTAGGTATTTATTGACCCGTCATGTTGACTAAACTGGATATTAACTGTTAGCAACAGCTAACAAGAACTTTTTAGCAGTTTTGATATTAGTAACAATTCATTACAACCATCACTGATAAATGGTAAATTTATAGTTAATTAAACCTTAGTTAATAGTTATTTCACTATTAACAAACAAAAAGTTTTTTTATAAAGCATTTAATAAGCATTTGTTTATTGTAAAGTTGCAACTGATGTTTATAATACTTTATAAAATTGGTTACTAAATGGTTTATAAAGCATTTCATTGTTTGTTACCAGTTAAATAACCATTAACTGAAGTTTAATTAACAATAAAAATCACATTTATTAATGATGGTTGTTATAAAGTGTTTTTTCTTCTTCTCCTGCACTTTACACCAAATATGTCACATGATATGTATGTAATATATGACAAGACTAATATGTGGAAGTTGACATTTTATCAGCCATAAATGTGTCATAAACCATCATAAAAGGTCTCCATTGATGGATAAATTGTAATGTTACTAAGCCATACAAATAATTTATACCAGGTCTGTTAACACATGTTTAAAGTCGTCCGTTATTTCAAAGATTAACCTGAATTACTCCAAATTGCTTCAGCAGGAAGTCAACAAATGCTCAAATCCAAGACTTTACAGTCAGTGCATTAGTCCCCCATGCTGAGACAGCAATTAGATGAGTCTACAGAAATAACATCACCCCCAGTGTCCCAACTCTTATTTGACAGCATGAATATTTCTGTAAATAAAACAACATGAAGAAGAAATAACTGGGTTACTGGCATCTTGAGGAATTAAATTAAATTAAATGACAGAGTGAAAGGTTTTGGTAAAACTTTATAATAACAGTCATAAATAAATAGTGAATGTATAGTTAATTAAATATTAGTTATATTAGCTATTTCACTGTTGACAAACAATTAAATGCTTTATAAACCATTTATTAAGCAATTGTAAAGGTTTATAAACATCAGTGGCCTTCCTCTAATGTTTTTAGAGGAACTACTGACATTTACAAGGTATTCTAAACATGAACTATACAATTAACAATTGCCTAATAAATGGTTTAAAAAGCATTTCATTGTAACTATTAACTAATGTTTAATTAACCATACATTTACCATTTATTAATGATTGTTATTATAAAGTGTTACCAAGGTTTTCCACAGAGCAGCATTGCACAACATTCAATATCAAACAAAAAAAAGAGAGAGAGAGAGAGAGATGGCTAAATAACACTGATCTAATATTATTCTTTTCATACATGCATGGGACAGCAGTTCACAGACACAAACAGTGCATGCAGCAGGTCTGTTTGGTGTACCCTGTACGCTCCTTTGCCTCGTACGTTCAAACAGCGTCTATAGTAGGTTTTAGAATATGTTAGATGACTTTTAAAAGCTTCCTGATAATATTTGGCATATCACAGGCCTTGTTCCTGAGTAACTAAGCTTTTACACTACACATCACAAACTATATGTTAGTACTGAACATTTTGTTTTAGTAGACAGTAAGCATGAAGGGCTGATGGAGCTTATTTACATCTTCGTGCAGAGTCACTGCATCAGTCCGGACTCTGATATTACTTTTGTCACATAAAAATCTCCTGCTTTGATTGTTTACCTTTAAAGGTACAATATGTAAGAATTGTCCAACTGTCAAATTCATACTCAAAACAAATCAGGGGCAGCATATCACCAGAGTTACTGCTAATTGGAGCTGCCTTTAGCTAGTTAGCTCAATTAGCCGTGCAGCTAGCGGTTTGGACCGGATACAAGGGGAGTGTTAGTGTTTACACCACTAGGACTGGGCTGATGATAGCTGTTTAGCATGCTAACTTATCTCTTCAACTAAATACATAGACATCATAACATCAAAACTGCTATTTATTCACATTCTATTGGTCATTTTCGTTGATTTTTTTCAACTAGAATTTTTACATATAGCCCCTTTAAATATCACGTTTTGTGTGTTTGCAGTTTTAACATTAATAAAACAAAATAAGTTTTAAGGGGATTCCTGAAAAGCGGACATTTTGAAATGCAATGTTTTATGTCTGATACCAACAATGTTAATAGAAAAGATGCACTATGATGTCGCTGTAAGCTTGATTGTTTCTTTCAATACATTCTTTAAGCAATGGTATTCACACTAAAATTACAATGGTGTGTTACAGCAGCTGTTCAAAACTCCCGCAACCACAATGTTGCCTGTACTGAGGTCCGGTTGAAGCTGATCTCCAGTGATGTGTAGCTGACATCGACATAAATCATAAAGTAGTGTGTCCGATTGTGTTTGTAGGAGACCCGATTCATCCGAGGTGAACCGCTGGTCATGTGAGATGCCCTGTGAAACAGACACCACATCTGCTCCAGCCTGGCAATGTAACACTTAAAAATGAGTCAGTAATCAGTGATAAGTGATAGCCTGAGATTTCAGCTTATAAATACAGTTTTCAGCCAACAAACGTGAGCTTCAGTTCATAAGTCGTTTTGTGTTTCCGCCTTCATTTTCTTTGCTTGTTACAGTTTTGATTTATGTTTTTGTTCATGAGTCTGATGTCGGCCCAACGTCCTCACTTGAAGCCGCATCCAGCAGCTTCATATCTTCACGTAGAGACAATGCTATGTAGAAGCTGTGAGGCTTCAGAGTCAGACCATAGCTGTAGTCCAGTTTGGGCGGCCTTGCTGGGTCTGAAGTGATGTGGCACTGGTGGGCGAGCAGCGCGGTGAAGAGGAACAGCTGCAGCTTGGACAGCTCTTCACCGATGCACCGTCGCTTGCCCAGTGAGAAGATGAGCACACTGCTGGTCAGGTCCTTGTTCAGCAGTCCGTCCTGGTCTATGAAACGATCAGGGTCAAAGGTCTCTGGGTTGGACCACATGTCTGGGTCGTGGTTGATGGACCACTGGTTGATGAAGATGACCGTGTTCTTTGGGATGGTGTAGCCCATGATGGAGGTGTCGATAGTGGTGGAGTGGGGGATGGTGAGCGGCACAAAGCTCGTGTAGCGCATCACCTCGTAGATGAAGGCCATGACGTAAGGCAGCTGCAGCTGGTCCTCGATGCAGGGGAGCCGGCTGCGGTCCACCACCTTGTCCACCTCCTGCTGGAGACGCACCTGCATCTCAGGAAACCTGCATTAACAGGTGAAACCAGCGTTTAGGTGACTAGTCCCATTAGTTTCTCAGACATTTTAATCAGAAGAGAAAAGGATCTTCATTGACTGATTTTTTTTATGCCTAAACAAACTAAATAAGAAAAACTCTTCATTTTCATGACTTAATAAACTGAATAAACAAACTGACCTTATATAGAACAACACAATTTCATAATGTGTTATTTTATATATGTTTATATTTGGTGGACCCTGCCACCTTTCTAGCTTCAAACAGTGTTCTGGTGACCTTATTTTCCTCTGAGAACAGCTTGTTTACTCAGTTAGTAAACAAATAAATATTTCTGAGTTTGTATTATTACCTCATTAATATTGTATATATTAAAATTCTGAGTTTGTTTATTTCTTTTTATTTATTTATTTTTACATTGCCTGTTCCAAACACACAATTTGCCTTAAAAACAGATGTTATTGAACGCGTTTGTCAGAGAAGTTCTGACCCTCTCTCCTTATTTTTCTATTTTGGCAATTCAAGGATGTTTTTCTTTTGAAAAATAGTGTCTCGGGGTGCTGTGTGACACCTCCCTGTAACTGATCAAGGTATCAGGCAGCGGTTGGATTAAACAGTCAAGTAAGGTTTGAATTTTTTACTTCTTTTCCTGTAAATTGCTGACAGGACACTTCTTTCTTTTATATTGGTGTGTCCTTTCAGCTCTTTATTATATGCTGCCAGTACCTGCCTGCATCTCAGTTCCCCCACTTACACTGTTACATAACACCAATGCTACTGAACTTCCTCAAGTCTGTGCAGTTTTGGCAGCAGGATGGGGGCCAACACTGATTTATTATCTGGTGTTATTTCCTGTCATAATTTACTTTCCTTTATGTGTGTAAAAGAGAGGAGAAGTGGCTTACTTGACGAGTATGAGGATGATCCACTGCAGTGAAGTTGACAGTGTGTCTTGGCTCGCTCCAAACACATCCCCAACAGTGGGGGTCACATAGTCCTTCCCTAAAGCAAGTCCTGTTTTTTCGCTCTGCTGGTCCAGCGCCACTATGAAAGCATCCGTCATATCCCTGATGGTGCTCGACTGGATTGTCTTTCTGTGTTGGATAACTTTATCTCGAATGAACGTGCCAAACTCCAGGTTGAGCTTCTTGAAGTTATCAAATATGGTTCTGATGGGGTTTGGGAAGTACTGGAGCCAGGGCATCACGTCCACTATGCTCCCTGCGCCCACCGTCTGGGTGAACTGGTCGTTCCTGCCCACCACCTGCCGAAACTCCTCGTCCTCATAGGAGTACCTCTTCCCAAAGCACACGGCGCTCATAATGTTGGCCGTGGACACCACCAGATAAGTCAGGGGCTGGAAGTAGTGCTCCGTCTTAGATTTCCTCAGGAACAGCTGCATCAGCTCTCTGAACTCACAGACGACGTGTCGCTCAAATGACTTTTTGGTCTGCAGGTTGATCGTGGAGAACATGCGGACGGTGGACTGAGCCACTTTGCGGTGCATTTTCCACCAGTCCGTGATGGTGTTAAACACGAGGCTGTCCCCGTTGGAGACGTACTTGAAGGAGGTGAAGTCCGGTCTGCCGGCAAAGTCAAGCCCCTGCTTGACGAGCGCCTGTTTGATGGAGTCCCCGTTCAGCACCACCACGATCCGAGAGCCCAGTTTGATCTGGAACACGTTGCCGTATTTCTGCGCCATGCGCGTAAAATACAAGTGCGGTGTGCTGCCGACTTGCACAGCGTTCCCGATGATCGGCCAGGCGATGGGACCAGGCGGGCAGCCGGTGGACCGCTGCCGGAGCCAGCGCCACAGGTGGAGGGACAGCAGCAGAGTCACACAGGCCACTAACAGAGCTCTGGAAATCGCTGGGCTAATCCACTTCAGTGTGACATCCATGATGGGGATCCTGCAGGGGACTGACATTAACATCAACATATTAATTCAAGTTTCAAATATATGTGACAGTAGTGAGTGTAGGCTGTGAAATCAAGTGTGAAAAATCAATTCTGCTGATTAAATACCTGGTTATGTCCTTGGATCATGGAAAAAAAGAGAAAACTTTAAATCCCAAACTTGTTTCTCCATGAACTGAATGAGAAGGCTGCATTTTCTCCATCACACATATTCTGATTATTAATCTGAAACAATCTTCCCTACACAAAACATCCACCATCTACCACAGCAGCCGGACATAAACAACCATTGACACAGTGTGCAGCCTGTTGAGCATCCACAGACAGTGTGTGTGTGTTAGTGTGCGTGTGTGTGTGTGTGTGAGAGAGAGAGAGATGCCTGCTCTCTGTCTGCAGCCTGCTCATGCTTTGAAGCCCTACAGCACCAGCTGAAGTCATTTATCCCCGAACAGCATCACGGCCCGTCAGCGTCTGTGTGTGTGTGTGTGTGTGTGTGTGTGTGTGTGCGTGCGTGCGTGCGTGCATGTGCGTGCGTGCGTGTGTGTGTGTCTGTGTGCCCGAGCTTTGTTACAGTGGGCAGGTTTGTTGCAAAGGGTGTCACCTCTCTCTCTCTCTCTCTCTCTCTCTCTCTCTCTCTCTCTCTCTCTCTCTCTCTCTCTCTCCCTCCCTCCCTCTCTCCCTTACAATAAGCTTACACTAACAAATGTTTACTAACGAATGAGATTTAATGAACTTTGATGCGCCATTATGCAGTTTTTTCCCACTTTAGTTATCTATTCTGACCTCACATGACCTCACCCTCATTACACTGCCTAAAATGTGGATGTCTATGTTTGTGTGTGTCTGTGTATAACTGTATAACACTGTATATATGTATATTCATATTATATATAATTCATATATATATATATATATATATATATATACATATATATATATATATATATATATATATATATATATATATATATATATATATATATATATACATTATATATATGTAGTTAAATGTAGTTTGTATGAAGTAATTATCAAGTAATTATTTTCATTTTTATAATAGGAATATATACCTATATATATATATATATATATATATATATATATATATATATATATATATATATATATATATATATATAATGTGTATATATATAATGTATATATATATTATATATATATAAATAATATATATGAATAATATAATATAATATGAATATAACAATTTTAACATGTATAAGTGTATATATACATGTGTGTGGTTATTTAAGCTTGAATACTTAATAATAATAACTACTTATTAAATGGCATTATTATTATTATTATCATCATCATCATCATTTCTGGAGGTGTTGGTGATATATAATTATTACAGTTGATAAAATAAACATGTATAATGATAACAATAATTATATAAAGTATATCAAGGCTCTATCTATCTATCTATCTATCTATCTATCTATCGTTATAACTTCCTCAGTAGTGTTAGAAAGCAAGTCTTGAAGTCAAAGCGCTTGTAACAACGTGCGTCGCTGCCTCAGGCGAGGTAATACCAGCACAAGTCATCGGAGTTCAAACTGTTTAAAATGAATTATACAGCTCAGATCCATTGTAAACAATCATGTATAAATGCTGCTTTGACGTGGGTGTGACGGGACATTTTTGTGATGCTTTTTCATTTTGCATTTTTTTTATTTATTTATTATTTATTTTTGTATGCACATTTTATGACTGCGGTGATTCGGCTCGTGTCCGTCTGTATATTTCTGTTCCTCAGACTGTTTGATCACATCGTATAGACACCGATGGCAGAAATAAATCGACGCCTCTCTCCCTCAGAGCAGCATGTGATCTGCTGGAAAGAGAAGAAACACCATCCTGCACATTTTGATTTATCTCACATGGAGTGTTTGCAGTGTTCCCTCTGATGCTTTGGTTCATCAAACTACAATTGAGGGTGCGCTTTCCCATCAAGCCACCAGGAGGAGGCGAACCCCGTGTTCTGACTCATTAATTCCCCGTAATTAACAATCATGGTGAACACCAGAGCAGCCCTGCACCACACTACACCCAGTGTATCTCAATGACTTGTTCAAATACTGTCTAACAATAAGCTACTGAATGAAGGAGGCAGTTTGCGCGACTAAATCGTTATCAAGGCGGACAGATAATTATGTGTTTATAGTTGAGATGCCCCCGGTGAGAGAGGGATGGTGAAGATTGTTGATAGCCCTCTCCCCCCTCTGTTCACCCTGACTCTGGTGCTGTGCGCCTCCAAAACCAGAATCTGGGGGTTCAGACCCGCAGCGTGATTTTAGAAACACTGATCAATGTTTGTTTGCGTTTTTCCTCGTTGTTTGGATGGGATTCTGGGTCAGTGTACGGATGGTATCTGGCCCTCTGTCCTCTGCTCGGGCCCTCCTGCTCAGGTCTGGTGTGGCTGTGATGTGATTCGGGGATCCTGCTTCAGCACCGCGGACAGCGGCTCAGATACACCCGCTGATGTCCTCTGACCCTCAGCTGCTCCTCTGAGCTGCAGCCCTGGCATCTTTCACTCTCAATACAAACTAAAGCAACATGCTACCGATTTTATAATTTAGGTTTTAGAAAAATAATCGAATAGATTACATTTATTTAAAATTAAAAATAATGATAACAAAAGACAAAATCTACAATCATCTTTTATATTGAAGTATCCAAATTTACTGACAGTATCTTTACCTTTTGTACTTAAAGGGGCACTATGTAGTTCTGAAAAAGAAATTCAAGCTCAGAATTTTAATATTATAATATTAATGAGGTAATAATACAAACTCAGACATTTTTTCCATAACTAGATAAACAAGCTGTTCTCAGAGGAAAATAAGTTCCCCAGAACACTGTTTGGAGCTAGAGAGGTGGCAGGGTCCGCCACATATAAACAAAGCAAAACAATATGAAAGTGTGTTGTCCTTTAAAATTAGTTTGTTTATTCAGTTTATTCATTATGTCTTCCCCAAAACTACATAGTGCTCCTTTAATAGAAAATTTAGATTTATCATCAGAAATGATTTATTTGTTTGTTTGTTTATTTGTTTATTTCTTTTTTTTTTAACTGAGCTATTTGCTTTGGGTTCTGCCATGGTCTTCTTGGGATATTTTCAAACAGTATAAACTTTATTGTATGATTTCTATAATTCAGCTCTTCTCCAGAGTAAAATTTTGAAAAAATATTTCTCAGTGTCAAAGCATCGAGGAAACGGTTGCATTATTGGCCTTTAAATAATATTGGTAACAGCAAATGATTTATAATACATTTATTTCTAATCTAAATGTAACCACATTATCATACACGGCAATTCACAGCTTTATAAATAAAGTTCCCTGTTGTTTTAAATTCTAAATCAGATAGTAAATGTGAATATAAAGCACACTTACTGTGTCCGACCCTCCGGCTGGTGAGTCTCTCATAAGGTGACAGTGTGTGATCTTGCGCTACTAAACGGATCCATGAGGGTGGAGACAAGCCAGTGAATGAACAACTGGTCCCAGCCTCCTTTACTGGCGGGACCCAGTTATCAGACCGAACCCCAGCAGCAGGTCCCCCTGCTTTTTAACTCCACATGGGTTCAAAATAGACCTCTGCATTTGCTGTCATGTGACCAGACAATGGCCTTTTTCTAACCCTTTAATTACATAAAATAAGAGTATCTATTGATAACACATCGACTGGGGACAATTGAAAACAAAGTTTTATTTATAATAATATAATAGGCCTATTATTGTTAGGAGACATGGGAGTAATGCTGGTTTGTCTAGTAAAAGTGGGACATCATGTTTCTAAATCAAAGATTTGACTACATTAATATTAATAATAAAACTTCCTCTACGTGTAATCTTTATCACATTTAAAATAACACGTAACTTAAACTTAATGTAGCCTTTAAATCCAGAGATCTATCCAATGGATTTGTGGGTCTCTCTCTTTTTCTTTTTTTTTAAAGTCTCTCCCCTTCTGACTCCTAAATCTAACCGTGTGTTTGGATGCCGATTGTTTTGGGTAATCCCCTCAGAGGTGCAGTGAGGTGAGTTCAGCTGCTGAAGGCAGACAGGCCCACACAGTGGCCCCCCAAAGCTCCTCGCTGCTCACAAGTTCATTTTCAACACCGGTTTCCCTTCCTGCGTGACTGACAGCTCAATTGCTCATCGCGTGTGAGTGAGCATGGAGGTCAGGGCGGAGCTCTGGAGGGTGTGTGCAGGTGATGATGTGTCAGACAGTAGAGGTACAGTAACATTGTGAGGCTCTGGCCTGGCAGGGCAGCGATCGTGTCTGATTCCAACAACATTTCTTACATTCAGGGCATAGTTTAGCACACGGGAAATCAGATCAGGAAGTTACATCACCTGTAAACAGGAACGGGGAACGAAACGGGCCATTACTTTGATTTATGCATGTCATTAGTGGAAGCACGCACAGGACCTCGGAAGAGCTGCGCGCTTTTTACAGCACTTACGGGGCTTATCTCACTGCCTGAATCAATGCTGTGAACTGCTGGGGAAAACAGAGGAACAGAGGGGAGTGCCCGAGGCTTTTCTCAAGGTGCGGAGCAGTCACGCACATGTGCTTCATCATAGGGGTGACAACTTCACCACACACAGGTCTACCTCCTTGTGTCTGTCAGGGTTACAGGCACAGAATAGAGCTGCTAACCCTCTAAGATTAGGGCTGTGCTTTATCGCCAGATGCTGATGGTCTTTTCAAACATACATGTATTTAAACAACACTTTTCTATGGCTATCATAACTAAGAGAAGATTCTCGGAGAAATTTGTCAAGTAACAAATAGAACTTGGTCAAATGCATGTTGAAGACAAACAAAAACAAAAATTAAAATACAAAATTTTAGTTTTAATTTTATTTTAACCTTTAATTCAACAGTAAAAGTGAGCCTTGGCTCAACATGTTGAGCTTTAGGATGTTTCTTTTTCTCTTTTTCATTTATCAATGCACTTAAGTCCCAATGCGAAAAAGAACAGGAATACATGGGGTGCAATGAGGCTTTACTAATCATGTAAGAGGTTTATAAAATAACAATTATTTTTATTGCATTGCTTCATGAGAGACAAACAAAGCCAATGTGTGCAACTGCACGGGATTAGTTCATCAGCTTTTAACCATAGAAGTTACTAAGAAACAGCTATCGTATTATCTTAGTGGCCTATAACACATTGGAGACTTTGATACCTGCAGAGGGTAGAACAAATACAATGCAGCACCTCTCGGAAATATCTCTGAAAGAATGTTATCACGGTTAGAGACACTAGGAAAATTTAAAAAAAAAAAAAACATTTGGCAGAATTTGTCTTTCAAATCAAATCATATGGAAGTATTCAAACTATATATTTTGAGAAATATAGAATAATTTGAAGCTGCGCTCATCAACAATTTCATATTAACAATGGATATGTGTAATGTGAGAGCGGTTACTTGTAGTGAAAAACCCACAAAGAACTAGAATGGCACTCAGTAGAGCGCATACCTCCGCCAAGGCCCACCAGTCTCGTTTGTTCTCACTCATGGATGCAAGCCACCCAAATACGCCTGATTGTTTTCATCAAGATCCATGTGAGAAATTAATGAAAATGTGAAAAAAAAAACACCCTATCTCGCAATGTTAAAGAAAGTGATCCCTTTGTCTGGATCCGCACCAAAAGTTATTGTCGTTTATTCTGGGCTGAGATGAATCCTCTATCCAAGGGTTAGTTTCGTGGAAATCTGTTCAGTAGTTTTTGTGTAATCCTGCTGACAAACCAACCAACAAACGGACATGGGAAAACGTAACTTCCTTGGTGGAGGTAAGAATCAACTCTGCAGGTCCCCCAGCTCTATGAAGGATTTTAATGTCTTTCAGTTGTGTTTGAGTTGATTTTACAGTCTGCTGCTCATTTTGGCTCAGTCTCACTGCTCATATGACATCCCGTCATGATAAACCAAGATGGCGGCATGCACAGACCCAGCGGTCCCACGCTCTCCAGCATTTAGCATCTTTATGCCCAAAATTAAGAAAATTATGACCTAAACAAAACAGAGATTGTCCGTTTAAGAGACTGTTGCACAGAGAGTCAAGCGGAGTTCACTAGAGGAGACACAGGTGGCGATGCAAAAGAAAGGTTCTATTTATTCTGCGTGCCACGGGTTAACCAGGCAAGAAAACACACTGATAATCTATTAAAAATAGCTGTCATAGCTGTTGGTGATTGTGTTTTTATGTTCCTCTGAGATGAGCAGACTCACACACGGACGTACATCCCTGTAGATCATCACACAAGTCTATGGTCCTTTCAATTTCATTGTTGCAGAAAGAGCAATGTCCTGCTTTTCCAAGGAACACATTAAAGGCCACAGCTAAGGCTGCTGTCGTCAACTACAGCTCTGCTTTTAACTCCATCAACTCCAACAAACCGATCAACGAACACTGACGTGCAGCAGTACAGTCTGGTGCTTGAGTTGCACTGCTGCAGAGAGGAAGGACCTGCAAGAGTTAAGATGGCTCAGTGGATCATTGACTCCCAAACCCAAGAGACAATGACATAAAAAAAAGATTTTTATGGTGGAGTGCAGAGGATGAGTTAAGGAGTCTCACAGCCTGAGAAAAGAAGCTGTTTTGTAGTCTGGTGGTTCGGCAGCAGATACTAATGTATCTCTTTCCAGACTGCAGCAGGGTGAACAGAGTTTGGCAAAAAATCTCTGATAAACCACTTGTACGCTACCTTCCCAGCACCAAGCGGCAGACAATATACAGACCTGGTGGAAGCTGGTGAACAAAATGGTGCATTCAGCTGTTAATTATATTTGAGTTGAGTAGGTGAGAACAAAACCTGAGCTAAAAGAAAAATGAATATGAGACTTACATTTTCCTGGTGGCCAGAAAAAACACTTCAAATGAAAGTTGCTAATGTTGGCGAGGAAGTGCTGGCTGAGGAAGAATGTTTTTGCTACAACATTTGCCATAACGACTTGATAGTGGTTAGCACTGTTGCCTCACAGCAATGAGTTCATGTTCTCCCTGTGCTTGTGTGGGTTTACTCCGGGTACTCCGGTTTCCCCCAACATCAAAACATGCACAAATAGGTTGATTCTCCAGTTGGTACCCTTGACCAAAGGCACTGGCTAAGACCTGGAGTTGTTCCCTGGGTTTGAGGGGTTAACCTGTGCCCACTGCTCCCTCAGGATGGGTTAAATGCAGAGTACCAGTTTCACTATGCTGTACATTGTATGACGTGATCAAATAAAGATTCTTCTAAAAAATAAAAAAGATTCTTCCTCTTCTTTACAGTGACAATATGCCAATTTTGTTTGTTCCACTGCCCATCGGTCCCCTGAACTAGCAAAGGTTAGCATGCCATGCTAATTGGGACATTCTCTCATCCTAGACAGCTCATGGCAAAAACACTTCTTTGTTCTGCTTCGCCAAGTGGCAATACATCCTAAAAACAGATAAATTACAGTTAAGATGAACCATCAGGGACATGACAAGAAGGCTACATGTATTGTGAGTAGACACTGCTGCTTGTCATTCAACTTAATTTAACCCACCACTGTAGCAGTCTGTTCTTCAAGGATGAAGTCAATTTTCATGAACTGTTTACAGTACTTTGTCCAGTTTTACCATCTGTAAGATTTAACAGACAGGAAAATATACAGTGTGGACAAATAGACAAGTACATACACACTCATGTGTCTCATGCAGAGACACAGAGAGACACACACAGAGACACACATCAGGATTGTTCGTATGGCCCCGTCTTGTTAATTACTTTCCATTAGAGATGAATCAACCTGCCGCCGTGTGATTGGTCTGACTACCACCAAACCAAACTGTCATCTGGCTTGGCGATGAATCAGGGAGAGTTGAGCGCTGGGGCAAACTCTTTTACTTTGGTCCGACCGCGAGCGCCTCATTACGACTGAATGACCCCGGTGACTCCAAATGTCAAACTGTCCCACAACAAATCCCCCGCCCCCCGCCCGCATGACTCTCACCCCGATATTTCCCAGAAGTCCACAAATCCTGTATTTTTCCTTTCTTTACCGACGCTGAAAAAAAAAAAACAGAGCCCTCCATCTAAGTTCACAAGAATGATGCTAATGAGTGTTTCAAGTATCCTAATGACCTTGCAGATTAACTGAGCGCTCATTGAGGTACCTCTATCTGTATGGTCTTTTTTTTTGTCCGGCCAAGTGCTACGGAGGCCCTTGCCAAAGCGTAGTCAGCAGCCCGTGAAGGCGTCTCCCCTCCATTCTCACACTAAAAGGGCATTTTCCCCCTGAATTCTGAATCGGCGTGCGTGTCGATTTTTTTGTCTGACTGCAGGAAAACCTTTTCAGGGGCTTGTTGAGTGCAGTCGAACTGTCGGTGCTTCTCTGGGAAGAATGGGAGGCTTATTACGTGTTCAGCCGCATGACTGCGCTTTTCAAATCGACGCCAACCAAAAAAGCCCTGCCCGCTTCTATCTATGTAACTGTTTACGTCACTCATTGTTTTTATTGGCCTAATTGAAGAGACTGACAAGAAGCCCATGGAAAATACCCAATGAATAGAGTGTGAATAGCTTTTAATGAAGGCAGAGGTGTTTTGTTTTTGCAGATTACTGTGTAAAAGGAATGAACGGAGGATTATGTGAAAATGAATGTTGCTGACAAGTTTGATCAGGAGCACAGATTTGAAAATCGGTGAGGACATATTTTTGCTCTTTGTGAGGCTTGTATCAAACTGCGTCTAGTAAATGCTGCTCCAAGCAGTGGTGTGCATATAAATGGCCAATTCCTGTAGGAAATGGTGAACCGAGTAACCTCTGCACCAAAGCCTGCCACGTCTCCTTCCCTTGCCTGATGAGGCCTAATCTTATCTAGTCTCTGCATGACGACAGTGTTGCTATTCTAACCCAAACCAAGTCTGTCATTAAAAGTCACTGAAGCTTAGTTGTCTACCTCCTTGTGTTTATCTCTTCCCCCCTGTGAGAGGTCAGAGGTGAAGCAGCGCTCAAAGGGGAGCTAGGCCTCTCCTCGGCGACCCCCTCCTTGGGCCTGTCTTTGGTGTTTTTACAAGAAAGTAATGATGACGGACAGTCGTGCACGCTGGGCCGCGGCCTGCAGAGGTGGAAGTCACGCGAGGTGCTGCGTCTTGTCCCAGGCAAAGCTCCTATCTAGCATATGAAGAGAAGGAGCAACATTTGAAAAAAGAAGGAAGCCATGAGGAGCAGTAATTAGCCCAGCAGAGTGCTCAGGGGCAACACTTTCAAATGATCTCAGGATGGAGAACTCCTTAGAATATACAACCTGTCTGTCATACAAAAGTCAGTAAAAAAAAAACCTTGATCTCAATTAAAGACTTCAAAAAAACGTTTTCAAGAAATGATTTAAGGTACTATATGTAAGAATTCATGCCAAAAACTTACTAAAAAACAACAAAGCAGCATATCACTTGATTTAATATATTGAACTTCCATTAAATTAGGGAATTCAAAATACGCATTTTTAAAAAAGAATGGTCACAATCAAAGCAGCAGAGGCTGAGATAGCCAAACTTAGTCCATTTTATGGATCAAGCTCCAAAAACACTGGATCGTACATTTTCCATAATGCTTAATTATGCAATAATTGCTTCCCTGCTTAGTAAATGCCCTCTTTTTCAAACTCCAAGCCCCTCAGTTTGTAGCATAGACTTTCTCTTATGTAAAATCCAAGCCGAGATGACACTGATGACATCATCAGGCCTATTTTTCTCTGACTTTGGAAAGCTTCCTCAAGATCCAGAGGACATTATACAACTGATTTCACAGGCTGAGCAATAAGTAAACTCACATTAATGTTTAAAATCAGTTGCCCTTCGAGTTCAGGTATAATCAACATTAAAAACTGCACTTGCAATGATGATAATTAGTTTCAATAGAATCTCTTTATATGAAAAAAAAGGTCCAAAAATAAAAGGCCATACAATAGATGTCCCAGTTATTCAGGAGCTCTCAGTCTTTGTATCACGTTACAAATTGTTGTCTTATGTTTGTGTCTTCATGGCTGGAAAAGCCCAAACAAATCCAGCATCAGTCAACTGAAGCATTAAACTGTGACTTATTTTGCCAGTCATGTGAAAACAAAGGGTGTATAAAATGCCCAGTTACAACAGAGGGATGATCTGATTCAAGTGCCCAAGAAGGTGAATGTTGCAGGCAGCGTGTTTGTTTACATGGGGATCATTGTATGGATTGTTGTTCCTTTTTTCTTTTCTTTTTTTTGGATTTGGTGGATTTTTTTCATTTTTTCCTGGATTTTTAAAAAAAAAATGTTGTTGGATTTTGGATAAAATAAACTACAGATGAATTGGATCAATCTGGAAAAACACCTGATGAAAGTAAGACCGGATTTGACAGACTATGTTTGATAATAATTTTCTCGATTGCATTAGTTAAAGATATGTGACTGTTTCATTATTAAATTAGCTGCTTGTCATCATCATAAAGTAGATCGGGGTTAGGGTTAGGTTGTGTATTTAATTAATAATAATTTGCATTAGGAAGATAATCTAAGAAAAATGGATTACATTGGCCTCATCAGTGAAGCTTTTTAAAGGGTTTTTCCAGGGGTTTTTGGCAAGTTTTAGCTACTTAACTACAGGATTTACAGATGCACTGTTGACTGTTACAAGTAGCCATTGGTTCCCATTTCCTGAAGAGGATAAGGGCCACACATAAATATATTTAAAGGAGCACTATGTAGTTTTTGGGAAGACATCTTAATCAGAACAGAAAGATCTTCACTGACTGATTTTTATGTCTCAGCAAACTAAATAAACAAACTCTCTTCGTTTTCATGACTGAATAAACAAACTGCCCTTTAAGGACAGCACAAATTCATACTGTTTTACTGTATATATTTGGCGGACCCTGCCACCTTTGTAGCTTCAAACAGTGTTCTGGGGACTTTATTTTCCTCTGAGAACAGCTTGTTTATTCAGTCATGGGAAAAATAAATATTTCTGAGTTTGTATTATTACCTCATTAATGTTGTAAATTCTGAGTTTGAATTTCTTTCTTTTCATATCACATGAAAACCTAATTGTAGATTCTTGAAACTCGCATGAGATGTCTAATCCATTACAGTGAATGGCATTCTACATTCATTTTTGCTATCAACAACAAACTATCATTTGTTGCAGTAAAGCAGTGCTAAGTTTTCCAATCCTGTAATTAAGTACATATATATAGCAGATGATTATATGGTTTTCTTTAATAATCATACAAAATATAGTTATGTGCAGTTCATGGAGGCATTGTGTGCATCATCTGGCCATATCTTGCAGGAGGAAGCCATGTGAGATCCCTGCCCTATAGTCCCATATGTGAGTCTGTTCAGGCTCTGAACTCTATGTTCGTAGCTTATTGTTTCACATGGGGATTGGTATTTCCTTCGGGCCAGTGGTTGCTGCTGATACAGCACAGTCTATCAGATAGCGTCATGTGTGGGCAGATTAGGTCATGTAATGAGGCATTCGTCTGAGTTTCAATTTAACTTCTGTTCTTTTCTCTACTATATTTATTTATTTCTCAATGACACAGAGTGACATTATGGAGTGTGGGTTGAAAAATTTCAGAGGAATCATGATTTACAAATCGGTTGTCGTAATGCTTTGTCTGTGTTTTCTCTCATCATGATTATAAATAACTGCCAACAATTTTTATAGTCATCCACACAGAGCTACAGGTTTCAATACACTCAGTATTAACCACATTCTATGTTAAAAAAAGGCAAATCACGGCAATGACACATGTTGTGCAGGTACTGTATATGTTGTTGAAGTCTGTGAAGTTCAACAGTGAAAAGCATTTTAACAAGCGCAACCAAAAAGCTAAATAGTCAGAATTTAAAGATCTTTGAAGTCCAGAAATGATGCCATAGTACTTAAAATATTCAAATTATAAAGAATAGCTCAAAAAAGTATTAAATATCTCAGTTAAAGCATCCTCCATTCTTAAATTTAAATGTGCTATAACTCACCCTCAACCAAAACTCACAGCTTCTCATAATCTTTCTTATGTGTGTTTAATCGCTGCATGTCAAATACAGTGTGTATTCATATATAGACAGTAAAGAGAAACAAATCTAAATTATTTTTTAAATGATTGCTGAGTGAAGGAGCAAATGGGAGGTCCCCTGTACTAAAAAAAAAGACCCAGGCAGAGAAGTAAATATAACTGTGTAATACGTTGCTATAAACTACGATGGAGACAAACTTCCTCTCCACCCACATCCCGCCTCTCCCCCTGAAGACTAAAATCCCCTCACAGAAATTAAAAAAAAGGTCCCAGCGGATCTGATTCTATTGAGAGAAGGAAGGGTGGAGGAATACAGACAGAGCAACACAGCAAAACATACCTTATCATCTGAGCTGAAAACCAACTGCACACGTAGACACAGAGACACAGAGACACACACACACACACAGTATATGCTTAAATTTAATTACTTCAGTGTAATTTTTTCCAACAAAAATCATGACTTTAAATTCACTATCAAACACCCAGTAAATTAAATCAAAGTATTGTCACATGCAAATTTGAAAGCTAAAACGCTTTAAAATGAAAAGAACAAGGTGCAGCTTTTTAACTTACTAGACACATGATGTCCAGTCTTTGTTAACTTTAGATGTAGGTTGACACTTTAGGGCAGCAATCATAGTGGAAGAAGAAACCAAGCAAATACAAATAAATGATTATGAATTACCAAAAACAATGACTGAACCTCTACTTATCCCTTTTCTGTGACTTAAAACTAAAAAAATAAAGCTTTAGTCCTTCAAACTCCAGTCTGATTTCCATTAAAGCAGACTTCAAAGTCAGACTCCAGGCTCCAGATGGCTGTGAGAGTTAATAATGTGGTAAAAGAACAGTAGTGATTTGGCCCATATACGACAATAGGAGCCCCACTACATAAATAACCCATAAAGCGTGGTGGTCCCCTGTTGTGTTGGGAGGAAACGGTCTCACACATACACACAAAAAAAACAAAAACCTCCAAACTGACTGTGAGACAGCGGAGACAGACCTCTCAAGCATGACGTTCTCATCATGTTGCCACAACATTGTCAGAATGTCACAGCTCCTCGACATGTTGCAGATAAAGGTGACACCCGGGGGTCCGGGCACACTTGGACAATCATTCTGAAAAGCGGCAAAGGATTGTGGGGGCATGGGAGAGTGAGCAGTGAACTATTTTTCCAACAGTCAACGGTCGGCAAGTGTTTCTACACTTTCAGGTTCCTTTCATTTGAAATTAAAAACTAGTCATTTAATAATTTAACCATTAAAGCTGCACTTATAAACATTGTTCTATTAACAATTGATCAAATGATTACAAGTAATGTTTGAAGAGACTCTCAAGGTGGCAAACCCACAAAGAAAATAATAACCCCTCGACTCTGAAGTTCTCCTCCACTCTACAAGCACATTGTTTTAGTTTTAAAGCCCTCAGCTTTGCTGTTTAGTGCCACTCTCATCCACTTTGTTTTTAACGGGTAGCCATTCTTAATTTAAAAAGCTTTGATGAAACCACCACTTTCCCAACACCAAACAGCAGCCAGAAAAAAGTAAGTGACTAGCTGGTGAACATAGATGCATTTACTGTAGCAACTAAACACAGATTAACCTAGATTAGCTGGTGGTGACCAAAAACAGAGCTAAAAGGAGAGTTAATATTGGACTTTGGACCTGAGGGCCGGGCAGAGCGGGGGACGTAGCCCCTGTTCAGCTTCTCAGAGCCAGCTAGAGAGTCAGGTGCAGAGCCTGACTTTCTGGAGAATAAAGACCCTGAGTTACAGTGGATTTTTTTCTGATCTGGAGCCATTTACCGACGGGAGGAGAGCTCAAAGAATACTTTTTCACTTTTGGGATTAAAATATGGATCATCTTCACTCCTGTTTATCAGCCTGACTGCAGCAGCGATCCATGGCGGTGACTTCCCTTGTACTTTATTGTCTACTGCTGACTGGAGCTGGAGGGGAAATGTACTTTATTTCATGGCCGTTTTATTAAGAGAGAGAAGCACAAATTCCTCTGGGTTTGAACATTGTTGGAAACATTAGGGATAATGTAGGTTCACAAGTCAAAATATATAACAAAGGTCTAGTTGTTTTAATGCAGAATTCCTACATAACTGTTAATTTTTAAAAAGGAAAATAATCCCATTTGAATTTTGATGATTGTTTAAGTGCACATGGATATTCTAATACAAGCTGATTCTTGTATTTTCAGGATTTAAGTAACAATTTCTGCAACAAAAAAGTACCTTTACTCTCACAAACCACGTTTACATTTTGGGATATTTAAAAAAAATGCATGTCTTCAATGGTTACTGTGGTCTAGATGAGCCTACAATACAAATGTTGACAGGTTTAATTGAGGCCAAACATATGTAGATGCCTGTCCTTAGTCTGTTTGTGTGTGTCTAACGGTCAATGGCACAAAGACAGACATGCTCTAATAACTCAGACTGAACTCTAATTAGATCCAAGCGTTGGTAGGTCTCCACTTGGTTGGATTGACAGAAGGACCTCTAACCGCTCACTATTGATGAGAAGACCGTTTCTTTTTTAAGTAATCCGGTTCGTTTTGTTCTTCCGCTACAAGCAAATCGACTTGTCACAGATTCTTTCATTTCTTTTCCTTTTTTTTTTATTACAGCCCTTACTCGATCTTTGGCTCAGTGGTTGTCCTTTGTGCTACTAGCAGTGGTGAACTCAGGATGTTTGATGGCCAGGGGCAAAAAATATAAAAAAGGGCACCAGCGTGCAGAATGGGGAACTTTCACCCATGGAGGTTTTATTTTTTTAAAACATCCAATAAGCTGAGGAAAGCAATTTAAAAATCAGTGACATCATCACAAGGTAACGTCCATGGGCAGAGCGGGAACCCGCAGGCAGAGGCAGCGAGGGAAAAATTGGTTTGAATGTGCACCATCTTTGCATCTGGTATCTAGTTCTATATAAATTCATGGGGGCACCCCAGAAGTTAACCACCATACAGAAACAGGATTTTGGATTCACTTCCGCTTGTGAATCGCTTTAACTCGTTCGCAAAACTAACATCATCACCATCCTGCGACAACTTCAAACAGGATTGACTACCCTCCATTTCTAGCATGATGCAGATTATGATCAGTTGAGTTTTTCTGCAGCTTTCCCATGCTGCTATCCACTCCCAGTTTTAGCACCATGCCTCCGTGGTTGCCAAGGCGCTAACAAAGCACTGTCAGGACTGTGTTGTTCCTCTGTCTTAAAATAAAGAAAAAATAAGTGCTGTCATGGCTTTGGTACTCCGGCAGAGAGGTGAGAGGCTGGCCTGTCACTCTGGATTACTTCTGTCTCAGCAGGGCTTTGATGTGCACTGACAGCCCCAGATACATTTTACAAGCTTGAGGAACATACGCTTCCTCTCTGTGTTTGAATTGGCTCCCATGAACAGGACACAGATTCAACTGGCAAGTGCATTGCAACTTTTCCAGGAGGAAGAAAACAGCCACTGCAACTTTGGCTTATTGTGTTGTGTGAGTTAGCTGAGGTACATGTTTTAGCTTGAGAGATGCAAGTGGCAAGAGTAGCAACATTAAGTCATTATAAATCACAAGATTGCAGTTTGTTGTATTAATCCCTCTCTGAAGGGAAGTCAGTCTGTTCAGGCACATGTGATGCATGTACATTCAGGTGGATTTATGAATGGTATGTGAGAAAGGCTTTTTTTCCATTCATAAAAGTCTGTGTTCTGCCCTGTGTGTCTGAGTGTCTTTTTTTTTGTGTCGACATTCTTTGTAGTTTACATTCCTGTTTGTAACCTGGTAATGGAGTGTGTGTGTGTGTGTGTGTGTGTGTGTGTGTGTGTGTGTGTGTGTGTGTGTGTGTGTGTGTGTGTGTGTGTGTGTGTGTCAGGCTGAATGGAACATACCAAACTGGATGGACAAGGTTGTAGCGGCAGAAGCACGCAATACTCTGTAATCTTCTAATTCTTGCACGCATACATATATGCACACAAACACACCTGCTGGGACATTCTCTCTGCAGCCTCAAACACATTCATGCCTTGGAAATTTGCACAGAGTTTAGATTTTTGGTGTTTGGTGATTTTAAATTAAAATGCAGTAAAATATGAGCTGCATGATTTTTCAACCATTCATAGACTGTGTATGATTTATGAATAGCAGAACTTGGCCCCGACTGCTCTGTAAATGGGAGCAGATGAGGGTGTTCAGAGGTAAGATGAGCTGTCGACGAGTTATTGTTACAGCGCAACCATCACGTGTGATGGCTCTGCCCTGACAACTCTCTGTTGCACCGTCTTCTCACGAAAATTTCAAGTGAGGGAGGGGAGGATTTGCAGCGCAGTGCAATATCTAATGAAGAATCTCTCAGAAGCAGCTATTAGAGTACGTTACATCAGATAAATGGGGAGCTTACGTGGATACTAAGAATTTAGTTAAAGCATGAGAATAGCTCAGACTCAGTGGGACAGAGCTGGAGGGGTGTTTCTGGCACACTCAGGAGGGCGACAACACAATAGAAAAAAGAGACGAATGCTTACAGGGAGCGTGTTACACTGACTCAAAGCGGCATCACATATCAAGGTGAATGTACAGTAGACAATGAATACCGCAGTATTTGAAATACCACACTGCTGAAAAGTACATTTGCTAAGTTACGGGAATCCTTTATTTAAAAAGACTTACAGGATGTTAGATTTGGCCAGTTATGTCAGTTACGGTTCAAACAAGGCAACAGATCAAGTCAATTACAAAGATCTTATGCAATAGTTTTCCTGACTGATCAGGCCTACTTCCTTTACAGGTAACAGTTTCGACACACACCCTCAGAAACATGATTTGTTCATTGCAATTCAATCCCCAGAATAAATGTTGGCAAGGTACGTTTTGTCAAACCAGGGATAGGTTGAAACTTTATATTTCCTTATGTTCAGTTTTGTATTTTATCTGGTGACAACACTGGGGTTATGATCTGGTTAGGTTTAGGCACAAAAACCACTTGATGAGGGTTAGGAAAAGATCATGTTTTGGTTTAAAATACCTGTCTTAACTTCTCATCAAAAATAAAAAAATTTAGTCATCACAAACACAGCTGGAAATTGTTTTGAGGCTTCTTTAAAAATATCCAGTGGTGCCAGGCTTACAAATGGTGAAACGCCATAGTCTCCTGTCAATAATAGCCAGCGGTTTCATATTTACAAAGTGTTGAAACACAGCTTGGCAGCCTTCTCGCCTCTAACTCCACCATTATCCTCTCTCCACCTCTGGATATGACAGTCAAGTCATCAACATGTAATGTGAACATGATATGACACAGAGATGTCGGTATGGTATGTAGGCCTATGACACCAACCGTACAAATGTGAACATATCAGTGGTTTGCAGAAGTATTAACTGCCATCATTTTATCCTGGTGACTGGGCTGGTTCAGTGTAAATGTCAAAATCAGCATTCAACAGCTATGTGGTGCCTTACCCTCTCTTTCGCTTCCCTACACTGCCAACAGTGTGCAATACTAGCTAATGTTAGCTTGTAAATTTTGTCAGCTTTCCTCATCAAAGACCACGACACAGAGTCCAACCCAAAGTCAAGGCTAATATTACTGCTAGGCATGTGAAATATACGTGATATTGTGGTTTTAGCATGATAATGTTCGCCAACATTAGTTTGCTTGCTCCCACAGACTAATAGCTAGTTGGAAAACACAGAAAATAATGCCTTCAGTGGATGACATCAGCTTTTTGGCTCAGCTAATGATACGAGGCAACCGATGCCACATTCATGCAGCGTTGCTTACAATAGCTTGCTAAATTACTTCACCAGCTAACATGATCCATGATACTAAATTATAAAGCCTATTATTACAAATTTTTTTGATTTAAACAAAAAAATGAATGCAACAATGAAAAGCAAAGGTGAATAACGAACGATTGCTTTCTGTGGCAGGGACGGCCAACAGCTCACTATAACCTAAGCTAAGGTTAGCATGGATATGCAAACGGCAAGCTGGTTAGTATCATGCAGCCAGTGGTCCAAATAAAATATCGTGTACGTCACATCACTGTTTTGGTCAATGCCCAGGATAATGTGAGCATGAGCACCAGGAGGCTGGGTGCAGTTCACTTTATTAATAACATAATTTAACTTGGAGCTCCTGAATACTCCACAAAGTAGAGCTTTGTGCAGCTTCATTGAGAGCCACCACTTAAGTATAATCTCATTGATCGAGACCTTTTCAGTGATGCTCGAGCCGGGCCTCCTCTTACAGTACAACTGAAAAGAAGGTTCAGTAATTACCGGACTGCTGATTGTGACACTGACAGCTTCTCATTGTGTTGCGTAAGCTGTGCAGGTTCTTCTTGGTGTTGACATGTGCGTGCTGAATTTAACACTTTCCCCAGGACTTAGTGACAGACCTTTGTTTTCATATGTTTGCTCGTTGCTAATTGATGTCAACATCTGCTACTTTCCTTCCTCCACTGCAGGTTAAATATAACACATAAGAAAAAAACAGAAAGAGCAGTGAATATGATGAGAGCTCTTGAATGCAGTATTCATTAAAAAGCACATGTTCTATATTGCAAAGCTTAATTTTAGGTTCAATTAACGCTCACCTAAGTAAGACGTGACTCTCCTTTCAAATAACAATGTCATCACTATGGATAATATGTTTCTACAAGCATTTAGGTGGATAAAGTAATCTCTGTCCCACCCTGGGAAATAAAGGAATGCACTTCAACTGGAACCTGGTGTGAAAGAGTGTGAAGAAACCTCCTGGGCAATGATGATATAATGAAACTTGTTGCGCGTCATGGTTTGTATTTTCCATCCACCCCCATGCAACAGCAGACTTATCTCCCAAAAAGTCTTTGTCTACCTGTGCAGTACATGATATTGAAACATTTCTATTTTTAAAGCTGATGTTTTTGCTGGTGGCTGCCATTGTGTTTGCACAGTTGGCTCGGTTTTGCTGCTTTGATGTTTGGTTGGAAAATAACCGTCCAGCCAGATACAGTAAATAACAATGTGGTGCCATTTTGTCTGTCTCTTTTTATCTAACCATTTACAGCTTCCTGATTTCGGATTTAGGGGGATAAAAAAAAACCTCTACCTTCTAACTGACTTTTCACATGATTTCCAGCTAATGTTAGCCTATAAATGGAGTCTGCTATAGTCATCAAATGACACAACACAGACCACAAATCAAAGCCCCAAATCAAAGCTAACATCACTGCTAGGCATGTGAAATATATGTGATATTGTGGTTTTAGATGGATAATGTTAGCAAACATTAATTTGCTTGCTACCACAGACTAACTGGTTGCTAGCAAACATGGCAAATTGATTTCCTGAGTGGATAACATTAGCTTTTTGCTAAATTGGATAGCTTGCCATTTGCAAATTACTCAGCTAACGTTACGAAGCAACCAACTGCAGATACATGCAGAGTTGCTTACAGCTACCTGGCTAACCTTAGCTATTAATACTATCTGAGTGGATTGGGCCCATATGGCTACATTGCCAAATTACTTCCCAAGTTAACGTGATCCATGTTGAAGGTGGAGCCCCGTTCATTACTATGAAAGCTGCTCAGTGGTGCTTGGAGCCAAAAAAGCTAAAACTTCTGGGGTATGAAAATACCCGGATCTTCAGTGCTATGTGGCCCATAGAGCATGTTCACTAGAGACTTATCGTACGCTAACTTCCGGTTTAATGCTCAGGATAAAATAATTTAATCATGCAGCTCTTCTAGACCTACCAAATCTGGTCCCATGGGACCTTATTTCAGAAAAACTTTGTATGAAAGTGAATGGAGAAAGATAAATGATTTTTTTTTATCCTGCTTGATTTGTGAACTGCACACATGATGCTTATCAATTTAAAAGATCATTTTTAAATTCAATAAAGTCACAGTTTGTCATAATTGAAGTAAAGTATAATCTTGTTTTAGTTCTGTGTTAAACCGCTCATAGAACTACATCGTCTCGCTCAACACAACAACCAACACCAACTGTATTTCCATTCATAGGACTGCAGGTGTAATAATGCAAAGAAAGCCATAGTGACTTAACCTGATACAACGTAAATATTAACTGTATAACACATGGACACATATCATGAGAAAGATAATCCAGGAGCAGGATTAGGCAATAATACCCAACAATTATCTGTGCTACAAACATGCTGTTCCCCCTTCCAGCCAGTTTGACTCACTGACATCATTCCAGGAATGCAACCATAGTCTGGCTCATCATTAGCACACCATACCAGCTTTTACAAACCCAAGTCCCAACACATCATTAGCAGCTTGCTCACCATTCTTTAGTCACGGAAAATCAGCCCCTAAAATCATTTTCAGCACGTATGCTACTTTATGTACCCTGAGGTTACACCAGTCACAGCAGCACAGGCAGAAATTTTCTGATATCACATCATTGATCATTGATATCGTGTCACTGCTTATGTCAACATTGTCTGAATGGCAACTTTACTCAACAGGTTGATTTATTGTTCTTACGGACCTCTTTCATAATAAGACCAAGTAACATAGTGAGACAATGTTTTGTACTTTCTAAACTAGAAATATTAATCAGAGGCGCTACCAGCTCTCAAGGACGATGAATGGTGTTGTTGTTCCTACAACATTATTATTAATGTTGCTCCAGGACTGCCCAAACATTAGACAAAGTCCATGTTCAGAACAAGCTGTTGTGGCTGAGTGGGTTAAACACAAGACTCTCACTCAGGAAGCTGCAGGGTTTGTGTCATGTTTGGAGCAATATGTTATATTGTTAACCTAATTTTACACTAAGTTAACTTAGTTAAGCTTAGCAGCATTAAGTATGATTTTCTAGGAACAACACCAACACGCAAAAGGTCACAGTCAGCAAGCTATGCTAATGTTTCCTAATCTGTAGGTTAATTTTACTTTCATCGCTGTTTTTTCAAACTTTCATTAAAAGCTGTATTTGCTTTAATTAAAATCAGTAATAATTGATATGTTTTTTATCATTTATGAACAGCAAAACAAAATGTACACGTACATATTATTACCCTATAAAGAGCCTGATCACTGCTCAATCTGCAATCTTTCATTGACCATTTCTTTGTGAAAGAAAGAAATGTGTTTCTGTGGGTTATCCTGTATCCATGTTTTAAGATCTTGTGTTCTTTTGATTAGACTCTCATCATACTGTCAAGCTTCACCAGTGTTTGGATTATCAGAAATTACCAAAGCTAGTTAAAAACAGAATTATATAAGAAAAGCAACATGAGATTTAGATTTAAAATAGTTGAAAAAATAAATAAATAAATAAGATTGGAATGATCTTAGTGCAGCTAATTACTCTAAAGGAAAAGTTTGCCCAAAAAGGAAAATTCAGTCATTGTCTCCTCATCCCCATGCTGATGAAAAGTCAGGTGAAGTTTCGTAGTCTACACAACATTCTAGAGCTTCACAGCAAAAAAATGTTACAACAAACACATGGATGGGAACTTGTTTGAAACATAGAAAACATAAAATGACTCCATACGGCTCGCCTGGTGTAACTCAAGTCTCCAGAAGCCCAGAGATCTCAAACTGATTTGAAAATACTTTATTTTCACCCTCGACGCATCGTCAAGCTCGTGCACCAACGTCAGCTTAACAGCAACAGTGAAGATTTCATCTTAAAAAGGGTGCAAATAACATCTTTCCAAATCAGGGCTGTCGGGGGCTGTTTTTTACTTTTATCTCCCCCCACCACTTAATGCCTTGCTATAAGACTCGTGCACGCTCTGCTTTGAGGACGACATGCTGTAATAGTTTATTATCATTACCAATATTGTGATGTGCAAGCTCAGTGAGCCATAGCAGGGCTGATCATTTGATCTTACCTCAGCCATGTAACAGCAGGTAAACACTGCCACTCTACCCACATCATGGACAGACTCTCCAGGGACGCAGGTGTCCTCAAAGCACAGAATAGTGATGAGTAGAGGAGGCTGCTGCCTGACAGAGAGGGCCTCTCTGTTGTCCATCGCTGCCGCCATGCCGTGCTGACAACAAAGGTTCCCTTGAGCCTCGGCGGGCCGGGTCAGAGGTCCCGTTCCTCTCAGCCAGGTGAGATAAAAGAGGTCCGGCTATCAGTCTCCCTGGGGGCCGTCTGTCACCAGCCCTTATCAGCATCTGGGATCCTGCTTCATGAGAGAGCACTGCAGAAAGACCCCCAGGATGTTCAGTGTGGAATGCAATTCACCCGCACTCCCCAACCTCTCTGATTACTTCCAATGAGTCATTAGATGTAAGAGTATCTTTAAAAGTGCACTAAAATGTTTATTTGTCTCCTAGTTATGTGCTATAGATCTCACTTTGATGTCATTCATATTATACAGTATATGCAGTGGTGTGTTTTTGGGACCTGGTTGGAGTTTGCTTGCTTCCATTGCCGTGGAAACAAAATCCACTTGATCCAATTATGTAATGACATAATCCATATAGTCACGGCTAAAAGAACAAATCTGTGCCGACATCTCCAACTCTCTGAGGCGAAGGATGCATGAGAAACTCAACTCCATGCTTACCCCACATTACCACAAGCTCCATACACATTCGTGGACCAAAAACCAAAATCATTGTTTATATTTTAAAAAGAGAATTGATTTTTTTTTTTTATGTTGAAACAACCTTGCAGTTTACTTCAGACACTTTTTTCTTCATTTAATTTAATTGTATCAGTGTTTTCGACAGGCAGGGAGGTCTGGGTCAGTTTTTTCTCGAGCAACG
This sequence comes from Pagrus major, assembly GCF_040436345.1. Classification (NCBI taxonomy): domain Eukaryota; kingdom Metazoa; phylum Chordata; class Actinopteri; order Spariformes; family Sparidae; genus Pagrus; species Pagrus major. The sequence goes on along the minus strand of NC_133229.1, from coordinate 15,604,355 downwards.
AGTTTAAACGAACATTAACACATCTCCACCCCCTGTGCATGTGTGGGACAGTCGTGTGTCATTTTGAGTCAGCATTAACATCAGAGTTTGATCAGAGTGTGACAGCATGTCAAAAATTGGATTTCCTGCTGAGGAACCAAGTAGGGGTAGATAGATTATCGGTCCTGGTGGATTATTGGGCTGATATTCAGCATTTTTCCAAACATCAGTAGCGGTTATTTTTCTGTCGGATTGCTGATAAAATAAACTAATTTAAAAAATGTGTTACTTTGGCTCTGATACAGCATCCTGTCACACAATGTCCCACCCACAACAGTATCTGACTGGTTTCACGTCACAATTGATAGCCTATAAACAATCTGCTAAATGTATCAAATAAATGTAGTGTGGAGAGTAAAAGAGAAATTCCACGTAAGAACAGTGATTGAGTAAATTGAACTTGTTTTCGCAATTTTGACACACATAGTTTCATTTTTACTGCAAATGAATCTCCTTGATTTCTAATAATCAGCATCTGCCTTGAAAAAGCCATATCGGTTGACCCCTACAACTAAGTACTAAATGTCTATTTCAACCTGCTTGAGATCATTTTAGGTTGTTTTAATGTATTTTGTTTACTCAATTTGTTCAAAAACAATCTTTGTTATCTTAAATGAAGATTGGTTGTCACTTTACAAGTAAAGAAACATTGAGCTGAATCCCGCACATTTTCCTTCTGTATCACAGATCCAGCAGATTCCTTTTGAGCCTGCTCGTTATTCACTGCATAATCCTACAACAAAGGACTTAGGTTTCATTTCCACACGGGGGACAGAAAACTTTGAGCATAAATCTCTTAATTTTCTTTTATGCACCAATTTTAGCATTGTCTTCATCAATTCATAATGGGAATGTTTTTATTTATGGAGGGAAAACACAAAACTCAATCACCAAGTGACAGTTTAAAATGTAGTGTAATGTAGAAATATTTCATCAAAGTAAAAGTCATCTGCTATTTTCATGTTTTAACTGTGTAGGGTGAATGCATGTTTTCTAAATCTTGAAATGTACTCCTTTAAACACAACTGTGATAGTTTAATTCAAATTCACTTGTACAAATGTCTGGGCGATTAATTTTAATGGGTTTTACATCTTTGTCCAAAACAACAATTAGATGCTCTTGTCATGAAATTCTCTTTCTATTGTTCCGAGAATCTGTTTACGCAAGAGAATATTGCAAATGGTGAGACTATGTTACGGGTGTTGTACACAGGACTTGACAGCGTCTGTGTGGGTGTGTCTGTGTGTCTGTATCTGTGCTATGTCTGTGTGTCTTTATGTGGGTGTAACATCATTATGTTCTGTTTATTTCTAAGAAAATGATCAAACCAGCTTTGGCAGTCTGTCTGTGACAGTTGGAGTGGCGTGTACCAATCTACGTCTCAAATATTTGGCACTGTGAACAGAAACTGAGCCGTTCACGAGGTATGGGAAATGATTCAGCGTGGGACCTACTGTTCATCTGTATCAACAGCTCTACCTGCAAAGATTTATGGAAGTAAATGTGTGTCAAAACATTAGGCGTGTATTTGATTCACTGATTAAAAATCATGTGATTTATTTGAAAAAGCAGTGTACCCTCACATTAGTTTGAGAGAAGATACAGAGAAGGCAAATGGACATTAACAGTGTAAACTGTTAACAGACTGTCTCTTTAAATGTCTGCTGTAAAGTATTATTTCGTACTATCTGGAAAGAGAAAACATTTTTCTTCTGCTTGACTCTTATGCCAAAGTCTTGACGTGGATGATCTCACATACACAAGGACGGGCAGGAATGACACACAGAATCCATATGGAGTCATGTCTCCTCTACGTCAACGCCAGACCCTCCATCTGGAAGCCTCTCTTAAACCTCTGCAACTGACTCTGAACATGTCATGTCATCAACACTCCTCCCCGATGAAGGAAGAAAACCTTCAGATGGAAAGTGTCAGCACCCGGTGCAGTCGGAGTCAGGCAGCTACGCACCATCTGTTCCCTCCGCTCCCTGCATCTCTGCATCGCACATCATGATCCAATCAGGGGCTGCAAGGAAAGGGAGACTTGATTGGGTTTGTTTTCTCGTCCTTGAGCAGAACCCAGCAGAAATATCCAGTGTAAACCATGGGCAGATGGCAGGGTATAAACAAGGAGAGTATAGGGTGCAATTAATATATCAATGTCCATGTGAGTGGTGCCCACCTTTTTTTGGATTGTGTCCATTTAGAACAAAACAATATGAGTGACCCACTATTACAAGTTTAATTATATTGTCTGTATTAAAGGAGCACTCTGTTGTTTTGGCCAATACATTTTAATTTATTATTATTATTATTATTAGTAGTAGTAGTAGTAGTAGTAGTAGCAGTAGTATTAGTATTATTATTTTATGCCTAAACAAACTCTTTGTTTTCATGACTGAATAAACAAACTGAGCTAAAAGGACAACACAATTTGATGCTGTTTTACTTTGTTGTACTTTGTCTTTATTTGGCGGACCCTGCCACCTTTCTAGCTTCAAACAGTGTTCTGGGGACCTTATTTTCCTCTGAGAACAGCTTGTACAATTAGGGTTAGGAGTTTGTATAATTACCTCATTAATATTGTAAATAATTTTTTGAAAATTGTAATACTTACTTTTATAGCTTCATAATTTCCCAATAATGTTCCCTTACTTTCATTGAAAGGTTGCTGTAAAAACAAAACAGGAAAAAATAAAAAATAACATGGCTCTCATAAAAAGTCAAATGAAATGAATTTAAAGCAATAGTCTGACATTTAGATGAGATTATTAGAACCACATTTGTACGGTAAATATGTAGTTAAAGCAAGCAGCTTAGCTTAGCTTAGCATGAAAAGGGGAAAAGCTACCCTGGCTCTGTCTAGAGGTTAAAAAACAAAACAAAACAAAACATAAACAACTTGGACACAAACACCTCTAAAACTCACATTTAACATGTTATGTCTCGTTTCTTTCATTTGAAAGTACTCAATCATATAGGGGGGGTTCTTCCTGGACCATTTCTTGATGGGGATTAGTGACTTCCTGGAGTGTCTGCTGGCTGCCCTGGCAACCTCATGAACACAGACCAGGAAGTTACTATGCATCGGCAAAAAAACATGTGGCACGCACACTGTAACTCCCAAGAAGCCAAAGATTCTTTCAGTTAGAAGATCAGCTTAACATAAAAAATGTACAATTTGTGGTGAGACAAGTATGAAGTATAACAAAGAATTAAGTTATAATAAAAAAATAAGTTTCCAGTAACAAAATAGAATGTGAATAAATGTAGGAATTAACTAAAGTTTCAGTTTCAACTAAAGTTTTACCTGTAAATAGTACAGGTGATAATAATAATACAAAAATTACAAAATTTGCAAAAAGAACCTGTATTCTTCTTCTTATAATCATTATTCTGATTATTATTATTTTGAAATAAGTCCCAAAAAAGAAAGTGTTACCAAATTGTTGGAGTTAAACTATATCATATCATATATATAATTATAGCAGAACATATTTTAGATTGTGTCCCTATCCAATTAATCATGTTGAGACATTTTGTGGGAGTTTATGTTCAGCTCCACAGGTCAGATATGTTCAGTTTGCAACCCTGCATGAGTAATCATCTGACACATGATGGGGCGAAGCTGTTGTCAATTGATGTGTCTCAACTTTTTAAATGTCCCTCGAGGGTTTTTCCAAGGCAAATGTGTAAAAAACCCATGATGTCAGTTTTAAAATCACGCAGGAAGAAGTTGCCCTTTCTGTTACAAAAAATCACAAAGCGGGTTGCGTTTGTAATAATCAATTTAAATTATGTTTCATGATTTCAACTTCTTCAAACTTGGTTCCTCTATAGTATATAGTGTATGGAGTGTCAGCCATCATTTGTATTGATCAAAACTATAACCACAACAAGCACACAGCTTGGTAACGGCATGTTGTGCCTCTTGTTTGCCTCGCGTGTGTCGGGGAGAAGCATCAAAGCCTCTGATACACCTTGTCCAGTCACCTGTCTCAGCCTGTCCCATCTCGTCCTCGTCCAGTCAGGCTGAAAATTGCACCTTTGGGATACAGTGACGTGATGTAGAGTGTGTAGTGTAACTGCTCTGGGTTAGTGGAGCTCCATCACACACACACATACACACAAACTCTTTTTCTCAATTTACTCCAGGCTACCCATACCTCCTGATGAGTCAGCTCCAAAAGAAAGTCATCGTCAGTCTGATATATCATTGTTTATCGCTCATACTCCTCGGTTCTTTATAAACTTTACAAAAAAGGATTAACTCTGAGTCATTCCACATTATCATCACAAATGGTACCCACGTGTATCAAAAAGCAATAAACATAAAATGAACGAAAATGTAGTTTTTACTGCTCCTTCAGCCAAAATAACAAAGAGTGTTGATAGGTTGATAAATGTGCTGAGATTTGTTGAACAATGTTTTTAAGCTATAACAGCAGAATCATTGTCATTAATACAGTATTAGATATAGTAATGTATTGTATCTTTGGGAGACATTTCTGTCAGATCACTCTTCCCTTAGGTTGTTTACTTACCTCTCTGTTCTAGTGTTACATTATAATGAGTTACATGCCAACAGAGTAGTGCCAGAGAAGTGTTGAAACTGATACTTGAAGTCACAAATACAATAGATTTTGTAGGTGTGTTCCACCCCCTGATTTTTGTATGTGATTTATTTCCCACTAAAACAGAAACTGGAGGGAGTGATCATTCAGGAAGGTGAATTAATACAGAGCGTGATTCTTCAGAAATCTGTGATTGATTTAATGACTTGAGTTTTTCTTTGAAGCTGCTGTAGCATGAGGCAGATGATAAATGATTTAAGAAAAAAACAGCTGTCATTCTTTGAATTATTCCTATTTAACTATGAATGAAAATAAATAACACAAGTACTATTTTTCAAAGTTTTTATACAATGCTATCGCTTTTTTTGTTTTTATTTTACTTTTACACAAAAATAGCAAATTTAGGGTGTAGTCTGACATGGAAAATTAACCAACATGATGAAAAAATATGTTTTTGTTATGTAAGGTAACGCTATGCTCTTTTTTCTTCAAGGTACACTGTGCAACTTTTTTACAGGCCTATATACAAAAAAGAGACAGGGCTCTTGATATGTGCAATAGCAGATTGGAGGAGCTATCATATGCTTTAGATGTAGGCCATTTATATTTGTTAACAGGCTTGTATTTTTGAGTTACGGTGGGGTGAGAAGAAGAACAGCATTGCCCATCTAGAATTCCCACGGAGCAAAAATATAAGACTATAACATCGTCCTAGAAAAAAATTATTTTTTGCATCATTTGATGGTGTGTTGTTCAAAATACTGATGCTTTGGGATCAGACTGTGATTTTTGTACCCATAGTGTAAGTCCCTCAACTTCATACACACATTCCCCTCTGATTACTGGCTTCTCTGTGTCCCAGATTGGGATTGGATGATCTTGCAGGGTACCGGGCTGTCAGGACTATACTCCAGTGACCACACATGGTTTGTCTCCCTCCCTGCTGCTGCGCTGGTTCAGGGGCCGGTCAGGAGAACTCAGGTGTATCAGCACACAGACAAGGGCTAGTGGAAGACCGGGCAGCCAGCCAGACAGCTATGGGAGGTCCTGTCTTTTTTGAGCATAATAAACCCTTTGAATGATACTAAATATTTGTCCACTGAAGCCAACTTAATAAATAGCAAATTTCTGTTGACATACATTTTTTTCTGATTCAGAGTAGCTGTCATTGACACATTTCACTGAGGCTGACACAAAATACTTTTGATTTGACAATGACACTGATGTGTATGTGAGGGCGGCTGCAGGAGGCCCCTTAAACACAATTTACATAAGCTTTGCAGAAAGCATATCACTCCTTGATCATGTAGAGCGTTGCATAACGGCCTGAAGAGGCACCGTCCTGCCCCAGATTATGTTGTTTCTGTTTGTGTGTACGTGCAGGTTGCCAGACTCCCTTTGTTACCATGACAAGTGCCATTAGGCACACTAGTGTTTCTCCATTTAGACTGTAGTTCATACATTCCCCTGGCCTCGATAAAATCTCACATCTACGTGCGTCTCTATATCAGAGGCTAAACTTGATGGGATCACCTTGGCAAGGAAAGGACAGCTGAATTCCAGTTATCGCTCTCCTTCTTATCGCAGCAGCATCGTACGCATATTTAATCCAAATATTTCCAATCTGAAGAATGTTCAGTATTTTAGAGCGGCTTAATGATTGGAGATAATGAATTTGGTGTCCTCCGGTCAAGAGTGGCAATGATGAACTACAAAAAAAACCCTCCAGAAGTTTAGTGGAATACACAGTCTAACATGAATATACAACATGTATTTATTTCAAATTAAAGGTGTAGTAGGTATCTTTAGGTACAATGTGGCTGGGGGAAAGCTAGTTAGCATGCTAACTTCAATAGATACCACTGAAACACAATACACAGACGTCTTTAAAATAATGTCAAAACTGTTATTTATTCACACCGTTGATAATTTTAGTTAATTTTTGAACGTTGTTAAACTTAAATTCTTACACATTATTAAACATGCACTATGTAGATTTGTGAAAGAAGATAAATATAGAAGAGAAAAATCTTAACTTCATTGATTTTCATGACTGAATTAACTGAATAAACAAACCGTCCTCAAACGAAAACACAAGTTCCAACTGCATTATTTTGTTTTGCAGGTCACATCTAGGTAGCTACCTTTCTAGCTTTAAACAGCGTTCTCCAGACTATATTCCCCTCGAGGAAGGCTTGTTTATATGGAAATATATCAACTAACTATTTCTGAGTTTGTATTATTGCCTTTTAGTTATTGTAAATACTAACTTCATGAGTTTGAATTTCTTTTCCGAAACAACATAGTGCACCTTTAAAGCTATAATTTGTAGTTTTTCATACTACTTCAAAACGTATAAAGGTGAAAAGCCACGGTGGTTTCCACTATATTAAAAACATTGCTAACCGTGATGGATGTTCATATTGAATTCAGTCTGTACCACCTTCAAGTTCATTAGAAATCGTGTCACATGTGGTTTCTGGGACAAAAAACTCTGAGATGAACAACAAAAATGGAAAACTGACTCCTCAAATTAAGAAAACTTGAAAGTTAATCCAATTTGTTTGTCAGTGTGACTGAACAGGTATTGATTGAATTAAATATCCTGAGGTAAGTTCAATAAACTTAACAATTGTTTTGAGTCAACTCGCATATTTCAGACAGCAGTTTAACTTACATTTTTTTTAAGTTGAAACAGCTCAACGTTATGGACAGTGTGTATATGTGTAAGGGAATCATCATATCTTGATTTGTAGGTGACCAGCGCACTTCCTGCACTTCATTATACATGTCTGGTGTCACATAGTGCTCAGAACATTCTAATAACACTGAAGGCTTGATTTATTTATTTATTTTTTTAGATAACCTGCTGAGATCCTCTGAATCCCAAACAATGTGCTCTTGCCTCTGATGGCCGAAAATACTAACCTGTCTCTCTGGGTCTCCTATATTCTATCCAGGCCTGACCCAGTGTCACCTGTATGCTCACAAACACACATACACACCACAACACAGCTGACCAAGATAAACACCCCAATTATAAAAAACCTAGGGAGGGTCACAAGAACATAATAGGTGATGGTAAAGTCTTTTAACTAATGGATAAATAAAGGCAGATCAAATATACTCAAGTGTTGCCTTCCTGCTCTGGAGAGGCTACAGTATAAGGTGTTTGGTGGAATGACACTGTTAATAATTGGCCTTCACAGGGGATTCGTTGCCAGCTGGGAGATAGCGTGTGACTGTGTGCAGCCTCGGCCACCCACACAGATAAAAGAGGAATGGTGTCGTGCAGACAAAAGACACCAGGCCTCGACAGTCATTCAGATGCCTGCCCTTTCTTGGAAGAGTCACACACGAACTGTTAGGGTAGCTTGCTTCTTCTTCCCCCTTTCAACATCAGAGGGGAAATTCCACCTTAACACTTGTAACTTCACCCCTCACACATCCACTGTTTATGGTTCTCTTTCCTTTAAAAGGTTAAGGGCAATAAAGAAATTAAAAAAAAAAAAAAAAAGTTTTGAGTTCATTCGCTGCCCCTTCTGTCATTTAAACAAGCATTTTCCTCTTCGCATGCAAGCGGCAGGTGTTGTTTGTTCTGAGAGATGATAGCAGTTTAGTCTTCTCACACCATTTCTTGATTTACAGTTCATGTCATCTTTGGCATTTTTTTCGTCCGAGGTAATTGAAATAATTAGGTCAGGTTTCTCTTAAAGACGCAGGCATTCTCAGGTAATGTGAGAACGGATCGTTGTGATTACTGATTGGGTTAGGTGGTGCAACAGGCCTGCACACTGTTGCGTGTGAACCTCTGGCGCGTTGCCAGATGAGAGAGCGAGTTAAAGGACAGGTTGCATAAGAAGTGCGGTATGTTTTGATTTTGAAAGAGTGCGTGTCACGGACTATGTGTTTGAATTGGCAATACGTATGGTCAAGAGTCACGTAGGACATTTAATTAGAAAACTGATGACACTGATTGCTTCCCGTTTGTTTTGATTATCATCAGTTTTCTAAAAATAATTTTGCAGTGTCACATGAGCGGGCTGTGGCCACAATTCAGTCACCACCTAATGGAAAACTTGCTCATATGGAAAATGGTGTGTAGTGTCTGAAAGGCAATGTAATAATGGGGTCAAATAAGGCAAACTGATCCATTTTGGCCATTTCTGCTAACAAAGGCAATTGCTTTCATAAGATCATTTATTGTATTAACTCTACCACTGTACTAGTTTATAATGCATGTTAATGTTTTAAGTATTTTTAAAAGTAGTGACATGTGTATAGCTGTAGTATCCTTGCTTAGTTAGGCCTAATTGTAGTTTTTTCCAAGGGTCTGCACCTGCCTACATTTCATTTTAATGGCACATAAAAGGTTTGAATCTAATTGATTTTAATGATTTATTATAACTGGAGCAGGTGTAGAGAGCTCACTGAGAACCTCAAAAAAAAAAAATCAAACTCTACTTTTATTTATTGGCGCTCTCTAGAGGATGAAGCTTGCAAGCACTGAGCACTTATCACAACTACAACTCCCATCATGCAATTCACTCGGCAGCACTTCCGCATTTACAACACGACGCGTTGTGTGAGTGCTGTGACAATGGACGGCAGAGCTGTGAAGGCGATATTATTTGACCTGGACAACACGCTCATTGAAACAAGTCGGGCAGGTGGAGTGGCGATACAGAAGGTGATACAGTCTGGATATTCCTCATGTAGCATTTAATGCTAACTTCCATATTTGTAACGTGCTTAGCGGAAGTGTATGACGCCGCGGTGCTCCTCTCTGATTGGCTGAGGCGCGTTCAGAGGCACTGGTAGAAAACTTAACTGCTGTTTTAAGCTAGCGTTAATTGTCAGCTAAGCTAATGCTAAACAACCCTTTTAATAGTCTGAACGTGTTATCTGCACTTTTATACGCCTCTACCAAGCAGTTTTGTTGTTACATAATGGTGTGTGGTTCCAAAGCAACAGTAGGTCTACATTTACTCGAGTACTTGCAGTAATGTAACTCTAACTTTAATGATTCAACAGGTGTTTTCACTCTTTTGTCTGACTCCACCTCCTCTCAGGTCTCTCAGCCTGTTTCATAGCAGACACTTTGACCTGTGATGGCAGGAAAAGCACATGTGTGTGACCCAATCATGCAGTGGTGTAAAGTAATAAAGTACATTTACTCAAGTACTGTACTTGAAGGGGCACAATGTACATTTTTTGGAGTAGAAATTCAAAGTCTGAATTTGAATATTTTCAATATTAATGAGGTAATAATATAAGCTCGAAAATATTTTTTTTTTTTCATAACTGAATAAAGAAGCTGTTCTCAGAGGCAGGGCAGGGTCCGCCAAATATAAACAAAGTAAAACAGTGAGAAATTGTGTTGTCCTTTAAGGTCAGTTTGTTTATTCAGTCATGAAAACGAAGAAAATTTGTTAATTAAGTTTGTTTAGGCATAACAAATCTGCAGAAGCCCTACAGCCATGCATTCATACATTTTTTTTCCTCCATTTTCCCGTGATAACGAGTTAATTTCATTTGTTTTCTCGAGATCTCGAGTTATTATCTCGAAATAACAACTGCCGTTTTCCTGAGATAACGGGATAATTATCTCGAGATAACGAAACTTTGTTTTCCCGAGATAACTGGATAATTTTCTCGAGATAACGAAACTTTGTTTTCCCGAGATAACTGGATAATTTTCTCGAGATAACGAAACTTTGTTTTCCCGAGATAACTGGATAATTTTCTCGAGATCTCGAGATAACGAAACTTTGTTTTCCCGAGATAACTGGATAATTTTCTCGAGATCTCGAGATAACGAAACTTTGTTTTCCCGAGATAACTGGATAATTTTCTCGAGATCTCGAGATAACGAAACTTTGTTTTCCCGAGATAACGATATAATTAATTCGAGATCTTGAGAAAACAAAACGATAGTGTAGTATATTAAATCATTGCAGGAAACATCATTCAGTGTAGCAATGTCAGAGGAGCAGGAGCATATCGATCACCGCGTCACATATCTTTTCAATCAAGGCCTGACACAGGCTGAAATAGCATAATGCTATTACAGATAATATACACATTAGTGTGCGTAATCTAAAAAGACGGTTAGCAAGGCTTCAGCTATATCGGCGGCGCAATCTAAGTGAGCCTGATGTCGTCATTAACTACATAGCTGACCAGCTACGAGGTCCCGGGCGTCTCCATAATCTCAGGCCTATCATATTTCGAGATCTCGAGAAAATTATCCTGTTATCTCAGGAAAATGGCAGTTGTTATTTCGAGATAATAACTCGAGATCTCGAGAAAACAAATGAAATTAACTCGTTATCATGGGAAAATGGAGGAAATAAAATGTATGAATGCATGGCCCTTTAGGGCTTCCGTACAAATCAGTCATGGCACATGTACGTTACTTGATTTAGGGCTGTATATACAGAGAGGGAGAGAGAGAGAGGAATTTTGAAAAAATTCACCAAAACTTTGTTTTTTGTGTGTTTTGTCTGCTTTAGCTGAGTTATACAAGTGTGGGGAGGTGGAGAGAGAGTCCATGTAACCATAAATGATTTAGCACAGCAGTATTAAATCAATGAGTAGCACCCACACACAGCTTGCAGTGTTTTCTTCTTTTTGTGTCGTATGGTGGTTGGCAACTAACCCTAACCCCACATTACCGCCACCAACTATAACAAAGCAAGGAACAGAAAGAAATGGTAACAATTTAAAAGGCTATTGTCATATGTCTGTTATGAACACGATATCAATATTTCATGTTTTGAATATCACTGTTATTCTAATACTGGTTATCAGTGACACCCCTAACTTGATTATTTCCATTTTCTGATACTTTTTCCTGCCACTACACCACATTTTGGAGGCACTCTACTCTACTACATTTATTTAATAACTATAGTTACAAGTTACTTTGCATACTACAGGTTGCGTCAACATTTCAAGTTAATTTATTTTACCAGAAATCAGTAAAAATTGAAATAAAACACTGATTCAGATAATCATAAAAATTCTGAATACCGAATCCGATAATTAGTTGACTCATAGTAAGTGTAATTAACTTGTGCTTTTTATCTTTAAGTACATTTATTGCCAAAAAAGTACAATTATTTATCAGACACTTAAGACTTTTAGTCTACTAGTATGACTTTTTTGGCTTGACTGACTGCTTCTACTATTCTACATTTATCAGAGAAAGTTGTACTTTTTACTCTACTACATTTATCTGATATATTTACTTTGCAAATTGACAATTTACATATGAAACATAGGCCTATTATCATGTCAGTTGTTACAGATTACAAGTGTTTTGACTTCTGACACTAAAAGTGCATTTTGCTGATCTAACTTTTCCTTGTAATGGAGCATTTTGTTACAAAGAGTGTAGACATAAAGGCAAATGAATAGTAAACGATGCAAATGTTATGCTTCTCCCATCTCTGTACTGTAATTGTATTTTTACCGAAACCTCTAAAACAGTCTCAAGGCTGACCTCTTGTGGTCACTGCTGAATCAGAAACATGTTTTATAATGTTGTCTGTTGTGTTTATATCTTACAGGCCAGTGAACTTTTGAAGACCACGCTGGCTCTCGATGACACGACTATCAGGAACATTTGTGACAAGTTCAAGCTGAAGCTTTTCCACGAGAGTTTCGACCCCTCAGCCGGCAGATCAATAGATGAGGTCCGTGTGGGTCACTGGGAGGAGAGCATTCAGGAGGCTGTGGGAAGTTCTTCCTCACCCTCTCTAGCAACTCAGTGCTACTACCTGTGGAAAAATAGTCGCCTGGAGGTTCTCAGTCTATCTCCTGAAATATGCTCCCTCCTGAAAGAACTGCGCAGCAGATACAAGCTGCTGCTGCTGACCAATGGGGAGTCTAAGACCCAGAGAGAGAAAGTGGAGGCAGTCAGATGTGAGGGGTTCTTTGATGCCATCGTGATTGGGGGAGAACATGCAGAGCAAAAACCATTCCCCTCCATCTTCACATTGTGTTTCAACATGCTGGAGGTGGAGGCCCAGGACTGTGTTATGGTGGGAGACTCTCTGGACACAGATATTCAGGGAGGCTTTAATGCGGCAGTACGGGCTACAGTTTGGATCAGCAGTACAGGAGGCACTGTGCCAGACGGTTCAGTGAAACCAGACTACACTATCCCGACTGTGCTGGACCTGCCACATATTCTGCCACAGCTGAAATAAGGACAACTTGTTATTGAAACTGTGTTTGAAACAAGTGAATGAGGAGGACTGTCACTTCAAGTGGGACTTTTTAAATCATGGGTACGTAAAAAGAAATGTTATGATCACTTTTCAAATTTTCAACAAAGCACTTTGTCTTTTTTTGTGTGCAAGTGTGCACACTGAGGAATCAACTGTTTATTCACACACTGGAAATAATTACGTTCTTGAGATAATTGCACTTTACTTGAGTATTTCCATTTTCTGCTTATTTATACTCCATTTAATTTCAGAGGGAAATAGTGTTTTTTTGTTTTGTTTTGTTTTTACTCCACTACATTTATGAGTTACTCGTTACTCTTCAGAATAAGAATTTACATAAAAAACAACAACATACGCTTATCAAATATAATAGATTGTTAATGATTAAAGGTGCAGTATGTAAGAATTTTTAATTGAAAACATTCAAACAATAACTAAAATTATTTAGTTAGTGTTTTGAGTATGAATTTCACAATTCTTACATACTGCACCTTTAAACCAGTATTTTACAACCTTCTGAAACATATCTCATAATGCAGTTAAAACTAGCTCCACTATTACACCGGCACAGCAGTAAAATGCTACTAATGCTTTGATTAATCAGAAATATAGTATCAGTCACATGGGCCATACTGTATTCCTGCAGAATGAGTACTTTGCTTTTCTTATTCAAGTACATTTTGCTGACAATCGTTCAGTTTTTTTCCTTTAAAATCTTATTTGTTATGGAACATTAAAGATTTAAGATTAATTTGTCATCATACAACTCAAGATAGTGTAAAACAATTCCAGTTGTAGTCGCTTATGCTACACACAAGAAACTAAAACTATACAAACTAATAAATAGTAATCACATCACAAAAATAAACTATTCATGGTAAAGTGCTGAGGATGAGTTTGATTCTCACAACTCTCACTCTCACATACTATGATGTTTTGAGAGGTTTTAATCACTCACTTCAGAGCCTTCCTGTCCTGTCCTGTGCACAAACAGAGTCAGTTTATGTTTATGGAGTTACTGAGTAAATAATCTATATTCTTGGTACAGCACATCATTTTTATTGAACACTGAGAAAAACTTTACAAATAAACCTTTGGGTAATTTTCATACACATTAACAGATGTCAACACATTCATTCAATCACTTGCTGCAACATGGTTATTTTCTAAAAGTCTTAATCGGGCTAATAAAACACTTTTGACAAATGGTGATAACTTCTGTGGCTTTACAGTTTGTTTCCGAATCTTTCTTTAACATAATTATTTCTAGCAGCTTCATTGGACATAAAGACTTCAACAGTGTCAGAACACTTTCTTTTGATTTGTACCCCGTCACATTTAAGGCACATATCTTTACTGTTTGTCCTGCAAAATTTATTTAACATCTAATTTGACTTTGATGTTCATTGCTGCAAGCTCCGCAACAAAGTAGCGGAAGACGTAAGGAACAGACACTGAGTCAATAGAGTCACTTTTACCGCACAGAGTGCAGACAGTCTTTCGGTGGCGTGTGGCCGACCAGTAGGGTGGCGGTTTCTCTAACAGCGGGGAGAGCAGGCTGCCACAGTCAACACACACCTGAGCCACTGATCGATCTGAGCAGTTGAAGAGGCGATCATGAAGCAGGAAAGAAGAGCCGTGCGCCAGCAGGGCATCCCGCTCCATCTCCCCAAAACGGATGCCTCCCTGGATGTTCCTCCCTCCCACTGGCTGGTTGGTCACCTTGTCTCGTGCTCCTGTGGTCCTCACCTGAAACTTATCGGAGACCATGTGACGCAGCCGCTGGTAGTAGACAACTCCGATGAAGATGTCGGCCTCCAGCTCCTGACCGCTCACCCCACTGTAGAGCCGCTCTGTGCCATAGTAGTTGTATCCACCTGCCCGGAGCATTTCACCAAAGTACTCGAGCGCAGAGCTCTCCTCTGAGAAGGTGAAGGGTGTGGCGTCGTGGCTCAGGCCGTGCAGGGCACCAGACTTGCCTGCCATGCTTTCGATCAGCATTCCGATGGTCATACGGGAGGGGAAGCCGTGGGGATTGAACAGGATGTCGGGACTCATGCCGCTCTCTGTGAAGGGCATGTCCTCAGCCGGCCACAGGCGGCTTAGGATGCCCTTCTGACCGTGGCGGCTGGCGAACTTGTCACCGATGGTGGGGTTTCGTGGCACTCGAACTGTGATGCAGACACGTTTAAACCGGCCTGAGCCAGTGTCGTTGCTGCAGATCTTTATATTGTCAACAACACAGGCCTCTTGGCTCCTGAGAGAAAATACACATTACTGATTGTAATTTGAAAAGTTAGGAATGTATGAGTATTGAAGAGTATGTTTTTCAGAACATGTAGTCTGTACTGAAAGTAAAATCATTATTTCATGATTAAATGATGATTAAAATGTAACTACACAAACGTTGACACTTACTTGTAGAAGATGACGTAGGTCTGGCCAGTGTTGAGGTTGATGTAGCTGTAGAAGGGGTCTCCATACTGAAGTGTTGACCCAATGTGTGGTAGTCCATCGGCATCCAGTTTGTCATTTACTTTAGGGTCACCTGGCTTAGTCCCAAACACCACGCTGTCGTCTCCCTTGACCTTGTCTGCCAGGTCCACCAACTCAGTCTTGTAGATACTTCCGTGAGCAAAGCCTCTCTCCCATGATGACTTATTCACAATCTAATAAGATCAAAGTGTGTCAGGAAACCACTTCATTTCTATGAGGGGGGAAATGCAGTCATTATACTGTCTTACCATGGCATCTTCCATGTCGTAGCCTGTGTAGGATATGACAGCCACAATGGCGTTGGTGCCACTGGGGTAGTTGTCCAGGTTGTAGTGGTCGTACATGAAGGGCCTGACGAGGGGGCTCTGAGGGGTCTGGAGCCGGTACAGCTTGTTGTCTGAGCGATCCATGAATGAGTGCAGGGGGAAACCCATCGTCTGCTTACCTGAAAAGACAATAAGGTCAACCACTGATGGATACAACGCCTGACAAGTCTACAAGCTTCACAGCAGCTAAAATGGCAATGCAAGGATCAAAATGTTTGAATTTGCCTGTACACCTGCATAGGTGTATGGGGCCTCTAACTCACCCATCTGACACTGGTACATGTTCCTAGGACTCTGGTTGTGGTCCGAGTAAGGGATGAAGTTGGCCACCACACTAAGCATACTGTGAGGGAAGAGCTCCTGGTGTGTGGTCACTCCGGGCTCGATCTCATCCTCCATGATGCCTACATTGATGTAAAGCTGCAAAAAGATGATGAAGTTTTAGTAACTTAATGTGTTGGGCTTACACAACTACCACTGAGTCTTTTTAAATCACAGGTTTCACATACTTGTTCAAAGGTGCCTATCAACTCTTGCTTGCCAAGAGCTAAGTTTCTCACAGGCCGCACCATCCGACAGGGTGTTGTGAAGAGGAACAGGCCTGGGTATAAGCTGGCCTTGCCTGTTTTTGGAACCAGAACCATCTCAGTCCATGGAGGGACCTTCTTCTCTTTCAACACCTTAAGGAATTTATTTGAAATATCAGTTTTCAAATGATCTGCTAGACACAACCAGTTGATATTTTACATATTGTACATTTGACAAACCTTGAACCTGCGCAGTGACTCGACCACAACGGGGGCTAATTCAGTCTCCACCCAGCCTACGACAGCTCCATCGAGGACCACAGGGTAGCAGTCTGAAAAGGCTTTGCCAGGAGATCCATCCACTGGAGTCACGCCTGAGGCACCAGAGAAAGGAAAGACTTTGTTTTATGCAATTCAGCCCACTGACATCTATTTAAAGAAAAACTCTTTACAGGTTTAAGACATTTTAATTGATGAATGTGTTTTTAGACCTTTTGAAGATTATTTTAAAACCTGTGGTCTCGTGCAGAGTAAAGTTAATCTACATTTTGCAAACAGATAAATGCAAGTATAAAGTAAAAAGGCAATATTAGTGTCAGTGGTAGGTTTAAAGATTTGCAATATCAGATATGTGGACTTTCTCACAGAAAGGCCTGTGTCATTTTGACAAAAAAAAAAAAGATGGATAAATGAAATTAGATCAAATGTTTGTGGCAATTAGGACCTCATAAATTCAAATCTAAGACCATTTAATGACTTTAAATCCTAATATTTGTGAATTTAAGACATTTAAAGACGTTTAAAGGGGCTTCAGACACCCTAAAAAAGGACAGAATCCCATTTGAGTCATAATGTATTTGTCAAAATGTTGACTCACTCACCAAGGGAACAGAGCAGAGCAGGCAGGGTTATTGTGGGCAGGATTGGTGCCACAATCTCACAGCTGGCTGTCATGTGGTTCATGAGTCCACAAGGCTCTCCATCTGGGGTGTGGACGGGACACAGGAAGCCCCAGGACTCCGGCAGCAGCTTACGAACAGACGTGGTCCTCATCTTGGCGAACGCTGCTCCTCTGTGCACGCAGCGGAAGTGAGACAAGTAGCGGATAAAGTTGAGCTTGTCAGCTACAACACACAGACCTGTGTTCTGCAGCATGCCAAGACCTGTAGACGGAGGAGAAAACTAAATTTAACAGATGAATTACATTTTTATAACATAGCATGCACTCATATTTAACTCATATGGTCTTACCTGTCCTAGAGTTGAGGTTCCCAGTGGCCAACAGATATTCAAAGGGTTTGGTCAGGTCAGTACCCATGTTGAAAATCTTAATCACGTTTTCGGCGCTCCATCCTCCACTTATTCTGCTGCCTCTCTTGTCAAAAGACAGCTTCACAGACGCCAACCAGGCAGCCAGTCTCTCCTGGTAGGAATGTTGCAGGGGTTCAACGAATACCATGAGATTTCTTACAAAAAAAAATATTGTTTCCTTTGAGGTTCTATAAGTAAATTCTAGACGTTTAAACATGAATGTGTTGTTTTAATCTAAAATACTTGTATATTAAGTATTCCCACAGAGACTTACTAAAGAAAGGAACATGCCTACTTCATGATGAATTGTAACATGGTGAAAAACATGACTCGTTCAGACGACTCCATGACCTCACCTTTAGAAACATGAGGTACAGCTGACCAGGAGTGAGCACTTCTTGACACATGATGCTGTCAGGGTTTTCCTCCATGCACTCTTGCTTTGCAAATGTGAACAGCTTCCTGGTCATCAGACACAGCAGGTAGAACTTCTCCACGTCTGACTTCAGGTGGATACAGATGCACTCGCTGGTCAAAACAGAACATAAATCATTTTATTAATGTACCAAAAACACGATACGCAGCGAGTTGTTGATTAAAAAAAGACTTACTCTAACAGGAAGTGAGCACACTGTTCGTTTGTGTACCACTCAGGAAGGTTCATCTTAACCCTGAAGCGCTCTCCGAGGTAATTAAGCACCTTGCTGCGGGTGGTGCAGCCCTCCTCCATGACAATGCGCAGCATCTCTGACGCACAGCTCTTGTAGAAGGAATTGTCTTCACGGCCTTTGATCAGCTCCTGGTAGATCTGGAAGTCTGTGAAGTCCACCAGGGCCTGGAGGACAGCAGCATGGAGACAATGAGCTATATTGCCACATCATAAGAGTTTATAACTTACACATCAGTTTTCTCATCCTGTCCAGTGCTGCAGCACTGTATTCCCCCTGTCTGAAATGCTCTGTTTTAGCTCCTGTCTCTTTAAGGATCCCCCCTCCAAAATACTCAGTCTCTTCTGATTGGTCAGCTCACACATGCCTGACCCAGCACTGCTAACAACAACAGAGCAGCTGTGCTAAATCAATTCTAACATGCCAAACTAGCCACTAGGCATACATTATGCAAATGTGACTGTGCTATAGTGTGATGTCACAAAATCACAGAATTTGAGGTGGGACAACTGACGTCTTTCAACTGAAATGTTTCAGGAGCAGTGTTTTCTGTGGGAGAGAGGAGCTTCTGTTGCTGCGGACTTTGACCTTTTTAACTTTCAAGATCTTGTACACGCACAAAAACATAGAAAACACTTAAGGAAAGGGAAAAAAACATTTCTAGACTACATTAGACCATGTTCATTACCTTGAGTGCAAAGCCTAGTGGGAGGAAGAAGAGCTCTTTTTGGTAGATGAAGTTCAGCATCACAGTCCCGTTTTCCAGATAATGTAGGTTCATGTTGATGGCCGTGTGCTCTTCCCTCACACAGCGCATAGAAATACCTGTGAGAAGAAAAAGATGATGACACATTTTAAAAGATAAAGAGCTTTGATCGTTGAGCTGAGACTCTTATTACACCTCATCTTAAAGGTTATATTTACCATACTGAGTGTATCCCTGCCCCCTGCTCTTCCACTTAGGTCTTGACATGGCAATAGGATAGTTCCTCCTTGGCATTATCAGCATACGAATAACTTTCTCAATTCCATTCACGATGAAATAACCTCCCATTTCCTGTTGATGTAAAAGAGGGACTTTTTATTTTATTCATTAATAAAGGTGCATGTAAAGAATTGTTGCATATTATAAATACGTGTCTTACTTCTGCTTCTTCATGATGTGCTACAAGCTCTTTGGGGGACATGCCATGCAGGTTGCACAGTTTGGACTTCACCATGATCGGTAGCTGACCCATGGACTGTTTGATGATGCCTTTGGGAACGCCATTGACTGACCAGCTGACGTCTGCCTGAAATGATGCAAAACAAAACCCATTAAAGTATTACCACGCCTCTCATATGTCATTGTTATATACTTCATAAGTACTTCCTTTTTTGCCACATATCTCTGACTTACCACCAGCTTTCCTTTATACGAACATCTCCTTCCCCTGCACTCTGCTGGAAACACCTTCATGTCCTTGCAGATGCTCCCTTTGGCGACCAATGGGTTGTAGATGGTGGCTTCCACGAACGATAGGCTGATCCTGTCATTTTTGAACGCGAACTCCAAGGGGGGGACAGACTGAGGGAGACAGACAGAGTGTTACCCACAAATAATGAACATGGAGTTTACTGAAGCAGACGATGAAGGGGGCAAAGTTTGGAGTAAAAAAGCTATCGGGTGCTATGTTTTATTTGAGTTTTAAAGCAAGCAACTAGGATTGCAATGATATGAAATTATCAGTTTCACAGTGTATGGTATTACATAGTTATTGTTATTATTATGATATCTGTAAATTGGCCGATAAACACACTTTTTTTAATGAACCATTACACTGAGACAAGAATATGTAACTGAGGTAGGATATTTTACAGTTTAATAATAAACTTTATTGTCTAATATGACATCACTGCACTGAAACAGTTAACTTCACCGGGAATTTAATCATGAGAAATCATCCCAAGCCCCTTCTCAGTATTATAATCTCTTTAAAAAAGTTTTCATATTGGGGCATATTAGACGCAGTAACAATACATCTGGGAGAGGCCAATATCGGCCAACTGATATATCAGTTGGGCTGTAAAGACCCTTAAAGGGACAAAAACAGAAGGGTTATTATGGCTGAACAAATGCTGTATTATAATTTCACAAAATATTATGTCCTTACAGACATGAAACTTGATATTAACATTAGATATAAGTACATACAAGTGTTTGATAACCACATTTGAGGGATCACTGCAAAAAAGTGTGTGTGTGTGAGTGTGTGTGTGTGTGTGTGTGTGTGTGTGTGTGTGTGAGTGTGAGTGTGTGTCGGCCAATACTGGATTTTTTTAATCCCCAATATCAGTATCGGCCCCAAAACCTGCAAATCGGTCGGGTTTTAATTTTAATACCACCAACAGCACCAACATAGTTTTATTTTATATTATCATTTTTAAATAGTCAGAGTTGAAATTTTTGAGAATGGGCAATAGGAGAATTGGGTTTTTATGTGTTAGTTTTTTAAAAACAGAATTAAAAATGAATATAATTTTAAGACAAAAATGGCCAGCAACAAATAACTCATAGTTTTTAATATATCTTTACACAGTCACAGGTTGGTTTCTAACTGCGTTCAAACGAAGTTGAACTGACCTGCACAACGCGGCTGAGTCCGTCAGTGACAGCCTGGTCAAACGACTCGATGTGAGCTTTGGTTAAATCCTGAACGGCGGCATGTTGAGACTCCTTCAGGACACCAAACCCTCCTTCTGTCAGGTTCTTCAGACTCGGACCTTCGGCCAAATTACTCCACTTTTCTGAAAAGTCCATGCTTGCACTCCCGCGGATACATATGCTTGTTTACCACACGTGCATGGTGACAGCGGAAGTACAACCCTCTGACACCGGAAGTCGTTTTCTTCTTCTTCTCCACTTTCTTTTGTGGCAGCTCGCTTTTCTGTCTTTTGATCACTGCCGTCTTGTGGTGTTGGTTATCTCCTGCAGTGTTTGAGGAGGCTGTTTAATGCAATGAGTTTCTGCCCCATTATATTCTACAAACTCTTTATATATAAACAATATATTGTTCACATTCTCCCCATAATTTGAAACGTGCTGATGAGATTACTATGCACATTATAAGCAGGTTTTCCATGGGTGATTTCTGCCATCATGTGTGGACGTGTTTCAGTTTCTTGAAGACATTTCGCCTCTCATCCAAAAGGCTTCTTCACTTCTGACTAACTGGAGGAGAGTTGTAAGCTTTTAAACTATTTTTAAAAAGTGTAAAAAGACTGAGTCCCGCTGTATTACTCAGGCTGCACTACAGCGTCTATTCACAGGCGCGAACCCACTACTGAGCGGCACGGGGGCTTTGACCTGCTCCGTTTCCGACCTGGGCCGGTGCACCCCTCCTTAGACGACCTGGTGGTCCCGGGCTCCCCCAGGAGCACCATATCGATACCGAACTTAGTGCGGACACCCGATCGACATAGTCCGCTGCAGCGCAGAGCTCCTGAGCTCAAACGATCCTCGAGCCTCAGCCTCCCAGTAACTTGGATTACAGGCGCGCGCCACCGCACCCGGCGAGAAATCACCTAATTCATACAGGGTTTGAGGTTTAGAAAGGTGACGTCATCAGGTGGGACGCTCAGGTGGCATGTAGTGACGGAAAAAACCTGCAAGTGTAGTGCTGAAGGATGATCCATGTCTGTAGGCCTACACTTCTCCTGAAGCTCCCTCACAGATTAAAGTCTTGTTTGAATGAAGAAAGATATTTTTTATCAGGTATCTTTAAAAAGCTGTGTGCTCAGTAAAACAAAACTCCACCACCAACATTCAAAACACAGCAGTGGAATCTACCATCACTGTCTAATGAAACAGGTCTTTACAGCAGCTGGACCAGTGCTGCAGAAAACTAAATCTAAGTCATTTACATTTTTATACAAGGATTGTTTACTTCAGTTGTACTTGAGCACACAACTGCCTCCACTGTACTCTGATACTGATAAAAAAAATTAGCAGAGAACAACTTTAGACCAGATAGAGTCAAAATGTTACATATTCACTAGAAATATAACTTGGCACAATATATTGCAGTATAATACTTTGGCAATATGTTTTGTGGAGCTGAAAAACTAAATCACAGCTTTATTTTAATCAGTTATGACTTTAGAAAGTTTCCGATTTGAATATAGTCTTTAAAAAATCTTTATAAATTTCATTCTCATCTAAGTCTTTTCTTTGGTTTTATGTAGTTAGATATCAGCCAATTACAAGCTTCTCGATATGTACTTGAAGAGAATTTATTATGTCATTTCAATTCCCAAACAAATACAACTTTTAAAGGCCTGTTAGTTTACTGTATCTGTGGTGTTACTGCTGTGGTTGGTGTCATTGCTCCTCTCCTCCAGGTGGAGGCGCTGCAGGACAAACAAACTCAAGTGCTCTGTGGAGGTTTTTCACGGAAACAAGACAATAAAGAAGCAGTGATGAAGCTCATGTGTCATATGAATACATGTTGAACCCTGAACAAGATTTCTATTTTATCACTTACATTTAAATATAACATGGTTAAAAAGGCCTTTAAACTTAATATG
Organism: Pagrus major; assembly: GCF_040436345.1. Lineage (NCBI taxonomy): Eukaryota > Metazoa > Chordata > Actinopteri > Spariformes > Sparidae > Pagrus > Pagrus major. The sequence goes on along the minus strand of NC_133229.1, from coordinate 15,581,610 downwards.
TTGATAATATTTGAGCTTCTGGTTTATTTAGTGAAGTCTGGTTCACCCACACAGCTGCTTCCACTTGTTGTCTAATGAGGCCTCTTGTCAGGACTGTGGATGTGTTCAGACTGAGCTCTGTTATCACCTTCTCACTCTCCTGTTTTATTAACACTGTTAAAGAGCTACATCTCACATCTTTTGGATTTTTAATGCCCCTGTTATGATGAAACAATTACATCCATTATGTTATGAGTCAAGTTGATCTGCAGTGTTTATATACACTCACAAACAGCCAAAAATTCAGTTCATCTTGGTACAATTTTATTATGGGTTGTCAGATCATTCAAAAAGGAGAAATATCAGATAACCTTAACTATCTGATGAACTCTTCCTTCTTTACAAATTAGGACATTTCAACAATTATATTAACATAATCAAGATATTTTTCCTTCTCTAAATACTCCTAGAATTAGTAAAACTATAGACAATCCAACTCCATTTATTTTCTTTCTACCAAGCTGCACCACATCAACCTGCAGAAGGAAGCTGTATCTACTCATGGACAAGAGGCTCATGCTGATTATAACAATGTAAACATTAATGGTGTCCTCCTCAGCTGAGCTGTAACATTAGTTGGCTGAGTAGATGAACTTCTCTCTGCAGTGATACAGAAAGAAAATAGGTCCTACATGAAACTGCTCATAACAAGGTCTGTGGATTATCTTGAGTAACTGGGTCCTGATTGCTGGAAAGAGATGTTGTTGAGTTTTTCAAATGTTTTTTTTTTTTTTAATTTCTTATTATTGATCTCTTTTTTTTTTCAATTTGAGCACCAAAGCTACTACTAACCTAGTAGTTCCATTATATTGGAGGGAAGACAGACATCTCTAAGGTCGATATCTCCAAAACTCTGAAAACAACCAAGATGGATGAATAGCACCGCAGGTAAGAGGTTAGGCTGGGGTGAACTATCCCTTTAAATCCTTACTAAAGATCTGTAAGACATATTAATGACCTCCATTCATGAAGTTTCATTACATTTTTCTGTGGTTGGTGTTATTGCTCCTCTCCTCCAGGTGGAGGCGCTGCAGGACAAACAAACTCAAGTGCTTTGTGAAGGTTTTTCATGGAAACTAGACAATAAAGAAGCAGCGATGAAGCTGTTGTAACATGTAAACACATTGTTGTTGTGACAGCAATTAGTTGAAGAGTACAACAAGTGTAAAAAGACTGAGTCCCGCTGTATTACTCAGGCTGCACTACAGCGTCTATTCACAGGCGCGAACCCACTACTGAGCGGCACGGGGGCTTTGACCTGCTCCGTTTCCGACCTGGACCGGTGCACCCCTCCTTAGACGACCTAGTGGTCCCGGGCTCCCCCAGGAGCACCATATCGATACCGAACTTAGTGCGGACACCCGATCGGCATAGTCCGCTGCAGCTCAGAACTCCTGAGCTCAAACGATCCTCGAGCCTCAGCCTCCCAGTAACTTGGATTACAGGCGCGCGCCACCGCACCCGGCGAGAGAGCTCCTCATTCATACAGGGTTTGAGGTTTAGAAAGGTGACGTCATCAGGTGGGACGCTCAGGTGGCATGTAGTGACAAAAAAGCTGCAGGTGTAGTGTTGAAGGATGATCCATGTCTGTAGGCCTACACTTCTCCTGAAGCTCCCTCACAGATTAAAGTCTTGTTTGAATGAAGAAAGATATTTTTTTAACAGGTATCTTTAAAAAGCTGTGTGCTCAGTAAAATAAAACTCCACCACCAACATTCAAAACACAGCAGTGGAATCTACCATCACTGTCTAATGAAACAGGTCTTTACAGCAGCTGGACCAGTGCTGCAGAAAACACTAAATCTAAGTCATTTATATTTTTATACAAGGATTGTTTACTTCAGTTGTACTTGAGCACACAACTGCCTCCACTGTACTCTGATACTACTAAAAAACGACAGATGGACACAAATTCTGAGCAATCATTGAGCAGAGAAGAACTACAGACCAGATAGAGTCAAAATGTTACATATTCATTCAACCACCTGCAACTCACAAAGACTAAGAAGTTGGTGGTGGACTTTCAGAAAAAGACTTTTTCTCAGGAGACTCAGATCTTTCAGCTGGTGCTGACCTGGGAGTGGAACTGGAGTCTGGTGGAGGTGTCAGAGAGTAGGATGCTGAGAAAACTACTCAGTATCATGTATCATGGACAATGCCTCTCCCCCCTGCATGCCACACTGGAGTCATATCAGAGCACCTTCAGCTGAAGACTGAGACCACTGAGGAGCCACCAGTAAGTCTTTAATAAACATTTCAGTCACTCTGTTTTCACATCATAAATATTTATTGTTTACATTTTTGGATTGAAAAAAACCCTCAGTTATTCACTCCCCAAACAGCATGTAGGCTGTATCAAACTATTTTGTTCACTGATTAATCTGATCTCTCATGCTATGATAAAATTAGTGCCAGGTGGTTAAAACACTCACGATGGATGAACAGTCTAGGGTGCTGCAGTCAGGTTGCAGTCTCCTCTGGAGGTGTGGGTCTGAATCCCTGTTCTGGCATGTAACCTTTTTCTGTTTCTGCCTACAGATGGAGCTCTTGAGCCAAGAGTGTTACCACTACTAGTGTCCACAAATTAACACAAATTACAGTACTGATCCTTTAATGCTCCCTCTTGAAAACAGACACATTTACCTGGAACCAAACACAACACTGAGTAAAACACTTTGATGGATGCTGTTGATTATGCTTTTGACTTCTACTGTTTATCCTCAATCATTCAGACGTATTGCATTGATGTAAATATAGATTTTTGTTCGTTTGATACTAAAGTTCCCTTAGAAGCTGTAATGAAAATATTTTTTTCCTCGACTTTCCTGCTGCCATCTTACTTTAAATGTTTAAGTGACTTCTGTCATTTTAATATGCAGTTTCTGTGGAGATCCTGATGACTGGTTTTATATAACACATGTAACAAATGTAATCAGTTTTTCTATATGATTATAAATGCAAACACACATTGTAACTTGTCCTGTAAATATATTTGTTTATTGTTTATTAGAGACTTAAAGAAGTCATTGAGAGTAGCATGCCAGGCTACAATGTAAGTACCAGACATGACAAATGTATCTGCAACACTGATCATCCTCAGGAACTATCTCTGATGGTCCTGCTGCAGCAGATGAGGGGACATCTGGGGACGCTCGTCCTCACTGGAAATGGATAAAGACAGCCAAGATGCAATAACAGTTAATGACCTCATCAACCCAACAAATGTAGTATTGGTAGATGTATGAGTCCTGATAATACCATGAAATGAATGTTAACTTATCTTCGTAAATGAGAGGGTTCAGTGCATGCTGTCCTGTCTCCTCGCCTCTCGTCTGGTCTGGTCTTCTTGTTTCTTCTTCATGTTGTTTTGTTTCCCCTCTCTAAAAGACACCTGGCAGACTAGGTCAACAATAACAACAGTTTACAAACAACTTCCGCAGCCAGAAGAGGTGTCCATCTGTAGAGGAAACTGATAATAAAACAGATAAAAATGAAGACTTGTGTCTTTTTATGAGAAAGCTCACAATGTATGCTGTCTCCTTTCCTCGTCTCATCTGTGGATCTTACAGCCCCATCAGGAGTCCCTCTTTTTCTTCTCTTCTTTTGTAGACATGTGGATTCCTGTCCCCTTGTCTCTTCTCATCGCATCTACTTTTTCTTAAAGACAAACAGCAGATAATAGAGTAGAACAGTCAATACCTTTGTTAATTAACTTTGCACATTAATAGTAACATTAACTCTCTTAATATTAATTCACATCATTGGGGCTCCATACTGTTGTATTGATTGATTGTAAAGGACTACATTCCAGTGTGTCCACTCTTGTTGATCTCAGCATCCCGTCCTTCACAACCACCCATGTGTTGTCCTCTCTGTCCACCACTGGCTGGTCCGGTTAGCTGGCAGGGAAGCTCGGGAGGGTAAACGTTGTAGCATCCCCGGCTGAATGATGGTCGTACTCTTTAACTGATGATTCATATTGTTTTATTTTGTAGACCGTATTCAATTATGAACACACCGTAAGAGCTATGAAAAGGACAAAACAAAAATATAGTTACTTTTCCTTATAATAATAATAAACAATAAACTTATCATAGCCTTACAAGATTTACTCAATGAAATTATGATTCTGTTAACTGCTACAATTACAATAACAATCATGGAAAATCACATTTTAACCCATTTTAACCTATAGACAACCTCCAATAGAGTGCTATATATATGATGCTATTTAACATGAAATTAACATTTTTAACCGTTCACTTTCAATCAAATATGCAGTTTTAACCTTCTCAAAGATTACATGAAACACACACAATACGTCTTGCTGCATTAACAGAGCGACCAATGAATTAACTGGCTCTGTCTGCCTTAATATAGATCGAGACGATCGGCAAGATAATGCTAATCACGCTAGCCAAAACACATCATAAAGTATCGAACTATCAAAAGCACCAAAACCCAGCTAGACAGTCAACACCACATGAAAAGTAATAAAAACAAACCTTGTGCCTGTATCAGCCAGGTGCTCATGAAACTTATTCTCTTCTTCTCTCTCTCTTACATTAGGCAGACACACTTTTTCACCGCCAATGAAGACCGGATGTTTTTAGCTTTCGTTTTCAGTGAGACGCTTTCAAAATAAAAGCCCCGAACTTAACGTCTGCTATAATTAAAGAAATAATAACCTGGCCTTGACTGAAAGCTCAGAAAATGAATAAGTAAGCATAAGACAACATATTTATAGAAATATATACACATACTAAGGGTCATTTACACTCCCACCAAAACATTACTGGTTTTCATCCCCTTATTAGATGTAAAGCATGAATGATTTCTAAACAAATATGACCTTTAACCTTTTAAAGCATCTTTAAAGAGTCTATAAAATGTCCATAAACTCTTCATACTGTAAAGAATATGGTTGTGGAGTGAAGGGGGTGGTCAAACAGTCTCTAGGAGCAGAACCAGCTTCTGTACTGGACGTTCGACGATGGATGGTTTGCCAGAACGCTGTCCCTCCCTTCCTATCTTCTGATCTCCAACACGAATCTTCACTCTTCTCACTAGTCCATCTTTATCACTTACTGTCTCTACAACTTTAGCCAACTTCCACTCGCTGCGAGGCAGATCCTGTATCTTCTCCATCACGATGTCGCCGACTTTGAGGTTTCTCCTTGGGGTATGCCAGCGTTGTCTGGTAGCAATATTGTAGAGGTACTCTCTTCTCCACCGACCCCAAAACTGCTCCGCCAGATACTGAACACGACGCCACCTCTTACGAGCATACATATCCTCTCTGATGAATCTGCCAGGAGGTGGTAAAGCTACAGTGGGTTTCATTGTGAGCAGGTGATTGGGCGTTAGTGGCTCTGGACTATCTGGATCATTTAGGTTGTCAACTGTGAGTGGACGACTGTTCACAATAGCTGCTGCCTCATAAAAGAACGTCCGCAGAGAGGCATCGTCCAGCCTGCCTGATGAGGGTGAAAGAGTGGCACGAAGAACATTCCTCACCGTTCGGATCTGCCTCTCCCATACCCCTCCAGCATGGCTTGCATGCGGAGCGTTCATGCTGAAGTCACACTGTTTCTCAGCCAAAAACATGTTCAGGCGATTAGCATCCACTTGCTTGAGAGCTTCTTTTAGTTCGTTTTTAGCTCCAATGAAGTTAGATCCTTGGTCACATCTTATGTCACGTACTGCTCCTCTTATAGCAATGAAACAGCAAAGTCCATTGATGAAAGCATCTGTGGACATGTCGTCTAACATTTCAATGTGAATAGCTCGACAGCAAAGGCAGGTGAAAAGCAGGCCGTATCTCTTTTGTACCTTGCGTCCTTGCTTAGTGAAAAACGGGCCGAAACAGTCCATCCCACAATAGGTGAATGGCGGCGATGGATCTACACGCTCGGACGGCAGATCTGCCATTCGCTGCTCTTCAGTGATCCTTCTGAGCTTCCGACATGTAACACATTGATGCAGATGTGTTGCCACAGCTCTGTTGATTCCTGGAATCCAGTATCCGTTTGATCTGATCTCATTAATAATCAAGCCTTTTCCTTGATGGTGAACCTTTTCATGGCAATGAGCAATTATTGCCTTGGTAATGGGATGATTCTTTGGTATAATCACTGGATGCTTCAGTGAGGTGGGGAGTGATGCATTTTTCAGTCTTCCTCCCACCTTGAGGAGTCCATCTCGATCAAGAAAAGCATCCATCTGAAACAATTTACTCTGAGAAGGAAGTGGAGTTACCTCACTGAGCAACCTTGTCTCTTCTGGATATACTTGTCTCTGTAAGTCTCTTATGATGATGCAGCGGGCGTCTTCTCGTTCTTGTACAGTGCTGTGGTCTTTTGACTTATCCTTTCTGACACGACGAATGAGACGAGCGACAGCCTGGGTTGCTTTGGACCATGAAGAAAACTTTGACAAGCGGTCTGAGAGACACAACTGTTCCAGTGTCTGTGTATTTAGAGTCTGAATCCTTTTGACTTCAGGATCTCCAATCTGTATTTCTGCGCTAACATCTGTAGCTGGAGGTATCTCTTTCTCCCATAGGAACTGAGGTCCTGTGAACCAGCTTGTTGTGAGAATCTCACTTGCGCTTGAACCCCTAGATGCGAGGTCTGCAGGGTTATCATTGGTTGAAACATATCTCCATTGTTGAGGAGACGAGCTGAGATGTATTTTCTGTATCCGATTTGACACGAAGGTGTGAAAACGACGTGCCTCATTGTTGATATACCCCAAGACCACCTTTGAATCAGTCCAGAAATATTCAACAGCATCTGTCAAACCAAGCTCCTCTTTCAGAGTGTTGCTTGCTGTGACTGACACGACAGCGGCTGCCAACTCTAACCTAGGGATTGTCGTGACCTTGATTGGAGCTACTCTGGACTTTCCCATAACCAGAGCACAATGAACACTTCCACCTTCATTTACTTGTCTCAAATATGAGCACTGGCCATAACCACATGTGCTTGCGTCAGAAAAATGGTGTAGCTCCTTTCTCACCACTTGTCCGAAACCAGGAGGCACATAGCAGCGTGGTATGGTGATTTTCTCTAGATCAGCAAGATCATTCTTCCAGTGCTCCCACACTGGTTGCAGTTCACTGGGGAGGGGATCATCCCAGCCTGTGCCGTGCCTACACATTTCTTGAAGCACTCTTTTTCCAGTGAGCAGGAAGGGGGCAACAAAACCCAGCGGATCGTAAAGGGAGGCAACCGTAGATAGTATACCACGTCGTGTTGCAGGTTGGTCTTTTAGGTAGACACAAAATCTGAAAGTGTCTGATTCAATGTGCCAGTGGATCCCCAAGGCTCTCTCTAAAGTCACGTCCTTGAAGACCAGGTCCAGAGCTTTCACTTCAGCAGCACGCTCGGATGGAGGTATACTCTCCAGCACAGACCTGTCATTACACATAAACTTGTGCAGTCTCAGTCCACCCATAGCACAGAGCTTTTGCGCTTCATTTGCAAGCTGGATGGCATCATCCACGTTTTCTATGCTAGCAACACCATCGTCAACATAAAAGTCTTTCATGATGAATCGTGAGCCAAGGGGAAACTGATTCTCGTTGTCCTTGGCAAGTTGTTTCAGTCCGTAGTTGGCGCATCCTGGCGATGATGCGGCGCCAAAGAGATGGACTTTCATGCGGAACTCCTGTGGCTTTGCATTAAAGTCGCCATTTTTCCACCACAAGAACCGTAGATAGTCTCTATCAGCTTCATACACATAGAACTGATGAAACATCTTTTCTATGTCACACATCAATGCAACATGGTGCTGTCTGAATCTGAGAAGCACACCATTCAGATTGTTCAGCAGGTCTGGGCCTGACAGAAGATGGTCATTCATGTCCATGAATGTTCCTCCTGATGCCTTCCTTTAACACATCCAGGAAGCGGATGTCATCTTGAGACACAGTCTTTCCATCTTTGTTAGAGTCAGACTCGAGAACCCGTATTGCCTCTGCTGGAGTCACTGGAGGAAGCTGACAGAAACTCTGTAGCACATATTGGTGATGCTTGGTGAGTAACGGTGTGGTGACAAACAGCCTACAATGCTCCACCCTAGGTCCGTACGAACAGCATATGGTTCACTATCTCCTCCCAGGATTTCCTGCCGTGGTGCCAGTGCCCTTGACCAATTGTAGCCGATCAGCAGACCGACTTCACACTCCAGCTGTGGTGGGATTTCATCTGCTATTTTGATGAGATGACTCCAGTGCCTTGCCGTTTCACAGGTAGGAATGTGTGTTTGATTCACTGGTATACAATCCTTGGTGTAAGCAGGAGGGAGATCAATGTGGATTGCAGCGCTGTAACCTCTCACTCTCAGACCTGATACTCTTTGACTATGCATTAATGCATCCGTTCCTGTCATTGTTGTTAGCTTCAGCCTTACGGGATGTGTCTGAGCTCGCAAACTATTGCTAACTTCTTGGTCAATGAAGACTGTATCGCTTTGGGTATCAAGCAGCGCATAAACAAGTCTTTCCATACCTGGATTGTTGACAGAGGAAACCCACACGGGCACGATCATTGAAGTGTTGGTGGATGGTTCCTCAGTCTCCACACTGAGAGACAATGTGGTTGCTGTTTCCTCTGTGGTGCTTTGATTTGAGACTGATGTGGGTTTGGCTTCAGTATAGTTGTCATCGTGGAGAAGCGTAGGATGTCTTCTTTTACAGCTATCACATGAATGTCTATTGCGGCAGTCCTTAGCATTATGGCCTGTTCTCAAGCAGCCATAGCAAAGTTTCTTTTCTTTTACATATTTCCGTCGTTCCTCCAGAGCTTTCGTTTTGAACTCAGGACAGCGATGAAGATGATGTCTACTGTCTTGACAAAACATACATGGTGGCTTTAAACCTGTTTTTAACTGTACTTGAGTTTCAGTCTCTGTAACTGTTTGAGTGTGATAAACACTGGATTTACACTTCTTTTCCTTCAGATGACGTTTCTCAGAGTTGGTTTCTGATGAGTGGAGAGCGTGGAATGAAGTAATAGGATTACATGCAATCTCTGCCTCCGTTACAACAAAAGAAGACAAACTCATGGAAGGTGGGAAACTCCTGATCATCTCTCATGACTTGAGTGACTTTACGGTTCCACTGTGATGCTGCCCAGTCAGGTAGCTTCTGAACCAGTTTCTGGTTTTCTTCACAATCGTTCAAAATGTCCAGACCTTTAACATAAGGCATGGCTTCCTGACATGAGTGTAAGAAATCAGCAAATGCCCTGAGTCCCTCAGCATCTCTTGGATGGATCTTTGGCCAGTTTGCTAGTTTTTCCCTGAATGCTCTCTGTATAACAAAGGGCTGACCATACCTTTGGTTGAGACGATTCCATGCGTCCTTATAGGCTTCTTCATCGTTTCTATAAAATATGCCATCAAGTGTCTTTCGTGCTGGACCTGCTACATATTTTTTCAAGTAGTGCAATTTGTCAGCTGAAGCAATGTTCTTTTTATCTATGAGCGATGTGAAGGAAGCCTTCCATTCAATAAACTGGATAGGGTCACCAGTAAATACAGACGGCTCTGGCATTGGGAGCCTGTTTAGAGATATGCTATCTTGGACTGCTTGAGCCAGATAACTTACATCTGTCCGTGCAGGTGATGCTGCTACTGATGCTGCAACTGTGACATTAGTGGGCTGCTGGATGAAAGCTGAAGACACAGGTTGTTCAGGATACACATGCTGTTGTTCTCTTGTACTCCTCTGATCAGCAGAATGAACACTTGCTTCCTGCATAACTTCCTGATCATAGGTTGTAAACCGTCATTTACAAACGTCTTCACAGGTGTCTGTCCTGCTGTTCATGTCTCTTCCTGCTTCTTCTATCAGCTCATCTTCCTGGTAGAGCTGCCTGTCTGTGGTAGAGCCTTCACCTCTACTGACCACCATCCTGAAGACACTGTTCCTGCAGCTTCCACTGACATCTGAAGCTTCTGATGAATCTGATTCATTAAATAAAGTCACATGTATTTCTAGCTCCAGAAAATACATTCAACGTTATTTAAAGGAATCCATCTTGACTGCTGATGCCGTTCATGGCTTCAGGGGGGCTGGTGCCTGTCCCAACACACACTGGGCAGTTGGTGGGGTGAACCCAGGATGGGGCACATATTATTTAGAGTTCCCAATTCATCCTGTGTGGAAAAAATAACAGTCTTTTGAGAGAGCTCTTCTCTCAAGAGCTCCTTGTAGCTCCCTCGTAGTTGTCACCATGTCAGACACACAGGCCAGCGGCAAGAAAGAGTGAAAGGTGAAAGACGCACCAAAAAAATCACTGACCTATGCTCCAAACCACGATGGCACAAACTATATACAAATATATACATGGGCCCCGGTGCCAGATGCTACCAGGGGTCATCACTAATCCTGCCAGATGCAGAGAATGTTGATTGTTTTCATTATTGATTAATCTCCCGATTATTTTTATGATCAGAGGAAAAATGACTGTAGTCCAACAGTCCAAACCCCAAAGACAGTCAGTTTGTAAATATATAGAAGCAGAAGCAGTGGAGATTTAAGACCTTTTATTATTATCATTATTAGCCTATCTCAGCAACCCAATGAGAATGTCGCCAGATTCACGTTGGGGGCTTTTAAGAAATCATTAAGAAATTAGTGAGGTCCAGAGTTTCATCTCTGGTCTTCATTTAGTCTCCCGCTCAGTTAGCTGTCTTATTGACAGCTGCAGGTTTAATATGCAGACACATGGAGGAGGAGGTGGGTCGAGCAGCCAAAAACTGTACTCAAGTATAAGTAATGTTACTTTGCAAAAACAAGTGGGTCTTCAAAAGCAGAAGTAAAGATAGTGATCAAAATAACTACTTACAGTAGAGAACTAAAGTACTTAAAAACATGACTTGAGTCATGAATAAGAAATAATTGCTGTGGATCCGACTGATCTGATTATTTCAACATTGTGGGAGCTGAAGCTCATCAATAGTGTTAACTTGACTCGTGTACATTCGCTTGAGCAGGAAAAAACCTCCACATGTAAAAAGATAAAACAAAATATATTTATTTAAAAGGTTTTGCTGTGTCTTATTACAGGCGTGATCAAAACTAAGCTTTCCTAATCAGCAAAAAGTACTACGGTAAGAAAACTGTGTGGCTCGGTCCTCAATTGAGCCTCAACTGCACCTACTCTACTCTAGTGACAGTAACATAAGAAGACTCGGACTAACGGAAACCTTAAAATACTGTTTTCATATACAAAACATCATTCTCACCTAAACATTATTAAATCAAATGAATTTAGCTGACCTTTTACATATTCATAATTAACTTATTATTCAATTAAATCAATTATTTATTTCCATTCGCGTGAACTTTTAAACAAAATACAAACTGCACTTATTTATTTAACTGAAACATATAAAACACAATTTGGCTCCCATAAACATGGTCTTCTTAAAGATAAAGAGGTCTGTATTTATTTGTGATGAAATGACAAGTCATCATCTCCTGATTAGACAGATGCCACATATACACCAGACCCCTGCAGAGCTACAGGTAGGTATGTCAGACTTTTGAGGGTGGGTTGTCAGCCTCTGTCTGGCAGAAGTCGACAGTGCAGAAGCGTCTGCGCTCCAAGAGAAAACCTTCAAATCAAATCAAATTTTATTTATATAGCCCAAAATCAAAATCACATTGCCTCAATGGGCTTTACAGTCTGTACAGTGAACGACATCCTCTGTCCTTAGACCCTCTATTCGAGTGAGGAAAAACTTGCCATGTTGATGAAAAAAAAACTTGAACAGGGTGAAAAAAAGACGATGGAAGAAACCTCAGGAAGAGCCACAGAGGAGGGATCCCTCTTCCAGGACGGACAGACATGCAATAGATGTCGCATGTACAGAAAGAACAGCAAATCACAGTTTACAAGTTGCATTGACAAAATATCTGATAAGAATTATAATATATGTAAAGTATGTGGATCCAGGAGACGACTGAGCAGGACAAGGCAGCGCCAAGTGGTGCCCGAGCCACACGACCTCCTGTCCACCATGGTGACCTGGAAGAGGGCAGGCCACACAAGATAACTAGTAATAGATAGAGAGATCAGAGTGAAGAGGCCTCAAAATTTACAGGAATACAGTTATAAGGAGATAGCGAAACAAGGAGAGGAATGATCTAACGGAGCCCGGGTGTGACCAGATCCGACAGTATGTGGGGCTGCAGGAGCCAGGAGAGGAAGATGGTCCCAGGGGCCCGAGGTTCATCAGAAGGGAGCCTAAATTAAAAGAGAGGAGGAAGAGGAGGAGAAAGAGAAAGAGGAGGAGAAAGAGGAGGAGGAAGCTATAGAGTGAGAGTGACACCGCTTGCAGCTTGTGGGAACAGAAAACAAATCTTAAGGACTCAAAAACACATCATGTCAGAAGGAGCCCAGGACATGAATATAACACTGGAGGAGGAAAAACGGGAAAAAGACACAGGTAATGTGATGAATGAGTAGTTTTATTTATTGCAGGTGTTCAGATCCTCTTCTTAGACAAAAGTGGTAAAATCACATGGAAATGATAAAGTACAAGGTAAGATAATAATAATAATAATAATTAAAGCTGCAAGCAGCGATGAACGGGCCCTCGCAGTCCACGCGCGTCGGGGCGTGCTGCTGTCGGGACATGCTGCTGTCGGGACATGGGTCATGCTGCTGTCGTTACATGCTGCTGTCCGGGCTTGCTGCTGTCGAGTCTTGTTCATGCAACAACTTCCGTAGAGGAAACAGAACTGAAGGCAGTGAAGCTGCTGTTTCGTCATTTAGCAATAAAAGCGCCACCTATTGGTCGATTTGTACAAAATTTTGTAGAAATGCTCATCTTGCCATGGAACACAACTGGGAAAAGTTTTGTGTTAATCGGACTGTATTTCATCAAGATACACAAGAATGTCTGTTTGACGACAGTGTGCAGGAAATTGTTGTTTTATATTTTGGGCGTTCTGTGGACTAGCACATTTCTTTTAATAACTTTTTGTCAGGAGGGTCCACAGATGCTGCGTGCAAAGTTTGGTGCAAATTGGAAAAATTGCCTGGGAGGAGTTCGAAAAAGTAGGTTTGCGACATTTGGCGAATTTGCGAATGGAAATTCAGTGCGAACGTGGGCGTGGCCTACATCACACGGTTCGGCTGTATTCAGGGAACATATAGATATAATGTTTAACGATGTGCACCATATTATGTGGGAGTAATTAGCAAAAAACGTTTTTTCTTGATAATAGCGCCACCTGCTGGTGATTTTTGGTGTGTGAGTTACAGATGCCAGTCTATACCACCCCAATCAGTTTCATGTCCATAAGTGTTATGGTGTGGGCACAGTGCCAATTATAAAATGAAACTGCCACCAGAGCGCCACCTAGTGTCAGATCGGTAACACCTGCGTCAGTTGTCCTCAGGAGGACATTGGCAATTAGTGTACCAAGTTTTGTGTTAATCCGACCAACCAATGTCGAGATATAAAATACTTCAATTTAAATAGCGCCACCTAGTGGTCATGGCCCAAGATTTGGCACAGACCCTTAGGGGCTCATGGGAAAGTAGTATCCTGAGTTTCACGTCATTCGGACACACCAATGTGGAGATATGCAACACTTCCTGTTTTGACCCGAATCCACAGGAAGTTGTTATTTAATAACTTGAGTATTCTTTGGCGTATCACAATTCTTTTAATAACTTTTTGTCAGAAGGGTCCACAGATGCTGTGTGCAAAGTTTTGTGCAAATCCGTCAAATTGCCTGGGAGGAGTTCGAAAAAGTAGGTTTTCGACATTTTGCGAGCTAGCGAAAAAAAACGGTAGGCGGAAATGGCCGTGGCCTATATCAGGAGATTCAGCACAATTCACTGAACGCGTGGATATAAGGTTTTTGAATGTGCGACAAAGTATGTGGGAGTTATTAGCCAAAACGCACTTTCCTTAATAATAGCGCCACCTAGTGGTGGAAATTCACAACGACAAGAGATTATAAAAATTTTCGCCAAGCCTAATGACTTTGCCAAATAAAATCGCGTTTTCATTCACATTCAGGCAGTGAAAAATGCGATCATTTCGGCATTAATAAAATAATAATAATAATCACTACAAAAACAATAGGGTCCTCGCAGTTTCACTGCTCGGGCCCTAATAATAATAATAATAATAATAATAATAATAATAATAATAATAAAAGACTAAACGTAGGCTATGTATTATGAGCAAAATGTAGTTAAAGTATTGTAAAAGTCAAAGTTATTATGAACAAAGCAGTTTTTTCGTTGTCTAGCCTTTGCTGGTTGGGCCGCCGCTGCTCTTCCCTTTCTAGGGCTCGGACATTTTTCACACACGTTTCGTGTATGTACATACTCCTGTACGGGTCAGATTGAGTTCAGTTTGCTTTATGTTTCACATGTTCTTAATCATGTATGAGTCAGATTGTGCTGCATTATTGACACCATTTCCTTCTTCATCTCCGTTATGCGTTGTTGTTCTCGTTTCTGCCACTGGGATACTACCTCTGTTGGCACACTTACAGCTATATAAAGCGACATTCCCTGGTTGTACTTCTCTATCACGGTTGCGTTTTACTTACAACTTACTTTTTCTATTTATATTTTGCTTTCGGCTATGGGAATGTCCTAAAACGGTTTTATTACAAATAAAACACTATGTATAGGTTTAGGTCGCCCACCATTTATCTAACTTGCTTCTTTTCTTCCCAAAACTTAAGAAGAAAGGTTTGCTGGGCAATGTGTTTGACCAGTGGTCCTGCTTGGCCCCCTGTTGCGTTAACAATACAGAGACGTGCATCAACAACAGCGAGATCAAATGGAAATGTCAAAAAGTAAAGCAGGAACTAAAAAAGCTTAGAGAGAAAAAGAAGCAGGTATTAAAGGCGCAGGTTTCCAAATACAAAAAAAAAACACACGAAGCGGTAAGATTGGCGTTTAATTCATTGTAGGCTATAGCAGCTATGTGTTCGGTTTACAAAACGACCCACTGACAGACAAATTGTTATTAGTAACTATATGATGCATATTGATGCGTTTTACAAGATTCCTTTAATGAAATGTGTCCTGGAATACAGGTAGACTTTCCAAACTTTCCATTCCAAAACCTGACTTGACGTCCAGTCACCTGTCATTATAGGACGAGCAGCCAGCAGGTACCACGGTGCTGAAGCTAGTGGGCTGGGCTTTGTCCTCTAGAGTCTGTAAACCTGTGGATTTAAAAAAAAGAAAAAAAGAATGACTGAATAAATCCGAATAATGCAGTGATCTTACTGAAAAATTCTGCAGGATTGTCTGAATGCTACAATAATAATAATAATTGTGGTTCTACATTAAATGTTGTATGTTGAATGTCCTCTGTAGCCCATATAATGCTTGTTTAGTACATGATAGGACAACTTTGTATTTATTTTAGGACATCTTTAGGATTGATGGGATCTTTAATATAAATAGGATTATTTACATTTTGTCCCCCCTGAATGGACTGGTTATAGTGAGACAGAGAGACTGAGGTTATAGTGGGACAGAGACTGAGTGCACTGGTTATAGTGGGACAGAGAGACTGAGAGACTGATGTTATAGTGGGACAGAGGCTGAGTGGACTGGTTATAGTGGGACAGAGACTGAGTGGACTGGTTATAGTGGGACAGAGAGACTGAGGTTATAGTGGGACAGAGACTGAGTGGACTGGTTATGATATGAGCTGAGTCAAGCAAAGAAGCAGACTATGGAGGACTTCCTGGTGCTCGAGGCTCACTGAATGAATTTCAGACAGGTGAGTACATTCACTGCGTTGCCAGTGGTCCAACATGGCGTTGTGCATGTGCATGCAGTGCAGTCTGTAAAAACAGTGCAGCTCTTTTTGTTTTAATGTTTGTGTTTGTGGCTGCAGCTGCTGTGGACTTGATATTGTTAATATTGTCGACTTTGTTGATGTTTTATTCTGCAGTTAAAGTGGCACTTTAGTTCATTTAATTTCTGTTTATTACTTTTTACACATTGTTTTGCAATTGGTCTTATATGAGTAGCAGACACCATGCATCATGTGAGAGGAATGCTCATTTTGTGCATGAATGCTCGGTGTAATCACTCTCACTGTTTGTGTTTACAATGCTGTAGTCTATAATGTGGCTGACTGATCGGGTTTCACCATCAGGAGCTGTTTTTTAATACAATGTCAACCAGTGGTGACATATACTCCTCTTCTCTCTTCAGATGCACTTTTGAAAGATTTGAGTCCCTCCCCTGTCTATACTGGGCCACCTGCAGACACTTTCTCCACCTCAGCACCTTCCAGCGATGCAGCATCAGTTTCTCCTGACCCCTCCACCTCAGCAGAGCCCAGCAATGTAGCATCAGGCATGATTGACTGTAAATCTGTTTTCAATGATAAGGTAAGAAAATTTTTTCCAATTTCAATTATTTACTGGAAATGATGGCATAAAATTCACATTATTAAGTTCTGTTGGTTCTGTTCACTCTACTTGTAAAGCCTCATCCTAACATGTTTGTGTGTTGTAGCCGTGTGATGTGCCGATCCACCTGAAAGACCACACCTACTACAAAACAGGGACAGTCTCTGCACGCAGGGCAAAGAGAGCAAGGCAGCCTGGAGGCAACAACAAGAGTCCATGCTGCAGGGACGACCAGGTTAGACATTTGATTCTTATATTTTGGAAGATTAAAATGTTTATGGCCCAAATGTTCCACAATGTTACCCTCAAGAACCAGAGAATTAGACAGCTTTACAAAATGGCAAACGAATGGTTGATAATATTTTGATGACAGAATGTTTTGTGGCACAGTACAGGCCTGTTATACTGCTTACATGACTGGTTTCCATTACAGCAACTTTTCTGTTCAGTTCACATCAAAGTTTTATTGATTTTCACATTTCATTTCAATTTAATGTTTTGGTCGTTAAAATTTAAAACTTCTTGCAGCCAGGTGAAAAATGAAATATAGCAGTGCCCTGCAGTTCATCTGATGTAGTTATATTTCCAGTGAGATTATATATCTGTGTTGTTAAAAATAGTTTACTGGAAGCTGACATCCTCTCATCTGTTGTCGACCTTCCCCAGGTGCTCAATGTAAACCCAAAGCTGCAGCACTCTGCTGGTACTGCCAGCCTCCCTCAGAAGAGGAAGCGGACCTCTGTGGCCCGTCCTTCCAAACTTTCTGCTGGACATCCAGAGGTGCTGAATCAGGTTCCCACTCGTCCATCCTCCACCTCAGCTGGTGGCAGTCCAGGCTTGAATTTGGTCCCAAGGTCTCGGTCCACCATCCCCCCTGCTGACCTGCCAGTGGTCTCAAATGTGGCCCCCAGCACCATACCCTCCACTGCTCCACTGCAGCATGGCAGCCCTCTAAAAATCCACAACCTCCCAGTGGAAGAGTACCAGCAAGTCTACCATGAAGTGGCAGATCCAATGCTGAGGTTTGCTTGTGTCAAAAATCACTTATCACATTTTAATTACAAATCTGTCACTAAATTCTTTCATTCATAAGCCTTTTATCACATGTACACTAACAGCTCAAAAGTTTGGGGTCCCATAGAAATTTTCTTACTTTTGAAATAAAAGCACAATTTTATTTAATCATTAATGGAATATCTACACCTGTGTACAGAGGACCATTTCAGCAACCATCACTCCTGTGGTCCAATGGCACATTGTGTTGATTAATCCTTGTGCGTCATGTTTAAAGGATTGTGGATCAGTAGGAAACCCTTGTGCTATAATGTCGGTACAGCTGAAAACTGCTGTGCTGATTAAAAAAGCAAACAAATTGTTAGTCAGTTAGATTGGGTTGATCCCAAACTTTCGAGAGGTAGTGTATCCTTCTGATTTAATTTCTCTTTCTTCTGCTCCTCACAGGTACAAGGATGGTCGGGTTCGTCCGTATAGTTTAGAGCTGGGACGTCAAATCAAACAGAAGCTGTGGGAAAGACTGGATCGTCCCATGATCACTACATCAGCCAGTGAGGATGGACTTGTGCATGTTAAGGTATCATACGGGGTTGGAGTATATCCTCCTCTTTATGACCTTGATACTTCAGGAGAACCACAGCCTGAGAAGCCACCAAAGAAAAGAGCAAATTCATCTGTTCGCATATAAATGAACCACATGTTCATCCATGTAATCACAAGTATCATTATGATTTAGTTTGTCTGTCCGGTCCAGAGCTCAGATGTTGCATAATTTCTGATTGCAGTTTCTTCTTTATAGCACTTTTTATTCCCTGATGTCTTGAATACCGACAAGTTTATATCTAATGTACTGATTTTAGTAATACACTGGAGAGAATCATTTGTAACCAAATGACTGATTTAATATTCACACTGGGTTCAGGGAAAATCACAGCACTGAGACAGCCCTCACCAAAGTTGTCAGAGATCTCAGGATCAGCTCTGATGCAACAAGGTCTCCGTTCTTGTTCTGCTGTATGTATGATCAGAACATTTGAATTGATCAGAATATTCTTATTAAGTGCTTTGAGAACCGTGTTTGCCTCTCTCAGACTGTTTTGATTTGGTTCCACTCACACAGAAAAACAAAGTTTTTTGCTACCAGGGGAGACCATATATGAAAGAAATGAACGTTACCTTCTGGTGTTGCTCAGGGAAGCTGCCTCGGTGCTCTTTTTTTCATTATTCATGCTTCTGTCAGGTGATATAATCTGCTGGATTTTTCATCTGACACAGAAGTCACGAGCCTGGGCATTATCCTAGACACAGACCAAATGTTAAAATCCCACATAAAGATTTTGACCAAAGCACCTTTTATCATTCAAGCAATGGACCAAAGATACAGCCGTTCCTAACCCAACAACATGCCGAAAACTTGTTCTTGCATTTATTTCAAATAGATATGATCACTGTAATCCTCCCTTTACCGGTCTTCCAAGACAATCCATTGATAAACTACAATTAATTGGGAACTCTGCAGCCAGGCTTTTAACTACAACAAGAAGTAGAGAGCACATCACTCCAGTTTTAGTTTACCTGCGCTGGCTCCAAGTGTCTTTTAGAATTGATTTTCAAGTCCTATTAATTGTTTACAAGGCTCTTATTGGCTTCGGACCGGCCTATATGACCAACTGTTTGTATTTTTATAATCCCATATCAACTTCTTAGAGCCTCTGCTGTCGTTATTTAATAAGAAAACCAGCTGCTTAGCCTTTCTTAACTATGCAACAAAACTATGTAACGCTATGCACTTTGGTTTGCTTGGTTTTATCACCTGGTATTGCACTTGTTTTAATGTTTCTGTTATATTTTTTTTCTTGTTGACCTGTTGTAAAGCACTTTGACCTGCAGCTCTTGTATGTAAGGTGATAAATAAAGATGATTATTATTATTATTATTATTATTATTATTATTATTATTATTGTTTACAGAACTGTTTTTATTGTATTTGTGTTTGGATTGTGGGATTTCTTTTATTTAAAGACATGTTTCCATGGAAGTTGTTAGGAGAACTCTGTCAGTGCACATCCACAAAGTCCTGACAAGAGGCCTAATTTGGCAAGTGGGTGAACCAGGCTTCACTAAATGAACCAAAGGTTTATTAGGTATCAACATTTTACCAGTCTAAGACACTGTCCCATTTTTTGTACTATGATGTAGTGTGTTACCACACATTGTTATATCCCCAGTGAGTATGTAAAGTAGTGACGATATTACTGCTTTATGAGTTGATCTTGTAATTCCCATAAGTATCAGAGTACAGCGTACAGTATACTCCTGTGTTCACAAGTATTTACCTTTTACAAAAACCTAATTACTTTGATTTAGTTGTCTGCAGCACCTTCCTGTTCCTGTATTGAAGAACTGTTATTTACTTTGGGAGTGACAGATACCACTCCTGTGTTTTTATTTCTGGTGGTAGAGTTACTTTATGAACATTTGAATCACAGATTTTGCATATGGGCTGAGTTATGCAACCCCCTGAAATTATGAACATCGATTGTGTATCAATGCAAGTCAACAGAAAAGAATGATAAGTCCATGTAAAGGGACCATTAATATTAGGTTTCATCAGTGAGGAGCTTTAGGAAAATTGTATTTCAACTTTGCTGCTGCCGGTTTTTGTCGTCACTAAATGAAACCTTATAGTGGAGCGGCTGATTTTAGGCAGAATCGTGCATTTGGTGATACAAGCATGAAAATTGGCATGAGCAGTCTCCATGGGTCACTTGACAAGAAAATTGTCCCAGCCACTTGAAATTTCAAGTTTGTGGCCATTTTTCAAGATGGCCGCCACCTTGGTGGAACAATTAAGTGATGTTATTGTTTGGTTGGTGATATAGGCATGAAAATTGGCATGGGCAGTCTCCATGGGTCACTTGACAAGAAAATTGTCCCCGCCACTTGAAATTTCAAGATGGCGGCCATTTTTCAAGATGGTTGCCACCTTAGTAGAGCAGTTAAGTGATGTAATCATTCAGTTGGTGATACACACATGAAAATTGGCATGCGCAGTGTACATTGGTCACTTGACCAGAAACTGCTCACAGCCAATTGAGATTTCAAGATGGCAGCTATTCTTTCAGATTGCCACCAGGATCTTTAAATAATATATTTTCTCATGTTAATTTGAGTTCCTAAAAAGGCAGAGAGTGTTTTTTTGACTGTGTTTTGTCTAACTCCTCACCCTTGACCTGTCCGATGTGGTAAAACCTGCCAGGAGTTGCCTCCTAACGGCATAGCTCTCAGGGTTCAGTGAAGTACACAAGCTCCCTTACCATGACAAGGTAACAGTCACAAGGGAGGTTTTTTTTGTTTTTTTTAAACAAACAGACAGTTACGTTGTCAAATACATACTAAAAGATGGGAAAACAAAAAGGAAGATTAGTAAAATAGCACAGCTGTGGTGCTGAATGGACAGCGCTCCAAAAAATAATTGAGCAATTAGAACTGAATGACAATATAGGCAGATCCAGAGGCAACAGCAGCTCTGACTGACACAGCCATAGAACCATAACAAACTGAAAATATCTCTCACAAATAAAAGGTAGAGGTGCTGACATTACAAAGTAACTCCTCAACTAAAAATATCTCTCACTGGTAATTAGCCATGTGGAAAACAATACTAAAGAACTAAACTAAAAATGTGATTCACTGTTAGAACTGAAGACACACTGATGTGGCGATGGGGAGCCGAGCCATAGGTCTACACCAGAAAACACAGGTGGCCAAGGGGGAGTAACCCTGGCAAAAAGAATACGCACATAGGGTCTAGCAGGGGCAACTACACAGACATGTGCACGTTTGGCATGCTCCTTGAGTGCTGCTTGAGTTGGTGGGATCAGGTCATATTGTCTTTGTTTTCTGGCAAAGAGATCAAGCCTCGCCTCATTCACAGTTGTGACATCGCTGGATCTGTCATACATTAGCACAACAAATCTCTCCAAAGCTTGCAGGTCGCTGTCATCCACTGCAGAGGGGCATTCAACTAGGTTCATGCTTTCGCCCTACACCTAGTCCGATCGTTCATCCAATGCTGTTTAAATCCTGTGTGATCTGTACACCATCGGTTACTTAAAACCCTGTTAACCTTGGCTCGGCTCTCCCGCGCTGGCACAACCTGTCAATTCATGTGCGGCTATCTAACTGATTTGGGGTAAATTAGATAACATTTGGGATACTAACTTTCAATTAGCTGACATTGAACCCCACTCTGAGTTTAACAGCAGTGATATATCACCAGTGTGCCCTGGTAGTGCAGATATTCACTCTAGTCTAAATTACCTGTAATCACCAAATCAACACAAGTGTATTTTTATGCATCAGTGCTAGAGGTCATAAAATGACTCTAAATCCTCTTTACTAAAAAAACAATATTTATATGAGAAAATGGACCTTTTGAAGATCCATTAGGCGGCTCACGCCAGTTTCCGTGCTTGTATTAGCCTAAATGCTCCAATAAGGTGGCAGCCATCTTGAAAAATGTCCGCCATCTCGAAATCTCAATTGGCTATGAGCATTTTCTGGTCAAGTGACCCATGTACACTGCGCATGCAAATTTTCATGTGTGTATCACCAACTGAATGATTACATCACTTAACTGCTCTACTAAGGTGGCGGCCATCTTGAAAAATGGCCGCCAACTTGAAATTTCAAGTGGCTGGGACCATAGACATATAAAGAGTAGACGCCGCATTGGCTGCTGAGGCGCAAGAAATACAGCCGCCATCTTGGACCGGTCACCCTACCCGATCCTACCCGATAGACATCATAGAGAATTCAAGATGCCAGAGCACTGTGCAGCGTATTCCTGTGCAAATCGGCGGACGATTGCCAACAGGGGTCGGGGGATTACTTTTCACAAGTAAGATTCAACATTATTATTGTACTGTATTTATGTCCGCCAGCGAAATTTAGCCGGCCGGCAAACGTTAAGCTCGGCTATGTTTATAGCCGGTGTTGACCCGGCTATTAGGCCAACTGAGACTTTATAAATCTTATATTCCATAACTCAGGCTTAGATTACAACTGACACAAGAATGCTATTGTAGAAATAATGCAAATATTGCTGGTATAACATTGACCAGCACATTTTACACAGGTGACACAGGCTGTATTATTCACATGTAATTCTTTCTTCCTAACAAAAGTAAGACACCTCTCATGTCTCATACCCACCCCACTTACTTACAAATACAGACAACAGAACATCTGACTGTAGAATAGTTTGCAAACAAGCTCACTTACAATTTCAGCAGCTTTGGTTTATTATCAACAGCAGCAAAATGGGAGTTTTGTTGACCCTAACCCTCTAAGAAATTTGAAGGAAGAAAATAAACTTGACCTCCTTCTTAAAATGTTTTTGTGTTGACTTTCTCAAATCTCCCGTTTTTATTTTTAAGGTTTCCCAAAGACAAAGATTTAAGGAAGAAGTGGGAAGTTGCTTTGAGGAGGGAAGGATTCACTGCAAGCAAGTCATCCGTGATCTGCAGTGAGCATTTTAAGCAGGAGGAGTTTGACAGGACAGGACAGATTGTCCGACTCAGAGATGGTGTTATTCCCTCCATCTTCAGCTTCCCGGTTCACCTCCAAAGAGTAGGTGTATCACCATAAGGCTATTAGCATTCATAAATGTAAATATTCTGTTATCAATAACAGGGCAGGGTGAAATACGTATCCCTGTGTGTGTGTGTGTGTGTGTGTGTGTGTGTGTATTTATATATATTTTCTTATATTATGCTTCTTCATTTTAGCCAGAAAAAGGCAGGACTACGTCTGCTTCCAGAAAAGCTGAAGAGAGCCTGTCAGTGGCCCCTGAGGATGACCCGGAAGCTTCAACCTCACACTCACAACCTCAGCCTAATGATGTGAGTATTTCTATTTTAAACATCATATCACAATCGTCCTAGACGAAGTAAAATCTCTCTTGTTTGCTGCCACTCATATTAAACACACTCACAAATAAACCCATACACACACAATTGAAGACATGTTGAACATGAATTCCTGACACACACACACACACACAGTGCTGGCAGTGGCTTTGACAGGTGATGACTAAAAGAAAGAATGTGGGCCATACTCTAGCTGTGTCAAAGTGATGTGTGTGAAGTGAAACGGCACTCAAACCATGTTCATCCCTCTTTCTACTAGGATCATAGCTATGTCTTGCCTGCTTCTCCTACCGCACTTAAGGCCAGACTCACTGAAGCTGTAGCAAGAGTGGAGAGTCTGGAGCGAGAGAAGAAGAACGCCATGGCTAGAGAGAAGAGGGCAAAGACCACAGTGAAGAGTCTTTTGGGGGATTTGAGGGAAAAGAACCTCATTGATGAAGAACTCAATGAGAGGCTTGATTTCTACTCAGGTAAGATGAAGTTAGCACTTTGAAATTCATGTACATCTTATTCTTACACTCTTTATTAAACTCCTTTGTTATTATATGAAGGGGACTTATTATTTTTTCCTCATACAATTTCAGATCTTCAAATAGACTTCATGGCAAAGCAGGACAATGAGTACTCAAAGGACCACAGAGAGTTTGCCCTCACATTCCATCTACATGGTCCAAAGGCATACAAATACCTCAGAGAGACTCGAAATTTTCCCCTACCTCATCCACATACATTACAAAGGTAGTGTCAATGTTGTTCAATTGAATTTTTGGAAAATACTGTTGCAAATACGTTAAATAGCTACTTCTCAATATTTTCTCAGGTGGCTGTGTTCGGTGGATGACAAGCCTGGCTTGAACAAGATGATGCTGGATTGTTTCTTTGATTTTTCAACTTATTAAAATAGCTGAGTAGTACACAATCTGCTTCTGCTTCTCTATCATATATTAGTGTTTGTGTGTGTGTGTGTGTGTGTGTGTGTGTGTGTGTGTGTGTGTGTGTGTGTGTGTGTTATATTATATATCGTGTGTCTTATGCAAAATACCTATCATACATAACATATATCACTGTAGCTACTCTCGGTAGTAAAGCATGAGGCCACATTACCACATTTACAGGCTTTATTTTTTGATTAATGCTACACAGCATCTTATCTTTATATTACAAAGATGTGCTCACTTGTCCTGTGCAATTATCCAACCATGGCCATATCTATCAGTGAGAGGTGTATATCATGTATACATTTATTTATTTTGATTTTATGTATCAATGAATTAATCAATCACTCTTTTCCTCTAGTTTTGACTCTTGAGATGCTATAACAAGTTACTGGTGTAGGATCAATAGAGGTCACGTTATCTTGTCGTTTTTGCATTCAGATACTGTACTGACATGACTATACTGTATCTGCTGACATAAACGGCTTTCATACGTAAGCTTCAGGTTGGCTGATAAGGTCCGTCATTTCTTGAAAGTAGTTTCAATTCATTCATAAACTAAGCAGCTAGATGACCGGTTAACATGTACAGTAGGCTAAATCAGTATACTGTACAAGTGTACTAAGCAGCAGAACAAATGAACACCGAACGTGAACAGGTATACACGGAGTGGGATCATGTAATAATAATACACTGTGCTACTGAAGCACATACACACTGGCGTAACGTAACGCTACCAATACAAAGAGCAGTAATAATATGGAAACGTACAGTTACAGTAGCCGTAAGACTGACGTTAGCTAACGTTAACGTTGGTTATCTAAACTTAGCCACCGCTAGAAAGACGTGAAACAGGTCATCAGCGAATTGAAATGTTGAGCTAAATGATACGTTACTTGAATCAGAATATTCGGAATATTATAACGATATAAATATATAGTTATACACGAGTGTCTCCATTCATTGTAACGCTATTACACGTAGTAACGTTAGCGACGGCTAGCTACGATGACTGAAGTTGCTGGAAAACGTCATGACTCGCCAACGAAATCATAGAATTAGCCGGTGTGACGAATGGAAATATAACATTTATGACCATTCGGTCAGAAAATAACAAAAAACAAAGCTGGGGAAGAATAGTCTGTTAGGGGTGGGGGGAGAAAAGGAAGAAGGGGGAAGAAGGGGGGGAGAAGAAAAGAGAGGAAAAAGAGAGAAAAAGGGAAAAAATGAGATGAAAACAAAATGATTTAGCCCCCATTCTCACTCCTGCTGCATTTAAAATACTGTATATTTCGTTAGTGTTTTTAAATGCAGTAAAATTTGTTTTCTTTTTTTTTTTAAATGAGGAGAAAGCCATGTTCACAGGAGTGCCGGTTCAAGTCCCGGCCTTGGCAGGATTAAGTTGTATAATATGCACATTAAAAATCTTGTAGTCTTGTTGCCCTTGTAAACTTGAGTTTATTGAAGACAATACTATTAAGACTTTCACAATGAAGAATGAATAGAACTGAGACAATATTAATATTAATTAAAAACATTAATAAGAAGTCACCTTGGCCTCTGGCAAACTGTGATGGCCATTTTTCACAAATATCTGATAATACTGTATTTGACAGTTACTAGTTGGTTGAAAAAATATTTTTCACACAAAACATAACCCCTTTTGTTTTTATTTTAAAACAGATTAGTCACGTTTTAGAAATACTCAGTAAAAAAGACAATTAACCATCCTGATGTCATACCAAAAAGTCATCATTTAGGATTGTGTTTAATTTTTTCCAACCACTGCTCCTTTGGAAGAGCCTCTACAGAGGGGCAGTATACTGTGCCTTTGTACTGGCTGTGTCCGGTCTCTGCAATTCGGAACTGCCCGCATTTCTTGCACGTGTTGTGCTGCACTTTGCGGGTCAGTTTTCGGACAGGAGCAGGAGCAGGGGCAGAGGAGAGGGTGACACCCAGGGCCTGTGGAACAGTGAAAAGGACAGGGCCATGTGACATTATGGGACCCAGCATTGTCAGTTGAGGGCCCGGGACTGGAGCAGGGAACAGCTGACGCTGCGGACGCAGGTTTACAGCTGCCTGTGTTGCACCTGAAGGCGGAACTTTCCTCTTCAGCCGTGCCTGGCCAACAGTGCTGCCAGGCAGGTGGTACTGATGAGCTGGGCCTGGCAAAGGGGGTGCAGACGGAGGGCGCACATTAGCGGGGAGGACAGGGCTAGCTGCTACAGACAAGCGGCTAGGCAAATCCAGCCCCTGCATGACCACTGCGGTGTCCTGCCTTTTCACCCTTCTGTTATGCCACTGCACTAGGGTGGTGTGACTCACATCCACCAGCTGCAGGTTAGTTTCGATCTTAACTGTCCCACTGGCCAGGATGCGCCGCCTAACTTTCCTGTAGTCCTCCAGGATGAGATCCCATCTAGAGACTGTGTCACACCCTTTGTTCCCTTCCTTTGTTTCTTCCTGGGACTACGGTGGATGGCACAGAGCATGATGAAGATCATTTCAAGCAGGCGGCAGCAATCTGGCCACTGGGCAATTGGGGCAGGGGTGGTCAGAGCATGCCTCTTCACACTCTCCACCCCTGGAGTGAACTCCTGTCTCTTTTTAGGAGAACGGAACCTCCCTGTGTCCAGCCTGCTTTGATGCCTGGCAGCGAACACCACCCTCTGCTTGTCGTAGTCCAGCAGGTTCTGCCAAAGAGCAACAATATTGCTCACCTAAGCAGAGAGAACAAAACAGCACATTAGAAGACAAAAACGTGCAAGTGGGAACATGCATGACAAGACATAGAGGAAATGGAGCAAAACAATAAAAGCTCCTGACCTGCTGGTTTGAGAGGACAAGGGAATGTTGGTTCCTCAGCTCAACAAGACACTCTGCCAAGCAATCGACCCTATCCAAGCCTGGCACACCAGAGTCATCCACAGCCTGCAATATGAAACAAGAAAAAAAATGAAATGTGCAACACAATCTGAGGACAGTAAAGTGGGATAGAGTGGTTTTATTTCTTTACACTTTATAATGTATTTACATATGTAGCCGCTGGAGGGAGGCGGGGTTATAAATTCGGACAGGCAGATTTAAGGAGGCCCTAATCAGGCAGAAAGGCAGCTGTCTGTCTGAAGTCCTCACCGGCTGATTTGCTGCAGGCTGGTGAGGAGGATTGTGTGAGGGCACTGCCGATCGTAAGTTTTTAGAGTTTTCAGACCATACTGAGAATTGGCAAATTGTGAATATATGTAGAGGCACACGACATTAGTACATTTGTGTGGTTGTGTGTTTCAAGTTGTTAGGTGCCGTTCCTGTATGTTAAAACTGCACAACAAGTGCCCAGCGCATACACTAAAACACGGAGCAGGTTGGGCTTCTGGGTAGGAATGAGCTGGTGAACAGGAGGTATGTTGATTGCTAGGCATAATAAAGTGTCCACTGTTTCCCCAGCATATGTGTGTGTGAATATGTTGATGCTGACCATATTGCATTTTTGTTGTCACTGAAACAGTTACAGGAGGGAAGCGAGCCAACAAGGGTCGGTCAGATCAGTGTGTGTGCACCCTGTGACAGTCGTATGGTAACATAATTAATTTTATTCCATGTGTTGTCTGTATTGTAATATTGCATGATGGATGTTTTATAGCTTGTATGTTGCATGGCTTGCTTGCTAAATGTTTGTTTGTGAGCAGTATTTGTTTTGTGTTGTAGGTGCATGAGGAACAGCTGTGCATGGCCTGACTGCTGTTCCTTTTTCCTCTTCTTTGTGGTTTAGTTGATGTGTTCAGTTGAGCAGCTACCGCGGAGCAGGATTGTGCTCCTTGATGGCCTCGTGTTAAGTTACACAGAGCGGAGCTGTTCAGCTGGGCCATCATTTATTTTGTTTGTTTGTTTGTTTTTGCTTTGTTTTGTTTGTTTTACCACTCTCCCACCTATTGACCATGTTAAGTCGGCTTCCATCTCCAAGCGTGCTCAGTCTGCCTTAACTCGAGGGGCTTAGGGGTTTGCTGTGTATACCGGCAGGAGTTGCATTTGAGCGTGTGCAGTGTTTGGTTGCTCTATAAGAGGTGCCGTGTTATAGTAACTGCCAGGTGCGTGTGTGTAATGTTATAAATCACTGTTTTGTCTATCCCCTCTCTCACTCGCAGTAAGCCCGAGGGAGCCAGGCCGGCTGTATCCTGATCATTAGAGGAGATGTTTTAATCATTATTGCTCCTTTTACATGTGCCAATAAATAAATAGATTTGAATATAACTTTTGTATAAATAAAGAAACAAGTGTTGTTTTAAAACTTTATACTGGAGTTCATAAGTGCAAAAAGACTGAGTCCCGCTGTATTACTCAGGCTGCACTACAGCGTCTATTCACAGGCGCGAACCCACTACTGAGCGGCACGGGGGCTTTGACCTGCTCCGTTTCCGACCTGGACCGGTGCACCCCTCCTTAGACGACCTGGTGGTCCCGGGCTCCCCCAGGAGCACCATATCGATACCGAACTTAGTGCGGACACCCGATCGGCATAGTCCGCTGCAGCGCAGAGCTCCTGAGCTCAAACGATCCGCCAGCCTCAGCCTCCCAGTAACTTGGATTACAGGCGCGCGCCACCACGCCCGGCGAGAGATCTGAGTCCTCATCGGCAATTTAACTTATGTGAACGTGACGTCATCAAAAGCCACAGCGGCATCTAGTGACGGAAGCTCGTCTCTGTAGTCTACATAGCACTATTGCAGTTCTCTGAAGTCCATCCACTGGTTCAGTTGACTGTGTCGATGAACTGTTTGTTTTTCATTCACGCACTTGTCGATCTTAAGGTGTGCCAAAGTTGTACACTATAAAATTCTTTTTAAAAAAAATCAGTACAATAAGGGGTAAGAATCTAACATGCATAATGAGCTTTCTTACTACACTTACTTAAAGGAGCACTATGTAGTTTTTGGAGAAGGAATCCTCTGACTACAGCTTGTTTATTCAGTTTTGTATTATTACCTCATTAATATTGTAAATATTAAAAGTATGAGTTTGAATTTCTTCTCTAAAACTACGTAGTGTCCCTTTAAAGTCATTGGAGCCGGCAAAATCCTATATTTTTTGCACAGGACCAAAAATCCTCTAGATGTGAGAGAACTATACATTAATGATAGAATGAATCTGGTTGCAAGAAAATTAAAACTTGTTGATGTATTCATTTTTGAAAATGAAAGATTGTTGTTCAGGAAGAAAAAAAAGATTTATTGCTATCAATTTGATTACTGCAAAACATTCTGCAATAACCATTTGATTGAACACATTTTGCAAATTATCCACAGGGTTTCGTAGATGTTCAGATCCAATTTCCTAATCAACTGAAGATATAAGCAGTTTGTGAGGCTTAGAATTATTTTTATTTTTTTGGGGGGTGTTTTTTGAGAAAGTCCCTGACATGAACCAGGAGGCCCAAGGTGAGTTGGAATGGAAAAGGTTTGACATCTTCTTCACCTTCATCTACTTTTCCCTACATTTGAATGTTTGAGCTTCATAATGTATAATGATGTACGTACTTATCTGCTTTCGCTGCGCTCATTGAAAATCCAGTGATTTGTAACAACACAAATACTTTGGTCCAATATTAACTTGCAAAAGTGTAGTACAGACACTTGAAGCCTCCAGTGCACATATACACTGAGAATGGAGTTTACGGTGAAGTAGCAAACATCTGGTGTCCAGCAGTTTAAATTATAATTAATTGATGGTATATTTAAACCAGATTTTACTCCAATTAAAATACATTGAACACATTAAATAATACACATAAGCAAAAAAATGACACAACATGTTTCAGTTTTATTTTTCCAACATTATGATTATGACAGCAACACAAGAAGACACATTACAGCATTAAAGGTATCAGGCATGCTCAGACCTCCATTGTGTGGTGAGACCAATAACAAAATTAATTAATCACATAACCACTATACAACTGTCTGACTCTTGTTTCACAAAGTATTTGACAGCAACAGATACAATTAGAGATTTCCAGTTTATGCAAGAAGTGTAGAGGACGGACAGCCAGACCATATTCACAAGTAGAGCTGCAACTAGCGATTATTTTCATTATCAATTAATGTGACAATTATTACCTGACTGACGATTAAATGTTTACTTAATTGTGAAAAATGCTTGGCGAAGTGACAAATTCAAATTGCTTCTTTTGTCCAACCAACCAAAGCCCAAAGACCCTTCATTTACTGCCATAATGACAAAAGAACCAGCGAATCCTCATATTTAAGAAGCTGGAACCAGCAAATGTTTGACATGTTTGCCTCAAAACGATTCATTAGTTGTCAAAATAGTTGGCAGTTAATTTTCTTTCAATTGTCTGATCGTTTATTCGACTCATTGGTGCAGCTCTATTCACAAGAATTGACAGCACCGTTAACATGGTCCCAACTGAACATGGACAACAAGACGACAGTGAACACAAACATTTGAACAAAATCAAACTGTTCAATTACTCATATTTCATAATTTCTAAACCTCTGCAGCAGAGTAGATGGTGAGTCTGCAGCAAAACGGAAACGTCGATGGCAGTAATCACCTGAAAAATTGACGATAAAGAGTCAGTTTAATTTCATAGGATTTAACAAATAGAAAATATAGAAAATAAAAAAAAAATAGAAAATAACTAACAAGATAAACAGCTCAGACCTGCTGATGTATCACAGTAAGTAATGATCATATTTACCATTTTGTATGTAAAACATACTATAAAACAATTATTTTTCCATAAAGAAGATATGTATTTAACCAGTGTTGTAAGAACAACAATAATAATACAGTAGTTAAAACCTCTCAAATCATAAACAATGATTCAGAAAAATTGATTTATAACACAAAATGTTCACATTTTCAGCCCGTTTAGAGCATCACTGAACAACATTTTAATAAAAGACTTAATCAATTATTATATAATTCCTAGTCATATAGATTTTGTACACATGGACAACAATATATTGCATTTTGTGGATGAATCTGCTTTACATATGTCAAGAGAGGAATAGAAAAAGAAGCAGTGATGATGAGCTGGTTAGATGAAGAGTAGCAGGTGACATCCTGACACTGTGGAAATTCAGTATTGTACAATTAAAGTTTTTGCACATAGTTTCTGCTGGGTGTTTCAATAACCTTCACCTATAATCCCTAACCCTGGCCATCCAGTAGGGGCTGTTTTTTGTATGAACCCAGCTGACTTAAACCGAAAAGCAGAAATGTGGAATCGAGTCACTGTTCTGATGACTTGCAATTTGAATTGACAGACAGAGTTCAGACTCAACTTGGACTTGGAAGTTAAAGACTTGTGGTTTGAATTGCCTTGACCTTATTGAGGACCTTATTTTTCTCCGAGAACAGCTTGTTTATTCAGTTATGGAAAAAAAGTAAATATTTCTGAGTTTGTATTATCACTTCATTGATATTGTAAATATTAAAATTCTGAGTTTCAATTTTGGCTTGACTTGGATCAAATAAAGACTCGACTTGACTTGCCCGATAAAAAATGACTTGGTACTTGCTTAAGAGTTGTACCAAATGAAGAGTCACATATTTACAGAAAAGTTGCTGGTACACCTGTAGTACTGATTCTGAGAACTTGTGGAAATGGCTGAAAACTACGGAAGCCCTAAAGGGCCATGCATTCATACATTTTATTTCCTCTGTTTTCCCATGATAACAAGTTAATTTCATTTGTTTTCTCGAGATCTCGAGTTATTATCTCGAAATAACAACTGCCGTTTTCCCGAGATAACGGGATAATTTTCTCGAGATCTCGAGATAACGAAACTTTGTTTTACAGAGATAACGATATAATTAATTTGAGATCTCGAGATAATGACTGTGATATCATAGGCCTGAGATTATGGAAACGCCTGGGACCTCATAGCTGGTCAGCTATGTAGTTAACGACGACATCAGGCTCACTTAGATTGCGCCACCGATATAGCTGAAGCCTTGCTAACCGTCTTTTTAGATTACGCACACTAATGTGTATATTATCTGTAATAGCAAGGCATAATGCTATTTCAGCCTGTGTCAGGCCTTGATTGAAAAGATATGTGACGCGGTGATCGATATGCTCCTGCTCCTCTGACATTGTTATACTACACTACTAATATACTACAATATTGTTTTGTTTTCTCAAGATCTCAAATTAATTATATTGTTATCTCGGGAAAACAAAGTTTCGTTATCTCGAGATCTCGAGAAAGTTATCCCGTTATCTCAGGAAAACGGCAGTTGTTATTTCGAGATAATAACTCGAGATCTCGAGAAAACAAATGAAATTAACTCGTTATCACGGGAAAATGGAGGAAAAAAAATGTATGAATGCATGGCCCTTTAGGGCTTCCGTAGAAAACTAACAACAGCATCCCACAAACATGTTTGCTACAGCTGAAGATTACAAATAAATATGTGACATACAGTGTAATTATGCACTGAACAGAAAAGATGACCTTTTGTCCAATTCTCGATCTTCAGAGCAAATGCAATTTTAAAATTCTTAATGTCTTATTTTCTATGTTTTTTTGTGCTCCTGTAAAGCACTTTGAATTGTCCTGTGTCTGAGCAGTGCTATATAAATAAAAAACCTTACCTTCAGAGCATTAAGTAACTGTCCTGTGCAAAACACAACACTTCATAGAAATGGGGAGGTGTCCCTTTTTTTAATATTTAATGACACTAATGTCACATTTTTTCCTCAAGTCCCCCAGAGTCGTATCATGTTCCTAAACTACAACCATAAAGATGCTAGAGGTGCTTGAAGGAGCCAGGTTTTCTATGCCCTAATTGGCTGCTTTCATTTAATTTGATATTTAATTAATTTTCTGTTTCAGTCGCTGTATTTTGCACTGAAGAAGAACTTGGGTCTCCATACTTTTCATTACTTTGACAACATTTTGAAATTCGCTTACTTGAGGATGGCATGGCATCATGTGAAGGGATCCCTGGTGAGTCCTTCGCAGCATGAAGGTCCTCTGTTTGGGAAGTGACAGGGATTTCTGCTTTTGAGGCCTCCAACATTGGTTCCTTCTTATTTCTCACGGCCCAGTGCATTGACTGCAAACAGATGACCAGATACATCACCAGGCTTTCTAAGTGATACACATAACATCGACACCAGAGTAAAGACAATACATACTGTTTTTACGGAGTCATTCAAGGCTTGCCAGTCATGAAATGGAATAGTAACTCCACTTCTTCTCCAAAGGTCATAGTTTTTTCTTTTGGTTTCACTGCATAAAACCTCTTTGGCTTCTTGCAGTTTTTGGAAATCTGCCACTGCCAGAGAGAAAGAAAAGATCTAAGATGGAACATTAGGCTCACAAAATTAGGAGAATTAAATACCCTCTACTTTGCATACACTTGTCAGCAGCTCTCCATTAACATAATTTGCTTTGAAGTCAAAACATCAGAAAGAGGAATTAATCATGTGTGGGATAATTATGAACATTGAAATTTGGGAACAAACATCACTAAAAAGGTCATAAAAAAAAAAAGTTGGGTTCACCCTGACTTCTAATCACGATTCTGGCTAAAATATTTCATTAAACATTACTCTTGAACATCCCTTCAAAGTATTCACATGCGTCACAATAATGGCCCACATATCTACCTGCTCCTGGGTTGCCTAGGTGTTTGTCTGGGTGACATGTCAAGGCTCGGATCTTGTATTCGTTGAGAATCTGCTCGGTCTGCAAGGTAGAAGATTAAATAAACATAGTGTGCTTTTGCAAATCCAAATGTTGATTTAATTCAGGAATAAGTCACTTATTTTGTTTTGAAGGGACATTACTTGCTGTGTTGAAACACGTTCAAATTTGCACACATTTGTGAGGGACTATGAGGCCACAGAACAAATTCAATATCATACTCACAAGGTATTTTATGTATTTTTGAGTATTTTTGGATTTTATGAGTGAGTACTTCCCACTCATTCCCGGTGTGTGTGTGAGCTCACCCAGATAAATTCCATTCAATTATGTTGATATGGCAATAAAGTATTGAATCTTGAATATATAAGGGAAATATACAAAATGATTTTCTGAGCTGGTCTATGTTATGCTGAGTTGATAATGATCAGTTTATTTTGAGGCCTTCAAATGCATACCAATCCCACACATTGCTGTTGTTAAGACTATGTAATGTTAATAATAATGAATAGACTATAACTTATTGTGTTATAATACGTATTATTATACGTGTGGGCGTGTTAAGGAAGGGATTATTGAAGACAAATGCTGCAGCAACCATCAGACGCTGGATGACGCACGTATAGGTCCTCTGACATCTTTTGCTGAAGCATCAACAGGTCTCTGTTGGTTCAGACTAACCTCTGGAGCAGAGTCCATGAATCTTATGGTTGAACAACTGACAGTTCGCTGGTCGTTTGCGTACATACACCATTTTATGTGACCTTCTACTTCTGAACGCTTAAATCAGAGCGTTTTGATTTGTATATCTAGACAACCATGAGGCTATCACCCAGCAAATAGGCTGATCCTTACAGACGCACAGACCACAACTTACCGACGACAGTTCATCACATCCTAATAAACCGTAGTAATCCTCCAAGTCCTCTGGTTTGCAGTTCAAAACAGCATCCATGAAAATCTGTTTTGTGTGTTGTTTCTGGTAGCGGAGCAGCTTCTGCTATCCTGGACCACAGCTGTTCGGTTCTTAGTCGCTGATGGGGTCCACCTCGCTGCTGCTGCTGCTGCTGTTGGTCACTCACTCACTATATTCTCAAAGCTTAACTTTTTTACTATTTGGTCAGCTAGTTTTGCGTGAATAATTGACAAACTGTCAAATAGTTAAAGTAATCAAGGGATATATCTCTCCTGACTGACTCCTGGGGAAAAGTCAGCGCTCCCTTTCACTGTATGACGCATGCTGCATTCAAGTGCCGAACTGAAACTCAAACTCAGCTCGAAATTTCCAGCATTCACGGGGTACCAGGCAAAGGCGAAGGTTATTAGAAAACATAATAAATTAGTCTGTGATACAAATTATGTCTTTGATGACTAGGCCACAGGTCGTGTGGCATATGTGGAAAAATTAAAATAATATATTTGCAAGAGGCATGCAATTAAGGTTTTCATTAAAATTGCAACGTCTTCATGTAATATAAAAGGTATAAAAGGGATTTATTCACATAGCTCACATGCTGTTATCATAAAGTTTTCCGTGTGCGTTTCATGCATACTTGTTTGCAGTTATTCATGAGCGCTCACCTTTGCTAAAATTAATCCGACAGTTTGAAGGCAGCAATATTTTGTTATGGTTTTATGTGGTGACGTAAAAAGGGGCGTTCCCGTCCTGACTACTGGTGGAGAACGAGTCACGTGCTCATGCAAATGAGCCAGCTGTCCGAGAGGAAGGCTCTGCTCAGCGGCTCTGCGGGCTGAAGATGGCGGACGGAGAGAGCAGTCTCGGAACGGCCTTTTCAGGCGCCTCCGAAATGGAAGAACCAGCCGCGAAAAGGTCGAAAATCAGTCCGTTGACTAACTACGGATTCAAAGTCGCCAACGCGGACCAGCTACCGGGCCTCCCTGGGGCCACTGAGAGCTGGGAGACGGCGGTGAATTGTGCGCAGCCAGCGGAGAAGGAAGCGAAGCCGGTGATGGCGGTAGAGCAGGCCCCAGCAGCAGCGCTAGGCGGAGACAACAATGGACTGGGAATGCTGGTCTCTGAGTCGCACAAACCAGTAGTGAAACTAGACGACGGCGCTGTGCTCGGGACAACTGAGGAGGGTGCTGGTATGTAAAGAAGCGGACATTTAACACAACTTAATGTATTTACTCGACTTTGTGGTGAGTGGGCAGTGCTTGTTTCACCAACTTTAACCGGCGAGTTTGAAACAGAAGAGAAGTTAATTGACGCGAGCTAACGTGAAACACAGGGAAGGTCTGTGGGTGTTGAGAGGTGTGCTGCTTTAACTTTTCTTAAGTCGGCGCTCAAAGGTAAAGAGGAAGCTGTCTGTGACATATATTGTTGGGATTTCACGATTTAACTTAACGCTAACTTCTTTTCTCACGGCACTGAACTTCGATAGCAACTTAGCATTTGTTAGCCAGTTTGCCTCTCTGACCCGCTTACGTTCACTTAATTAGGTTAACTTGAACGCTATCTCACTGACCTTGCCGCCATGCACATTGGTTGTGACAGATCTCAGTCGTTATTCGAGATAAACGCCACTTATCTCTAGTTTCATGAATTTCTCTTCCAACTTTCTCTGCTCAGATTTTCTTGGACATGACGATCTCCCCTCCAATGGTCTGGCTGTCACCCCGGACCACATCACCGAGGAAGATGACAGATCCTCCCATGCAAGCTCCAGCGACTGGACTCCTCAACCGCAAATAGGTAACTCCATGAATCTGAGCAGCATTTGACCTTGCCTGCTGCAGCTGTCAAGAATCTATGTAGTTTTGAAGGAAAGTGTGAAGCATTAACTTTTAAGGATACAAGTCATGCTGAGATGTTGATATTCTTGGACAGGTTCCTACAGTTTCATCCAGCAGCACATCAGAGAGACTGATCCGAGGACCATTTTGAGGGATCTGCTGCCTGAGACTGTGCTCCCACCGGATTTAGACGATATGACATTGTGGCAGATCATCATCAACATCTCAGAACCTCCAAAAAGAAAGAAGCGGAAGGATATCAACACCTTAGAAGATGTGGTCAGACTACTCCAGGAGAGCAAAAGGATCCTTGTGCTGACTGGTGCTGGGGTATGCATGTACATTAGTATTATGCAGTTGTATTACTTGAATTATCATTGAGTGAACACATACTGTTGTCAGAATGTTTGAATGCTTTTTCTTTTTTTCCTGTAGGTGTCAGTTTCGTGTGGAATACCAGACTTTCGATCCAGAGATGGAATTTATGCGCGACTTGCTGTCGACTTTCCTGATCTTCCAGACCCCCAAGCAATGTTTGACATTGATTACTTCAGACGGGACCCAAGACCCTTTTTCAAGTTTGCTAAGGTTTGTTCATTGTGTCCACATGATTTTCTGCAAATCAGTGTTGATGACAACACATGAGAAATGGTTTGATCACCCCCAACTAAGATCCTGATGTCTGGTGTATGATGTGATAATAAACTTTCCGTATATAATGCATTCAGAACTAAACATGTTCACATAAACATTAAGTTGGCGTTAAAAGGTCCAGTTCTTGTTGGTTATCCAGGCTTTTAAAGTTAACAAGGTTTTAAAAGTTTTCCAGGTGAATGGTAAAGACAAGCCATTACAGGGGTGACATGCATGAATATATCAAGGTTTGGTTTTAGTCCACAAGCTCTGATTATGTCTTCGTTGTTACAGGAGATCTACCCTGGTCAGTTCCAGCCTTCACCCTGTCACCGATTCATATCTATGCTGGATAAGCAGGGGAAGCTGCTGCGCAATTACACACAAAACATTGATACATTAGAACAAGTGGCGGGAGTTCAGCGGATTATCCAGTGTCATGGTAAGTGATACAGCTAAAAGATGGGTCTTGGTTATTTTTTCATATAGTTCTTTCCATGACAAAACATCATTAATAACTTTTTATTTCAGGTTCGTTTGCAACTGCGTCCTGTCTCATTTGTAAACACAAAGTGGGTTGTGAGGCCATAAGGGAAGACATCTTTAACCAGGTATGTATTCATTACAAACTGATCCAAGATTACACATTTACCAGCACTAATGGACACTGCGATTTTATTTAAGTGTTTCCCATAACTCCTGAAGCCTATTACCAGTGTTGTAAAAAAGTACCCAAGAATCATACTTGAGTAAAAGTAAAGACATCGTGGTAAAATATTACTTTGGTTAAATTTAAAGTCACCTCTACTAATAGTGCTTAAAGTCTTAAAGTATCTGATATTAAATCTGCTTAAGTATCAAAAGTCATTTTCTGGCAGTAAAAGTAAATTGCATACAAATTTACATGTATGTGTATATACTGTATACTACAGGTCGACCGATTACCATCTTTGTCAGTTATCCAATATTCAGCATTTTTGTTACTATTGTAATCAATGTTTTGTTTTTTGTTTTGAATCCAAATTACGATAAAATAAATAAATTTAAACACAGTGGAGTAAAAGTACAATATTTGCTTCCAAATGTAATAGAGTTTAAGTATAAAGTAGCAAAAAATTGTACTTAAGAACAGAACTCAGGCAAATTGCATTTGCAATTACATTCCATCACTGCCTATTATACACACTTTTGTATGTATTAAGCGACACCTGCAACAATGTCAATGATAATGAACAACAAACTGTTGTCCAACAGTAACAATATTCAGAGTTTCATGGTTACTGCGTGAAAATACTCCTCAACAAATCCTGTGTATCTCTTATACTTTGTGTCAGCACTGGTTTCCAAAACTTGAGCAGTACAGGGGTGGGAGGGAAACTAAAGATTGATTTGACCCTTCTAACAGCAGACACAACAAATAACGATTATTAATTGCTGAATTGCATTGTATTATTTGCTGGAATGGAGCCATTGTTATGAAAAAAGAATTTTACTCATGAACTATGAAAAAAAAACTGCAATGCTCTAATGACACGAGGCTGTCAGGATTAGGCAAGCAGTTTCGGTGGTCTTGTTTATCCAAATTAGCAGCAGCAGATTTCTGAAATCCTCTGGATTCAACACCAAAATGATTTGCTAAACTAGATACCACTCGGGTAATGTGTATTGATTTATTGTCTTTCTTATTTTATTTTTTGTAATTTGTCATGAACATGTTAAAGATGTGATTTTTTTTTTTTAGCTTCAGCACAAACTATCACTGTAGTGATACCCCCAGGCAGAGTAATCATAATGAAACATGCCTTTCATAAACTCCTTTCCCATAAGATTTTGCACCATTCATCCATGTACAATAAATCAGGATGGTGCAGCTGCCTACTTTGAGGACATCGGTTAATACTGTTATTACAGTTATTATATACATGCAGCCCCTATCTAAAGATAAAATTTAACACAAATGTTTTGTTAAAATGCTAATAACATATATTCGTCCTGCAGGTTGTCCCTCGTTGTTCACGGTGTCCAGGTGATATTCCCCTGGCAATCATGAAACCTGACATCGTCTTCTTTGGAGAGAATCTTCCAGAAATGTTCCACAGAGCCATGAAGCAGGACAAAGACGAGGTGGACCTCTTGATTGTCATTGGCTCTTCACTTAAAGTCCGACCAGTTGCCCTTATCCCAAGTATGTTTTTTTCTTGTATTGTAATAGCCATGCAATAACCAGTATGTTTCTATTGTTCTTGCAGTAAATCCAAACAAACAATACTTACCTGTTTTCTCTTCATCTCATCCAGACTCCATTCCTCATGAAGTGCCTCAGGTCCTGATCAACAGGGAGCAGCTGCCTCACCTTAACTTTGACGTGGAGCTACTTGGCGATTGTGATGTCATTGTCAACGAGCTCTGTCATCGGTTGGGTGCAGACTTTGAGCAGCTCTGCTACAACACTGTAAGACTCAATGAAATCACAGAGAAACCCCCTCGGTTACCAGAACAGCCACCAAGTGAGGCCTTGCCTGCGTCCAGCGATGCAGCTCAGGAGGAGCAGAAGCAACACAGCACAGACTTAGTAACAAAGCCTTCAGAGGAGACAGAAAGTCCGAATGTCACAGAGACCGCTGATAATAATGTAACACCTCCAGAGCCTTGTCCAAATGCTCAGAGTCCCAGGGAAGAAACGGCCGAGTCTTCAGAGTTATCTGCAGAAGACGCACCAAAAGAGGAAGCCGCTGACGTAAAGAGCCAAACCTCCAACCTTGAGTTCCGTAGACGATGCTGGATGAGTCGAATCAACAGAAGTCCAATCAGCAAACGCCTTGAGAGTAAGCTTTAGACCATGGTAGAAAGAACAGCACTCTTTACTACAGTACAATTAACAAATAAGTTTTGATTAATTAGATGGTGGGACATGGGTGTGTTAAAACACAGGTGCTAATCCATTCATCCCATTAATTAAAGCTTTTCTCCAGATTTTGATTTCAGCGCAGTAAAATGTTTGTATTTGTTCCCACAGCAGGCCAGTACCTGTTTCAAGCACCAAATCACTACATCTTCCACGGTGCAGAGGTTTACTCTGACTCTGAAGATGAGACTTCGAGCTCTTGTGGGAGTGACAGTGACGAGTCTGAATGCAGCGCAGATGGGGTGGAAGAAGACAGCGAGCCGGAAGAAGCTGGCGTTCTAGCAGCTGATGGCGAGACATGCCTCAGAGAAACAATACAACACACTTCGGCCAATGAGGGCACATCAAGTGTGCAGACAGACAATACTTCTGAACAGACTCAGAGCACCACACACCTTTAAATGTAAAGTACCCAGTCGACAAAGCACTAATTGTCTTTTTTATATATATATATATATGTTTCGTATATTTTTGACTCATCAACCTTACTATTATTTTTCATAAAGTTGAAATTGCGTGACAACTTTGTGTGAATATGCAGCAAGTTTCTTTTTTTTGTTCTGTGCCCAGTTTGGTCACATGCATTGTGTCTGAAACCTCATACTGTATACTACTTACTAAATAGAATGCAGTAGTTTTTTGTTTTTTAAATTTCTTTCCATGTGCTCATCTCATTTTGCATTCACATTTTCAGAAATGTAGCTGATGCTTTCATCTACTGCGACGTACCACGAATGCAACACTAGATTAAGCTTTAATTCCTAAATTATAGTGATTACAAGCAAAGACATCAATTGTCTCAGTTCATCTTGTGATGTCAGTTGTGGTCTCATGATGTGTTTAGAGTTGGTTCATGTTGCCGTTGGGAAACATGTAAATATGTAAGTCTACTGCCTGCTAAATAGTGGGTACTATGAGTTTCAGACACATACATAAATCTTCAAATGGTTTACTTGAATGCATTGTCTAACTTGCAATATATAAAGTTTAGCTCTGCCCTTTCATGAGGGTAAATGCTAGAAATAAGGAACAGTACTCTTTAATTTTAGACCAAAGAACACTTGATCGACACGCTCCTATGTTGTCTTCAAAAGCTTTGTATGTTTAACCTGTCATTTAAATCTTGAAAAAAAATATAACTATTGACAAGGTGTTTCCTCTGACATGTGGCAGCTACTTTTTATGGTCAAGCCTCTTATTTTTATACTCTGATGCAAGAAATACTCATCTAAGACTAGAGGATAGTTTTTCTCTGTGCAAAGTTATAGTAAATTGTAAGATTAAGTCATAGACAAATATTCAATGAGTTCACATTGAAAAATGGCACTTTTTTCATCAGCTTTTGTTGCCCATGTCACTTTTCATAGAATATAAAGTTATAACAGTTTCTATGATTATACAGAGGAGTCTGCTGCCTGCCTGTATAGATTTAAGTGTTTGAAAATTGACATATTTGAGGCGATGTGATTGATGGCAAATGTCTACACCAACATAATTCTCAATAATTACTTTTTCCAAGGTAATGTTTTGTTTACATTTGGAGGAAATACGATTTTTTACATCCTTATAGGTATCTCTTCTGGGGTTCTCAGTAAAAACAAAAAAGAATGAACAATGACCAGTCATTTTTGTTATTTGATGCATAGTCCAGACAGTTTTTCACCTAACAGCCTCGATGTGATGGTGCAGACGTGAGTATTGCGCCCCCTAGCGCCTGTAAGCTCACCCTGGGCTTTCAGAGAGTTTGTGACTAGACTGAGACGATTTCTGCAAGAGACGACGAGTAGGGGTTTACATTACAGTGTTAATATCTGAGAAACGTCCTCATAAAAGCAATAAGGTAAATAAAGGTGGTATGAAAGGATTAAACGTTATTAGATTGTCGAAAAAGTCCGAAGTGTGGAAGACTGTCGCTCGGCATTCCTCCTATGCGCATGCGCAGTGCGGGATACTAAGTTTCCCTTTTTAAATTAAGCTAATCAATTAACGATCAGTTCGTTAATATTAATTCCTTAAAGATTATCTACACGGTCAGGTTTATTAAGGTTTTCATAAATTTCGCCCAGGAATTTTCTCTGGTCAGCCAAAGTCTTCAGAACTACATTTCCCAGTTTTCTCTCGGCTGCTGTCCGTCGATACGACCTGTCGTAAAAAAAAATTCAGTCAACAACAGCAAAACCGAGATGGACACAACCAAAGACGCCCGACAGTTTCTGTCTTTATCCTTATTTCGTATCTAAAATGTTCATGTAGGGACGCCTTGCTTCAGCACACAGTACCGGTGGTGAAAATGGAGGCCATGGAAGATGATAGTTTGAACATTAAAGACGACCATAACCACAACTATTGTGCGAGCAGTAGCAGCAAAGTCCGCACGTATCTCAGTAGCCAGCTGTCGGATGCAACGACGGTCCCGCAGCCCGTCTCTCTGCCGGTGCCGGGAGAAGAACCGGGGACACGACGAGGGAAAGTGTGGTCGGGTGGAGCGGCAGGGTCAAAGTTCATGGACTCGGATTCTGGCAGCGATAGCAGCGAAGTCAGCGAGACCGACTGCACGGCACCGCCGGCCGCTGTCGAGGGAAAATTCACCCTCGAT
Source organism: Pagrus major (assembly GCF_040436345.1). Taxonomy (NCBI): domain Eukaryota; kingdom Metazoa; phylum Chordata; class Actinopteri; order Spariformes; family Sparidae; genus Pagrus; species Pagrus major. The sequence continues at coordinate 15,538,701 of NC_133229.1, read as the reverse complement.
TCTACTTCCAAGTTCCGTAAGTTGACTGAAGGCAGGCAGTGTGACAGCAGGGCCTGACATCCTGTAGCCACTCAGCAGCTCGGCCTGCTGCCACATTACCAACGTGTGAAGGCTGGTGCTATTGGTACAACGGGGCATTTCAAAGCTGACTAGCTCTCCTCTTTCCTCTCAGTTCTGAATGCAATGGCTGTAGAAGACTACCGGAAAAATCACTGGCCAAACCTAGAGAAGGCGATTGATCGTCTGCTGATCCAGAACACGACAGACCACATCTCTGTTTCTTATGCACAGATATACAGGTAAGACAGGGGGTGTTGAAAAAACACACACCCGCGCTGTCCCATGTAAGTCACTGGTAATCTTTGTTGACCTGACATGCTGGCTTTCCCCTTTTGTGTTTCCCCACCTAGTTATGTCTACAAGTGTGTTTGTCAGCAGCACTCTGAGCTGCTCTACAATGATTTGACATTAAAAATAACAAATCATCTGCAACAAGTTTCCACCCATCTACAAGTAAGCACATCCAAATCCAAAGGGATAATTATATACAGTACATGCAGAAACTGTAAAACTGACTAACACTTGTGTTATTGTTTTCCAGGCCAGCCCACCTGAGAGCTTCATTGAGACCTTCAACGTTGCGCTGACACAATACACAGCCTCTCTCCAATGCATAGTTCCTGTATTTATGTACTTGGTAGATATCTTTTTCTCAAGTCCTTTTTTTTGTCAAAGAAAACATAGAACTTAAGTGACTTTAACAACACATTCTGTGCAGTCAAGCGTGGCCTCGTACCAGGGTGTCACTCACATTAATTTTACATTTCGAATGTTTGCAGAACAAGTTCTACATCGAGTCAAAACTGAACAGAGACCTAAGAGAGGATCTGATGAAGCTGTTTGCTGATCACGTCGCAGAAAAACATGTGAACACGCTGATGCGTGAGTACTTCATTTGAAGCCCTGCTTGCTGTAATAGTATTTGAAAATTGTGTAATTGTGAATCGGTAACAAAAGTTGTCACCTATATTTGGTTAAAATAGTTCTTTCTTTGTCCAAATCCAGTGCCGATTTTCGTCTCCCATCCTGGAAAGCACCTACAGAAGACTTTGTTCCTTTCTAACACAGTTGACCTCTAAAATATGTTTTTAATGATTTATTTTCTCTTGTTCAGCTCTTCTCATCAAAGCTCATTCCATGCCCTTTCAAGTGCAGCCATCTACAATGGCCAGTGTGGTTAAAGGCCTCTACAGCCTCCGACCAGGTGAGATCTGTTGCCAGAAAGCTCTTGTATGTACAACTGTTCAAATGTTGTTATTTAGGTGTATCTCTGCCGCAAGCTAATGAAATCTTATTGCCTCCACTACAGCAAAAGAAACAGACATATTAGTTTAGCAGCATTCAGAATGGGATATTTTAAATCGTGAAATCCCTGTCCAGCATAAGAGTCACTACACGTTTCATAGGTCTTTGGTTTCCTCTTTCAGATTGGGCCCAGTTAGCCCCAGCTCTCTTCTCTGGGTTTATTCCCCAAATCAACCCTCCTGCTGTGGAGTCTCTGCTGCCTGACTACGCCGCTCATGACCAGAAGTTGCAGATGGAGCTCTCCATGAACGGATTTCCACGGTAAGTTTTCTGAGGCTTTGCAATGCTTTGCACTGCACTAAACTTGAAATCACTGATGTGGCGTGTTTTTGTTTTCCAGTGGTGACCAGTCACGCAAACGGGCCAGCGATGACTCCTGACTTGCAGAACTGTTACAGTGCCTCCCGCATCTTTATCACAAGTTGGCTCACTGCACTAGGTACAATGTGGACAATGTGTCAGTTTCATCTCCCACGACTCAAGGTCACAAAACACTGTGAACAACAAAGAGAGCTTGATGTTGGGCAGAAACTTAATCTAACTGCACTTAAAAAAAAGCACACAGACTTCCATAATGGTGCTTTCCTCAGTGGTTATGATGCACCCAGCTTCAGTATTTGCGTGTGCTGAGATGGTTTTCCTCACGCTCTCCTCATTTGAAGAGTGCCTTCATGGTGGCTGTTCTGTTCGGATATCCTACCGAGGGATAGGCTGATGATGGGTCTTTCATTCCTAACCTTTAACATGGAAGTGTCTTTTTTGATAGACTGGGCTAGTCAAGACTTTCTATTGCTGCTAATAATACTGTCCATGTGATATTACTACGAATCCCTCAGTTTCACCCACTGTGTCTGTAACCCAGCGGCTTCACTCAACACAAATGAGTGTGGAAACAAATGAGAACAAGGGGAACTAAGTCATTGACCTCAACTCTGATTCCCTTCATGTTGCCTTTACTGTGTTGGTAAACCGGATTGTATTTTCCTGTTACGCCAAAGAGGATTTGCAGTACTTGTTTTTTTTTTTTCCTCTTGACATTGTCAGTGTTGTATGCTGTCTGAGTCACTGAGCCATTTCATTTTTTTATACTAACAAGTTTTTAACTTCATTTGACCTGTTTATTTGTTCCACTCGAGTCAAATTCTAACTTTAAATATATCACTTGTCTGTTGTAGCCTTGTGTGTAGGGTTGCCATGTGGGACATTACACTGTTACTGGCAGAAAGCTGAGTCAACCACAAAATGGTATTTGACAATTTCCTAATATTACTTCAGATTGTTTGACAACTTACCTAAATCATCCCTTAACTGTAAATATATCCAACGTGACGCTTCATTGATTTTTACGAAGCAAACGATATGCAATTGTTTGACCCGAGTCGGGCATACTTAAAGGGACTGTTCACCCTCAAGTCAAAAATACATATTTTTCCTTTTACCTGTAGTGCTAGTTATCTATCTAGATTGTTGTGGTGTGACTTGCAAAGTTTTAGAGATATTGGCTGTAGAGATGTCTGCCTTCTCTGGAACATAATGGAACTAGATAGTACTTGACTTGTGGTGCTCAAAGTGCCAAAAAATCTTTCTGAAAAACTTGAAACAGCAATGTCTCTTTCCAGAACTCATGACCCGCTTGCCTAAGATAATCCACAGACCTTGTAATGAGCAGTTTGTATGTAGGTACTCATGGAAGAGTGGCTAGCTAACTAAGCTAGCTACCATTACAGCCCAGCTGAGGAGGATGCTATTATTGTTACATCCTTTGCTGTAAAAAGCACAAGCCTCTGATCCATGAGTAGATGTACCATGTTCATGAATATGTTACCACCACTAATAAACTCATGGCAGCACTGGTTTTAGCAATTACACTGACATTACAAAAAAAAAAAGACAGCCACCATATGTAGAGAGCTGTATTAATTTACTGATAATTGCACTGAAGATTTCCTACTACTGCAGCTTCACATTAAAAGCATTAAATTAAACTTTAATCACGAAATAGGCTAGTCACAGGAAATGCATTATGTTCAGTGAGTTTAGCGTTTTCTACTATCATTCATCAAAAATGCATCTACAGAGCAAAACAACGGCCATGTTCAGCATTTGTTGACAGAGGATCAGTTTGAAATATGTCTGGGAGTCGTTTTAAAGAGTTGTGGGAGTAATAAAGGAGCTGTTGAATGAAGTGCTGCAGGCAATAGGGTCCTCCAACTTCTCAGTGAGGTAACCAACTCCTTTTTCTTCATTAACATTATCAGTTTCAATGTAATTGTTGTTTGCCCTAACATCATAAAAGATCGCTAACACCAACTACCACAGAAAGCCTAACATACGTGCTTCCTTTCTGCACAGTGTTATAATTGCCAGACAACTCAAACCAAAATAATCTAGATGGAGAAATGGCACCACAGGTAAGAGGAAAATATGTATTTTTGATTTGGGGGTGAGCTGTCTCTTTTGAGCATTAAAGGTTCCTAACATGTATAGCCTGTTCATGATGTAAATGTTTTCTTTGGATAGTGGTCAGTGCACACTAGCTTTTGTCACAGATGCATTTTTGTTAAATGATTCACTTGAATAGAAGTATTTGATATAAGGTCTTACACTGTTTTAAGTGTAAATAGATGCTCAGGCTTGCTTTTCCTTTCTGTCTATGGGTCCTGGAAGTGGTTCTCATCGTCTTTCAAATAAACTAATTTCATTAAATATGGGACACAGATGATTTTGGTTTCTACTATTCAAGATTTAAAATTTTAGTTTGTTAAGTAGGCATAAACTTAATTAAGTAGAAGAAAATAAGAGTCACTGCAGATGCCAAACGCCAGATGTACTATGTTCATTTGCTGAGATTGTCACCTTTTTCTCTAACACGCTGCAAAAAATATCCTTGTTCAAACAACTGTGAATAAAACTCTCTTTGGCTGAATTGCTGTTTCCGAAATGTTCCAAGGAAATGTTTTTTCTTCCTAAAAACCAATAAAATCCTTAAATCCAGTCACAAGCCACTACCAGATGTTTTACCACCTGCATTTTCTTACAGTGTATCACACAACTACAGTGCTTTGAAATTGATTATTGCTGATAATCTGCTGGGTTAACATTAGTGTGTGGGAGGCTTAACAAGGGGCTTCTAATTCTGTAGGATGGAGGTCTGTGACGGACCACTGGAGGAGGAATCCCTTTACAGCATGCTCCCCCCGGCCAATGAGCGGGGACGCCACCCAGACACATGGGCCAGGCCTCCCCAAAATAACCTGCGACTAGAGCACTCACAAATGTTGCTACTTGTACTGGTGACAAGTTACCCTAGCTACTCGGCTCCATATTTTCCTGTAAACTCCAAGGTTAACTCTGTGCGATAAAACCGGGAAGGGTGGGCAGCTGCTTGTGTCCAAGGTTTACCCAGGTGGCAGCAACCAGAAGACCGGAATCTCCCTCTTTGAGCACAGGTGCACTCTGAGGAGGATTTACCAGTCTTTCACAGGGGCCAGCTGGGTTTATTCTGAAGGTAAAACACACCACCCCCCTAATTTAATTGTTGTACACAGTGTCCTGTTTTTTGGCATAGGCCTCATGTGCTGTGTAGAGCCTCAGAAAATCTGACAATGATCCTCAGACAGGCTTGAATCTATTTCTGTTTGAATGTTTAATTGAATTATGTTAACCTGCCTGGATGTGTGCTGCTGTTTTGAGCCAGGGGTCTGTTCACCTGTGTGGACTGTGACTGTGTCAGGAGTGTCCCATTTATGATAATTACACTTCTATTTGTGTAAATTGATGATTGTTGTGGCTGATCAAAATCAGGATAACAAGGGCACGTCGGATGAGGGGCACTGCTTTTTTTTTGTTGATTTTCTTCATGTAAACCGACCCCTCGCTATTATTAGATATGACTTGGTGGGCTTGGAGCCTGTTTGCAAAGGATTAATGTACACAACAGCTGCAGCCTCAGGTCTGTTGGAAGGGCATTGCTGCGTCTCTTAATTGCGCAGATTTGAGTGTCAGTAGCATGTGTGTGCCCTATCTCATGTCTGTATTTAATAACTTGCCCCCACCGAGAGGCAAAAACTTGTGCAAAGACTAAACATTATATACACGTCGGTCTGAGGTGGACGGGCGAAAAAGCCTGTCTGTATCCCACCAGATCTGGTATCAGTGCTTGAACCTGATACCCTGTCGAGGCTGAAATTAGGCTAAAATAAATAGCTATTTTTACCACGTATCCCCTGCTTTTAACTACAGTCTCTGTATTCATGTGCTATCTCTGCACCAAATATTTCACAAGGGATCGTTTTAACATAACATTGAGAGTATTATTAATATGAGTTATAGCTCAGGCACATATCAGTATGTTTTCACCAAGTCTTTACTATGTATCGGATGTAGCTGTTAAATTTGAAAAGGATCAAAACAAGATATTCCTCCTTAAGTTAAATGACTTAAGAGTCATTTAAAGGTCTGTGCATGTTTCATCCTGTTTACTGCAAGTTGTGCATACTTTACAGTGCTTGTTAGGGCTGCCATTAAAGGTATACTATTCAGGATTTTCCTCAAAAACAATGTCTAGACTCCTTCTCATCAGATGTTTATTTTCCTATCAAAAAAGACAATGACAAGCGGTAATTCTTAACATTTAAGAAGGTGGACAAAGTGTATTGACAATGGCAAAAGGATGTAGATGGGGACTTGTTTTAAAATGAACTTTGTGATTACTTTCACAGCATGCAAGAGAACACAGACCAGCCGCCGTCGCTGTCTCAGCTCTTAAGAGAGAGCTACTTGGCAGAGGCCAGGGCCCAGCAGCACCATAGCCGCTCAGACGCTTCCTCCTCACGCCTTCAGATCTACGGCTCCCTCAAAGGCAAGACCGAGGACTCTGTGGGCCACAATGATCCCCAATTCCCCGACCTCTCAGCCTTCCTCAGCCAAGAGGAGCTGGATAAGAGTGTGAACCTGGCCCGCCAGGCCATCGGACATGAGTCTCGAGAGGAGAGGGCAGAGGTCAAGGCCTCTGTCAAGCAATTAACCCCCTCCAACGTCTCCTCAGCCTCGGTTTCTTCCTCTGAACCCCCATCTGTTCCCTTGGCTAACCCCTCTCCTGCTCCTTTTGCCGCCCCCTCCACTGTGTCCTTCACCCAGCCAGCCCCTGAATTCAAAGAACTGCCAGCAACACACACAACAACATTCACATCAGATAGAAAGATGCACAAAGCATCCACACGGCAGGAAAACATGATCAGGAACAGCACGGACTCCAGTGAAGGATTCAACGACTTTAACAGGTCTGGTAGGAATGCCCCGTACGGCGTAGAGACCCAGTCCAAGAAGGAATTCCTCAACAAGGCAGCAGACTTCATTGAGGAGCTCTCTTCTCTCTTCAAGGCCAACAGCTCCAAACGAGTACGACCCAGAGCGTGCAAAACCCACAGGAGTAGGAACCAGAACAAGAGTCAGAACGATGGGACGGTTTATCCCGTCGGCCAAGATAACAGGGAGCGCATTGCCATGCAGGTAGAGGAGGAGGAAGAGGAGGAGGAAGAGGAGAGACCCAGCCCTCCTGTCAGCCACCATCCAGAGGTTCAGCCTGACTCCGGGATCGGGCATGTGGAGTTTCAGGACTGCAGGATTACTGAGGAGCAGCACTCTGTTTCGCAGGGGGTGGAGGAGGAGGAGGCTGAAAGCTGTGCCTTGAATGAAACTCCGTACCCAGCAGATCCGGTGTGCGATCCTCCTCATTTCATCCAGAAACTGAAAAGCAGGGAGGTTCCAGAGGGCAGTAAGGTCCAACTAGACTGCATTGTGAGAGGACTCCCTGTGCCTGAAGTCCGGTAAGCCAAACAAGTTCTGATGTTTCCTTCTTTTCTTTCTGCATCCATGCTCTTTCAGAAGTAGTCTACTTTTGTCTCATTGTAAAAATGCAACACTTGAAAAAGCAGAAAGGCCAGTGAGGTTGTGTGAGTGGAGATGTACAGTGTACTGAGGGGTCTGGATAGGTTAGGGGGGCCTTTTTGTTTGGGGAAGATGTTAGAAGATAGTGATGTAACGATGACATACGTACTTTTACTCCACTACATTTCAGAGACAAATGCTGCAATTTTTACTCCAAAACATGTAATAATGTTATAATAAACATTTGGCAGATGAGATACAGAAATACAACATTAACTTATAATACATATTGGTATTGTCAACTATGTCTGCTGATAAATCAGCAAGTGGCAGTAGAGACGTGCCACAGATAGTTTGTCCACCAGAGAGCACTGATGTGTTATTTTTAAACAATGTCTTGGTCTGTATCTTGGTAAATTTAAGGTGCCAAAAAATCTTTTTTGTGGGTATGTCTTATACATTCATGTTTACAATAGATATAGTTTTAAACTCAGATATTTATGGCTATCTGCCTCAGAAACCCCAGATCTATCCATGTGTGTACCTTCATCTTCTCTCGTTTTTTCTTGGCACCTCCGCACAGAAGTGACATATGATGATAGCAACAGCTGAACAACTGAACCTGTGTTTGTGTAGGTGTGTGTTCCTTGGCCATCAGGGGAAAAACATAATCACACCAGGCTTCCTGTTGTTCTGAAGAATGCCACCAGATTCTTCCGAGGGTGCCGTCCTAGTTAATGCCGTAACTGTCTGAAGTCAGAATGTGCCAAAATATGAGAGGATTTTATACCTTCAGTTAAAGGGTAACTGTTTTCAGGTTTTGTGGAGTTTTCCTGTGTGGAAAAAAGTAGTATAAAGTCTTTGAAGCTGCATGTAATGTGATAAATTACTTTCTGTGATGTTACTCAGTGGCTAAAGTTCATTGTGGGTAATGTAGGCAAACCAGGTTAGAAAAGGGAGAAAAGTAGTCTACTTTTGTAATAAAAAAGGCCTCTGGTTCTGCTGTATTGATTTTGATCATTTGTTTTAAATTGTCCATAGTTATAGGAGTGCAATGCAGACCACTGGTATGCTTTTCACAACCTGGCTCCTACATTATCCACATTGCAAGCCACTGACTGACATCACTGGAGGCAATTTATCAGATTAAAGAAATCTTTGTCTCGAGCCACTAAAGGCTTTATTCTACTTTTTTTCACATATGCAGTAGTACTCCCCAAGACCTATAAACACTATTTACAGTGTAAAATTGGTGGAGTTACCCCTTAACTGCCTTTGGTATCAGACCAAACCAGAAGAAATAAGACAGTTCTTACCCCTTCGAACTCTTTTTACTTCTTTTCTTGCACTTTATAAGGCAGTTTTGTTAGAATTGTTTTAAAGCCCTGGCTGGATGTAGAGTTTCCCTCCCAGGACATCAAAGTCTTGAACTGAAGTGAAGCTGGGGTGTCAGACTATAGGGGGCATGGGCTTGTTGGTCCTGCTGAACATTGTTGAGCCGCTAACATATACTTGTCCGGGGAGAATGTAGCTCTCGGCCATTTTTAGACTGCACTGGCACAGCGAGCTGTAGTCACTTCTGATAATGGAACCAACTGAGCTCTTGGCAGAAGCGTGAAGAGTTTGGTAAGATGATTTATAGTTATTGCCTGGGTGATATCTTTATTTGTTTTAGCTAGATTAGAGGTCTGATTCAGTGCTTTCCCCTTAAAATGTTACATATACACACTTATTTTGAAGCTTTTTCATTGACGTGCTTGTTTGTCCTACCAATGCAGCTAGCGTGCTTCTGACCATGACTTAAAGGTGTCAAAATCAAGTCATCAGGTTCATATTTCCCATCAGTTTGCAGTGTTGAACTGTCTCTGGTGTGTCAGGGTATAGCATTGTGTGTACTCCGAGTCTATGTTTAGCATTTTGCGTATGTGATTGGGCCAGTCAGTTAGAGCTCCCATGGCTCCAGAGGGAATCTCCTCTCTGGTTCTGATGTCCAGAGGAAAAATAGCCGTGACAGGTGCAGCGAGCGGGGTCTTTGCCTCATAGACCAGCCAGCTCCCCTACTACTCATGCTTTCAATTTAGACGCTTACTCATTAGAAATGATATAGGTCACCTCATGACAGCACATTCGAGCCTGTGTTGTACTCAAGTATCAGAAACAGATCTTCTTTGTAGTGTCATGTTTTCACTGGATTAACCAGGACTTCTTTAAAATACAGAAGCTTATTATGCTCATTTTCAGGTTAATAATTTTATTTTGGGTTACTACTAGAATAGGTTTATATGCTTTAGAGCTCAAAAAACACATCAGTTTTCTAATACTGTCCATTTCTGCAGCATTGTATTCCCCCTCTGTCTGACACGCTCTGTTTTAACTCCTGTCTCTTTAAAGGTGCTATTTGTAATAAAAATATAATTTTTGAGTCTCATTCCCAACTCGTCAAATAATTACGCTCTGGGTTTCACAACTTGTCAAAAACTGACGCTTTGGGATTGTACGACGGGGCGGCTGCCATCCCAAAGAGTTGGGAATGAGACTCAAAAATCAACTTTTCTTTCAAATAGGACCTTTAAGGCCACCCCTCCTATACCACTTACTGTATCAGAATACATTTTTAAAGTAACCCTCCCAGTCCTGGGCATATATTATACAAATGTGTGACATGGTGACGTAGTGTGATGTCACAAAGTCACCAAATTAAAACCGAGACTACTGATGAGGCGTTTCAGGAGCAGTGTTCACTGTGGGAGAGAGGAACTTCTTTGACTTTTTCAACTTTCAAGATCTTTTACATGTACAATAATATATACAGCACTTTTTTATGTCTGCAGTTTGGGACATCTTCAACCAGAAGTGTAATTGCCTGCATATTTATTTGAAAAAGTCTTCCCTATAGGTGATCCATGAGAGGGGTACAAGCACTAGAAATGATTTATGACTGTATAATGATGTCTTGCCAGAGATTAACACACCTCACCTCATTCATCCTGTTTGTTTATTGGCTGGATTTTATAAAGCATCATGGCCTCATCTGCTCAAAATAGATGTACTTTGACGTAGAGGCGCCTGCATATGCTGCTGGTCAGGACAGGAAAAGTTAGAGGTTTACTATCATAGTTTTACAATGAATAAATAGACTGTTGCCAATGTACAAGATGTTAGGGCTAAGGACATGTAATATTAGCCAGGTAGACACTTTTCCACATTTTGATATGATTTCTGCTCATTTATTCCCAATTTGAAAGCATAAAATTATAGATTACAATATTGATAATTGGCTTTAGGACACCGGCCAATGTAACCTGTCACCCCCCACCTCTCCTCTCATTTATAAAGGCAATAAAAAGATAAAGTGCATACACTTTTTATGAACTCAAGGTGCCTTTAGATCTGTTGTTCTGTACCCATCATCTTCATAATATCAACAGTGCGTTGCCTGCCTCTAACCTGGCATGGCACGCTGCTGTTGCTTCTTGTCTTACAGGGAAAGGGATATGGCTTGCTCATCAGAACGTTTTTCTCTTGGCCTGCATAACTCTACTACATGGCACCAGGCCAGAGGCACTATAAGGGAACAGGGAGGGGTGGCACATGGTACCAGCCTCATTGAAAGTGTGTCAGAAGGTTAATATAGGGAAAATGACACTGTGTGAGGATGGGGTTATAAATACTTAAGCACGTAAAATCTCCTACTGAAATAATAGTTAAAGCTACCGGGAACCATGATTTTTATTGATTCTGATTTGGACAAAATATGATGATGGTGAAACAAAGTAAATGTTGTTTTAGTGTCGTACCACCAGACTACAGGGCAGCTTCTTTTCTCACGCTGTGAAACTCCTCAATTCATCCTCAGTTCTCCGCCTTAAAGATTAGCTTTAATTTTGTGACTTAACCAACTCAGACAAGTCAGAATCTGACCTGACGACAAGCATTAAGGATAACTATAACAATCAGAAATAGCCAATCTTTTTGATTAAGGTCTTTTTCACTTAAGTAGGTCATCAATATAAATTGAGACCAGTTAAGAGTTCCTTGTAGTATGTTTCAATCACATAACAATGCTATCAAAAGACAGGACACCTTGAACTGCAAACAAGGTCAATTATTATTCTTTCTATTATGATTTGTGTGGAGATTTTATATTTGTAAAACCTTTTCTTAAGTCAAGGAAAGCAATGTGCTACTAGTGGCCAAAAAAAGGATACTTTTAAAGCTGATGGTCGGTGACAGTTTACACAAGGTGATTTGCTTCTACATATTTGCTTTAAAAATGCTTTTAATAAATAGAAAATTGTCTGACTGGAGGTAACCTCTGATCCTAAGTTGTACTGAGCAGTTCGCTGTTTATGTTTATCTGCAGGTGGTTTTGTGAGGGCAAGGAGTTGGAGAACAGCCCAGACATTCAGATCATCACCGACGGTGAGCGGCACTCTCTGATCATCGCAGAGGCATTTGAGGAAGATACTGGACGCTACTCTTGCTTCGCATCTAATTTCTATGGCACTGACTCCACATCAGCTGAGATCTATGTCGAAGGTGGTGTTTCTTTCTTTCTTATTGACTCTTTTACTGTAAGTTAAACACAGTTAGTAATGTGTGGAGTGTGTGCACTTGTTTGTCTAAACCAACAGGTGCCTCCTCTTCGGATTCTGAGGGAGAACAGCACTTTGAACATGTAGCACAGTGAGTTTTTTTTTTTACCATATTGTCATTTCCTTTAGCCTCTCACCTTATTGCAACACTAAATGAGACCTCTCATTTCTTCCTTTTGTGATTTTGAAAGGCTGCAGAGTAAATCTCTAACGCCATCATCAAGCCAAACTCTCTCTGCAGAAGAGGAAGACTCTCCTTCATCTCAACCTGCAGCAGCCATTGAGGAGCCAGCAGAGCAGCTCTCCTCTGCAACGACTAACCAAATAATCCCAGAACCTCCTCTACCAGTGCAGACATCCGTCACTGTTCTTCCAGTCCCAGAGCTCTCTAAAACACCTGTGGCACCTACAGCACAGGAGGAGACAACAGTGTCACCTGTGCAGGTGTTTCCTGCTTTGTCATCTGGCAATACAGATCTCTTAGAAGTTCAGGAGGTGTCAACATCTGTCTCAGTCATATCCACATTATCGCCGGTGCAGACAGCCGCAGCTGTAGCTGTATCATTGCCTTTGACTCCTGTGCTGCCTGTCCTGTCAGCTCCAATACAGACATCCCAACCTGAGGTAGAAGAGTTGCTTCTTTCCACTTAAATTTTGTTCATTGATCAGTTACGTATGTTTTAACCAACATGTTCACTGTTTTTTTTGTTTGATATTTCAGAGTCAAACCTCCAACCACAACTGTCTACAAGGGTTAAACGGGCAACCTATCATGGCTGCCCCTGTGTTCACAAAGGTAGAGTCATTCTAAAAAGGATGTGTGCTGCTACTCTTATGTGTTATATTGATGTAGCCTCTCATGTCCCACCAGAGCCTGCAGGACCTCCTTGCATCAGAAAGCCAGCTGGTGGTGCTAGAGTCCCGCGTGAAAGGGGTCCCGTCACCTCGAGTGGACTGGTACAGAGAGGGAAAGATCATAGAGGACTCTCCTGATTTCAGGATCCTGCAGAAAAGTAAGCTCTGCTGCCATCTCAATGCTGTGATATTAAAATTGCAAATAAGCGTAATGTATTTTTGAGAGCGTTGTGTCCTCTGGATTCATTTGGGTTAGGGTTAAGAGTTTTTGGACTTGCAAAATTTAAAGACTTAAAGGGGCACTATGTAGTTTTGGAGAAGAAATTCAAACTCAGAATTTTAATATTTATTATATTCATGAGGTGATGATACAAACTCAGAAATATTTATTTTAAACAAGCTGTTCTCAGAGGAAAATAAGGTCCCCAGAACACTGTTTGAAGCTAGAAAGAGTGGCAGGGTCCGCCAAATATAAACAAAGTTAAACAGTATGAAATTGTGTTGTCCTTTAAGGTCAGTTTGTCTATTCAGTTTATTCAGTAGCAAACATGACAGTTTGACAATATAGTTTTTTTTAGGCATAAAAAAAATGCCAATGAAGATCGCAAAGAAAAGAAGCGCTGGGGTTAGCTGGTTAGCGTGCTAACTTCAGCAGATACCACTTCAATATAACATCGAAACTCTTATTTCCTCATATTCCATTATTATTTTAATTATTTTGGGGAATTTAAAAAAAAAAAAAGTTTTACATATTGCACCTTTTAAAGATAAATTGAGTAATTTAAGATCTACACTGTGCTTCAAAAGGCTGTTAGTATACTGCATGTCAGCAGTGAGACATATAAACATAAAGTCCTTTATCGCAAGAAAAAATATCTATTTATATCAAATCCTTTCCAATGGTAGAGGGTGTTTAATGAGGACAAAAAGCAGACATTTTTTCAAGGTTAAGGATGTGTTTATATGCATTTAATATATGTTGTTTAGTGTTGAAGTGTTGAAGCATAAATACATTATATTTCTATAAGGAAATTTCAAAAATGACATAAGTCATCTCGCCTCAAATGGTTGTGGTGTATGCTCAGTGATGATAATCTATTATTATATTATCTATTATTCTTACACCATAACTTCAGCTGTTGCACTTTATTGCAGTGTCGTAATGATTTTGGTGCTTGCTTCTGTTTCAGAGCCCAGATCTCCAGCTGAATCAGGTACATATCTCATTAAATCCTCATCGGTCAAAAACAAGTGTTGACTGCACCGAAGCAGCTGCCTGTCTGTGTATGATGCTGCAGTGTGTACATATTACTCTGCTGAAGTGTTTATAGTCCTTGGCTAAGGCTTCTGCTCTTCTTCTGTACATAAGCCAGGGCTGCTTTTCCCTGACTCTGGACCATATAAGGTAGTCTCTCATCCTGTATCAAACCACCATGGCAGATCCCTTCAACCTGCCTCAGCTGCAGATAGACTCTCAGCCCCAGTGACACAAAGAAATCTCACTGCTGGGCATTTGAAACACACAAGTCATGTATCTTTCCTCACTGTGTTAAGATTATCTCTAGTTGATGATGCAGTCAGACCAAACCAACTTGATAATGTGAGTATCACTTTTTTACGTCTAGAGGAAATATGCACGCTGGTCATTGCTGAGGTCTTTCCTGAAGATTCAGGGATGTTTACTTGCACAGCGAGCAACAAGTATGGAACGGTGTCCAGCACCGCTGCACTGAGGGTCAAAGGTAACACTTCTTTTTCTTCACTTTACAAAAACATCAATAGTTATCATTTATTGAATTGAAATTACTGACATCTATCATATCTGATTCTCATCAGGCAATGGCAGCAGCAACCATGTGAGGCCTTTCAACAGTGTAACGGAGCCAAGTCGAATCCAAGAACCTTCCCTATCAGCTCCCACTGTAAACCCTCAACCAGAGGTTACTGTGACCAACAGCATCAAGCCCCACTCCAGCACCATTCGCCTTGACCCGCTCATCTCCACCACCTTACGCCTGGACCCCTTAAACACCAGCACCCTCCGTCTTGACCCCCACAGCTCCAGCATGTTGCGTCCGGACCCCCTCCGCACCAGTCTACCCAGTCTGGAACCCTCCAGCCTGAGCAGCAGCTTGTGCCTCAACTCCCTCAGCACTAGCACCCCAAACTTAGATCCTTCCTACCTCCACCACCGTCCTGGATCCAATGGAGCACGTCCAGAACCACAGACCACTGCACAGGTGCTCTCATACCCAAAACCCTTCACCTCTCCATCTGCGTTTGAGCCTTCGGCTGAGCAGGAAGTGTCCAGACCTTCAGTGACGTCGCCAGACACAAGTCCCAAAATTAAGGGGACCTCAAACCATCAGAATGGTAGCCCCATTGTGGTGCCGCTCCCTGACCCCCCTCCGAACTCCTGCCTAAAGACTGGCAACCATACAAACCACAAAGACTCGCGCTCCAGCTCCAGGGTCGGTCTGCGTGTGCACTTCAAGCTGCCAGAGGACGAGGAGGATGAACAAAGTGATGCGACCTATCAGTCTGATGAAGACGCACAGATGTCGGCCAACAAAGAACCACCACCAGTGCGGGCTAAACCCAAATTGTGAGTAGATGAGACTCAGAAATGGTTTGCAAAAGGGTAGTGTAAGAGAGATTTCGTAGATGGGTTATCCAAATTGTGTATGTGCTGCATCAAAGTGAAATAGATGGGCTGTATTGAGAGGTGGGAGGTTCCTCCTCCACTGACTCAACCAGCAGCTGTAGTCAGTTGCAATCCATGAAGACTTCAAATGTGGACCTTTCGGCTCTCTAAAACAAAGGATGGCATTTTCTATTTGTAAGTGCAATTCTATGCATTTATGTTCATCTGGTATTTCTAGTATTTAATGCTGTAAGTGAAAACTTGTATTGTGTGATTAGCTGTTCACTGTTGTTTGACATCCTCAGCCTAAAACACAGAGATAAATATGACAGTTTGTTCTATGTTGTTTAGTCTGACTGCATTTGCAGTAATTTGACAAGTAAAAGAGAAGTGTGAAGAATGAAGGCTGAAAGTGTCTCGAGCTTGTTTTGTTTGCAGGCTACTTGTTGGTAGCCCATAAAAGGGCAGAGTGTTCTTCATGCTGACTTTGGCTCATTCCTGCTGGGCTCCACTGCATGGACTTAATTTATGAGAGCAGTGCACTCAGCCTCTCTCATTTTCACCATGTATAGTGTCATTTCTTTGGTTAGTAACTTTTGTTTTGCCTTGATCAACAGGGACCCAGCCCAGCTCCAGCTCCTGCACAACCAGGTCCTCATGGAGCAGCAGCAGGATACCGAACCTCAGACCCAAACCTACACCCAGCCTCAGTCCCACCCCCCGATCCAGATCCAGATCCAGCCCGAGGTCCAAAGCTCCCACGAAGGCCCGCTATGGTCACCCAGGACGCACCGTGAACCCCATCCGCCGCCTTTCCAGCCCTACCTTAACACCACAACACCCTCCTCAGCACCTCCACTCACCACCGCCCCCCCTGCTCCCTCTCTAAGCTCTGCTCCGGCACTCAACACCACCCTCTCACCCCGTCTGAACACTTCTACAGCTCCTCCTTTGAGCTCCCCTCCTTCACTTCCTCAGCTTAAGACTTCCTTACTGGTGACCTCGCCTCCACCTGCCCCACAGCTGAGAACTCCTCTCAGTATAGCTCATGTAACCCAGATGAACACCATTCATGCCTCCCACCTCAACCTAACCCCTGCAGCTCTTGCCACAACTGCACCCACTCCCCACTTTTTCTCTCCTCCTGCACCAAAGCTTAGCACAGCCCCCGCAGATTTGACCCCATCCTTACAGCAGATCACATCTCCCGCTCCTCTTCTGAGAACTACCCACGCCTCCCTCATGAACCTCACAGCCACCTCACACACCTTCAACTACGCCCGGCCTAAAGAGTTTATAGCTGCTCAGACCTTCTCACCAGTCAGGAGTCCTTCCCCGACAGAATCCCCTGTTCCTCTGCTCCACGAGCTGGCTGCTGAGCTCAACTCGTCTGCAGCAAGCTCCCCTACTCTCCCGCCATGCTCCCCGCCACCAAGGATCTTCCCCACAAGGGTGCTCAAGTCTGCCACCAGCCCTCCGTCATTGGTGTCTTCACCCACACCGGGGTCGGCGTCGTTCCTGAACAGCATGTTCGCCCTACGAGCCCAGTCGCCTCCTCAGGCCTCCTCTCCCACTTCCAGCAGCTCCACCCCCAGCCCCATTCAAAACCCTGTGGCGTTCCTGAGCTCAGTCCTGCCGTCCCTGACCCCGAGTCAGCCCACCAACTCAATGGGCCTGCCCAGGGGAGCTCCTTTAGGGTACGCCCTCTCTGACAGACTATAAAGCTTAAAAGGTTGGCGAACTGTCTCATGCTCTAATACGTGTTTTGTTTCTGTCTCTTCAGGCTAAAAAAGAGCATACCAAGGGTGCGGCTCCCGTCGATAGAAGACATTCGAGAGACTAAAGAAATTCTACTCCTTGACATCGAGAAAAAGCTTCGTTTTAAAGATGATACTCCACAATTTGCACATCAACAGGTACTAAGTTGTTTCCAGCTCTGCTGCTCTGATTGATTGCATCTTTTTTGACTGCCTCATTTGCAGTGATGTAGTGGGGAATAAATACAATAACAATTAAATTCAACAACTACCTGAAGGCATATTATGCAGGATTTGTTGTTTTGTTGTTAAACACACTATTCAAAGTTGCCCCCCCTGCCCTGCTCAGAGGTCGAGATAGAGAGAGAACAGTGGTGGTTGAGTGAGCTAGAGAGCAAAATAAGAGAGGGAGCGCTGCTAGCGAGAACAAAGTAGTGAATCAGAGAAATAAAATATTATTTTCTGATTTACTCACAGAGGTTACGTTCAAAAGCACAACACGCTCCAGCTTATCAGCTGTTTGCCTCTGCAACTTTTTATACATCACAACGGGTCGAGAGCAGATGAGCGAGGCGGAGACTGCGATGTCATCTGGTCACTGCGATTTTATATTAGATTTTAGGATACCAACCTCACACCCTGTTCGCTGTCATTGGCTGAGGGCTACACACCACGGTCCAAAGGCTGATGCCCAGAAACATCCCAAGCACAGCACAGCGAAGAAAATAGTGAAAAACAATGATACAGACACTTCTCTTGAGTCTCAGGAGTTTCTTATGAGTCTATACACTTTTTTAATGAAAACCCTGCATAATATACCTTTTTAATTTAGCTCCACCAATCAGGTGGGTCCACTATTTATTTAAATATATAGTTGATTTCTGGCTCCATTACATCCCTGCTCAGTTAGATGTTAGACTACTGTGTGAATATGAATGTCAATAAATGATCAGTTTGTTGACATGGAGGTATGTGATCACAAGATTTTAACTAACCAACTGTTGCAATCTAGGTTTTTATGCTTTTAAGGAAGAAGTTGACTATATATTAACCAATGACTCAAGCTTTCTACCTAGTATGTATTTATTTTAAAGTGAGTGGACCTCAACAGACATTTAAAACTGTAAAAATTAATAAAAGAGACATAAAATCACTCCAATTGACTCCGAGGCGATGAAGAACTCGCTGCATCATCCATTACTCCCTCCCTAGTCATTCACGATTTTTCATCATTGTGTGTCTGTGTACCTTAACAACACATGCATGCTGATAACAACAGCTTGCACATTATTCCATCAGTATGTATGTACAGTATGTGTGCGTTTTGTTGGTGTTCATCATCCATCCCTATCCTCTCATAGAAGCTGAGTAATGAGGGGAAAACAGCGAGCAGACCTCTTGGACCAAACATTCCTGCTACTGTCATTAACTATGATGAGGTACAAGGATCATCCCGTCCCAAGCACTGCTTTGCTCTAGGCTGTATGGGTTATTAAGATGTTTCAGACTGAGATTACAAAACTCTGGATATGCTCATATACTGATTCAAATATCATAGTTAATCAATATCTCTAATCGAGCATCCATGCTTCTGTTAACTAATACACAACCTGCACTAATAATCTGATAAAAAGGGTTAAAATTCATGAAACTAATGACTCTATTGTTGTGTAGTGCTGTATTCTCAAGTTAACTCATTTGACATTTTCCCCACTGAAGCTTGCAGCCCCATTCTCTGTTTGCATTTAAGATTTTCCCAAAAGGTCAACAGAGCTTAGTCTTTATTCTTCAACTCACAAACCTGAATATATACAGTCCATATAGTTTTGTCTTAGCTAAATAAAAAAAGGTGCATAAATGTCGAGACTACAGTTCATCTTCCTCTGTTCACTGTTTTACCTTCAGCCTTTTTTTTTGTTTTTGTTTGTTTGGCTGCATGATATTTTTACCAACCAGGAGTGATACTGTCAGACAGACGCCACTGCATGCTCCTTATCATCAAGTGGTTTAAAGTCACAGTCTGTTTTTGTTTTAAGATTTGGGCCACGGATAGTTACTTTAAAGCAACATTATGCAACTTTTTTACCTTAAAATAACAGCTTACAATCATTTTGCTGGTACAGTGTCTTGTAAAGTGAATGGTGCCTCTCTGCCCCCCTATCACTTGTTTCTACACTATGTAATTTCAGTGAGAGGGTAGGATCACAGCGTTGCGTACATGTTTACTTCAACATACTAAGTTTTCAACACATAACATTGTTATGACATCATGAGTTGTGTTTTGCAGTTAGCATCTACATTACATTACAAAACTGTGGTGGGCGTCGAATCGCACTAATTTCTACATAATGTTGCTTTAATACCACTGTTGCTTCATGTTAAATAGATGCATGTTGTCTCATATTCTTGATAATTGCACATTTTTTGTTCCCTTTCAACGTGTTGGCGCCCATGTTGACTGTATGCATGTTATTGCAGCCACCAATTTTCAGGGGAAAAGCCGGATAGTGCACGCAGTAATGTGACAGTGATGATGACTTTTATGCAGTGGTTTTCCTCTTTCAGGAGTACAAAGTGTCCAGTTTTGAGCAGAGACTAATGAGCGAGATTGAATTCCGTTTGGAGCGAACGCCGGTGGAGGAGTCGGACGATGAGGTGCAGCACGATGACGTCCCGACAGGAAGATGTATCGCTCCCATATTTGACAAGAAGCTGAGGAATTTCAGAGCCATGGAAGGCGTGCCTGTCACTTTCACATGTAAAATACTGGGAGTTCCTGTTCCGAAGGTGAGGGGTCAACAACTGTGCTGCACAAATAACACCAATGATCTTTCACTTCTTCACACCCTTCGCATCTCTCATCAGGTTTACTGGTTCAAGGATGGCAAGCAGATTTTGAGGAAGAACATCCATTACAAGAAGATAAGAGAAGGGGATGGGACCTGTGCTTTACATATAGAGTCCACGACCAATGACGATGATGGCAACTACACCGTCATGGCAGCTAATCCACAGGTAATACTTCTCATTCAGCTTCCTGTTTATGTTGTCAACACCTTCTCCCCCGCTGCAAAATCTGAATTGCTGATTGCTTTTTAATGACCACCAGGGACGAATCAGCTGCTCGGGTCATTTGATAGTCCAAACAGGACCTCCCCGAACCCGACTGATACCTATTCACTCTCAGAGGTGAGCAGGACTGAGTGTGCAGTGTGATCTGCTGAGGTAAGAAGAATCCCTCAGCAGCAAGAGGAACCAACCAGTTATACATTTTCCTCCCTGACAATAATGATATTTTGTGATCATGTACGGATCTATAAAAATATGCTAACATGCACCACAACAAAGACCAACATGGATTATTGTGAGGTGCTGTACCACTGATTTCCTTTCCGATCCGATAACAAGTAAAACCCAGGCTGGTATCGCCAATACGATACCGATACTTTGTACAAAATCTTCATAAAATGGCATGTTATAGTTTTAAGAATGTGGGGAACTCCAGATGTTTGAACGTTAACAGATCCTGGTTATAGCGTAGTTACTTTCTACTGCGATGATCACCCCAAATTACTGAGTCTAGATATCAATCTTTTAATATGTGAATCGATCCTAGAATAGACACATTTGGGATCTGAAGTATCGATATTTCAATCAGCACACTACTACTGCTCACTTTCTCATGTTTTCAGGGTGCGATCCCGCATACAGGAAGTTGAAAGTGAGCAAACCCAGGAGCGCTTTTTTCGGCCTCACTTCCTCCAGGCTCCGGGGGATATGCTGGCTCATGAGGGAAGACTGTGTAGACTAGACTGTAAGGTAAGCAGCAGCTCCTGACATGTAATGCAATCTGTAAAAATACTGCATGTTTTTCCTCACTTTACTTTCAACCTTTTTTGTCTTCCAGGTGAGCGGCCTCCCCAACCCAGAGCTGATGTGGTTGGTCAACGGTAAGCCAATCTATCCAGACCTGTTACACAAGATGTTGGTGCGTGAGAATGGCGTCCATTCTCTGATCATCGATCCTCTGACGCAGAATGACGAAGGCACATACACATGCATTGCAAGCAATAAAGCAGGGCAGAGCTCCTTTAGTCTAGAGCTGAAAGTTGTGGGTAAGGACTGGAAACAATCAATGATCTTACATACAAAAATCAGTTGAATACTTAAGTGTGATGTCTCAATTCCCTGTTGGAAAGTTAAGGTAATAAAGGTCATGTCCACTTTAGAGAAAGAGATGAAGCACCCTCCCCAGTTCCTGGAGAAGCTGCAGAACATGGGTATCCCTGAAGGAACTCCAGTCAGGCTGGAGTGTCGGGTGGTGGGTATGCCCCCTCCGGCCATCTTCTGGAAGAAAGACAATGACACCATTCCTCGGAGTAAGGACAGGATCAGGTCAGGAAGAGTTCTGAGCATCTCCGTGTAGCTGTTTCAGTTATTGCAACTCAAAGGATAAGTTCACCCAACATGTAAATTCAGTCATTATCTACTCAGCCTCATGCAGATTGGAAGTAGGATGAAATTCCATAGTCAAGACAAAACATTTCTGAAGCTTCAAAGTGAAACAACCAACCCCCCCATAAAATGGCTCCATACAGCTTGTCCAGCGTAATCTAAGTCTCCAGAAGTCCAGAGATCCCAAATTGATCTGATAAGACGTTATTTACAAGCTGAAATCTTCACTGTAGCTACAAAGCTAAAGTGTACATGAGCCCATGAGCAAGTGCATGAGTTCGATCATGTGTCAAGGGTGTAAATAACGCCTTACAGACACTTGGGTTATACACCAGACCACTCCGTATGGAGCCATTTTGTTTTTTGGTGGGGTTGTTTTTTACGTTTTCAAACAAGTCCTCATTACATCAGTTGTTTAAGAGAATGCTGCATCGCTATTTACTGTGAAGCTCCAGAAATGTTTTGTGGACTGTGAAACTTCACCAGACTTTCCATCAGCATGGGAGTGAGCAGATAATGACTAAATTTCCATTTCTGGGTGAACTTTTCCTTTAATTGTTTAAAAAATCTCTGTGGGAATTAATTTTCCATTATCTGTTTATTTCAGCATGAGCCAGGATGCAACAGGATACGTGTGTCTCCTCATTCAGCCAACAACAAAGGATGACGCTGGCTGGTACACGGTGTCAGCAAAAAACGAAGCTGGGATTGTATCGTGCACCTGCAGGCTCGACATCTATGGTTAATATTCTATATAGCTGTTTAATTATCAGCTTCATTAAGACATGTGCCATAGCTTTAGCATGTCGTTTTAAGTAGTAATACTAGCTGTCTGCTGATCCTTCAGCACAGTGGCATCAGAGTGTCCCAGCCTCCATGAAGAAGGCGCCGCGCACAGGCAGCCGCTACGCAGCTCTGACAGGCCAGGGGCTCGACATCAAGTCAGCTTTCCCCACATCGGAGACCAGCCCCATCCTCTTCTCCAGCTCCCCTCCCGAGGTCATGCTGGAGAGTGAGGAGCTGTGAGCGGTGACCCTCAGAGGCCTCCCAGCATGTTCTGTGACCCCCCCGAGGGTCAAAACAGTAGAGGGCTAAAAGGAGAACAATGATCTGAGCAGATCGTTGTTTTATTTGTGTGATGCATTTGAAGTGATACATTCATACTAGAATGGCAAAAAAATATTGTGTTAAAGCTATCAGCACTGATAGTGGGTTTGTCACCATTCCTATTTACCCAAGTCATATGAAGAGTGTTTCACATACAGAAGAAATTATGGATTTGCAAAGTCTTATCTCATGAGCCATCAGTGGAGTTGAGTAATGTTCAGATTTGAATGACACGCGTTTGTTTTCTACATCATAATTAGCTGCGATAGATAGTGAGGTTGTTGCTTAATTTTGAGGATAACATCTGTTCTTAACTGGTAGTCCTCAAAGTTGTTCTAGCACCACTTATTTTTACTGCAATTCATATACTGTATACCTGTACTGCTAGTAAACTTTTCTTTTAAAGTTTATATAAAAATAATTAAGTTATTGTTTATCAATGGTTGAAAATAGTTCATAGTGTATTCAATTAATAGACATTTGAATGTGCCATTTAGATCAGTTCACTTAAATGGCTCCAGCAAGGTGGGGTTTCATCTACTAAGTTTTTCTTGACATCACCGGTTCACATTTTTGCACCATGTTTTTTCATGTGCATGCATGCCAATGGCTGAAGAAGATGAGCTATTGTATAACTAAACATACACACTTAATAGTCATGATAATGATGAGTCTCATTCATGGTTAGTAGCTGAAACACTTTTTTTGAATTTCCTTTCATTCATCTTTGTATTGATGAAGATTTATCTCAATTGCATCTACACTCCGAGATTGATTTTCAAAGGAATGAGTCAGATAAGACGAAAAGCTGTCGGGAAAGTTTTTTTTTTTTCTGTTTTATGGTCAAATGTATCCTGCAGAGGTTATCATTGAACTTTGATTCAGATAAATTCAAGTCAGTTTGGAAACATATTGAAGTAGGATTTGAAAACATACTCAACTGATGTAAAGTTGCACATTGTAAAAAAATATTGTCCTTCTCAGAATAAAGTTATATTTATTCAAAAGAGTGACATGTTTACTTCGCTGGAACAGGTTGTTACTGCAGTATTATTACAGTTAAGTCAATTAATGTTAAGGTTTCCTCCCTCTTTTTCAGAATTTTATGTAGAATGTATTGAAATAGGTTAAAGGAACAGTTCACCCAAAATGAAAGTTCAGTCATTATCTCCTCATCCCCATATTGATGGAAAGTAGTGTGATGTTTCCTCAGAGGGTGTATATAACGTCTTTTCAAATCACTTTAAGTAGATGATGACTGAATTGTCATTTTTGCGTGAACTCTGCCTTTAATGGGTAGCTTACTCTGCTACCTCCGATATTAATGTTGGTAACAATCTCAATGTTGGCTGTCATTGCTGAGAACTTGTTTTGACTCTGTTGTAATCAGAGCCCTATTATCTTAAACTGGTGCTGAATTCAAAACAAATGGGGAAGCTCGGAAGCCAATTAAGCATTGCTAATCAGTCCAATTATAGGGGAAGAGAGTTCAAATAGGCATAAAATTACATTCACCTTACGTGACCTAATTATCCTCTGAGCCTCATTTGACCAGCTGCCAGGCCTGCTTGTTAACTGGGTGCTGTATGTGTTGCTTAGTGGTGAATGTCCCTTGGCCCTAAATGACTTGTTTTGTTTCAGGGTTTTTTTTGGAAAAAACAAACAAACATTTTCTACATGAAATCCACTTGCTTTAGCAACACAGTAATTACAGTAATGTTTTCAGTCTCGATTCTCAAAATGTGTTCGAAAAACGCAATAAAAGTCCAAAAGTATTAGCACACTTGTGACGTGTCTCACTATGCTAATTACAATTAAGTATGAGCTTATTAACTAAAAGTAATCCTGTGGTGATAATGAGATTTATCAAGTCAAACCACACATGTGAGGGGAATCCTTTTTTTACACTTTCTCCTGGACTGAAACATACGCTTTGTGCCCTAATCTCCATTTCTCCATAAGGAGAGCTGGAATTATGCTTGGCCATGTTTCTGTCAGAGCAGACGGGTCACTCCCCAGTTGTGACATATGGCTTTTGACAGAAGACATGGTTCAGCCACCGGTGCTCAGACAAGCCAATCATGTGAGGGGTTGTAAAAAAAAAAAAAAAAAGGTTGGAAGACACGGAAGGGCCAGGCCACGTCTGAGACGAGGGCCTCAGACAAGACAAGCAGCAGCTGGCAAACTACCTCAATCTGTAATCAATGAACCAACTGGTAGATGGGATTATATGCCTAATTGCACAGCTAACCAGTCCATCCCAAAATGACCAGACAGCATCAGCTTGTGTCCATGACCCAGTACCAGAGACGGGCATTATTCTAGGCCTCCGACAGTGATTAATCATTCATAACCTGCCGCTACACCCAAGCTTTGAGTTTGTCAATACACAGTGACAGGAGCTACATGTGCTGCCTGACAAAGGATGACACCAGAAAATATTTAGATCCTTTACTTAAGTAAAAGTAACAGCAACATGGTGTAAAAGTCCTACATTCACATTTGACTTAAATTTGACTTAAAATGTATTCAAGCATCAAAAGTACTCACTCTGCAGAGTGGCTCCTTTTTACAGTGCAAAACTGTCATGTACTGTTATATAATATTATTGATGCATTCATATGTAAACAGCATTGTAGCTGGTCAAAAACTAATTTTACTGAAGTTGTATATTGTTAGGTAGTTTATAACAACATATCGAATTTTACTCTAAGCACTGTACTTCAAGAAATCAGACATGTAATTAAATGCAATTCAAAGAACAACTGAGAGACCACTATTTTATCAATTTTAATATTTACAATATTAATGAGGTAATAATACAAACTCAGAAATATTTATCTTTTTCATAACTGAATAAATAAGCTGTTCTCAAAGGAAAATAAGGTCGCAGAACACTGTTTGAAGCTAGAAAGGTGGCAGGGTCCGCCAAAGTAAAACTGTGAATCTGTGTTGTCCTTTAAGGTCAGTTTGTTTATTCAGTTTATTCAGTCATGAAAACAAAGAGAGTTTGTTTATTTAGTTTGTTTAAGCATAAAAATCATCAATCTTTCTCTTCTGATCTGATTAAAATTTCATCCCCAAAACTACATAGTGCACCTTTAAAGTAGACTCGGTTTTTGTGTGGATTTTAAGTGACAGTCAACAGTGTGTTTGTGTGTGTGTGTGTAATGGAGGAACATGCTCACATCCATCCTCCTGGATTACAGAATTCAATGTCGGCAGATGGGACGGACAGACAGACAAATTATTCTGTCTGTCTCATTTTCTCGGACCACTACACAGATCAATTATTTATTTCACATGTGGT
The DNA here is from genome assembly GCF_040436345.1 of Pagrus major. Taxonomy (NCBI): domain Eukaryota; kingdom Metazoa; phylum Chordata; class Actinopteri; order Spariformes; family Sparidae; genus Pagrus; species Pagrus major. Next base: position 15,512,724 of record NC_133229.1, on the reverse strand, counting down.
CCCACGTAAATAAGGAACTTTAATGCATCCCACATACTGTGATACATTAAGACCACAGCGCTGATAAACACCCTTTCAGACTAATGTACTGTACAAAGTAGAAGAAGATTTCTGGAGGGTTTCATATTTTACCTGCCGACAAACTGCTCTCTAAATCTCACATGGAGCAGTAATCTGTACACCATCTTGGCCCATATTGTTTGAGAGCCATAATCCCCCAATGTGCTGTTAAAATCCCTCAGGTTACAGGCCACACTTCCACTTCTGTTGCCTCGGGCTAATCTCAGATTATGGTTATTATCACAGTTACATGAGAAGTGAAAGGGGACTTCTTAGTGGCTTATGTAACTTTAAAAAAACAGTCAAATAAAACCATTTCATTTGTGAATAAATGTGATATTAAGTTGTGATACCTACAGATTCAATTCTGTGATAAATATATAACAATTACTGAGTCACTCACAACAAAAATGTTCAATTTTACAAGGAGAAAACATAAACCTGGTAAAATATTGATAAAGAAATAGAAAACTTTATGAACATACAATTAGTCAAATTTGCATTCCTTTCTTTGACAGTATAGTGAATTTGAAACGAAATAAAAATAGGAACTTTTCTTTAACTGATTTACCTGATTATATTACATGATTTGTCAATATTGTGTTTAATTGAGAGTTCAATCCTTCATAGTTTTTAATGGCATTTGTTCTTGATGGGACATAATTGGTGGAAATGTAAGAATAACTGATACATATCCACAGTCTTAGCCTTTTTAAAGTTTGTTTGCATCATCAGCTGTGGTGAGTTGTGCTACCAGATGGCAGACTTTTGGTGTTTGTGACACATGGCTCTGAGTGAAGCCACGGCCAGATAGCCCAGCCCAAGATAATTGGAATTTCATTAAGGTTTTGTTTGTGTGTGTGTGTGTGTGTGTGTGTGTGTGTGTGTGTGTGTGTGTGTGTGTGTGTGTGTGTGTGTGTGTGTGTGTGTGTGCACTGACTGTGTGTATATATGCATGTGTGTGTGTGTTTATGAGTCCAAATGGGTGTGTTTCTCTATGAGCAATATTGAGGATGGGGGGAGAGGGCAGGGACTCCACCTGCTGCCACCTGTTCATCTGCTCCTTCTTATAAAAGCTGCTCCCTCACTGTCTCCAGGACCACAGACACCTTGGACTCCTCAGGCTGTCCACTATCTGGAGTTACAAACATTTCAGCACCAAAGAGGACAGACAGTTGGACATCAGCCATCACTGTATCACTGAGGAAACCTCTGAGGATAACTGAAGCTGGAACTAGAAACTTCTCTGATAAATCTGCTGACTTGTATCTGAGTCTTTCTGATCTGAGGACATACACCGGTTTGATCTCTTCATCCAAAAATCATGAAGTCTCGTCGACCCAGCTGCACTGACTCTGGATCCGAGTTCTCAGAATCGGACTCCAAGAGCCCGGAGAAATATGAGACCGCCACGAGGCGGCGGATGGCTGCCAACGCCAGAGAGAGGAAGAGGATGCAGGGTTTGAACACAGCCTTTGATCGCCTGCGTAAAGTGGTCCCCCAGTGGGGCGAGGACAAAAAACTGTCCAAGTATGAAACTCTGCAGATGGCCCTCAGCTACATCATGGCCCTAAACCGGATCCTGACAGACGCCAGGAGGCACAACGCTCCTCACAGGCAGTGGTTGGACCTGCAGTTTGACTGCGTGCAGCCTGAAAACTACCCGTGCCTCATGAGGTACGACTCTCCGACTGAACAGGAGTACATCCACTCGTCCTTCTCATATCAGTTTGACGGCCATCAGGTTCACGCATAAACTGCTGCCATGTGGTAGATAATCAGTCATGCTGTTGGGTGTGAATAATTTTCCTTCAATCTAGGAGACAGTAAATACATTTGTATTGCATTATTTTCTTTTTGTATTTATTTTTGTATGACAATCAGAAAAGCTTCTATTTCAAGTGTTGTTGTTTTTTTTACTTTTGCAATGTTGAGCATCTTTTTGTTCAAAGTATAGCAATGAAAGAAATGTAGTGTCATTATAATGACCACTAGATTGTACTGAAGAAACAGGCAATGATGTATTTTTATCACTTATTTTGATATGGCCCTAAAATGTTGTGCAATGTTCAATGGATTCTGAGAAAATCATTGTGGTCTTAGTCAATATGTAACTATTTTGTCAAAGTGTACGTACATGTTTGTAGAGTTGAAAAACAGGTGTTATTTTTCACATGCAGACCTCTATTTTGTTGAATTATAGTTTTTGATCCAAAATAAAAACTATTTTGTATGAAAAAAAAAAACGGTTTTCTTGTTCTTTAATGTCTTCTCTGTTGGGTAGAGTCGTAACCTAATTTTGATGGTAAAATATGAGATTTTTATGACATTGGTAATTCCATTACATAATGTGCAAGTTGGTTTATATTTTTTAAAATATACAAAGCTGATTCCTTGTTAAAAAACCTTTTAAAAAATGTATATTGGCAAAATATAACCCCGACATACTGATAATATTTTACTCAATAGAACTTTTACTGCATAACATTCTCATTTCAATAAAAACGTCCTCTTATTTTTAGAAATCTTTGGCATTTTAACCCTAATGATCTCACTTTGTCTCCTTTGTGATGTATAAAAAAGGCTATCAAGGAGAACAACTGATTTACAGCAGGTCCTTTGTTTAGTGTGTCAGGTTCTCAGTAGGAGTAATGGCAGGTCATGTCGGCTGCACGGCCTTGCTCTGCACCCTGGGGAATAAATCATCCCTTTTGTCCTCAGCTCCTGTGCTCTGAGATAAGACAGTATTACGTCAGAGGGGAATCAAATTCTCAACATTTAAAATAAACTTATTTTTAAGGAGACCAAATACTATAATTTAACTTTCCTATTCTCAAATGTTATGTGTGAAAATAACACATTTTGCAGTTTAAAGATAGTAAACTGTTTCAAATCTGCCACAGGATGGTCGGACGCCCTATGATCCACAACTGTCCATCTTTGGAGCCACACAGCTACAGATTTAAATGCTAATCATCGGCCACTGAAAAGTGATTGTTCCAGATTTGAAAGTTTGAATGGTGGCACAAGCCACAGCAAATTAAGGAAGCCTGTGTGCCAGATCCTGCCACAGCTTCAGAGTGGGAGCAGAAATTAAACTCTATTGTGTGGTAATGGCTGTGTGTAATCGCTCTGTTCAGAGCCGCTGGAGCATGAACGCACATAGCTGGACCCAAACTCTATCTGCATTAGGTAGAAGACATCTACAGTGGTGCATTAACTGTACTCTCTAACTGCTAATATGATAATGCAGTTGACTGGGGCTTTATATTCTTGTTATATCATTTCATATTCCAGTTTGTTTAGTTAAATGTCTGCACAAATTAAACAAACACGTACAGAGATAAAAAGATAAATACATAGATAGATATCATACACCAAATTGTATACAACGAAATGAGCAAATAATGAATATATAACTAGATATTCCTTGTTTGCTTAACAAATTTTAGTCAAAAACATTTAAATACTGTGATGAGTGTGGCAGGAGGCCTGTTGGTTTTGCAGAAGACACTTGGCCCATTGACGAGGTGCCAAACACTGATACAGATGGTCACACTGATTCATATGCCACGATGAATGTTTGCATACCTAATAAATGCTTTCTGACAGTTGGCATGTCAAAAATGAATAGACGGCAGAGTCAAAAGTGCGTAATGGTAATGAGGCGGAGACCGTCCGTGACACTGCAATTACGCTCTTCATTAATTCAGTCACAGGCCGCAAACAGTTGGTGACAGAAAATATAATCAACATGCAATTAATTGATGTCCTCAATGGGAGCACGTTATTGGATGAGTTGTTAATCAATAGTGACAACAATGTGCTCAGCATGGAAGTAATTGAGAGGGCAAAACAAATTAAAATGGCTTTGAACTGCTGAATTATTTTCCCTTGCAACATGGCTGGATGCTCTTTTTATTAGACATTTCCAACAAATGTAAGATATCTATAATTAGTATTGTGGGGATTTTTTTGTCAAGGTATTTTTATAATTCCAGCTCGTCGCTGCCAGTTCAAAGGAGGATTGTTCGTGAGAAGGAGGCAGCTGATCAATACGTAACATTCTTTGCTTTCTGGTCACATTAATTGAGGTTTTTACCAAATGCACTGCCTGTTGGGAACATGAAATCATTATTTATGAGACACAATTGGTAACAATCAAATCTAAAAATATAAGAATATGAGAAAATATCATATAAATATAAGTTTGAAACAGGCTAAAGATTAGATACAAGCTCAGAAACACTTTGAACTTGTAAATTTACAGCTAATTAAACATAAGTTAATAGTAATTTAACTGTTACGAACAATAAAGCACTTTATAAACCATGCTTTAAGCAATTGTTTATTGTCAAGTTGCAACTGATGTTTATAATATTTTGTGATTGGTCAATAAATACTGTGTTGTTCATCTATAAACATTACTTAGATGGCCAGGTTGCAACTGATTTATAAACCTGCACAATTGCTTAATAAATGGTTTATAAAGCAGTTTATTGTTTGTAAACAGTGAAATAACTATTAACTAAAGTTTAATTAACAATTTATTACTGATGGTTATTTGGTGTGTTTTATTGTGTTTTATTGCAGTTTGTGTTTTATATTGTTCTGTCTGTATTATCTTGTATTTTTTGCTGAGTTCGTGTCTGGGGTTAGGGTTATTTGTTGAGTTTGTATTTTAAAGGCTTTGGCTTTAAATGCTGTAGTGTGTGGCAATTTATGCTAGATCCTTGTCCCTATACAAACAAACACTAAATAAATAATATAAAGTGTTACCACATGCTCTTATTGATTAAGAGTTTAGATTATACGACTGACCAAATGTGAAGTATTTGGTTAAACCTTGCTGTGTGCCCATGCAAAACAAGACACAAGCATGTCAATGTTGTGTTATTACAACATTTTACAACCTAAATGTGTTTGAACTCAACCTCAAGACTACAAAAGCTCCAGCAGAGGACCAGCAGCTCCTCCCTCAACAAAGGTGATGTCATCCACTCTTTACAATCATCTCTCCGGCAGGTGTTCAAAAGCTGCCGACACTGCTCTGCTTCGCTCTCTTGTCTGATCTAAACACCAGCAGGTCACACAGACAAAAACAACATGAAGTGCCTGAACAACCGGGCCGACAGCCACCTGACCGGACAGGTCGAGTGCGAGCTGGACAGCAGTGGCAACGGCGCCTGGGTGAACCAGGGCTTCTGTAGCTCCCCTCTGCCTCTGCCCAGAGCTGTCAGCACCATCTACAACCCCCAGCCCCTCTTCCAGGGCTCCATGGACAGCATATACAAACTGGACACGCTCAGCCCATTCCCAGAGGAACCACCCTCCGCTGACCAAAACCTGATGAAGAAACAAAGAGGCTGCTGCTGGTTTATCAAAGGTAGGAACCCACTGAGCGGAGTTCAACACAGCATTTCTGCTCTGTCATCTGTATAACTAGTTAAATGAGTTCAGATGGCACCTGGCAAAGAACTTGAAAAGAAGATTCATACCCCTTGAAACTTTATTGGCTACAGTCATAACATCATAGCAATGGTTTAATATGTTTGTTTTGTTTTACTGTATCTACTGTAAGTCACCACATTACATGCTAAGTTAGTTGGTCTGTACAATTTTTAACTATAACAACAACCCTGATTCCAAAAAAGTTGGGACAGTGTAGAAAACATAAAACAGAACGTGACAATGTGTGAATCATTTTTGATACATTCTCAATTTAAAACAATGAAAAGACAATATACTGAATGTTTTAGCTCATCATCTTCAATGATTTTTTGTAAATATATGCTTTTTATTAATTATATGTGCTCAGTTTGGAACATTCCATCGGTTCATTGGTAACAGGTGATAGTATCATGATTGGGTATGTAAGGAGCATCTTTGAGGGGCTCAGTCATTCACAAGCAAAGATGGGTCGATGTTCACCACTTTGTGATTGTATAAAAGATCTTACTACATTGGCTTGGGAACACTTCATTAAACTGTAGCTGATTCTTTATTAACAAATTTAATTAATTTTGCATCCTCAAAATATTTAAAATTATATATTGCGAAAACCCTGACATAATGTTTCAGTATGTCTCAATATTTTTCCCTAAACATTTTTTCTTGTTGGCTTATCAATTTAAGTCTTTAGTGAAACATCACTTCATTGCTACTTTAGGATGAAAGTCAATACATCCTCTGCATGAAAAGGTCTTGAAAAACAGTGTCTGCATCTTGTACACTGTACTCTTCCTGAAGGCTTGTGGGGCACAACACTGACTGAAAACACCTCAAACAACAGAGAACTGTTTGTCCGAACTACGCTACGGGAGTTACTGGTCTATCTGGTGTTCCTGGTGGATATATGCCTCCGTAAGTATTCTACTCATATCAGCTGTCTATCACTGGCACTTGTTAGTCTCAAAATTAAAGTCAAAAATAATGTTTATTTCGCTGGTGAAACAGGATTTGCAAGCAACTTTTAGCACTTTCTACAGGCAGTATCACAAGGGAATGTGTTTATTCGCCTTGAAAAATAAAGATACTTTAAGGAAAGTCCATTTAAAAAACTCAAATTTTAAGCCTACTTTCCAGGACATTCAAATACGCCAACTGCTAAATACCCAAAGATTTAAAGTTATCACACACACACTCACACAGAGGACAGGACAGAGTTGACAAATCTAAATTTCACCAATGTATTCTGACTATCATTGACTGACTGTCATTCAACATGCTAACATTTCTGATTGTGTGTGTGTGTGTGTGTGTGTTTGTGTGTGTGTGTGTGTGTGTGTGTGTGTGAGTGTGTGTGTGTGTGTGTGTGTGTGTGTGTGTGTGTGTTTAACACATTAGTGCTTTTTCCATCAAGTGAATTGCATATTTGTTTGTTGTTCACATATTGATGTACCTCACGTCTTATTTAGCATGTTTCAAACAACTGTTTGTTTTAGCAACGCTGATCAGTTTGTCAAAGTGCTCACCATTTGGATGTTACTGTATAGGGTACTTTTGACTGTTTGATTTACCATCAAAAGCCTCACAAATGCCCTCCCCATCCCTCTGCCTGGTAGTCATTGTCCAGCTGAGCATTAAGAGTGAAAGGGACATAGGCATCTCTTGCCTTTTAGAGATAAGAGCATTTGGCCTCGTCCATTGTTGCTTTGTATGGGTTAGATTTACATTGTTTGATGAGGCTATTTGCGCCAGGCCAGCTCTTCAAACAAATTACAGCCTCTAATCTGGATCCATTTGACTCCAGTCACATAAACACAGCCAAACAACAAGTCCTCAATGAGGCATTGCGTGTCTGCTCCTGAGCGGTCTTATCTGGGCCCGTTGAATGGAGCAACATTTAGAGCTGAGCCTGAGCAAAGCCAGATAGGAATCAACGATCGGGCATTAACAATGTCATTACGTTGTCTTTCAGTGACATACGGTATGACCAGCTCGAGCACCTACTACTACACTAAAGCCATGACGGACCTGTTTGTGAATACAGCCAGTCAAAGTGGGGTTAAGTTTCAGTCCATTAGCACCATGGCCGACTTCTGGACTGTGAGTTTTCCGCTACATTCAAATCACTCAGAAATGATAATATGATTTATTCTATGTGCATTTCAAATGCCGTCCACTCTTTCGTTATATGAACAGTACGCCCAGGGCCCTTTACTGGACGGCCTCTACTGGACTAAATGGTACAATAACCAGTCCTTGGACAGCGGAGACAAGTCCTTCATCTACTATGAGAACATGCTGCTGGGAGTTCCCAGAATGAGGCAGATCAAGATCCTGAACAACTCCTGCAAGGTGCACAATGATTTTGAAGATGAGATCACAGGATGTTTCGATGTTTACAATGACAAGAAGGAGGATGACCTCAGCTTCGGCCTCATCAATGGCAGCGCGTAAGCCGCTCACTGATTTCCTTACAGGGTTACTGTGGGTATGCAGTAAGATCAGAGAACTACAACAAAATTGTCTTTTTCCTCTGCAGCTGGACCTACCACACAGAGAAAGAAATCAAAGGTTCCTCTCACTGGGGCTTGCTAACCACCTACAGTGGAGCGGGATACTATCAAGACCTGAATCGGACCAAAGAGGAGAGTGCCATCGTACTGAAGGAACTGGTGGACAACCTGTGGCTTGACCGAGGAACCAGAGCAGCCTTCATTGACTTCTCCACTTACAACGCAAACATCAACATGTTCTGCGTCATCAGGTAAAGACCACCACTGACAGTAGAAGCTTTATCCTCCGATTGGTACCCATCCATTGGTTGACCGAAGTTTAATCCACTTCTTTCAGGTTGGTGGTTGAATTCCCAGCGACCGGTGGAGCGATCAGTTCCTACCAGATAAGAACAGTCAAGCTGATTCGCTACATCACCACCTGGGATTACTTCATCCTGGGCTGCGAGATGGTCTTCTGTTTATTCATCCTCTATTATATTGTGGAGGAGATTCTTGAGCTGCGTATACACAAGTTCTCCTACTTCAAAAGCATCTGGAACATACTGGACATCATTGTCATAATGGTAAGAAAATGTAATTCGTATTTGATTCAAACACGTCCTTTTCTCTGATTCTGCTTGGCTTCAAAGTAGTAAAACTATTCTCCTTCCCAGCTCGCCATCGTTGCCATTGTATTCAATATTTTCCGAACAGTCAAAGTGGACAAGTTGCTTGGCAAACTGCTGGAACAACCACAAATCTACGCTGATTTTGAATTCCTGGCCTTCTGGCAAACACAGTACAACAACATGAATGCAGTGAATTTGTTCTTTGCGTGGATCAAGGTAAAATATTGACATCTTTCACACCAACACATTACTCAAACTTACTAAATGATCTGGCTTGTGTGTCATCCAAAAGTTTTCTCCTCTTGTCCTTCAGGTTTTCAAGTACATCAGTTTTAACAAGACCATGACGCAGCTGTCCTCCACACTGGGTCGATGTGCTAAAGATATTTTGGGCTTTGCCGTCATGTTCTTCATTGTGTTCTTCGCCTACGCTCAACTTGGATATTTGCTCTTTGGAACAGAGGTTGAATCTTTCAGCACCTTCGTCAAATGCATGTAAGAGGCATCCAACAAACAAATGGCTCAGCAGGACATACAACAGGATGATTGAGCACTGATGAATCAATCCTTTTCTTTCTTTCTGCAGCTTCACACAGTTCAGGATTATTCTTGGAGACTTTGATTACAATGCCATCGACCGAGCCAACAGAGTTCTTGGGCCAATCTACTTTGTCACCTATGTGTTCTTTGTTTTCTTTGTTCTACTGGTAAGTCATTCTGCTTCATAAGATGTTTGATTTTAAAGGATAAAAATGAGCATTCTCATTATCTCTTTATGTATCTGTCCCCCAGAACATGTTTCTGGCCATCATAAATGACACATATTCTGAGGTAAAGGAGGAACTCTCATCCCAAAAAGATGAGCTACAGATTACTGACATCATCAAACAGGTAAAGGCAATTAGATTCATGTAGAAATAGATACATATATGGATAAAGTTTCACAAGAGATACAAACAGAATTGTTTTCTCTTGTAATTCAGAGCTATATGAAGACATTTACAAAGCTGAAACTTAAAAAGGAGAAAATATCGGATGTTCAGAAAGCGCTGCGATCTGGATCTGGAGAAATTGAATTCAAGGACTTCAGAGAAACTCTGAAAGAGTAAGTGACAAAACATCACAATGAAGAGCATGTGTAATTTTAGTGTTAAACGTCACCCTTACCGCTCTGATGATCTCGTAGGATGGGACATGCTGATCATGAAATTTCTGCAGCCTTCGCACGGTTTGACCGTGATGGGAACCAAATTCTAGATGAAGATGAACAAGAGAGGATGAAAATCGAGCTGGAGGAAAAGAGGGTGTGTGTAATAGTCTGTACAATTTGATTTACAAGATTTCAGTCATTTTTTTGATATGTTTCTTATTTAGTTTGAAAATAAAATACATGTTTCTAACAAATGCAGACAAAGATGTGTTTTCATGATGGTCTTCATACTTTTTTGTCAGGATGCTCTCAGCGCTGAACTCAACAATCTTGGAATGAATTACGAGAAGCAATTACTGGAGAAGCCTCCTGTAACATCCAATGAGCAGAAGAACCAATCCAGTCACACCTTTGTGGATCGGGAACAGTTTCTTAGGTAGGGAAGAGGTTTTACATTCAGTCTATGAAATGTCTTTAATTGTGTTTAAACAAAAGAACTGAATTAAATTACAACAATAACCCAAAGTGGAATTACCTTTCTCTCAACATGAAAGACTGACAACACAAGTTGTCCAGCTTGAGAGCTCTGTGGCCGGCATCACATCCAGGATTGAGTTGATTATGGAGAAGCTGGGGTTACAACAGAAAGTTAAAGGGAACCAAACGGCAGGAAAACTGACTGTGACCAACCATGATGTGAGAATGGAAATAGGTTTAAAATATTCTAAAACCTTGAATGCATCAAATGCTTTATATTTTAAATGGAAGACTCTACGTTCTTAGTTTAATTCTTATAAATACAACAGTTTCATTTTCTATTACCCCTATCCAGAGTGATGAAACCGTCTCAGGTGGGAGCGTCCTGGTTCGTGTGGACAGAGGGCTGACGCCAAGGAGATCAACGGCTCGGTCCAACTCTACACTCCACACTCCTATGTGATCAACCTCAAGAAACACAGTCACAGTTATATGGCAGTCAGCTGACACATGAGGATGAACAGGTCACACACCATCAATATTATTTTCTTTACAACATTCGAATGTTCAAAGGATTCTTCAGGTTGAAAGTCACAATTAAGACGGTCAGATCAACAATAATGAGAGAATATTTAACACTTTCCTTCAGCTGCTTTAAAGTACCCATGTAATGGAGATATGTAAATACTGTATAAACATGTGCACTAGTGCTAATATAATAAACTGGTTAAAGTTTAAGCTCAGATACAAAGTATGTTTTAGATGAGACCTGAATTCAAATCTACTTATTATTAATGTTGTGCAATATAAACTTATTTCAACAGTAGGTTAGAAAAATAAAGTTACACATTATAATCCAATATTAGCCAGTATATATGCCACCTAACATCTGACTGAGTGAGTTCTTGCCTTGCCTTAGTCATTGAATGTTCCATTACAGTTGCTCAAAAGCTATCAGCGTCCTGACCTGTTTGCAGTTTAGTGACACAAAAAAATAATTCCTTAATTGTTTTTGTTTTTAATGTTTGGTTTAATAATTGTGTATCACCTTTGTCCACCTCCCGAGCTGCTAAAACATCATGTTGTAACAGAGCAAATGACATCTACCGCCCTTCATTATTAAAAACATCACATACCAAACATCACATTAAATATAAAATAATTAGATCTGGGACGTAAAGGATGTTTTTAAACACTTCCCGTCATTACTGCAAACAAAAAGGGTGAAAAGGCTTTTGAGCAAAAACACATGCCGTCTAGCGTATTTAACATTCAGGTGGTACAAACTTCAGAACCTCAGTTAAATAATTGTTAAATATGTCACTTACTGTCTGGTAGGATTACTGAAAATACATCAGTGAATTTATGCTTTGCTGTCAGAATTTCTATGTAAAGTGTCTAATAAAAGTACAGAACGACCAGGTTCAAATGTTTCTTTATTTGAAGTGACTTTTCAGTTGATTTCATTCGTTATTATTAAACATCACTTCTGTTGTTCAACGTAAATGTATTATGATCATAAAAGCAAATTGCATTTACATTCAATATCTTAAGCAACAAATATATTACATGTCATCAGTGTGCAGTTCAAGCTGAAATCACCCGCTTCCTGCTACTTCCTGAAAATGGCACACAAACTTAAAAATGGGAAAATCCACAGTGGAAAAAGAATTTGGATTTGTAATACAGCCTCTGTAAATAACACAAAGTTTGAATTTACTGACACATCAATTAAGGCTTATTCATAAATTATATTGCTGAAATTTAATGATGGCATTTCATTTTATAACATTCTACCTACAGTATGTACATTATCTCTTAAGTTTCGTGAAGGTTCGTGACCTAGGTTTATATTTACACTCTCAGCCAACATGACCCTGTTTTGTTACATGAACACCCCCCAGCCCAAATAAACAAACAAAAACATTATCAAGTTTGTTGGCTCGTATGCCTTGAAAATGAGAGTGAGCTTAGAAGGAGTGTGATACTCTGTACAGAATGGCACATATGCAAATTAAATCCAAATGACAGGATTTTTTTAAGAAATCCTCTTGTCAAAATTTGCCAGCAACATTTTAAATAGTTTAGGTGGATGGAAATATTCTGCAAATACTGAGAAAATGCAGAATGCACTAAAAGGCAGAAAAGGTGCCCTCTGCCCTGACAAATCAATGACATTAAGGAAACCTTCCCCTTTCAGCAGAATAAACTTAAAGTAAAACAATCATGATTCATAGTAAGCATAAAACATTGGACATTTGTTTTTACACAAGTGTGTGACTAAAGTACAGCATTTTGAATGATGATAAAACATGATGCAGTATGATTAGGGGCTGGTTTTGGTGCTAAAGACTAAGGTTTTTTGCAGAACTCTCACAGACATTAGAAAGTAATGACTAAACTAAGGAGAGAAATACTTCAGATTCAATATTTTTCTAGGAAACCAGCCCCAGAATCAGCACACAGAGTCCACGACCTTTACAAAGTTTGGGGGTTAAGCGGTTTTATACAATATTTCCTTTATATAGTGAGCATGTGGTATAGCCTTTCTTTTGAGACACATGGTTATAAATGAGTTCAATTTAGGCAAAATTATGGTTTAAACTAAAGTTCATCAAAAGTCTGCAAAGAACATGCTGATCACTCTGATACAAAACATGAAAAACCTAATATTTTTTGCATTTAGAGCTGTGTATGTGACATTTTATTTGTACACAAAATTTACCCAAGAGATACCACTTAAAACTCCTTTAAAGCCACAGTTGTTTATACAAATAGTTGCTTCACATATACTGGAAAGGTAAACCACCATTTCCGTGGGGCCTCTATTCACAAAGCATTTTTCATTAATATATCAAAAATGGTCTGAACATCGGGCTGTGAGCTGAAGCTAAGCCCAAACCAACTTTTAGCAGATTGGTTCAATCTTGTGCAGTTTGTAGCACAAATTCATGACCGATCATACCCACTGTCATATCATTGTATGTATGCCCTTTTAAAAACCAACCTATACGACAAATATTAACTCACTGATGCATAAGGACTTGAGTGCAGTTATGTCTTCTGTTGTATAAAATGACACCCCAAGTATGACAAGTAAAGGAACAAGTCTATAACAAACAATTTTTCACTGAAATATTAAAAAACATATTGGCAAACTGAGAGCAGGTATTGCTATAGCTTAATCATTAATGTTATAAAGTTTGAGGTTTACAGGGATTTTAACCCTTATCATGGTCCAGAGAGCTGCTGGACATAAGTGTGCTTTTAGCTCCACTAAAATACTTCACTATTAAGTTTCTATGTGTACATTTCAAGATATTCAGATACATACAAGCATTTGCTCAAATTTTGAATCTGGGAGTGAAACAATTAGTTTTGAAGGAATACACTGACTTTTTGATGGTATGGCCCATCGGTCAAATGACCTAGTGTGTGATGAGAGGAAAGGCATCCAATGGTCTCGATAAGACAGCCATCCAGTTAGGATCCTAACATTGCACTCCTCTTCGTCACACGCTGGGTAATGTTTTCATACGGCCACACATTTTAAGGGTTGGCTTGTCCTTTAACATCTAATAAGACAGTTGGTTTGGCTTTACTTCAAAAGCCCAAGAGCACTTATCCATAACAGAACTATGAATTTATCATCAAATAAACTTTTTAAAAGTTCTGAGTGAAATGAAAACTGTCATTAAAAAACATAATTCTTAAACTTGTTGTTTAGAAGCAACTATAGCTACAAAGGCTTTGTGAATATGGCCCCTGACCTTCTTCTACCACAGCAGCTGTCCCGATGAAAGAGTGCTATGTGGTCTAAAAGGGTTGTCAAAATACCCTTGGCATCAGGTTTAGTTTAGGGCCAGCTCACTGCGTCTGGTAGCCAGCCATGCTGAAGTTGGCCAGGTTGGACATGACTGGACCAGGCTGGGCTGCAGCTTGAGCTGACGGAGATCCAAAGCTTCCCACCCAGGCTGGAGACTGAGACTGCCTGTAAAGACACACAACTGCCCAGTTAGTATGTCTGTAGTCACTGCGTACAAAGATCAGCTGTGTTGTAAATAGAGGTGTCACAATTCTCAAAGAACACGATTCGATTTGACTTTCAATTTTAACTTAACGATTCAATTCAGTTAAAAAAAGATTTCAGCACTGATGGCTATGCTCTGGTTAGACTATTGCATCTGAATTTGTAAAGATCAACAGATCATTGGTTTTATCCAACTACATCCTATCAAACTAGGACTGTGAATTTCTGAACGACCAAATACCAGTGTTACTGATGCAGCTTTTGATTTCCATGATCGAAACTGAAAGCTTTTTTCGATCAATTTTCAATTTAAAATCGAAATCATGACACTCCTACGTGTAAAATATTTCACATTTTATCTTACAAACAGTGTTTTAGAGTTAAAGAGTGTAAAGAGTGGTCAAGTCACCATCCATCATGCTCTAGAGGCATTTAATGACTCTGGTATGTCTTCACGCCCATAACAGCATAATCGTACAATAAGTTCATGAATTAACTGAATACATACTACTGAGTGAAACTCACTCTACACCAAATCCTTGCTGGTTCCACGTCTGGCCATACATGCTGTAGGAGGGAACTTGCCATCCATTGGTCACGTACTGCCCATACTGCTGCTGTGGATTCCCATAGAGCTGGTTCCACTGCCCCCACTGACTGTACTCAACCTGAGTGACACCAACAGAGAGAAGTAATATGTTCAATTAGGAAAAAGTACAATTACAACACCATTGTTAATTAAAAAGGTATACAAATGCCATTAAAATATACTTTTGATAATCTTGTCAGTTTCACTCACCTGCTGTGGATTTTTTGCCATGTCAGGAGATTCTTTTCCCCAGAAGCACTTAACTATGTGTCCTTCGATGACTGTGCCATTTACTGAAACAATGGCATGGGCAGCACTGTCATGGGAGGAAAACCTTAAAAAGGAAAACAGCAGCTTAGAAGTCAAATTATCAAACAAAATTTCTATCAGGCAATTCAGAAAAGAAACAGTATGGAAACCAACTGGTCCTTGATAAGAGCAGCAAGGTGAAGACAAACATAACAGAAAAGGCCACTGACAATGTGTCAAGTGTGTTGATTGTCCCACCACTGAGACATGCAATGTGCTTGTGTTGACATCTAGAGGCCAAATGCTGCATTGGACTGAGGCACTACCTGATGAAGGAGTATCCTTTCTCTGGGAAAACTCTGATCTCCATTATCTGACCAAACGGTGAGAAGGTCTGTCGCATTAGGTGTTCTGAAAGAATCAAACAGAACATTGCTTCATGTGTTTACCTCTTCGGCTTTTTGAGTGTATGGTAAGTAATAAGACTACTGTTGCAGTGTGACAAAGAAAATGCATCTTGAGAGCACATGACACTTGCCTGACAGTCCTGATTGGATCCCTCCACAGTACACGGTACAGTTCTGTGGACTGGACTGTGTCACTACATCATCAAACCTCAGATGCTTTGAGCCATCTGAAAGAAGAACAAACAAAATTTGTTAAGGGATGTCAGACCTTTATTCACGTTTATGCTTAATGTCAACCCAAAGTCACAGCTGTGATTTATGACGCCTCTGATGAAATTATCAACACTACATTCTCAGTTGTCTATAATCAAATGGGATACATTAAAGCTAAAAATAAAGTCTGGCATGGTAAGCTATGGTCCTTGAAGGGGCACTCTGAAGTTTTGCTGAAGAAATCCAAACTCCGAATTTTAATATTTACAATATCAATGAGGTGATAATACGAACATAGAAACGAGAAATATTCATTTTTTTCTGAAACTGAATAAACAAGCTATTCTCAGAGGAAAATAAGCTCCCCAGAAAACTGGCTGAAGCTAGAAAGGTGGTATACTTTGCCCATATGGTAGTACTGCGTCTAATGAGAGATGAAGACAGGAGGGGAGACATAATCCACTGTCTACTTCATCCCTGGCTCCGAAGTCTCTAAAGTCAACTTGACAAGCGAGTGCCAAGTGTTGAGCAGTTGTGAGTGCTCGTCACAGGCCTCGCGGGACAGCATTTGTGCACACAGAGCAGAAACGCTACCACATGGGGATACTTTTCCAGTCGTAGATGTTGTTCTATGTGCTCATATCACATTTACACGCCTGTTTTTTATGTGTGCAGGCTTTGAGATTAAACGCCAAACAGGAGCTCCATTTCTCACTCATTATCATTCTATTGCTTCTTTTTTAGTGCAGCCAATGTGATGCCTGCTTCCTCTAAAAAGCAAAAACAAAAAACAAATATAGACACGAACAAATCTGCTTGGATTATTTCACCATGTATTTATAAATAACGACATTACCTGAATGACCACCTTCTCTCTCAAACTGGCTGGACATTGGTGAGCCTAGAATTTTTGCATTTAGTGTAGTGTGCAAAGGAAGTGGGTCAACTGAAGAACCGAGGCTAATGTTTCTGACTGACTACCACATGGGAATGATTGAGAAGCTCATACCGACTGTGCTGAGAAGAGCTTTAATCACCAAAAATAAGTAAAGCCCCTGTGTGGGTGTACATTGGATGTGCAGGGCCTTTAAAACTTACTGTCCTGGGAACTCTTTGGAGCTGGCGGTTTACGAGTTGCCCAGTTGGTCCTGATTTGGCGTCCTCCAAGCCACTGTCCCCCCATGTTAATGATGGCGTTCTCTGCATCCTATGAATCCAAATCAAACACAGTTAACCCTCTGGATATGATGAATCTATAAAATTTTATTAGGGATCATAATCAGTACTAAAAATATAGAAACTACTGTTTCTAATCTCAGTAATACTGACACTGGTTATGGTAAGCAACACTCAATGTGATGTTAGATGATTTAAGTTGTTGTGACTATGAGTACAACTATGATTATTAATCTTAATTTAATTACTGTAAATGCATTAAAGTAGGATAATAAACAGAAAATAGAAATAACCTTCAGTCTGTGTTGTTGCACTGGAGCCTTACCAGTTTGTTGAAGAAGGACACAAATCCATACCCCTTTGATTTGCCTGTCGTCATGTCCTTCACAACACGGGCGTCCCTGGAGTGAAACGTGAAAACAACTTTAGTGTACTTTCCAGTTGTAATACTTCAAAGTCAAACGAACCACGCAAAACACACTGAACTGTGAATCCTCTACACTGTCCTACATTAATGTACATTAGCTATCATGACCTTGTACTGAGCACTGACTCGTAATATAACTTAAAAGCAACACTTGAAAATAAAAAAAACAAGTACAAATACATGCAGCCTACAGTACTGTTTTTAAATAATTTCAGATGTATTAATGGATCCTTGCCACTAGAGCACCACTTCTTGTTCAGTCTTCTCAATAGTAGGCTATTGATTTAAATTCACAAAGGAACAGATTATATGGATTACCATGCATTCCTAAAATCTGATGTTGGTGCTCATCCTACAAATAGAAATATATATAGAAAATATCAAAAGAGAAAAAAGGAATTAAAAAGGCATACATGGCCTGTTAACAGATTTCTTTATTTTTCCTGGTCAATTCTTTACCACCAATATGGAGTATGGAGTTTGGGGAGCTGCAAATTTTGAGAAATTGACATTTTCAGAATTTTTGGAAGAGGATCATTGCACTACAAACAACACTATGCAAATCAAAATGAGACAATTTAAACATAGATTTAGAGGAATACATTGAGTATTGGAATTTGTTAATCTAAGCTAGATCATGTTAACACATAGCATCTACAAATAAAGACATATGGAAAGAATGGAATAAATAGAGAAAAAAAAACTACATCTGAGTCTCCAGAGTGCACAGTTCCTTGCTGTTAGCCTTCAAGCTCCTGTCCAATCCTATGAGCATTTCTGTAAAATAACCAAAGTGCTATTACTTCACTGAGACCCACAACTAAAAGCTGTTCAGGTTCATACACACAGCTTACAGTTAACTGACATACAGTTTACTTACCACACCCTAAATATGCAAAGAAAAGCAAAAGTAGGCTAAAAGCTGACACTGTAGTCATAAATACATAGACACACAATACACAGACCACAAGTAAGTAACTGCAATAATGCGCTTAACAACTTACAGGAATTGTGTTGGTTATTAATAACTTAAATGAGGCTGTTCCAAAAAGAAAGCATTACATAAAACTGTAAGAGGTTCAGTCTTTTCTGATAATAACTTTTCTGTGATACTTAAATTTATGTTGGTCCATCATCAACTATGTTTACATGCATGGATGTAGTGTCACAGATGATATGAATTTGACAAAGATGAAGCTGTCCTCCCGAAAACCAACAGTCCCTGTTGATTTCCAAACATTGCGTTTCACAAGAGCAAACTTGGGATTTAACTCTCTGTGTTATCTTTTTCAGTGTACATTCAGAGTAAAAGCATAAAACTCCCCAAACCTGCTCATCTATCAGTCTGTCTATCAGTAGTCAAGACCTTATTGTGTAATGCAAGCTTTTGTTTCCCCTTTACAGTTTCTGTCTCTCAATTTCTTTTGTGAGTTTTATTTGAATTTATTTATCTATGATGGGTGGCCATTTTAACAGGAAATGAGGAAAGAATTTATCTCAGGTCAGATGTAGCTCATAAACAGTGAAGAGGGAACAAAAAACCTACAGGATACCAGCTCTTGTGGACCTGTGTTTCAAATCTTTAAAATCCACATACTCTTTTTCACAATATGTGTGAACTCCTTAATATTTTTAATATTTCCTGTTAAGTCAATACCCATGTTGTATGCATGTAAACATGGTCATAGATGGTTGTTTCAGAGCATAATCTTACACAGGATTATCATGACATGCCTTATTATTAACCAACTTTTAAAAAGTCAATAAGCTTGCATTGTAACATTAATTTATTGTACTGCACATACAAAAAGAAGTACCCTCTAAAGTGAAAACTTACGAGATTTTCCCAAAAGGTGCAAATGCAGCCTTGACGTCCTCAGTGGTAATCTCAGGGCTCAAATCACCCACAAACACATGGAAGTGATCTACAGAGAAGCAAACAACAAACAAACAAAAAAAGAAAAGGAACCATTTATTATTCTCCAGCAAACCTTGATTGCAGCAAATTAGAAAATCAATAGGTGAACACTTACTGGATGTGTCTTTCTTCTGGCTACTTGGAGTGGTGGCCCAATTTACTTTGACCTCCTGAAAGCAGGGAGTTAATAGACAGCATTTCAAAATGTGACGTGACTTTAAATGAACCTTAAAAATAGACGTTTTCTACACAACGAACAAGAATTACAAGGGAATTCAGAAACAGGAGCCACCTAACCTCACATTTATTTTTAGACGAGAAGAACTGTCCTACCTTTCCTAATATCTTCCTCCCATTCATGGCTGCAAGGGCTGCAGCAGCATCTCTGTGTTCAAAGAACTCCACAAAGCAATATGGGTCATTGCTTGTATGCTGCAAGGGTAATGGTAAAATTACTACTTTGTGGAAATGTAACAGTGAAACAGTGGGGGCAATTTTCCAACATGGGGGGGAGGGGTCACAACTGAAATCACCATCTTTCATACATTTTAGGTGAAAAGTGGCACCTGGTAACCCCCTTAATGTGAATGATAGGACAGGGGGTCATAAAAAGAAACTCCAACACTCTTGACTGCTTACCTCTGTGATCATTTTACAACTTTTACAAGGCCCTATCTGGGTGAAGAGCTGCAGAATCAAAATTTCTGTAACATCCCTGGAGAGGTTTCCCACATACCTGAAGGGGAGAGAGAAGGTCCATTTTGTGAAAGCTGTTAAATATTACTTCAGGTAACGATGAGGTGGTAAAGATAGTGATGTAAACTGACGCACAGAGAGTGTATTTCGGGTATTAACAGTACCTTATGGTTAGTGACGGTAGGTTATTAATATGATGTAATTTACATAAGCTTGACTGACTTGACTTTGCAGTAACGTTACAGGCTGGCCCAGCGTTAACATTAGTGAAGGCTAGTTATAAAGTTGCCACTGCTAATGCTAACAAATCACACATAATTGTGAACCTAATGGTAATTGAGTTAATCTGACGTTAGTGGGGAATTACTTTAGGTGGACTGTCTACATCATGTCTGTGTAATCAGCGGGTAACGTTAACGTTAACTAGCTAAGTTAGCCACCGGCTCCCGACGTTAGCTTCGTTAACGATCCCTAACGCTACTGTCGGACACCTAAAATGACTCACAGGGTTTTGGGGTGGCTTTCGTCGTCCATGGTCGATGCCGACAGTCACCAGGGTAGAAAGCGTTAGTTACAAGCTAGTTAGCTAACGTTGGCCGACTCCAGTGAACGCGGTCAACAACAACAACTAGCTAACTAGCTCAGAAGCTAGCTGACCGGGCGCCAGGACATACGTCACGCTAGGAAAGCGTGCGTGCGTGCGTGCGTGGTCACGGCGACTACGCCAAGTCGAATCCCAAGTCAGGTCACCTTTTCTTCCCTGAGAGGCTGCAGCCTCACCTGCAGCCTCACCTGCAGCCTCTCAGGGAAGATTAACAAACTGACCTTGTTTATTGATTACTGTTGGTGTAAGAGCTTTATTTTTTGCTATAACCTTCACAGTAACAACTGAGATGTGATGATAAAAGCTTAAATAGTCTAGACATGTTTGGTTTAGGTACTTTAAAAGCACTTGAATTGTGCTTTTAAAAAGCTGTAAAAATATCAGATTGTGCTTTATTTAGGCAAAGTTTGACAGTTTAACATTTGTCTAATAATCCAATCTAAGTCTAATAATGGTATTATTGTCCAATGTATCTCATCTGTTTAAAAGGTATGACAATTAATTGTATTTGTATTATAAGTGTTGATATTCAGTGAAATAAATTGAATCAAACAACAAATATTTCTTTAAAAGCTTATTTATTTCTTATTTTCATCAAAAAGAAAATATTCCCTTCACATCACTTTAACAATACTGACGCCAAACTAAAAAACTGAAACTTAAAACATTTACTCTTACATTACATTGAAAATTCATCATTTACACGTCAAGTCAATTATGTCATGTTGCCGTGTGGGGAGTGGGCGGCTGGGCGCCCTCTGTTTTGTAAAGGTGCGTCTGCTTGCTGCTGAGAAAGTCTCAATGGTCAACATGTTTGTTTATTTAAGTAAACAAACATGAAGTAGTTGTCGTGTGTACTTACCGTAGTAACATGCACCAATGCCTGTACCTCAACCATATGTTTTAGCCTTTACTAGTGGTGGAAAAAAAAACTAAATTTGGGACCCGCAGGACTCCCAAATTCATCCACTTTGCTGACCTGGATGTATCGCTCCTTCTGCATACATACAGAACTTGCATCAATATTTTATATTATTCCACATATAACAAAGGGCAACACAGGTTGAAATGAAACAGGTTCTTACCTTTTCTGTTTCGATCCACGTGAAGCCCCTTGGGAAACCTGTCAATGCAAGACAAATCTTAAACCTCCACAAACCAACACAAAAACAACAAAAACAACAAAACAGATGAATGATACTCACTTCCAGTTCAGTGTCTGGTATATCAGCTTTCTCTGAAACCTGGGACATAATTATATATGTACGTAGAGATTTCAAAATGCTCCATACAAATTTAGTTCAAGTGTTGTATTTTG
Source organism: Pagrus major (assembly GCF_040436345.1). Taxonomy (NCBI): domain Eukaryota; kingdom Metazoa; phylum Chordata; class Actinopteri; order Spariformes; family Sparidae; genus Pagrus; species Pagrus major. The sequence continues at coordinate 15,490,838 of NC_133229.1, read as the reverse complement.
AGTGATGGGCTAGATTACCCAGTACATGGCTCCAAGTCCAAAGTCTTCCCTGAGTTAATGAAGAGTGCCTCAACCTTCTCTCTGTGAGGAAGATGGAGTAAAAACGACCACCACGTAAAAAGGAGCGGATACATAAATCATGTAAAAGTTGTGTTCTTGCTCTTAGTTGGCTTCAGGCGCCATTCTTCAACATCGCCATTTTGCTAAAAAAGGTACATAGAGAGAACGGAGGGGCATTGTTGTTCCCCTTTCAAGCTGGCAGCGGATGGGGTAGGGGTGTGGTGTTTTATTAGTATACGGACCCCCTGATAAAGCCTTGCCCATCCTCTGGCCACCTCTTGTATAATAGTCTCGTTTCCGCCCCTGGTTTAAACCAAGTCGAATCCCAAGTCAAGTCACTTTTTCTTCCCTGAGATACCTCAGTCTCACCCGCAGTCTAAAAATGACGACGTTTTTACAGTTTCAAATTAGGAAATGATGTGTTTCTTGGGGATACTTGTGTTTCGCGAGATGATGAGTTCATCAATAAAACATAAAGTGTTTTTATTTGGCTATATTAGGCAAAGTCTGGAATGGTCTGGAAGTAAGATACTTTTATTTTGAAGGGGAAAACAAGAGTACGCTTGTTTTAATCACCAGCGTTCGACGGTTGACGGTAGTCGCTCGAACCACGGAGACCTTTCTAGAATCTGACCTCAAGTCAGTCCAGTGTGAGCACGTTTTGAATTAGACATTCATGTTTTAGTTAACAAATCCCGTTTTATAATAACAGTGTTAATTTATCTGTACATTACATAAAGGAGTATCCAGTGTATTGAGTTCTGACTAATAATGTTGACTATTGACTTGACAACAGTAATTATGATCATCAATACAGACCAACATAAATAATAAAATAAATGAATATATAAGCAGCCCATACAGGACGTTTATTAAAGTGTAAGTGAAAAAAAGGCTGTTAAATCACGTGGGTGCTGAATTTATACTGATATAATTGGAAAGCATGCATTAGTGTCTGCCACTTTGTATTTTTGGATATTACCACTGGGGGGCGCCAAAGACGGAGTCTTTTCCCATAGCAGGTTCAATTAGTCTTTGGCAGGTGCTTTTATTTTGCAGTACCTCTATTAAAGGACAAATACGTATGATCTCTCCTGTGTCAGTATTTTAGTACCCAGAACATTTCAATCAAAAATACTGAAAATGTCTTCCCAGGAACTTTTCCCATTAAGCCATAGTGGTTCTAGGTTGTGTTAAGCAACATTGAGGTCTTTACTCCATTAAAAGCCAAGAGAGGGATCAAGGCAAGACGTGTGGTGTATGGTCACAAGTCACATATCCAGTCAGTGCTGGTTAATATGCTTGCAAAAGGCAGAGATGCCCTTGGTCCTTGCATGCAAATATTCTGTAAACATGTCATAAAATATCAACAACATAACTGAATTAAGAAACTCATGTGATTTATCACAGTATTAATGACTCCAATGACTAAAGGCGACAATTATTGTAGCATATACAGCTGAATAATGCAGGCTGACTGGGACTTGTTCACAAGAAGAAATTTGTGTGGCACTGGGATTCAAGAAAGGGGCTATCTAGCTACTTTATGAGTAATTTGTATCGCCTTTATTGTGTCACCACAAGATAATAACTCAGAAAAAGCAGTAGCTATAATATTCCCCTGGAAATGTTTTTATGGAATTGCAATATCTCTCAGTAAACACCTGTATTTAGGAAATTTGAAAGATAATGTCTGTTTACGCTTGCAAACCCATTTACAGCAAATGTGCTCCGCGGGATACATAATACAGGTTGTGTTATTGTCAATCTTCTCACTATTTATAGGTCTCCAGCCAAGCGAGGATGAGTTTTTTGAAATTTACTAGTATTTATCTCATAGCATGAGGCTGAATTGGAGTAGTCCTGTGATTAAGGAAGATCTGTCAGCAGAGCTATCACTGTGCCCACACTGTATCACACCACCACAGTTGCGTAATTGTGTACCAAATCACAGCAAACCCAGACTGAGTTCCCTTGGACAAGATTCCTCATGTGGGAAGTCTCAGTACATCTATTTGGAGAACCTTTTATTGTGAAAAATCTTGGGATTCCCTTCGTCTAATACACAGAGGGTTGGTGTCAGGCTGGGGTCCAGGGAGCCACAGGTGTCACTGAAGGGGGGCCCAGGAAATCCCAGGAGAAGACTTCCCAGTCAGCAAGAGAGGATGTGAGTGATATGAAGCTGCAGCATGAAGAGAGAAAAAACTGGGGCTCCGTGGGGAAAAATACAATGAAGAACAGACGTGTACTATGTGTCAATGTTGGATTGGGGAGGGAGGGAGGGGTGGTCTGCGACATAACAGGTTTGGGAACCCATGCCACCGTATCCAGCGCCGTCCGCCCCCAACATTAACCCTGCTATTTCGAGAAACTTCCAGCCCACTTTTCCACGTCACTTCAAGGAATCTTTAAAGCGTCCGTCGCCTGTATAAAATGTTTCAGTACTCGACAGCCAGCAGCAACAACATGAACGGCGTGAAGACACAGTCGCCGATACTGACCATGGCCAACAATGACAACGACCCTCTCCCCCTTGGATGGGAAGTCAAAATTGACCCTCAGACCGGATGGCCCTTCTTTGTGGATCACAATAACCGCACGACAACCTGGAATGACCCGCGACACGACACGAAAAAGGTAAAGGAGCGGCGGGTAAAGTTGGTGTTGACTGTTAGCGGCTAACAACTCTCCGACGGCTGATTTACCGTCTCGAGCTCCGTCTGCGGTGGTGCGTGTGTGGTGTCCGCGCGCTGTTAAGCCCCGTGCTACATCACTGTTATATATTAATCTTGTTGACTGTAGGCCTTGTTTGGCACCGTCACCTCCCCCTCACAGACAGCTCATAAGCCTATTATAACGAGTGATCAAGCCCGTTATGTTCCCGTGTCATGATCTAACACTATTATTACTCGATGACTCACCCTGCAGCGTGTTAAAAGGCTGCCCGCGATCAGCTTCCAGTGGTTTAATACCGCTTCTTTCACGGCGTGAAAACCCTGCGACGTCCAGCTCACATTAAACTTTTTCCCTTACAAGGATTGGTCGACTTCGGCCCTGTGTTGGAGTATGGTGTGTGACAGGCGCTGGCTGCCACCTGCATATATCGTATTCAGCTGTGTTTAATACACGTTGTGGAAAACACGCAGGTCTGCAGAGAAAACCCGTGGGCTGAAGTGAGCTCCACAGGGGCTGCCAGTTGGTAATCTTCCGTCTCAGAGATAGACACTGTTGTCCAAAGTTAGTGTCCAGAAGAATCTGCTAGAAAGACACAGCTGTCAGGGGATAAAATTGGTGCAATGGTGCTGGCAGTGTGCAGTGTCCCATACTGAAATGGCAGAGGGCAAAGGGTCGTTCACAGCTATGTTATAACTTTTGTCTTAGAGGGGAAAACGCAACTGGCTTACATATAAATGCAGGTTTTTTTTTTGCCCTGTAGGCTTCTATGTTTGTTATTAAGTGAGAGCTTTGATCACTTTTCACATAAATCATTAACCGAGTGCTGAACTATCAGTAGACCTGTTGCTTGTACTCCTCCATAGCTGTCAGTGGCAGGTGTTAAGTCACTTGTTACACTGTAGGAAAAATAGAAAATAGTTTTTCTACCTTGGCTAATGGAAATTTACAATGTTATTCTCATTGTGTGACACCCAGGAGGAGTGTGTTGATAGCGCCCAGGTTGTACTTTGTGAAAACATTTTGTTTCCTCGATATTTTAGTTTTTTCCCCCCCAATAAGGACTAACTTTTAGTATGATTATGAGTTTTGCATGCACACAAACTTGAGCCAAACTGATGTATTGTTTGACTACCGGCCTATCACAGATATATGGGTATCGGCATATGTGTTGCCTGATATGCACCAATATGAAAACTTTCTTTATAGAGATTATAATGCAGAAAATGATGCTCATGACAATTATTAAATTCCCAGTGACGTTTACTGTTAAGGTATACACAAGTTTATTGTTAAATTGTAAAATATCCTGCCTAAGTCAGTATTTGTTCAGTTCAGTCATTTTGTTATCCCAGATGGGAAACACCTTTTTTTTTTTTACTTCCTAATATTGGTATCTGCATCAGCCCCAAAAACCGAGTATCTGTTGGGCTCTAATACAACCATATTATGACATTTTTCTTTTTTCTTTTTTTTCCCCCACAAGACTAAACAAGAACAGGTGTGGTCAAAGAAGACTGACACAAGGAGTAAATTCAGTCTGTAATTCATGAAAAGTGAATGGTGAAATAATCAAAAATGGCTTCTTTCTCCCTCATGAAGTTTGTCTAACAGCAGAGTGAAAAAAAGGAGTTAACTCTGCATGACAGCTAAAAACATGTTAGTTTATTGGGTGTGCCAAACTATTATGAGTGAGATAAGTCAGGAAATCCAGCCAGGTGAATGATGTCACTCTGACTGTGGAGCAACATATCAAACACAAACACAGCAGCTGTCTGACTGGAAATGCATTTAAGTCTACTACGTTATTCAGTTGCTATTATCATCTATCAAAAACTCAGAGAGGTGATACTTTTGGCATCACCCTGTGGAAATGTCTCATTTTAACCTATAACCTTTGCAGTTATCTCAAGACTGAGAGCACTTTCGTAATAAACTAAATAAGCTGAACATATTCAGATAAAAATGCTGAACTAATGAAGGTTAATTTCTACAGTTTTGAATGTACTTAATTTAATTAACTGCAATTGACTAGATAAAAGTAATGTTACTTCTTTTAATCAGCTATAAGCAAGAATAGCTTGGTTTAAAACAATTAAGTATTTTGTTAGTTTTAATAGTTTTTGTAGCTTCTAATTGCTCAAAATAAGAATCAGAATATTTTAATATATTTAATATTGGCTGATGGTTAGGGATTGCAATATGGAGCACGTTTGTACCGTTTACTGTAACTGACATCATTACATTCACTAATAATGTCTAAATTATTTCTGTGGTTACTTTTTTAACTCTAAAGGTGCAGTATCTAAGAATTTTAGTTGAAAACATTCAGAAATAACAAAAAAATGATCAACAGATCAGATAACAGATTAATTCTTACATATTGCACCTTTAATATAAGACAAGGAACCAGCATCATTTTGCCTAAAATGTTGTTTATTGCTGTAAAAATATAATTATTGGCACATTTAAAATCTATTTGCTATTGTGTTTCAGGTCAGAGAAGTGTCAGCAAATGGGCCCAACATACCACCAGAACCAAGCCCTCAGGAGACGCAGAAGACCTTTGTGAGGGAGATGAAGCACCCTATTCTTCGCCCAGGTTATGTTCCCATCCCAGTCTTCCACGAGGGCGCAGAACTGAGGCAGCAACAGCATCCATGTTATTCCTACATCCAGCCAAGCACTGCACAGAATATCCGGACGGACGGGCACACACCTTCCCCCACGACAGGGCTCCACTGCAGGCCTAGATCACCCTTACACGGACCTTCAGACAGCAGCTCCACTGAGCCTGGAAAGGCCAGCTCGCCTGTTTCACAGACAGCAGAGGTTGGACTAAAAAAACATAAGACTGTGCATGCTGCAAAACTGTTTAATTTGCATGTAGAAATGAAGCAAGCATTATAAGTTATTTTTTTTCGATTAAAATTAATAACCATATACTAAATTTCTATTTGATGTTTTTTCAAGGTTTACACTGTCCCGCATCATCAACCACCACGGCCCAGCAGCACTAGTCTTCAAGCAGGTTACATCCCCATCCCGGTGATCCATGAGGGCGGAGGAGGCCCAACACAGACACAGGCTCAGTTAAATCCCTCCGTCTACTCTCAGCGCGTCCCCTACTCAGAGCACCAGCAGCCTTTCCATCGCATTCAGACAGACGAATGGCCGGGCTACTCCGCTGCAATTCAGTCTCCTCGGGAAAGGGCTTCTCCGATACTGCTTCCCCAGCATCGTGAATCTATTCACCTCCCACCTCATATTAGAAGCCAGTCGCCTATTGTAACGCAGGTGCTGGGAGAAAGACCACAGGTATTGTTGTTTGTTTTCACTTGGATCTTTCTTGGTGGTCAAAAATGTTTGATTTCACATCAGTATGTGTTGATTCTAATGACTTCTTTTTAATCTTGAAGGCTCAGCAGCACATCCTCACAAGAGAGCCGCCCCAGAAAATTGAGCAGGAACAACAGAGCACTCAGCAGAAACCAGAGACCACTCAAGTCTCCCAGCCATTGCACACAGAAGCTGACGTCCCAAAGCCTCAACAGACTCAACAGTTCCAACAGCCTCCACCTCAGCAACCTCAACAGTATCAGCAACCTCAACAGTATCAGCAGCCACAACAGTTTCAGCAACCCCAACAATATCAGCAACCCCAACAGTATCAGCAGCCACAACAGTTTCAGCAACCCCAACAATATCAGCAGCCACAACAGTTTCAGCAACCCCAACAATATCAGCAGCCACAACAGTTTCAGCAGTCACAACAGTTTCAGCAACCCCAACAGTTCCAGCAGGCGCCGACTCCAACATCTCCACAGCCGCAGCATCCTGAACAATTAATGCAGTCGCAGCAACCGTTCCAGCAGGCCCAGAAACCAGAGCAACCACAGCAGCATACTGCAGACATCACAGTTCAAATACCTCCAAAACCAGAGGCCCAGGACATGCCAGCCGCTCCCCCAGAGGTCCCGCCTGTAAAGGTAGAGGCTGAACAGGCTGCTCAGTGCCCGATCCACCCAGGCTTGGCTAAGGTACAGCAGATAGTCGAGCGGGTTGCTAAACTGGAGCAGGAGGTGAAATGTTTTGATGGAAAGAAGAATGATAAGAAATACTTGTTACTGGAGGAGCTGCTGACCAAAGAGCTCTTAGCACTGGACTCAGTCGACCCAGAGGGTCGTATAGACGTGCGGCAGGCGAGACGGGATGGAGTCCGTCGTGTTCAGACCATACTGGAAGATTTGGAGCAATTGGAGGAGCAGCCAGCCAGGCCCGCCAGCGAGACCACAATGGAGGGAGACAACTTGACACAGAAAGGAGAGCCCAGCATGATCACCAAGGAGAATGTTGAGCTGTCAAAGGAGATATCATAATGACTGCACACTTCATGATGAAGAGGAGAGAAAGATAAGCTGCTGTATATTTGATAGTGAACAAGTCTGCTCCGGCTCACTCTCCTCGTCCTCTATCTACAGCATTTGTGGAAGTTGCATGCATTGATTAACAGTGTTGGTATTTGCCATTCAGCACATTGATGATAGCTCAGTGCAATCATGTTTTTCAAGCCGATGTTGTTGCCTTCTATGTTGTGCCAATGTCTCCATAATAAGACAGCTGTCATGATTGAGGTGTTGACAACAATTTCTAGTTAAATGAAAGTTTGAATAAGAGGCCTTTATCAACAAATGGAAGAAAAGTATAAGTATTTTCTTAAGAAATGTTACGTGTAGTTGCCTTTTGTCTTGATCAAATGTTATATGAAGCTTTTCTTAATCAAGCCAGCACATCCGTTAGTACACGAGTGCAAACATTGGGGCTTTAAACAGAACTCAGTCAACAGAAAAAGCATTTTCCCCTTTATAGCCACATGGCCATGTTGGAGCTGCTTTGTCACAGAACACAGTGAATATCTTTATTAGATGCTGCTTTTTGGTGCATTACTGATTTTGCCGTCTTTGCACTTTGCCATCATTGAAATGTATCAAGCTGAAAGATCAGCGGCACTTCATTTGAAATATATAAGTTACACGAGTTTTGATTGATGTGTTTGAGTGTTTGTATGTGCATTGGTTTACTTGTTATTTCAAAGAATTATATCAGTATTTATATCATTATATAGTATTTTGGTACATTTATGAATGTGTAATGACAAATAGAGGTGAGACGTGTGTCTTACTTCGAGATGTGAGACAATCAGCACTTAGTGCTAATAAGGAATCACAGATTAAGATTGTCATAATTTTCTTGTATGACTTACACAGCCACAATCTGTAATAACACAAAAACAGACTAAAAGCCTCAAAAATGTAAACTGTGTAAAGACTCAATTCATAAACAGGTGAAATTTAAAGGGAATGTCAATCTGTCATTTAAAATGGTTCACAATATATTTATATGAGTACCCTAATTGTTTGTGTGGTAATTTGTCACTATAACACAATCATAAGCTATCTGTAAGGTAGGGTCACTGTCTAACACCTTTACAAATTATGGATTGTGGCTTCATGTTGATCACAGTTTATGAGTAGCAGGTTGACGCATTGTTGAAAGCAAGTCACGTTGATACGGTTGAAAATAAAATGTATTTGACACAAATTTTGACTAATATTTTGGTTTCTAATTATTTTGTGAAGTCCGAAACTGATGTTTTTATATTTAAAACCATGTTTGTCATCCTGTCTTCTGAGAATCTCTCTTTTCTTTACCTTTTCTTTGTAGAGCATTAGGTTTAATAACATTGCTTTAATTGTGTATATACAATGTACCTAATAGCCTGGGGGCTGAGGCCTCATGGTGGGCCATGAGAGGCCATCTACAATAAATAAATAAGAGATTTTTAATGTTTAATTTTGTGATTAACTTTGAAATTGCCCAAAACATATTTATGATTAAATATTCACATTTAAAAAAGTCATCAGAACCAATCAAAACAAGGGAATTAAATAACAAGTCATTCCTTATTTACCTGATCCTATTTTTTATCTGTGGTTGTTGTGTTGAAGTCTGTTTCCCATTGATGTTTGCCAACTACCGACATTAACCTGCACCCATTATTTGACTGGGAGAGAGACTTCGACACAACATTGGCACATATCTTATATTGCGTCAATGTTGGAATCAGAGATGTGATTAAAAGTTTGGGCGGGCCCCAGAAGATTTTTCAGATTCAAATCGGGCTGTGTCATTCTTAAGTTTGGAAATGGCTGCCCCACTGAATCAAAGCACCGCTGCATTTACTCCCTGCCAAAGAATCCATATTTTAATAATGTATGAGTATGTGTGTGCTCCAGCTTTGGATTTGTAGATGTGTCACTGACCCAGCCTTAAACTGTCAACAAGCTACTACACTTCATTTTTTGTTTATTCTGGTGGCCCCTTTGGACTAAAGATGATGCGGGTATGACAGGTACACTTTGTTTTAGTGCCGTACCTCCAGACTACGGAGCAACATCTCTCCTCAGGCTGAGACTCCTCAACCCATCCTAAGCACTCTGCCATAAAAGAATAGTTTTCAGGCATTTAAATAGCCAGTCTTCTTGGTAATGATCTCATTTTCTTATGTAGGTCATAGAGTGATCAGTATGAACTGGAACTGTTTCATATCCAGTTAAAAGCTCCTTGTAGTGTGTTTAAGTGTGGCTTAGTTTTCCACTGAAGAGTTTTTGATGGTAGATTAACAGTCTGAGGTCAGCTGCTCCCTGCCTTTCCCCTCAGAGCTCACTGAGTCATAACTGAGAGCATTTCTGCTCCCTTATTCCTAGATGGGTGGGGACAATTCAAAATGCGTGTAAGTGGTGTGTTATGTGCTTTTTATATACGAATGACGCTATTGTGTAACATCAGAATAGAGACTTTAATTGCTTATGTTTGATGGACAATCTCCTTATTTAAAAAAAAAACATCCCTCCACAAGATTAAATTAAATATATAATAAATAAATGAATTAAAAATAAAGGCATTGGCATACATAAAGTCACATTATGGCACATTTCTACTTTGAATGGGGAGTCCAGTTATTAACATATGGTTTTCTTAAAATGGAATAACATCATATGAATGATTAAACATAAAGTTATTATTTCCTGTAATCATGTAGTGAGTGGTGTGAGTAGTTTTTCCGTAGGTTACAGCAACGTTACCTGTACACCGGTGATGACGGCACAGGTCACGTGTCATTGTTTGGAGCAGGAAACTGTCGGATACATCTTGAACGCCACACAGCAGCAGCTGGGACACCTTCGCGCTTATTCACGTGTATTTGCGTTTAATCTCTCCGGCATGGCTGCGGGACGGGATGCTTCTCCTGTACAAAAGGGAATTTGGTTATCAGTATGCGTAGAGGCGGAATAAACAAATCCGACACGCATCCAGCTGCTGCTGCTGCCGCTGCTAGCTCGCTAGGTAGCTAGCTGCTGTAGCACACCAGCCTGTTGGGGAGGGGGGGACGAGCTAACCGTGGCTAGCCGGTGGCTGTCTGGTTAGCTACAGTTCACCTCCAAGACGTGGAAGTTGATAATTACCTGTACCTGGCTGCTAAGCCAGCTAGTTACCTACTTTTGTGTAACGTGAAGGGACAAAATGGAGCTGTTCCAAGCCAAAGACGAGTATATTCTTCAGAGTGGGGACCGTGCTCTGTGGTGCAGCCGAAAAGACGGGACCATGACCGTCAGACCTGGTACGTACTGGATGACAGCTTTCCCTGCTGCTACAGCCGGCCATTTACCTGAAACTGATATTTCACATTTGTAGATATCAGAGTTAAATAATATGTGTGTATTTCAAGGTCTGTCTGGAGTTGGCTGACAGTATTTTACTGATATTGTTATGTAAAAACACCTCAGCGGGTTAACTAGTCTAATCTCTTACACGTTCATCTCTAAAATAAACCTTCTTGTAATCATGTAATCGGTCTGAATCATCCTGCTACCTTACACAAAACAAGTTACTTGGCTAAAAAAAAAGCTTGGGGGTTGTTTAATCTGCCAAGTCTTGAAACCATCGTCCTAGCTTTCGTGCCAACACCCCAAACAGACTCCAAAGTTATTGCTTTGCTCCTTGTGTGAAACATTAAAGGGTAAATCTGACCCTTAAGTTCTCCTTTAAAGGAAACAGACCCACTACAGGACTGTAAGAAGGTTAAAATAACGGGATTTTAGCTTTCATGTGTGGTGCTTGACTTATGACAGCTTATCGTACTATACTAATACTGCATGGTGAGTCATTAGAAAGCTATAATACCATTCTCATGTATAAGAACATGAAGGCACAATAAATACAGGCTCAAACCAGCATGTTAAGTGTCACTGAAGTGTGAAAGCAGCTCTTGGCATTACACCTTGGTCACATTGCAGAAGTGAGCGGTGCTGCTGCGGCTCATAGCTGTGACACAAAAAAAAATGGGCTCGCTTTTGTATTAGAGGAAATACCTCACAATCACCTTTTCTCAGCTGAAGTGAAAGAGGTCCTGAACTCAATGAAAACTTTCGTTAGAGTCACAAGAAGACTGTGTGGCTGTGTCAGGCGAAGTCGTGTGGCTGTGCAGCCATCCTGAACAGGTTTTTAGTTGCACTACTGTTTCATTATTTAATTGGAAAAAGGGTTTCCACTCCTCACTGGGTTTCCACTGCTCTCTCAAGCACACAGTGAAGTATTTCCGTGATATTCTGAGTGGAGTTTTGGTATTATATCTGTTAGTATTATGTATTTCTTTCCTGCAAGACCTTTCCTGTGGGGGCCTCACAGCCCGTTCCTGTGTGCATGCAATTCTCCGGCTGGTGGAACAGGAAGAGTTATTGTCTGAGGCTGCCTTCAGTTGATTTTCTCCACCCTTAGCCACACCCTTCACATTTTTCCAATTTTCTCCACTGTGTCGTTTAATCCGTCACCAATGATAAGCATTCCAGTTTTCCTTTTAGTCACCAAGTTTGTGGACTGTAACTGACCTCAAACTATGTAATAGCTGCCCCTTTCATGCTAATGTGCATGAAGAATGACCAACATGAAGCATACAATCTACTGACATCCCTCTATCTATGGGTTGTTATTACATTTAAGTCTTCATTCTTTGAGGTTAAGAGTGTTTTACTGGGTATTAAAAACTAGTGATGGGATGATTAAAGATTTTATTGCAGATCTCGATAAAAAACACACAAGATAAGTTGATCGAGGTGAATTTTCACAATCGGGATAATTGTGAATCGAGATAATTATGATCAGCTGTTTTGACTCTGTACTTGCATGTTATGTTTGATCCTGCCTGCTTATCTGGCCTAAAGAATATCATGCTGAGCTGAATTGCTTCATCATTGTTTTTATGTTTTATTTCTATATTTTTATTTCAGCGACCGACCTGCTTTTAGCCTGGAATCCAGTGTGTTTGGGTTTGGTAGAAGGTGTTATTGGCAAGATACAGCTTCACACAGGTAAGTGGAGAACAAACATATAAACATTTCACCACAGCAGGTTGTTTTTTTTCCTTTTTGCACAGAGCACACACACTCTTGCCAGTATTTTCCATCTGTGTGCACCAGACACTTGAGTTACCAGATCATTCAGTGCCTAGTATGTTTCTTACTCACAAGGAAAGGTGTGAGAAAAATTGTGTAAAAGTACTTTGAAGTGTGTGTAGTTATGAAGAGGAGTGAGCTGGTGGTGATCATTCAAATTGATGATAAATGTGATGATGCCACTATGTTATCAGGTTAGGAAGTTGTACCTTTCACAAGAAAATATGAGAATCATATTATTTAAGTAATTCAGATTCAGATTAAAATGGTTTATATATTTATTTACCAGATGTCTTGTGTTGCCGTCTTATAAAATCTGCAGTTAATGGCTGGTGTGCAGCTGCTTCCTTCACACCTTAAAGAATGTGACGAATTCTGCACCCATGACGCAACTCCCCCGTCTTCTCTCTCTCCTTGGCAGATCTTCCTCTCGGCCTCGTATTAATCCGCCAGAAAGCACTCGTGGGCATTTTACCAGGCGACCATAAAGTCTATAAGATCACCAAGATAGCTGTCATTCCTCTGTCTGATGAAGAGCCTCAGGAGCTCGAGCTGGAGGTGTGTATACTACTCATACTGTAATGAGATAGGAGAAGCAGTGTTCATGGGTTTTAATTACTGCCTTCAGCCTCCCTGACAATCAGCATAACAGTGCTTGTGAGAATTGTTTTTTTTTATGCATCTAAGGATACCGTGTATGTATGTATGCATAAGCATATAATTCATCTCTGATGAGCTGACAGCGGTGCAAAATTAGTTTTTTTTAAGATCAGTTTCACTTTCTCCCACACATTTGGAGTTAAAATTGAGTGCAGATGTAAAATCACTGTAATTGATCACAAAGGAAGTTGAATATTGCTAAGATTTCAGTGTTTCAGGGGAGCTTCATGGACGGTGAGACAGAATATTTTCAAGTGAGTAAATCCAGACAAGGTTGATCGTTCCTGGATAGGTTTTTAGACCCCGTCTTGTTGTGCATTTCCTTGTACTGCAGAATGATCAATCCAACCCTTTTGTGCCCTAGAAATCCGGTAGAAGAACGTAGCTGTTAGATTGTTTGCTGTGTTAGTTTAGGAAAATGAGAACCGTATAAACTACTGTATCCTTTTTGGCTTTTTGTAGTGGGTAGTAATGACCTTTTTGTTAATTTGTTGTTTTGAGAAATTCAATTAATTTTCTGTCATAAATATAGCTATAATGTTTATAAGATAAAATTGGATAAATTTGATAGGGGATCCTCTTTTGCAGCTTTGCAAGAAGCATCACTTTGGAATCGACAAACCAGAGAAACTGGCCCCGTCTCCTGATGATTCAAAGTTCTTGATGAAAACTTTCAGCCAGATCAAATCAAATGTGGCTGTGCCTATCAAGAAAAAGGTATTTTTATCATCATACACTTCATAAAAAAACCTGCATTATATCATCCTCAAACCAACACTTTCTACTTTACCTGTCTTTCGCACTTTCAAAGGCTTTGAAGTTCTTATAGGGTTTTGCTTTCTTTGCTTTGTCAGCTTAATGCTCTTTTCTATCCACCCACCCAATCCAGTATTCCCCTGCCTTCCAGGTCAAGGAAAACAAAGAGAAGGAACGTCTGGAGAGGCGGCTGCTGGATGAGCTATACAAGATATTCATGGACTCGGACTCCTTCTATTACAGCATGACCTACGACCTGACACACAGCGTGCAGCGACAGGGAGACTCGGAAAAGTCCAGTTTACCACTGTGGAAACAGGTTTGGAGATAGACACATCTCACACGTTGCCTCATTTTTTTAAAAACCTTTTTTAAATGAAGAAACAATACATATGATTGATGATAATTTTAATTCTTTCTGACAGGTGGATGACCGTTTCTTCTGGAATAAGCACATGATCCAAGACCTTATTGACCTTCAGGTAAATCATTTTTGGATGGCGCTGGTTATTGTTTGCTTTCTGTCATTTTAGAATTGAAATGCCCTTTGTCTCAAGATTTGATTCTTTGACAATCACTGACACAATCAGTGTTTTTCTGTACAACTGTCAGCCCAAATAGCGTAGCTTGTCCTGCTGTAATAGTGTGACAGTTGAATGTGCTGATAACTACCAGAGCTTTATCAGAAGAGTATGGAAATACTCAGTGAATAGAGGAGGCAACGGCTCTGAGCTATGAAAGATTAGTCCTGTTGGATTTATGGTGGATGTAAAGCCGTACTTGCAAGTATTATTTTTTTAACGCGGTGATCTCGAGATCACAGGTTAATTATTTCATTATCTTGAAAAAAAGAGCTTTGTCATCTCGACATAATCAGATAATCAACCCGTTATCTCAACCCTGTTCATCAGAGATCAGCGGTGCCATGACAGTTACGTAGATGGCATCTTGACAATTGCAGCAAATGATTTTAAGATGACAATGTCAGATCAAGGAGTACCCATCATTGATCAATGCATCAGACAGTTTTACTTATTTATATACATACCTAATAATACAATTCAAACACCCAGCAGTGTGGGTAGTTTCCTTTCCAGTTTCTCTATGTCAATGGTTGGTGGTTGTAGCCTACTAGATAGTAACACATCTGCTTTAAGTTGACATCTGTATGTAATCCCTCACAATAAATAGCCATACTGTAAATACCCTCATATCGAATCATTAGGGAAAAACATTCTAACAACAAATGGCAAAAGTTCATATGGTTTGCTTTGAAATTTCCACAGAGCAGTGTGTGTATTTCATGGTCCACTTTTGTAAATGTTATAGTCATTTTCTTGTGATAAATTAGCTCTTTATCTTGAGAAATTTGCCCTTGTTTTCTCTTTGGCTTTGTTACCCGAGATAACAAAATACTTAGCTCACGATCTGGAGATAACTGCATAAAAAAAAAAAAAAATCAATTGCAAGCACGCCCATTTTGGCTTCTGTACTTACTTATCAACCTGGCAAACAGCAGCTTAATCTTCTTGTCCCTTTTTTAATGCTCTAGGTGCCAGAGGTGGACTTCTGGGTGGTACCAATCATCCAGGGCTTTGTTCAGGTGGAGGAATTGGTGGTGAACTACAATGAGACATCTGATGAGGAGAGGAGCAGCCCTGAGACCCCACCGCAGGAGGTCACCTGTGTTGATGACATCCATCCCCGCTTCACTGTGGCCCTGATCTCCAGACGTAGCCGTCACCGTGCAGGTAGAGCTATAATTACTGTCAGCATCGCCTAGAAAAAGGTCATGCCTCAACTCTGATATATCCTGATTAAATAGGTTATGTTGAGTAATTAGGACAGTTTTTTACCTCACAACTTAATAGGGTTTCTTTCTCAAAAGGCTTTGAATAACTTGGTAGACAATTTATTTTTTGTTCTCTTCCAGTGAAGCATGATCTGTGATATAAATAATCTGAATAGTGTTGATGCACTCTCCTTGCCCAAAAGGGATGCGGTACAAACGCAGGGGAGTGGATACTGATGGCCATGTGGCGAACTATGTGGAGACAGAGCAGTTGATCCACGTGCACAGCCACACTCTGTCCTTTGTGCAGACTCGTGGCTCTGTGCCTGTCTTCTGGAGCCAGGCTGGGTACCGCTACAATCCCCGGCCACGCTTAGAGAAAGGTCAGTAAAACAACATTATCTCGCACACACTATTATCATGGTGGTTCATCAGAGGCTTTGTTTGATCATAGTGGGCCTTAAAAAAGACATTTCATTCAATACTGGTGTTCTCTTTGGGTTTTAAACATCTCTCCAGTGTGTTTTAGATATGTCTTAGATATTGATCAAATGTAATTTGTCAGTCATTGGACAGTGGCTATAAATGTACTATTTTGTGAGGAATCTTGATCAGGTGAATCCAAACTTATCCTCTTGGAAACTGCACAAATGCTTGCAAAAATATATTTCTTGATGTCTTTGACCAGATTCACTTATATGGAACTCATATATGTGCATATTATTTCTTATGTTTCAGGAGAGAAGGAGACCATGTCTTACTTTTCTGCTCACTTTGAAGAACAGCTTAAACTCTATAATACGCAGGTGGGTTTGCTTTGCCAGAGTGTATGCTTGGGTATGTGCTTAGCATAGTTATTGACTACTTGCATGCATCAGTCTGGTGTTAGGATTGTTATTTAAAATGTGTTACCACTGTGGTTATTCTGTCTGTATCTGTGGCTGCATATAGTTTGAATGTTCTGACTGAGGTGCTAGCATGTGAGCCAGACTCGATTTGGTAACATTTTCCGATTGGGTTAAGAAAATAGTTTCTGTTGAGATGCAGAAAGAAAGATGATGCTGGTGTGATATTATTTATGCTTTTGAAAAGCGAAACTTAAAGATTGCGAACTCAAACTTAGCCCCAATCCTCCTCGAAGCACCCCTTGCCCCTACCACTTTGCCCTCACCCTCCATTTTGATTGTTAACGCCTAGGGGAAGGGTGTACTGATTTTTGTTGGAATAGAGGGGTAGGGCGTTTCAATGTTTTATAGTCCTTATCTTTATAACAAGCAAAAACAAACCACTACTAGTTTGCTGATCTTGCTAGCTAACTAGCCAGTTAGCTAACTTTAAATTGTAATCTTGAAGGGTTGTCCTATTTCTTAGGGGGAGAATTCAACCACTTCCCCTTATGATTCTCCTCTGAGTGGCAGGAAGTCACTCGAAAATGAGGAGTAGGGGTAAAAATTGGAAAATGGACTTAGCCAACCTTATCTGGGTGACAAAGTGCCTTTAAAAGTCAGAATTTAATTCTCCGTCCTTCAATATGTATTCATCTAAGTGTGTTTCAACAGGAATGACTCAGAGGGGCATAATTGTTAGACAAAAGGCTAATGGCAGCTTTTTATTGTTTTGTCAGGTCATCATTAACTTGGTCGATCAAGGTGGACGAGAGAAGATAATTGGCGACGCGTATCTGAAGCAAGTCCTTCTTTACAACAACCCAAAACTTACATACGTTTCATTTGACTTCCATGAGCACTGGTAAGAGAAACACTTTCCTCACCAGTGAAACTTGTTCAAGAATGTATGTGTGAATGAATGTATTCATTTACTTCCCCTTTATGCTTCTTATATCCTGTTTCTCAGCCGAGGTATGAAGTTTGAGAATGTGCAAATACTGACAGATGCGATCTCTGACATCATCACAGACATGAAGTGGGCTTGGTAAGTGTCATGTCAGTAATTCGTCATTATGCTTGCTAACATGAACCTTTGCTAATCTTCATTATGTCATGATTTGTTGTTTACAGAAAACAACAATCAGCCACTAATAGCTATAGCGTGTGTTAGTAATCCTGTTTGTATTTGCCATTAAAGGAGATATACGCATTTTCAGGTTCATAATTTTATTTTGGGTTACTACTAGAATAGGTTTACATGTTCACAACGCACCAGTTTTCTCATACTGTTCAGTGCTGCAGCACTGTAGTCCCTCTCCGTCTGAAACGCTCTGTTTTAGCTCAAGATCTTTTACATGCACAAGAAAATAAAAAATCACTGAAGGAAAGGAGAAAACAAAGCAAAATAGGTTTTGTTTAAAGATTATTTATCCTATGAATGCATCTTATGATGAATGTACCTTCCTCTGTCAGGGTGGATCAGGCCGGAGTCATCTGCAAGCAGGAGGGTATCTTCAGAGTCAACTGTATGGACTGTCTCGACAGGACCAACGTGGTCCAGGCTGCTGTTGCTCGGGTGGTGATGGAGCAACAGGTGAGATGTGTCCCAGGCAAATAAATGAACATAAATTCCCCCTAATACATAACGTTGGGTATTATGTAAGTGCTTCTTTCTAAATGTCTTCGCTAATTCCTGTACGAGCGACCTTGTAGACTGTTTAAAACACAATATATTTTATCAATTACACCAATATCTATAATATAGAATAAGTCCTCAAAAACATCACTGACTTATTTTGTATGACTGCTTACAAAACTGTGACTACAAAGTGCTTTGCTAAAGATGTATTGTGAATCAACAGATGCACTCGGCAACATGAATCCATATCTCTGTTAGTTTACAACAGATTACTGACATCTGCGTATATTTACTCTTTAGCTCACACATAAATCGTAAATTTCATGTTCCTACAGAACTTAACAGCAAAGATATCAGAACAGATCTGTAGTGTGCACCAACACAGCCATAGTTTATAGACCCAGCTCTTTTCAGCTTACCTCACCATATTCATCTTGGATTACATTCAATAATAAAAAGTGTTATTTTGCTGCTTATAGAAGTAGATATTATAAGCTGACCTTTCTTGCTGATGCAGTGCAAACAGAAAGAGAGACATCTCACTCTACTCAGAGTTTTAACAGCACAACCATGGACAAAAATGTCTCTTTTCTTCCTGCAGCTGAAGAAACTGGGTGTGATGCCTCCCGAGCAGCCTCTGCCTCTCAAGTGCTACAGGATTTATCAGATCATGTGGGCCAACAACGGAGACACCATCAGCAGACAATACGCAGGCACAGCAGCGCTCAAGGTAACGTCATTATCTTTCCTTTACATCAGTGTCAGCGTTTGCTTATATAAACAGTAGTGTGTCAGCTTGTTTTGGCACAGTCAGTAGATAGTTGAAGCTTTAAGGCATAAGCTTTCTCAAACAGAAGGACTCAAGGAATCAATGAAGTGTTGCAGTAGATTAAACACATTAGAATGACAAAAATGGACTGAAATTACAGAGATTCACAATTTGAAGGTTAGTCAAAATGTGTATTAAACAAGGCTTGATCTGTTTTAGGGAGATTTCACCAGGACGGGAGAAAGGAAACTGGCTGGTGTGATGAAGGATGGTGTGAATTCGGCCAACCGCTACTATCTGAACCGCTTCAGGGATGCTTACAGACAAGCAGTCATTGGTATGGAAAAAAACAAGCCGCATGTTAGAGCTTCTATCTGTATGAATCTGTACCGATGAGGTCCCAAAATTGTTCAGTGATTGACTCCTCTCAATCCTGCAGACCTAATGATGGGCCTGCCAGTGACGGAGGACCTTTACTCCATCTTCAGTAAGGAGAAGGAGCATGAAGAGAAGGAGAAAGAGAGCCAGAGAGGAGCGCAGGAGCAGGTCAGCCTCCTGCTGCAGACATACATGCAGCTTTTACTGCCTGATGACGAGAAGTTTCATGGAGGGTGGGCCCTCATCAACTGTGACATGAGGTTAGTGGCTAGCTGCCCTGTCTGATTAGTTATCAGTAGTTTCTGAAGTTCCCTTGTCATGATACCGTTCTCTTATTTAACCACCAGCCTCATTGATGCAAACAACAAAGACGTGGATGTGCTGCTTCTTTTGTCCGACAAAGCCTATTACATTGCTTAGTAAGTCTGACTTTAAATTCACCAACAGCTTTCTTTAAAAAATGTTCTCACAGATTGACTAATGTTTGTATTTATTTTCTTGCAGCTACGATGAAGAAGCAGATAAAGTCAACCAATACCAGCGGCTCAATTTGGAGGGTTTGGAAAAGATAGAGATCGGTAAGCAGTTAGACTCAAAGCAGAAGTGAGGGTTTCTGGTGCTCACTGAGTCACCCAACACTTCCCAAAAGTGTATTTCACAGTTTCTCAGTAACCTTTTAGCAATATCTCCGCGGATTATGATTCATGCAAGGAAAGCACATCACTGAAAATGGAAGTTGCAAGTTGTGTTTTTTCGTTTGCAGGTCCGGAGCCGACTCTGTTTGGGAAGCCAAAGTTCTGCTGCATGCGTTTGCATTACAGGAATGAGGAGACGAGTGGATACTTCCACACGCTGAGAGCAGCAACACGAAACCCTGAGGATGATGGAAAAGGTAGGATGTTATTCTTTAATCGGCAAGAAAAGGAAACTTTTTAGATCATAAACTCTGCATATACAGGTTGAGACTGACATTGTGCTATATTTCAGACACGTTACAATGCATAGCTGAGATGCTTCGCATAACTAAACAGGCCACAGGGCTGGACCTGCTTGTTGTTGAAAAGAAGCTGGAGAGGTAAGTACTACTTTGTCATTAAGATGATCAGTCTTTATAAATGTCTCTTTTTCACATTTTTGAATGTAATGAAGATGAACATTTGCAGTCATCAGAGCGGAATGTCAACTCTTAATGACAAGAGCCATTGGAAACATACTTACGCTGTTTGTATGTGTGTTCCAGGCGGCAGAGTAAACCTCATGAGGATATAATGGGCATCCAGAACAAACCTGCTGACCAGGGACAGGGTAGCTCGGGTTTGGCGCAGGGCAAAAGTTTCCTCCTCAACAAGTTCTCCTCTCTCAATCAGAAGGTGAAACAGACCAAGACAAATGTGAACATCGGCCCCTTCAAGCCCCTCGGGAAGCTTGGCACCTTCTCTAAGCCTGATGTAAAAGTCAATTTCCTAAAGCCAACTATGCATGTCAACCTGTGGAAGTCAGACAGTAGCTTGGAGACATCAGACAACAACCCTGGCGGAGCCCTGAAAGATATCGGTGATGAGCACTCTGACATCTCCTCCGACTCTGACTCCTATAATTCTGACCCAGAGCACCCATGCTCTGGTTCTTTAGAGAACGTGGACTATGTGCTGCCCAGCTGCGGCATTGTAGCATCAAACCCACGACTGGGCAGTCGCTCCCAGTCTATTGGTAGCGTGGAGCTCAATATCCCCTCTGTTATCCGGGTTACTGGCTGTGACGGGAAGCAGGAAAGCCCTTCTCAAGTCAGTGATGACAAGTCCCCAGGGGCTGCCTCGGTGGCTGAAGAAGCCATCCTGATTGACTTTGGTACTCCCATCGATGCCTACTGCCACCAGTTTGTCCAGGATGCACAAACCAAACCTGTTGAGGTGTTTGGAGAGCAGCCACCAGCTGCTGCCCCCCTTCTCAACCCTGTGTTGCCTGTGCAGAATAAAACCCCAGCAGACACGGACAAGCAGCCAAGCTCCGAGCCGCAGCATCGGCAGGAGGAGCCCCAGCTCCCCAGGCCATCCCAGCTAGACGTCGATTCCACTACCTCCAGTTCCAACCTCCTCGCCGTCCAGAAGCCGAGCTCTGCGGCTTCAGGAGGCTCTCAGAGGAGTCTGGGTTCACAGTTGGAGGGCAGCCTCGGCCCCTCGCCTGCCGACAGCAACGGTAGCCGAGTGGTGTCCCCCTTTGCCAAGATCAAGAGCTCCATGGTCCAAGTGGCCAGCCTCACGCAGGCTGGACTCACCCAGGGCATCAACTTTGCCGTGGCAAAGGTACAGAAGAGCCCAGAGCCAGATGCTGTCAATGAAGCCCAAGAGAGCGAGCTGAAGGCAATGTTTACACAGTGCCAGACCAGGATCATTCAGATCTAGTGCTTACCTTGTAGCAGGATTTTGTAGTCGTGCGTCGTGTAGAAACTTCCTGTGTGGTAGCAGTAGCAAAAGCTTGCATATAGCATCACTACTCGGCCAAGAAATGCGCTCCTAAATTTCTCCCCGTGTTAAAGATTACTCTTGTACAGAACTCAGAAATACATTTTAAATCCCGACATGACAGTGACCATGTTTACATGCACATAATTGTGGATTCCCTCTTAAAGAGCACTGATTGTCTGGTCCAGTTTTTTTATATAACGGACGTTAAGCTTATGTCTCTTTTCCATCTAGCCTTTGTACACTGATTCTTTCTTTTATGGTTTAATAATACATTTTCATCAGTATATTCCTTCTCTATGAAAATATCAATAATGGCGATACCATGACATTTCTGATATGTATGTCTCAGAATACCAGTTCTTAGTACTAGGGCTGCACGATATATCCAAAAAAATCATACCGCAATTATTTTGACAGTTTTTACGACTGCAAAATGATTCATGATTAGTGGGAATGATAACTTTTGCATCACAATTTTTTTAATTTTCACTGAAAAATCAAACAAAATCATGACTATGTGACTTTTTTGGGGGTCTATTCAAAACAATCCTGTTTTCTCACATCTGGAGAGCACGATTTATAGGCAAGGGAATCTCTGCAGCACAATACTTTTTACAAACAGAAACATACAAACAACAAACCTTTATGAAGAAACTGCAGCCTCTTGTGATTTGGATATTGGCCTTAGCCATATTGCAATTTTGATCATATTTCGAATAATTTGTACAGCCCTACTTTGTCCCTAGGCTGAGTATAAAAATGATATATAGGAAATGTTTGAGTATTGAATATTTGAGTAATTCTCGTGTCAGTGAGAACATATGATTGAAAAGTTTGTACGTCCAAATCCTAAATCACTCCAGAAATACTGCCACTGTTAAATAGTTCTGTTAAGTACTGTTTTCTTATCATATTTCGATGATATTCTCATATTGGTCACATTAAGACATAACTAAGACATAAAAAGGTATTAAGTTTTAAACTTGTCTACTTCCAGAGTGGTATGCAGCATATATTTTGTGCATGTAAACATGTCACTATCCTACGTGAAAAAGGAAACGTTCTTTAAGCCACAGCGCTTGCATGTGAGGTTAACGGTAACAACTGATAATGACAAGGCAGGTAAACATGAGCTGCATGTCGAAAGACCAACTCTGACTTTATCATGTACTGTATGTCATCCTGCACATTTTGTGACATAGACCTCGTAATGACCCTCAATTTGTAACAGTTGTTGTAGAATCCAACCAAATATCTTTTGTGAGTGATTCCCAAAGGACAGTTCAATGTTAACTATTACCCTTTGTATAGCTGTCAGAAACTAGACGACATACTGTACGTAGTAATATCTCTGTAATATCCATGTTGTCAAGTGTAACTTAGAAGATATACTGTTATAGAAATAATGACTACACAAGACCTTAGTAAGAGTATCCTGGTTGTTGATATGTACAGTGAGTATTGTATGTTTATCTGTTCCCTGAGTAGAGCCTTCCCTTCAGCTTTTTGTATTGATGGCAGGGTGGCAGCTTGTTCAAAGAGGTTTGAGCATTATATTTTGAAAAGAAGGCCCAGTACGGACATTGCTAACCATGAATAACCAGAAAACTACTGGTTAGAGTTGTTTTTGATAGATATATGTATTGAAATAACTATTCTGCTAATGGTTGTACTAATTAATATGAGGGTTTGTACGAACGGAGTCCCCGGCCGGCGTTGTACGTTGACGTTGCATGTTTGACAAAGACAGGAGAGTAGCATATAGTAGGTATATATGCAATTGCACCCACCCAGTTATAAGAAACACTGACGCTTTATGCACTCCCCAAACTGAAAGCATATTTGCCTTAACAGGGAATTGAAGTGGGATTATGTATATCAGGTATTTATGGCAAAATCTACCTTTTTAAGTCCATTCTAACATGTTACATTTGGTGTACTGTACAAACAATCATGTTCAGGGTTACTGTATATCATCATGCTTTATCTTGGGATGTTTCCTCTACTGGCACATACATTCTCCATGGAAATGAGCAGGTGTTGTGAGTTGGCTGTGTGTATGTACTGTTATGTGTGAGTTTGTGTGTGAGAGCATCCCTGCTGCTGCTGGTATTTAGGAGTGCTCGCCTTAGAGCTCTAGTTATATTTGTGCTATGAATTAGTATTGCTTTACGTTAACCTCAAGAAGTGAGGTTTTGCCTCTTTTGTCACCTATTAAAGGGACAGTTCACCCCAAAATCGAAACATACATATTTTTCCATGAAAGGTCATGAATTCTGGAAAGAGTGGAAACAATGCTGTTGGGCTTTTCAAATGTCTGTTTTTGATGTTTTGAGCACCATAAGCCGAGTGCCATCTAGTTCCATTATATTAGAGAGAATCAGACATCTATGCCGATGATATCTCCAAAACTCCAGTCAAGAGGAAAAATATTTTGTTTTGATTTTGGTGTGAGCATTAGCTTGATAGTCCTACAGAAAAAATAATGAACCATCGCCACTTTATCCCTCTGCTGTGTATGTTTTGTCTATTTATGATTATTAATAATAATAAACTTGTTTGCCTGGAGCTGAAATATCCCAAGATAAACCATCACACATTTCATATTTTTGTGTTACATTTGCCTGTTTTCTGCATTACGCTCGCTCACCAGCAGATACAATGTGGGATCCTTGTATATTTTATGACTTTAACTGTGTTAAGTGAGACAGTGGGCTGCTTCGTGGGTGCTACATTATATAGTTATTGAACCTGCTGATAGTGTGTGGTGCTGCCAAAGCTTTAAGGTAATAGCTGTAATGCAAAGTTTTAAATGCAGGGGGTAAAAGGTGTTTTTAGAAACTTTTCCTTCAGGATTGCAAACACTGGAGCAGTTCTCAAGCAGAGCAGAAACATATTCTGTCCTTAACTGGCTACATTAAGCTACAAGGAACAGTAATCCTCAACATTCCTGATAGACCACAATGCTAGAGTGTTGGTGTCTGGTTTTTATATGCAAAAGCCGGCAGTTATATTTGATCCTATATTTGCTGGGTGAGATTTTTCTCTTTTCCTTTTGTTTACACCAAGTGCTTTTGCAACCACCTCTTCATTTGTTGTCTGTGGTTGTCCTCCCCTCCAATAAGAACCCCAGACCATAACAAACTATCATGTGAAAAGAGGTCTTAAAGCATTTGATTTGCACTGTTTAAGCACATTTTCTAGCATTAGAACCATTCCATCCAGATGTCTGTGGTCATTTCTCTCCTCTTTACCAACTGACTGTTGTCATTGTTTTCCACGGTGTACTGAGATTGTATTGTATATTAAAGTATCCTATTTATTCTTATCCTCTTTGGGTGTGTTACTTGATAACAAAGTGCACTGTACACTTTTTGTTTAGGAAGATATTCCATTGGAATAAAAAGTATATGAGTGAACGATTGCTGCATGAGGTTTATTGTCAAATCCATTCACAGGAACAGTTTGTGCTTTATATACGCTGGTAACTGGCTTAATGTGTACTGACTCGAGAGAGAATACTCCTCCAGACCTCATTAAAGGTCCCATATTGTAGAAAGTGAGATTTTCATGTCTTTTAATTATAAAGCAGATCTTGGTGCTACATAAATACTGTGTGTCAAAATGCTCAGTCCACAGAAAATCGTACGTTAGGATTGTTGTCATGACTGAAAAGTTACTGCCCTCAGTACAGCTGTGGTTGTAAAAACACCAGCAGAGCTGAGGCAGAAACATGATGGGTGCTGCGTGCTCAGGCCTGTGAGAGCTGACCAATCAGAGCAGACTGGGCGTTTTAAGGAGTGGGGGCCTTAAAGAGACTGGCATTAAAATGAAGCATGAGACAGAGGATGAATAGAGGCACTGCATTATAGACAGTATGAGAAAAATAGTTGAACACATAAAAGTCTTAACCCTGAAATGAGTTAATTAATAATATGGGACCTTTAATGTATTTACATATTTTGAGGTTAAACAATTAAAACCTTTTTCATAAACATAGAAAGTTTGGTCTGCAGCAACACCACCATAAACCCCACAACAGGCTGTGAAATAAAGGATAAATGACAGTAATTATACACTTTGTACAAACTACAACTTCTTAATCCTGTTAGTCCATGAAGTGAAAATATATCCAAATCGGCACGATAAAAAATAAACGTTGAACACAACATGAACTATTTCCGGCATATGAAAAACATCTTTATTACAAACTTTTTTCAGTATCAAAAAGAAAAAACAAGAGTCATCTCATTTGACTCTCTGATCACGGCTCGTTGCCATTGACACACTGGTGCTGCTCCATCCGGCTCCTCCGCAGCATGTCAATGTGTTTGGCTCGGAGCCAGCTGTCTCTGGTGAGAGAGGTCCGTCCCAGGCTCAGAGACAGCAACCTGCCGACAGAGTCACAGTCAGACACATCCCACTCAAACACATCTCAGCTTGAGGAAATGATTACTCCAAATACTGCAATAACATTTCTCATTCTTAGCATATCTGGCATTTTTCATTGTTGGTCATAATGACTTATTGTTGTGTGTATTTAACACTTCGACCGTTAAAAGAGTAGAAAGCAGGAAAGTAGCGCAGAGTAAAGGAGATTATATAAACTGGGTCACAGCCCACCTCGCCACAACGAGCATCCTGTGGAGGTCCTCGGCCGAAACGCTCTGGGGGTCATCCTTTCTCATATCGACAAAGTCATCCTCGACTGACTGAGGATGCCAGAAAAAAGAGAAAGCAGTTTAAGGACAAGAATGCACAACAATGATAACAGTCTTCAAATCAAACACACACACAAAGGCCTGTTGGGTGCATGAAATAACAACCTACAAATGTTTTTATAAAAAAAAGGGTTCTCGCCCCCTTTCACTCATTCATTTGTGTGAAACTCAGCCACAGAAGAAGACAGCACCTCTCACCTTTGTCATTTCATCAGAGATACTGTAGTCGAGCTGGCGAGCCACACTCAGGTAGATTCTGAACTTGTTCAGCTGTGACGAAGACTGTGGATGCAAGTGGATGTTGCTGAGATACTCCTCCATTTGGGGTGGGCTGACCTGAGACTGTAGGTGTATTCGACAGTCTGACTGTGGAGGTACAGAGAGAGAGAAATATTGACACAGTGCCAGGAAAGAACTGTACATAGAAAAGCTGTATGCATGTATAGGTTTTTTTCCCACAGGTGTTGCTATGCAAAAGTAGGCCCTGCCTGCTGTGTGCATACCAAGTTTGGCATATTCTCAAAACTTCATGGACAGGACTGAAGCCTTCTGATCAGCTTCACCCTCCAGCTGCTCATCAGCAGATAGTTGTGCAGTGTAAACACAGACATGTACTCCTGACTTCTAATCAACCCTGGCAGTTGTTTACAGCACGCTGCCCTTCACTGCAGGACTAAGAGATGGCTGAGCCTGACGCCTCTCCCAGGATTGTTCCTGTGGCACACAGCTGCCGCCATGGCAACCCATTAGAGCAACACACAGGAATAGCACACAGCACATTCCTCGGGCTGTTCACAACAGAGTGAGACCAGGGCAGTAGCTGCCGGCCGGAGCGGTTGCTGCGGCCAACCAATGGCAGCTGAGATGACAGAGTGACACTGGCTGGAAACAACCTCAAGCGTCAGACCTGGCTCGGTCTCATGAGAGGCTGAAGGAAATCTGAACCCTCCCTGGCCATGCCGGGGAGGGTGGGTTGGAGGTGTGTGTCAGGAGCGGATCAGTGGTGAGTAAGGGAGAGTTTTTGGCCCTGCAGTTGCACGCCTCATCCCTCTTTGTCCTCACCGGCAACAGCGAGCGGCCCTCTGACGCGATGAGCACGTTAATATTGCAGGGGAATTCCATCTGGTGGTAGTTAAAGTCATAATCAACCTTCTGCCACGAGATCAGGTTCCCCAGGGCCGTGACGTTACGCACACCTACACAACCAACACACACAGAAGAAGATCCGGCCTGGTTAGCATTAGCTCAGTCACATCATACTAACAGTGTCTGCAGGCTGTACATTACCCGCTTCATTTATCCTTGCAGTGTTTCGTCCCCTCACCTGTTGTGTCCAGCTGTCCCTGCTCCAGATGGGTTTCATCCAGGAAGAGGGAAGTGTTTCTGGCCAGCTGCAGGGCTCCGCTCACTAGCCGATTGGCCACGTAGTCCTTCTTGGGCACAAACCGCATCTGGTTCATGTTCTGGAGGCTCATGCCCAAATAGTACGACTGCAGGGGGGGTGAGGGAAACTTTCAGTGTTTTTTAATTTCAAGCATAAATACATAAAATAATGGTTGTTGCTCAGAGTGACAAAGTTCACTCACAGAAGGCACGAGCTGCTGGATGATCTGGTAGAAGTGTTGAGTGTATGAGGCGGCAGCAGGACAACCACTCAGGTTCATGGCGAACTTTCCAAGTGGGAGAACATCCCGTCTAGCGTATCTACAAGAAAATCAGCCACACAGTGAGATGAAGATGCTCCTTCGGCTTTACCACAAAGAAAGCAGTTGCAGGTTGAACTTAACGTACACGCTTGAAATGAGATGCAGAATGAGGTATTCAGCGGCCAGGGCATCTCCCAGAAGGACGTGAGTTAAGTATGTGAGCAGCTCCGCCCTGACGGAGGCCATCTCACTCAGGGTTGAAGATAAAACTGAAGAAGAGGGACAAAGAGTTAAAACAAGTCCCTGCAGCTGCTGCAGGCAAGTGTGCTTTGTAAGACTTACAGTGGAAAACATTTGCTACATTATTCCTCTTGTTTGAAAGCTTTACAAATTAATTTTGACATAAAGGCCTCATTTTTCTGCTTCCCCACATAGCTGTAGGGCGACATGATAATGTGACTAACTGAGGTTAATGTTCAAAAATTGCAGGAGCTGGCTAATGTTTGCATTTTTGCTTGATAAATTAAATTAATGATGGATTTTCTGAATTATGTATTACTTTTCTGATATTTTGATAACATTTTCTGTTGACAAAGCATTTTTCAAAAATAATACATCTACAGACCTTGTAGAAAGGTTTAGAATGAAAGTATCTCTTTTCCTTAAAAACATTATTATGATGGTGCGTCATTTATGCACCATCATTTATGATTTTAAAATGTTTGTCAGGTACAAAATGATTGTTTTGTTTATATTTGTTAGCCAACAGTACAACACCATTGGTACAATGTTGTATCTGTGTTGGCAGTTTGTGGAAAATTTGAAAAACTGATTTCTACAGTATTTTTTTAAAGTGTTTTTTTAAAATATTTTTTACGTAAACCTTACAAACTGATGCAGAGATGTCATGAACCAGTAGCTCATGAACGCACCAGAGCAAAATTGATGAGACGCAACAGTTAAACATCGGCCACTGTTATCCGGGGATGTCATCTCATTTGTCGAAAGTTGTCAATAAGATTGAATATTGGCTGATACTGATGTCTGGTAAATCATTGTATCCCTACTCAATGTAAAGGTTTTCAATGGCTTTTGACTGAGTTGATATTTTCTCAACTTTTGTAGCAGTGCTGCTGGATTCATTAGGCATCATGTGTAAACTCAAGTACAGGAACACTGTGTGGGGGCATTTTCTGAGGATTTGCAACTACTGATAATATTCATCATGTAGTCCTGTTTTTTTTTTTTCATTATTGTTTACAGAAATAAATTGAGTCAAATGAGTCTGAACAGTTTTACCAAAAATCGCCCACATTCGATCTTCCATGACACATTTAAACATTGATCTGTTATCTGGGCGGACAACATCAGGCTGTTAAACTAACATTTACTTCCCGCTGAGGGATTAACACACACTTGCAGTTCCAAAAGTGACAACAGGTGTCAAAACAAGCCAGCGTCAGGTCTTATTTAGCAGCACATTATGCAAACTGTGGCTGGGCTCATCTATATCTATGTGAAAATAAGTGTGATGCAGAATTTTGTGCCCAATAATACAATAATTTACAGCATCTCAACTGACCGCGTGATCGGTCAGGTTTGGACAACATCAGCACCAATTGGTACTATAGCAATAGCCTTCGCTTCAAAAACTGTAAACTGACGTGATTACACAGTGGAAAAAGAAGACGACACATTAGGTTATGAGGCAGCACTTATATTCTGTTTGTCCTTACAGGCACTGTTGTCCTCCAAGGTGGCGGACGGCAGCAGGGGGTTGTTGTGTGGCAGCGGCCTGGCGTAGAGCATGTGGAGGCGAGGAACGAGCGAGGCCGGCGGGCTGTGCACTCTCTGCTCCTCTGCCGTCTCCATGGACTCTGTGGGGTCCAGGAGGGACAAGGAGGCGTCTCTGTGAGGAAACGCCAAGAATGAGAACCAAAAACATGCAGATCACCACCAGAGGGGAATTCTGTCCTGAAACGTGTCTTACTTCTCGTCGGCCAGGGCGCTGAGAGCAGGACTGACAGAGAGGATCCCGAAGACCTCCAGTGTGTCATTCAGTTTGAAGCTGTCCCAGTCCTCGTACACCTGCCAACAACATGAACCTTTTAGCTTCCGTTCATTAAGTCTGCTGATAATGGTTGTTTCATATCTGAAATCACCCCTTAGAACGAATGCTTGACATGAGATAAATCATCCACTGAAAGCTGTTAACAATCCAGGTTACGGCAATGAAATGAGGCGATACAGTGCCAAAATCAACTGTTAAACAGTCACAGAAATGCATAAGCCAAGGTTTCTTTTCATCCACCCATTTCCACCTGAGACAGTTGGTACAGCCTGTAGTACATTAAGCTGTAAATAAACACTCTTTTTATGCCGGGAGATTAAAAATTAATGATGTGATGTAAATGCTGTTTGCTTCAGTATCTTTGGCCTTGTCACTCTCTCATCTTGTTGTTGAGACCTTTTTTTGTTTGCTCTGTCTAACACATGTCAATGTGTTCAACATGTTTGTACTTGCACACAACTGTTGAAAGATGCCGATCCACCATCCTGGTCTGATCCACCACTTGCTCTCTAAATTTTCCAAGATAGCAGATTTGAAAGAAGTACGCGGTCCTCTAGCTCCTGTGTCTCATTTGGACTTGCCGTAATGTATAGTCAGTCAGTCAGTCAGTGTCTTTTGTTGTTAAATGGCGGTCAGAAAACTTACTGTTTGGCATGTGGATCAGAATGCTTATACTGTCTCTCTTCAAATGACTGAATGCACTGAACCGTGACATCCGTATCATTAGAGTTTGAGACGAATAAATGAACCGTTACACCCTTATTAGAGACAAAATGCACCTTGACTAGGCAGGAGGGGCCCTTCTCTCCCGGTAGGGGGAAGTTGAGGTCGAGATGGGAGGTAGATGCCGTCTGGCTGGAAGGAGCTTCTGTCTCCTGCCGCTTACAGTCACCATTGCCATGCTGTTCTGTGTGACCTTGAGAAGCTGCAGCGAGAGATGCAGTTTGCATTCATGGCAAAAAAAACACACTTGTATTTACATTTATATATTACCTCCCATCCTTCCCAAAATACACTGAATGGACGATGCTTCTGTTTTGCATTCACCCACACATTTGACCATCTTCAGTTAAACAGCAGTTTATACCAGCATGAGGCTCCCTCTGCTTCTGTGGCTGCGTGTCCATGTCGTCCATGTCGTCTTCCTCGTAGCTGCGTTTCTGTCTGGTCGGCGCGTAGGAGGTGGAAGGAACCACTCTTGCTTGGCTACAGCCAGCATAGCTGTGTGACAGAATTAAGGAAAACTAGGGAGCAGCATTCACAAACACTTCAACACAAGCTGCTCTGCAGGAAAGAACACATAATAAAATCCTGGCTCTGAGGTAGGTATGACATAATCTGGACAAGATGAGGATATCTCTTTCACCCAGGGGTTTTCTCCAGGGATTGGCACGCAGTAGAAAGTCTGTCTCTCTGCAGTCACAGTGTTTCTGGAGTTAAAGTCCACCTGGTGATAAACACACATCGCTATTAGCAAAGCTGAAGCTGAGACAAGGTTTTCATTGATTTCTTGAGTGATTCAGCAGAGGCGGACTTACCCCACATTCTGTCACATCTTTGTACCTCCCACATCGCAACACCTGGGGATATTCAGACAGTCAAATAAGTTGATAATAAAACACTTCATCACATGCAAAAGACATGCACTGTATATATGACAGGGATGTACTTATGCAAACACATGCACACTAGAGAACAAGGAAGCTCTTACTTTGGCGTTTGTAGATGCATCCACTGTCTCATACACTCCCATGTAGAACTCTGGATCGAACATGTCTTGGATTAGGCAACGAAACTTCACCAGACTGTTGGGCTTCAGGTAGTGCAGAGGGACATCGTTCAAAGATGGCACCTGCACCAAAATAAAGGCGGTTGTCATTTACAGGTGAGTGTGCTGAAGCCAGCTGTGACACTGATGTTTACAGGTATTACTTTACCCAGGTATGAGCGTCCTTCTCTTTCAGGCGATCTTTGAAGAATCCAACCACTTTCGCCTCCCATCCAGATTTTGGATTGCTCTGGGAGGCAGCTAAAATATCATTAAGAGCATTTATTATTGAAAGTAACAGAAAATAAATACTCTGAATTTCTGAGAATACCAGGGATTAGATTACCAATAAACTGTGGTTACATTTAGCTAGAACACATTTGATAAAAATGATGACAGAGCAAGCATAGAATAAACTAGGGATGTTAATGTTTGACCATTGATCGTTAAATTGCCATTAATAAACTGTTTAAAAATGTATTAACAGATGATCAGCATACGCACAAATAAATCAAAAAGTATCTTGTTACAAGTTACAAATACTTGCTTATCAGATATATCAAAATAACATCCAAAATACTGGTATGTTAATCGTTTATTGTTCAAGCAACTTGGTGTTTATTTTATCTGTTCTTTTCATTCCTAATGTAGCCTGCAAAGAGTTTTTTAATGGAAAAACCATTAATATACTGCTAACAATTAACCAATATTTGATTGTTAAGGCAGCCAACTATTGATTAGAGAAATTGCTTAAAATTAGCCTCCCTACCACAAACAAAAAACAAAACAATTGTGTGTAACTGTGGTTGTATGAGGAAGTTCAAACAATTTAACATTTACATTTAATTTAAATGCATCTTAACAGCTACATTAATATCAGTTGGCCAGTATTTTTTGCACTTACAATTGGGTATTATTGTTATTTTTCTTCCTACGACTGTCAAATTAGCACCAGATTTAACTATAATGTAAAAAATAAAGTTGTTTGTATTTGTATAAGTGATTTTTTTAAAAATCACATTGATGACTTTTATTTAAGCATGTGTGTTTAATCCTGAAGTACTGTACTGTATTTCTTGCTTCTGTGGATGGAACAAAGTGTGTTTCACTGTAAATAATGGTCAGTGTCAAGTACCAGCTCTCTCCAGTGGTGGATAAAAGGAGCTGGACTGATAATCATTCATGTCTAGACAAAGAAACGGTACAGAAATTCACAACTTCTGATGCTATGTTTACAACATAGCTGCTAAATAAACCTATATCCGAGCCAAGTGAGTGTATTTGGTGAAGTAATGTGCATTTTAGAAGACTTTAGGACACTTTAAAAGACCCGTGAACGCCTCATCTTGTTATTCTCAGTGTGCACCCAAGTTTTCAGATCAAACTGCAAACCCGGCACTTCCTCTTCTTGTGTTTAAAAGTGATCAGTGGTGTGGGTACAGGCGGCAACAAAGCAGCGTTGGCAATTTCAAGACGCAGACACGTTATTTCTCGCCAACTCTGAAGCACAACAAAGGCACAACTAATGTACATGTGATAAGCGAGGTAGTTAGCATGGTTTAGCTAGTTAGCCATACAGCTACCTAGCTAGGTTCACGCGTTAACGATAGCTGTCAGGGAGCGAAGTTCCGGTGTCTCTCTCTTACCAAACATCCCTTCAACAACATCGAGAGGGTTGTTAATCCAGTCGTGAGTGGAAGGCATCCTTGGTCGCTGACAAACGCCTGACGAATATAAAATATATCGAAGTAAAATCTCAGCGAAAACACTATTTTGTCAACTTTCGCACACACGGGGATTGTAGAAGTGAGGGCGGGAAACTTGCGTCACAAGTCAGGGAGCGTTAGTTCGTTTGTTTTGTGGACAGGGACCGACCGGAGCACGGAGGAGTCTGGCGGAGCTATCGCGCTGGCTCAATTACTACACATTTTTAGAGCACCTCAACGGGCTGGGTGTTTTCATAATAGTTTAGAAGTGAAAAGAAAACCACTGACTCTTTGTATAACATTACTCTCCATTAAAAATAGCGTTTTCTCAATTTAGCTCCACTGAAGGGATGTCACGTCACATTGTCGTGAATCCATCCGGCCTGCAGGCGGCAGTAGTCAGAGTGATCGTTTGTTTTTTTTCCACAACCAAACAACTGCAGTCAAACTTACCTGCGTGATTTTAGCAGATCTATAAACTACATGCGAGGCTGTTCCGCCGTGTGTGAAGCTGCTATCGATGCTGTACACATCAGTGAAGTCTATGACGGCAGGGTGAAGGCTGTTCGGAGTACTGAGCGTGCACTGCCTGCCTGCTACGTTAGTGGCTACGTGTAATTGTAGGGGAAAATGGCAGATAGAAAAAATAATAATGCTCCCAACACCGGTGCAAATTTACTGTTCAGCGGCGCTCCGGAGTTTAACTTCAATCTGCCTTTCATGCCAGTGAGTCAGGCCACTGGCCCGGCGGTGCTGTCAGGAGGTGAGATGAAGAACCGGCTGTGGAAACGTCCAAACATTAACCTCAGCTAGCTGTGTCTTTAGCAGGCTAAGCTAGCTAGCTAACCGTTTTCCTGTGCTGCTGTCAGCTGTTTTTATTAGTGGAAACGAAACAGAAACGGTGTGTTTGAGCTGACAGTCGTCTTTCAGACAGGTTAGCCCAATGGACAGCGTTATGTTTTGGTCAGACTGTGCCCTGGTTTAATGTGTGGCTACATACAGAGGATGTAAAGAGGATAATATTTTCTATAAAGTGTTTGAAGACAAGTTAAAGTCCCCTTTAATACTCTACTGGTAAGATTAGCTGTATTTTGCTGTAAACTGGGTTGTATTTAAAATCGTAGCATCCTCAGTCTCAGATGTTGTAATCAGTACTGTAATACTGTTATATAGAGCTGAAATGATTGGCCGATTCATCAATTAGCTGACAGAAAATGTACAATTCTGATCAGTGATCAATTGCTCAACTCATTTTTCAACAAAAAACTCTAATGTCAGCTTCTTAAATGTGAGGAATTGTTGCTTCTCTCGAGATTATATAATACTAAATTGAATGTACTTGATTATTAGACTTTTGGTCAGACAAAATAAGACTTTTGAAGATATCCACGCCCCCTGTTGTGTTTAAATGTGACAAGTGTTTTGGATCTCACAAATAAATGAGCTCACCGGTCAAATGAAGAAGTTTGACTCTGTTGTTGTTGTTGTTTTTCTGCTTTATTAGATGATTCCACTGATGTCGGAGAAGAGGACAGCTTTCTAGGTCAGATCTCCGGGAATGGACCAGCCCCCTCCACATTCAACTACTTCTCCAACCCCGTAACCACCAGTGACCCGTTCGCATCCATCGGCCAGTCGCCATGCCCTCCGTCGACCCTGTCCGCAGCCCCAACAACAATAGGCCCGGTTTCTGCTCCCAGCAGTGTCAGCATGGCGCCCCCGCCACATCAAGGCTCACCGATGAACCCTGCTCCAACAGCGTTTGGCAGTGCAGTTTACCAGAGCCCTATGGGGCGTCACACTCCTCCCCCCACCACAATGACCCCACCGCCTCCCCAGATGCAGCTGCAGAGTCATAATCCGTACCGTCACACCCCAACCAGCAGCAGAGCCAGTCCTTATATTCCCGCTCCAGAGGTCCTGCCACCGACACACACACCTCAGCAGAATCCGTACTCTCTCGGCTCACCGCCACAGACATTCCCGCCATCAGGACCCACATTCACAAAGGTGGATAAAAGTTGACTTTTCAGATCAGTGACTCTGTCAGATTTGTTTGTCAGATACTTAATTAACTCATTCTGTTACAGAAGTGACTGTTAAAGGAACAGTTCACCCAAAAGTAATTGTCTACTCACCTCCATGCTAATGGAAAGTTGGGTGAAGTTTCGTAGTCCACAAAATGTTTCTGGAGCTTCACAGTAAACCAGAGTTGCAGCATTCTCCTAAACAACTGAAGTAGATGGAGACTTGTTGAAAACATGAAAAAAAACAAACTGAAAATAACATAAAATGGCTCCAAAGTCGCCGGATGTCCTGTGATCCAAAGACGTTATTTACACCATTTTCTAAGCCAAATTCTTCACTGTAGCTGCTAAGTAAGAGCGTTAGCGTGCAAATCGTCTGAAGCAGCTGCACAAGCTTAACGTGTCTTGGGGTGTCCGGAGACTTGGATTACATCGGACGAGCTGTATGGAGCCATTTTATGTTTTGTTTTTTTCAGCTGGTTGTTTGTTTTATTATTTTAAACTAGTCCCAGCTACTTCAGTTGTTGAGGAGAATTCTGAAACACTGTTTTACTGTGAAGCTCCTGAAATATTTTGTGCACTATGAAACTTCACCTGACTTTGCATCCTCATGGGGGTGACTAGATAATGACTGAATTTAAATTTTTCAGTGAACTTTTCCCTTAATTGCACCAGCTACATCCAGTCCTTGTTATAAAAAAGGAATTTGTTTCGCTTCTCTCTTCAGCCTCCTCCTACACATATTCACCCACCTCCACCTCCAGCCAGCACTGCTGGGGGGGCGATTGTTCCTGCTGGTCCCATGATGCCATACAACTACAATGTCTATGAGCCTGTCCAGCCTCACTGGTTCTACTGCAAGCAAGTGGAGTCAAAGTGCGTCTGGCTTCCTTTCAGTATCATTGACTCTCTTCAGCTGGAGGAGACGTATAACTCTGGTACGATCCCTCACTGTACATGCTAATTTGTGAACGCAGTGACACTGTGATCCTCTCTAACGTTTTTGTGGCCGTTTTCTTCTTCCAGTTCAACCAGACCCAGAAAATGTGATCGTACGCACAGATGGAGGGCGATACGACGTGCAGCTCTATGACCGCATACGGACTGCGGTGTTCTGGGAGGAGGAGCCCACAGAGGTCCGCCGCTGCTCGTGGTTCTACAAAGGAGATACAGATAGTCGCTTTATTCCTTACTCTGAGGAGTTTAGTGACAAGCTGGAGGTTTGTCTCACTGCTACATTTGACCAGAAATAGATCTGTTGGAGTCAAACATGCATATTTTTGATCTATTTCTGCAAATGTTTTTGTTCTTGTGTCTTTCAGTCAGAATATAAGAAAGCTGTATCCACCAACCAGTGGCACCGTAGACTGGAGTTCCCGTCGGGGGAGACCATTGTCATGCACAATCCGAAGGTAAACTCTGGTCCGATCAGTGCTAAGTGATGATTAACCCCATTAGTTTGATTTAAACACATTCTGTTTGTCTCTGTAGGTGATCGTGCAGTTCCAGCCCTCCTCCATGCCAGATGAGTGGGGCACAACTCAGGATGGGCAGACCAGGCCCAGAGTGGTGAAGAGAGGGATTGACGATGACCTTGATGAAGTGCCTGATGGTAGTCAAGTTAATTCAATCTAAGTTTGGGCACATATGGGGGAAACAAACAACATGAAAGTCAGCTTGTCATTGTAGACAAGAAGCTCATTGATCCGAGCAGAAAGCTCAGATAGTTCCAGAGTATTTTTAGGACTCTATGAAGTGAGTCACTCATTATAAAAGACATTAGAGGAAGTGCCAGCCATTATAATCTGTTTGACGAGGGAAATGAGTCAAATTTAACTGTGTGATCCATTTTTATATCTAATTTTTAACGTAATGAAGCTTAATGATTATTTAACAGTCAGATTATAACTGCATGTTAATCAGTGATGATCAGTGACTAAAGTAAAATCAAGGCTCTTCTTCCAGGTGAGCTCCCCAAGGTGGATCATCTCGTCTTCATGGTTCATGGAATCGGTCCTGTGTGTGACCTGAGGTTCAGGAGCATGGTCGAGTGTGGTGAGTAGCATACAATCGTGCCGTTTTGCCAGTGTCAGTGTAAACGCCATGGTGACCTTACTTATGAAATAAACTGTACGAATCCATGTTCTTTCAGTGGACGACTTCCGCAGTGTGTCACTGAAGCTGCTGCAGAGTCACTTTAAGAAACCGCTGGACGAGCATGCCCTCAGCAGGGTGGAGTTCCTCCCCGTCCAGTGGCACACGGCCCTTCATGGAGATGCAACAGGGGTGGACAGGTGAGGAGAGGCAGGTTTACGCCAACTGTGGAAGGAAGTCTCAATGTCTTCAATTAAATTATTCAAATTGCAAATACATAGAATGAATCCATTAGGTCCAGACATCCTAATTCAAAGTTATCCACTAATTATACAAAAGATTTTTTTGTTTTTTTACATTTTTCTGTGTCTCAATACTTTCTTAATTTCCTACCCTGTCTGTGACTTTCATCTCTAAGCACATTTATTGCTACTGATCTTCAAATAAAGGCCACACAAATATAGTTTCAGTTTTAAAAAAAGGCTCAGTAACTTCCTTAAACAGCTGCCTGCCGTCGTTTTTATCCGACATTATTCAAACAAGAAGAAATAGTAAATTTGTTTGGGGCTATTTTCAGCTGCGGATGAATACTTGTTTGGTACTCTGCTGACTGTTTTTAGCAGCTGGGTGATGTTTGTGGTGTGACTCAAAACAAACTACAGTGTGTGTTCATAGAAATTAAGGAACATGTCGCCCAGTGCAACAAAGTGGCTCATTGTTGAGTTTTGGACCTAAATAGAGGTCTATGGCACAGTGGAATAAGATGCAACAGGCTTTCATCACACAGACAACACATGTCAGGAGATGAATTCATTGTTGAGTTCAGTTTTTTCAGGGGATTTATTTAGAATAAGAAAAAAATCTATACTACCACCAGACTTAATCTTTTAACAGACTTAATTAATCATAGATATATTTTTTATTTCTCTTTGTAGGAGGATAAAGAAGATTACTTTGCCCAGCACTGGACGTTTACGACACTTTACAAACGAGACGTTGTTAGATGTGCTTTTCTACAACAGTCCCACCTACTGCCAGACCATCATGGACACAGTTGCCCAAGAGATTAACAGACTTTACGCCCTGTTCATGATGAGGAACCCAGACTACAAAGGAAACATATCAGTGTGTGGACACAGTTTAGGTAATAAACCAGTTGATAAGCTTCTGCTCCACTGGCTGTTTGTCCTTTTGTTTTTCATCCAGACTGGACTGTTTCTCTTTTGTACTCGCAGGTTCACTGATTCTGTTCGACCTGTTGTCAAATCAGAAGAATGGATCTCCTGCACTGGCCAAGCCGATCATACCCGCTGCTAACGGAGAAACCAAACAGGTCATACACCAGATAATTCACATTGCATTACTTATTTTTTCCAGATTTTGTAATTTAAAATACAAATGTGATGCATGTAAGAATTGATCAAAAAGGTTTTAGTTCTTTGGCATACAAACATGCATAATGGATCATTTAAAAAATAATGTTGCAATGCAAAATTGTAAATTCTCCCTCTCACATCAGGTGGCAGCCCCCATTACGCAGACAAATAATGCTGTCACGCCTCCAGCTGTGGAAGAGGAGCCCAAAGAAGACGGGGAAGAGTTTGAGGATCTTTCTGCTATGCTGGAACATCTGGGCTTGTCTGAGTACAAGAGTACCTTTGATGAGGAGAAGATTGACGAAGAATCTTTTGTAAGAATAAAAGCCTCTTTTGCTTATTATAAAGTTTTAAAGTATTACCTCAAATTAATAAGACCAGGGGGTGGGGTTTGGTCAAATAAAGCCCAGCAATGTAATGTAAAACAAAAATGTACTGGTATGTTTGACAACTAAATATAGTTAAAGTCATTGAGGGGCAGTAAAAATGCTAATTGCTTAAATCCAGGTCCTGGTTCAGTCTGTCCCTTTCTCATATTCTTTCAGCTCATGTGCACAATCGAGGACCTGAAAGAGATGGGAATCCCGCTTGGTCCCAGGAAAAAGATTGCCAAGTTTGTTAAAGAAAGAGTGAGTAAGCAGGTACGTGTGTCTCTTATCTACCTGTGAGGCTTGCAAATCGACGACAGTGATGAAGTAACTAACACAGTCTTTGTCCTCGTTTTATGTACACAGGCTGCACGCCAGGCAGCCCAGGAGAAGAAAGCGGAGGTAAAAGAGGTCAGTCAGGTTGCAGCGCCTCCGCAGGCAGTTGAAACTCCTCCTGATCCCTCTGTAATGAAGCTTCCAGTGGGCAACAGCGTCTCCTCCATCCATGTGAACTACAACTACTTTGAAGTTGGCACTGGACAGGTGAATGTGACTGAGAAAGCTGACGAAGCTGATTCGAAAATCTGACTTGACATTAGACAGTAAGTTTATTTATGTGTTGCTCTGCAGGTGTCAGTGGTCTACCATGCTCTGGACTTCGAGCCAGTGAATTTCTTTGCCTTGGGTTCTCCAATTGGCATGTTCCTGACAGTCCGAGGGCTGGAAAAGATTGAAGAGACGTACCAGCTGCCCACGTGCAGCGGATTCTTCAACATTTACCATCCGGTATGCAACCTGCACATCCTGAAGGAACCACTGCTAATTAAGCTACAGATGCCCAAAAGTTATCTACCTACTTGGCTTGTTTTTATTGTTTTTGATTGAAGATCTGTAAATATCATTGTAACGTACAAAGTACTAATTCAGTCACAGTTTAATTGTAACATTAGTCACATAAACATAGTAATTTCCCCTTTAACCCCACATGCCCACACCTGAGTTAACACAAACATAGTATCTAAAAGTGTAATCAAAGTGAGATGAAAGCAGTAAAGCTGAGTCATTTTATGCATTACTATCTGATGGCTTCATCAATGACTCATTTTCTTTCAGTTGGACCCAGTGGCGTACAGGATTGAGCCCATGATATTACCAGACGTGGACCTGAAGCCTGTTTTGATCCCACATCACAAAGGAAGGAAGAGGCTTCACCTCGGTATGACACTCATTGATCACCAACAGAGCTGCAAGGATTAAATGACTAGTCATCAATTATTAAATTACTCACCAACTATTTTGATGATCAATTGATCGGTTCACATAATTTAAATATAAAAGATTCATAAAAATTCCAGAATATTTTCTGGTTCCTTTACTTCTCTATGATGGTAAAGTGAATATCTTTGGGTGGTGGACAAAACAAGACATTTGAGGGCATCATCTTAGGCTTTGGGAAACACTGATTGACATATTCAGCAGTTTTCTAAGATTTCATCAACAAATCATCTAATAGATTAATCTGACGATTGTTTTCCAGATTTATCAGCCTTGGAAATAATCATTAGTTACCCTAACCCCCTTTAAAGTGTAAGTTAAAACTAAATGCAGTTCCATGTCAAGAGCCTAAACTGGCTTCGGTTTCTAGTGTCACTGTATGATGTGTCCTCAGCTCTCTGCCCCTTATGGGTGGGGTGCCCTAATTTGTGTGTTGGCAAAATACAAAGACTCTGTTCTTACACTGAACTTGCTGTGGTGAAGTAAACCAGACTAAACAGTGATTTTTCTGTTGCTTTTGCAGAAAAATGTAAGCTGAAGGTCAAAATGAACTTTTTCTTGCTAGACTGAAATGTTGACATTAAGGACAATTTATGTTATTTTTTGTTGTTTGATTTGAGGACAAATAGATGTGCAACAATTGGTTAAGCAAAATAATTGTATATGTAAATTTTTTAAATCATGCATCATGTTGGAATGCCAGACACGTTTTAGTTCTAGTTAAGGAAAACCTTTATCAGTTACATGAGAAAAGCTTTTTGTAATGGATCTCTTTGTGTTTCAGAGCTGAAGGAGAGTCTCACCAGGATGGGTTCTGACCTGAAGCAAGGTTTTATCAGCTCCCTGAGGACTGCCTGGCAGACACTCAATGACTTCGCTCGCGCTCACACTGCGTCTGCCCAGCTTCAGGCTGAGCTGGCCATTGTAGCCAATCAGATTGAAGAGCAGGAGAAGCAGGCGCAGGAAGGTGAGTTTCTCTGACTGTTCCTTAAGTATTTTCTGTATTGTGTGAGATTTATAACTCCATTCTGGTTTGTCACAGAGCATAAAATCCCTGAGAGCCCTGAGCCACAGAGAGAAGAGGAGCCTCAGGTAAAGATAGGGATGCTGAATGGGGGAAATCGTATCGACTACGTCCTGCAGGAGAAGCCCATTGAGAGCTTCAATGAGTACCTGTTTGCCCTCCAGAGTCATCTCTGCTACTGGTACGGAGAACTTCACTTCATTCAAAATAATCGCAATATGATTGTTTTTACCGTATCGTGCAGCCCTACTTTATGGTAAACCAATAATCTGTAAGACCCTGAAACCAAAGCATCTAAATACAATTCAGCCAACATTCATTTTATTCTTTACATCTCGACAAGTTCAACTCACACTTGTTGTGTCTTGTGTTGTTTTGCAGGGAATCTGAAGACACAGCTCTGCTTCTTCTCAAAGAGATCTACAAGTCCATGGGGATCCATCCAGAACAGTTAGCACATTAATACAATGAAGTACCCAAGATGAAGATAAGCTTGTCTGAAACGTTCCCATTGATTTTATTTCATGTCAGTTCTCCTGGATTTTGATTATGCTTTTTCTTTTTTTCTCTTTTATTTTCTATTCATGTAGTTTATTGTATGCAGATGAATAATACACTTGTATTATGCCATTTGTCTTAAATTAAGAAGCATACAAGTGAGCCAGAAGACACTTGACAAGTTTGATATTACATTTTTATAGAATAAATTATAGAACTGGTCGAGTAAAAATATGTATCATCAAATCAAATGCTAACATGAGAAATGACACAGTTAATGCAGCCTTCTTTAAGTTTTATTTCATGGCCAAAATTTCAAAATAAATCATTTCCTTGCACAGTTACTCTCTGATTGAACTGTTGTGTACTGCTGGGAGGAAGACGTGGAGTATTTCTCCTGCGGGGTGAGGAGACTGTAATACTATCTACAAAAAGCTGTAATATCTGCAAAAACATTGGTTAAAAATAATTACAGTACATGACGAGATGCAAGAATAACCTGCTTTCATTGTGAGAAAAATAAAGCACTTCTTGCCTGCTCTATTTAGCGCTTTAACAGCTGTACGCATTAACATTACGCCTCTGGCCTCTGACTGAACCTTTCTGGCTTAAACATCCTCTCTCATTATGAGATGGAGTAAAATCATCAGGCCTACAGCTGTTGACACATCTCGAAAACAATGTCTTCATATCACTTTAAGCATGTAGGCACATACGACAAAGTATTCAACTCACACGTATGAAACAAAGAAACATTAGAAAAGTATTTACAAGAGTGGCTGTAACATTCAATCTCAGTCCAGTATTAGGAATCATAGTGCTGTGA